>NC_141702.1:39142541-39835041 GCF_971803275.1 Cyanistes caeruleus
ACCCAAAGAAGATCATTATCTTAAAATTATTCCTGTGAAATGCTTTTGCATGTACTTAAGTCTTTACATGTGAGTAACAGCTCAGTAGAATTATCAACACACATTAATGTAAATTACATTTATAGCTCCTTTAGAAAGTTGGTACAATAAGGAATACTAACATTGTTAGAATATTTTCAATTTTGGAGAAACAGAGAGTGATTCTAGTTTAATGCAAAATGTTAGGCTTATATTACAAATTATATTAAATTATATTAAATTGTATTAAAGACTACTTTGTGTCTTGAAGTAGGTCAACAAAGAAAGTATAAAATGCCCTTTTGTGAGTCGAATAGATTTATATCTTAGCTAGTTAGATAAGAGCGTAAGAAATAGTTCAAGAAAATTATATTCTCAACCAAGAGAAATATCAAAAAATCACTTCTAGGGAAAAAAAAAACTTCACTAGGATCAGATTAAATTAGGACAATGAAAAAGAGGCAGAAAATTGACAAAAAAAGTAAAATTAAGATAACCCATGGATAACAAGCATCCCCCCCCTCCCCCCAAGGTACAGTGAATGCCATTTCATCTAGAAAGATAAAGGAAGTTATCTGATGTTTTTAAAGTAACAGAGAAGAACTTGTGGTGGAAATGGCTTTCTCAACTCTTTTGATGAACAAAGTGGATTGACTGTCAATCAACTTAACGATGCAGGAAGAGAAACTACTTGAGCCTGAAGCAGCAGATTTGTATTATAAAAAGACTAGATGTTCGCTTTAATAATTTTTTTAATTACTTAATTTTATATATGAGCTGAATTTATAGTGAGGAAAAGGAGGTAAAATGTTAAATAGTTGGGAAACATTTTCATTTTTAATAAAGACAATTATGTAGTATTTTGTACCTTTTTTATAATAGAACACCAGTAAATCTTAATCCATTTTTCAGTTATATTTAGATACTTACTGGTATTTTTGTGCATATGTGAAGCAAGAAATGATCAACAAGCAGCACTTTAATGCAGGAAGGCTTTGAGGTCTCAAGGGAAGTTCTGCTCTAGAAAGTATCATGCTGCCTGATTCCCATGAGGATGACTTACCTAGTAATCAATAACAAATAGGCTTTCTTGGATGAAGTTGGAGAAAGTTTAAAAAGGCTTGCAAGATTTGCAAAGATGTCTACCAAAGAGAAGAGGGCTTTCCCATCAGATCAGAAGCAGCTTGTTATTTGGAACCAAAATAGCCATGCTGGTTGTATATATGAGTTGGCAGATAAGGGGAAAAAGGTTGTACTAATCCAGAGAGGAACTCTGGAAAATCGCACTTCAATTATTAAGCATCATATATCTTTGTGTCCATGACCATCCAAACAGTGTGTCTGTGCTCAGTGCTAAGGGCAGGAGTAATTCTTCTTAGCTGAAGTGTGAGCATTCAGAAAGTTCAAATGGAAAAAATAATAATTTCTGAGCCTAAATTCAAGGTAGCATCCAAGCCTCACAGCTGAAGCTTCTGTTTCGAAGATGAGTTTTTTAAGGCAACTATAACTGTAACTATAACTGTTCTGGCTTTATGCCTCCTCAACACAGGAAGAATTTGCTTCTTATCTTTTCAATTATCTCCAGCTCAAACATATTTACTGAGTACCTACAACTGAGCATATTGGCAAGATACCTCTAGAAGACTCTTCCTTAGGTGAGTTTTGTAACAACAAAGCTCTGCACTGCTGAAATGTGGAAAAAACACAAGCCTTTTGGCCTCCATTTCTTTCATATTCTTGACTAACAAAATGCAACAGGAGCAAAAATAGAAGTTGTTTCACCATCTTTCCACAATGAGTCTGTTGGTTTGTTGGCTAGGTCACTCTTCTTAAAATACTTGCTCATACTTGGATTTGATATTCTCGAAGGTCTTTTCCAACCTTTAACAATTCTGAGTCCTGTACTCTACAGTCATGTATCCTTTACATCCTAGGAAGGAGAGGTCACTTTATTGGGTATCCAAAGTCAGGGGCTGGGCTTCAGGACCTATATTCCAGTTTAAGACAGTGTCACACTATCTGAAGATGCCTAGTTGTAAGAAAAAAAATGAATTATAGATTGACTCTGCTCTGGACTGGTTTAAACATCAAATTGCCTCAGCTGCTGATGTGTGCAAATCCCTCTTGTACACATTTAGATGTCCCATTCATTTGAGGAAACAGGGGCACCTGATTTTATATTTCAAACCCAACTCCAAGTGCTCCCCTTCTCAGTAGCACAGTGCACTCTTCAGTGCAAGCATTACACTTGGCTCCAAGTGTGGAAGTTTTAGGCATTGTAGCATTAAACTGTATCTGCCTGAATACTTTTCCAGTTCTTAAGACAAGTGACTCTGAGCACTGTATTCTCCCATTCTCCAATTTCCTTTCACTAGAAAAAAGTTACAAAAATTGCCACAAGATTTGGATTATCAGAAAAGCCATAAAAAAAGTGGCCACTCTGCTGCCTGCATAAATGAATAGAAGATGCATATGAGTTCAGAGAAGAGGAAATTACTCCTAACACCTGTGCAAGATGTATTTCAAAGAGTTTTTAGGATGATTTCACCTTGGAGATTAATGTTAAAAGTGAAATGAGTGGTTGAAGGATGGAAATATGATTTGTGAGTGTTATGCAGGATGGAATCTTTCAGCTCAGGAAAGAATTGTAGTATGCCAGGGTAATCTTAGAGCTATTTTGCACTCAGGTATAACACTTGTAATTTGATGGAGAAAAAATGATGGAAAAATGGGTAAGGAAATTATTTAACTTAGGAGCGATGCAATTATTGAGACATAATTCAAACAAACAGCATCACTGTTATTGGCTATGCCTTTTGCCTTCTACTTGTGGAGTATAAATGAATTTCATAAACCTCCCTCCTCACCTGTGTTTTAAGAGCTGAGACCTGTAGAAAAGGTCTCTTCTTTAAAAGGTTCAAAGGTACAGCACCTTCATTGTGATAGCCACACTGCAAAAGGAGAAAGAGAAAAAAGTGTTGGCTTCTATGGCAGACATCCATTTGAGTTTCAGCATCTCAAAGGCTAAGTGCAGAGTTAGTTGTCTACTCAGAAAGACAATAAATAATGCAATTAGATTTAAAGATTTCAGATTATTCATTCAGAGTATTCAGCAAGCACCAAGCAAACAGGAATCAGCCTGGAAAGACTGAAGACCATGCTGAAAAATATTTGCTATATGGAATAATTGTAAAGTACACTGAAAAGAAAGGGAATAAAATGATCAGCAATAAGAACACTGACTCAGTGTGTGGACTTAGGAATACTCTGTTTTTCTTACCCAGGTGTTCCATCCCTTCTCACCATTAGACTGGACTGCCATGAGGGAGTGCTTGCAGATTTTTCAGATAATCCAAACACTTAAAAAACAGTGATGCCCTACCTTGCAAGAGAAAATTTTCAGTACCTCCTTTTCCATTGCCTTTATTGCCATGATAAGGCCATGTGGTTCCTTCAGATGAGCTTACATGTGTTTTCTTTTATTGTTGCTAAAGCCCTCATCTGCTCTCAGGTTTTTAACCAGGCTCCCTGCCGCACTCCTCTGCTCATATAAAATACAGCTGCCAAAATAGCCATGTCAGTTGATGTGACAGGCTTGCTTCTGTTCTGAAGCTCTGCCTCCTTCTCCTGTTTCTTACTACATCAGAGTCAGCCTTTATGTTTTTGCCATTGTACTCACCTTGGAACATGTCCATCTTTATTCCAGCTGCTGTGGTAGCAAACACCTTTCAAGTTCCCTCTAGGTTGCCCTTTAATGCTACAGTAGTTGATCTTGACATTAACAAGAAAAGAAAACTTTAAAAAGACCAGAGAAAGAGAGAGCACTCTGGTATGAATTCACTAGCAAATAGTATGGCTGATATAGATCAGACACTTTAAGTTTTCTGAAGCCATTGAGACCTGCATACGTAAATGCATGATCTTCCTTCCTCTATTTTTTTCTTATCATTCTTCTCCTCTTTTGTTGCCATCATTTATCGTATCTTGGCTCAGGCAGAACATTTCTTGGGGCAAGTTTTCCACCCACAAGGGAATGCTCATAATGCAAACACAATGAAATTTTTGTTTTGATGGAGCCCTCCAGGAGCTTGACAAAGGATATGTTAATTCTATAATATTTTATAAACTACAACTAAGTATTACATCAACCAATTAAACTGCATTTTATAAAAAAGTGGGTTCTGTGGTCATATAGTTTTGCAAAATATCAAAAAAGTTTGAGCTACCTGATGACCCAAATCAACACAGTCTGAGATAGGCTCTGCCCATCATCTATTAAGCAAGACATCACTCCTAACACAAACATGCAAGTCAAATTCAACTGAATAATAAAATGTATTGTATACAAGAAAAGTACTTCAGATTTTCAGTTTGAGCAAAAATGACAATTTTCTCTTTATATATATATATATATATATATATATATATATATATATATATCATAGTTTAGAGCCATCAGGAAATAACAACTTCCATTTCCAGTCTTAACTTTACTATCTTCCACGTGTTTTATAGTACAGCTATCATTTACATCCATTTAAATATTTCTCAGATAATGTAATGCACTCTAATACTATCTTTTCTATTCATAGTAGCTAACATTTTTTTAAAAAGTATTTAAAACAGCAAAAAAAAATTTAAAGCTGAAAACCCAGTCTTGTAGATGCAGGAACCTTACATCTAATTATTCCATCTATGATCTCTAAGCACATTGAGCTTGCTCACTCAGTCCCCAAGCTCACATTTGCAGGAGGAAATTCAAAAACAGCTGAACAAATGCATATGTTAAGCAACCTGACCTTGACTCTGTACTGTGTACATTATGCTAGTGATGTCTTTGTAAACTGTTGTTTCAGCTGAGTTAATGAGTACAATTCCTAGACAAGATCAGACTGAGAGCTCAGGAGAATGCAGGTGACTCAGAGCTAATGCAATATCAGATGGAGCAAAAAAAAAAAAGAACAATGACACAACTCACTTTTGATTTCCCTGAGGGGCTAAACAGAAATACTGAAAAAAATAGTCTATTGAAGAGAGGGAGTGGGAAAAAACGCCTTTAGTAAGTGTAGGGAGTTAAGAGGTTTTGCGCTGCAATTAATTTTCAATATTTTGTGTAAAAAAACTTCTCAGAACATCCAGGAGAGTCTCTCTCTGGGAAATCTCACTGTAGCAAGTAGCTGTTAATTCAATTTTAAATGAGTATGCGTTCCTGAAGTACAACTTTGGCCTTTTAAGAACACATCTAGTGAATGCTTTAAGCCAAGTGCTCCTCAGCTGCTTGAAGGTAAGGGTGTGTGGCATGGTGTTTATCCCTGGAGCTGTACAACAAGGCCTGCTGTGTGTTTGGAGCAGGCCTAGCTGTATCCTCAGCACACCAGACAGTTTCAGTGCAAGCTACAACACTTGGCTGAAATCCTTACCCTACACACCAGCAAGGTGGGAATATTCAAAAGGCTTTGACCCAGCTTTGAAGAAGAATTTTGCATACCCCAGAGAAAACCAGAGGCTGATGAAGAGGCATTTTACTGAGCAAGTCAGTGATAGTGAACTAAGAAAAATCTTTTAGTGTATGAACCAAAATAAAAATCAAATTCTTTTCACATTTATTAGATTTAAAAAGCAAGAAAATCTTTTATTTAGGTCTGGAAATACTCAAACTACAACTGAAATATTTAATGGAGTTGAGATAGCTAGGAGAGGTGCAGGGGAAAGCTATGATTACAAAATAAGAAACTTCATGTTTTGTGTGTTTGGGTGGTTACCCTGAAGGTCAGACTGTAGAGTTGTGACAAACACGTGGGATAGCTAGACAGAAGGACTTCAAAGAAGAATAAACATATTGTGCCTTTTTGATATTCTAATTGCATTTCTTCCTTCTGCTTCTTCAAATCACATCTGACACTTATATAGTTATATTAATCTGATAAATTGCAAATGCATTTCAGGGTTGTAAATGCATTTGGCACATTAAAAATATAATCATATTAGTCAAAAATATCTGCATCTTGTCCTTCTAAGGGCATTCAAAATTTTTTTACCAGTAAGTCATAAATGGGGGGGGGGGGGGGGGGGAAGTATTAGTTTGCACTCTTACTTTGCTCAAAACATTATTTAACATACTTGCTACATGGCTTAGCTCTGTTGTTTTCACTTGTCATGCCCAGTGGCTGTGATGACCATAGCTGTCATTCAATAACATGAAACTGTACTTTTTGCATCCCTCTATTATTTTCTGTGAATTTAAGACCAGTCATACTGACAAATGTTTAATTCTCCTCAAGCCTGATAGAAGAGATTACAATTCTGTCCTGAAAAGGCAGTTTTCCTTCATCACAGTACAACTTACATATTTTTGCATGGTACTAATACAATTTTAAGTTACAAAGATTAAATTATTGTTTAAAATAATAAATACAATAAATAAGCAAATAACTAAACAGCAATCTTTATTTCATATTTTCTAATTATTTTATTGTGTTGTTTCCTTTACCACAACAGTTTCACAAACCATTTTTGGATCTATGTTTATTGTGGACAGATTTTGTTTTCCTGGGTTTTTTGTTTTGTTTTGTTTTATTTGTTTGATTCATTTCATGTTTGTAAAGGCATGATGGAAAATATATCTTGAGCTGGCACTTGCAGTATTCAAATAAAAAGCTCTTCACTGTCTGCAACATCCTAGGTAGTGACACTGCCCTTTAGATTTTTATTTTGAAAGAAGGTAAAGAAGACATGTACACACAAGAGTTCTATATACACTCTTTTGCACCCTGTTTATAACAGTTCAGGATCTATAATTCAACTTAGTATATAGTCAAGGTATAGAATGTTTCTGATATCATTGCATTTTATGCTACTCTTCATGAGAGTACCTCTATGCAAACACCACAGAGCAGGATTAAATGTAGATGGGAAAGTGTACTAATCCCCTAGTTTTGTTGTGGTGTTACATATTTTGTGTGAATTTTATCCACACAAAATAAAATCATCTTTTATAACCAGAAAAGATACATGGGCCCTCTCCTAGTTTATGATGACAAATAAATCAGGTGGGAAGTTCCACTTGCTTAGCTGAATCACATATTTAAAGAAATTTAAGAGCTTTGTCAGCACACCCCAATAAAAAGTAACAATGTACAATGTAAAGCCAATAATTACAAGAAAAAGTTTTCATTAAAAAGACCATTAACCTCTTTCTGTTGGAAATTATGTAGGAAATTTTTGAAGATATTTGTTGGCAATTACTTGTTGATTCAAAATTGCAGTATTTGTTCATCATAAGTATTACTCTGTAATTTCTCTGAACAATTCATCAGCATCAATTAGAGTGCATTTGGTATCTATATAGCCTTTTTCTTGTAACTACTGCTCGAGAGGTTTGCTTAATATTCTCTCTGGGGTACCCAGATCCAGCAGCTGTGTGGGCCAGACCTGTGCTTCAGGAAGTCATCAGCTGCAAAACAAATCTTGTCTGCTGCTCAAGAGTGTATTCACCAGCTCATTCAGAAGCAGAAAGTTGTGGGGTTTTTCCATTCTCCAGGACCTGCATGCTAAGCCTGAAGACAATGAGTTCCATGCTGATTTGGGGGAGTTTTAAACCATTAATTTGAAGGAAATATATTTTACCCAGAACACACTCTTTACTCATCTTTCTGTTGAACTGGCAGGTACAAGCGATGGAGACAGAGTTGAAGATCATTGTTCTCTACTGCTTTTGAGAGTAACTTGAGCATTAATTACATTTAGAAGACCTGAGAAGGACTTTACATTTGTTGCTCAATACATTTCAGTCAGGGTAGTTGTTAGATACAGGGCTATAAAAAGTAAAGATTTTTGTACGATAAAGTAGCTGGGTAAAAATATCAGAGCTTGGTAATAGCTAAAGAATGTTAATCATTCATCACACTCTGCAATCCTATCTGTATTCTCTCAGAAGATATAAATACTAAACTATTAAGGCCCACAATTTCTCAGTAAGTTGACTCTCATTATTTCCATTTTATAGAAAAACTGCAGGGCACAAAAATTAAATACTTTGGTTAAGGTCACAGAGTAAGTCTGCTGAAGACGTGCAAATAGATTCAAACTGCTGATTCCCATTTTGTCATTTTAACTGAATAACAGGTTTTTTTCTGCAACATTTCTCTCACTCATTAAACATCTCTTGCATAGTTTAAATTAGGAGCATCATTAAATAGTGAAGTTAATTACCTTCTCTCCTTTTTAAAACTATTTGCTGATTTCTATATTGATAGATTCAAGCAGGTTTTCTCATATGTTTATAATGGTAAAATATCTAAACACAAATATGAAAATAATCTTGCTGCTTTTCCATGTTTTCATGCCAATAACACCCACAGCAACTTTATTAAGACAAAGATTATCAAATATAGAGGTTTAATTGGATTCTGTTTTCAAATATATCAAAGCCCTAAAAGACTAGTATTTACACTCTCCTTTATTTCTTCTTTATAGGTAAGCTTGATGTTATGAAAATTAAGTCAGTGTTTGAACCAACAAAATTTCTGCATTTTTTTCTGGTGAAATGGGAGGGTAGTTTTTCACAGTATGTTATAAAATTCTTTCTAAAATCTCATTTTCAAAAGCAAGTACAAGGCATGGAGAGGGCAGAATTTGAAGTTAGGAATGTTATTTGTTTGATATAATACCCAGAATCTTTAGTAAATTCCTCCTGGTGTATTATTTGAATTTTTAGGTCCTGACATAAAAGTAAAACATTTGACCTACAGGCATTTATGGAAATATTTCATATCTAGCCTAGAGAGCCAAAGTCTCATTGAAGAGGACTTAGGCAACGGCTTCATATTAAGTTCAAATGTTTAGGCACCTGTGGGAAATTCCACCCTCTCAGCTGCTGTGTAGGCTTTCTGTCTCTGGAGACCTCTTCATCCAAATTGTTGGTGAAGTCTCCAGCATAAAAATCCACACATTGGCTCCTTGGCTCTGAGGAAACCATAGACCTTGCTACTGTGACTGAGATACCAAAAGCCTGGGGACATCTCATTACTCTCCTACGATTCTCAAATCAAAACGTGTTCTCCCTATAGTATGTCTCACCCCTTCATGATTTTTTGGAACATTACTGAACTTCAGTTAATTTTATAAGTCAGCATGGAGAGTGGGAGAGGAAGGATAGCTAACTGATGTGTAGCTGAAAGCTCTGACTTATGATGTCACAAGATATCCTTAAAATGTGTTTTGTCTCATTTTAAAACAGATATTTACCCATTCTGCAATCTGTCACATGAAGCTGCTGTATTCTAGGATGCATCACAGATGGAAGATTTTGTCTCCACAGCCACAATGCTCTGGTGAGAATCACATTCTATTACAGTAGTCAAGTATTTAAGTCTCACCTGTGATGCACAAATACCTTAATTTCTGAATTCCTCCTTACAGCTTAGCTGTTTCTTTCCTGGAAGATAATAACCCAAATCAAACACAGAAGGTATTTGGATTTGATTCTCCTATTTCCTTGAACAGCATTTAAGACATGCTCCTTATATTCCCCCACCTGCCAATCCAGAAAGAACTGTCCCTACTTCATCCACTTGACTCCAAAAGAGGATTTATAACTCTACATCCCTAGAGGAAATAAGAAAAAAGCATCTACTCTCCATAAAAGACAGCTATTTTGTGAATTACTTACTGAGTAGTCTCCCTCCTTTACTATGAAAATAGATTATGCAACCAATTTAGAAAATATGCCTAACTTTTAGAAGATGAAGTCCCAATTAAAATGTCTAGGTTAGTTTTGAAAATATTGATGGATTTTTAATGCATATAGATGTCAGGTGATTTTAAAAAGCATGACCTTATTCCTTTCACTAAGTTGCCAGTGCATTTCACCAAGCTTACCATTTTGACTTGGCACTTTGTAGAATTCTGAAACATATAGCTGAAGCTTAAATTACACTTGTTCTCAAAACCATTAGAATGTACTAAGCAAGGAATTTAATGTGGCCATTATTATTAGACTCGCATAGTAAGAGTTAACTTTTTTTTTTTTGTGTAGAAGAATTAATTTCATTTAGATTCTTTATATTTATTAAATTGCTAGTCCAAAGTTAAGTGATTTTTTTATGCTAAATGTAAAACAGTTATAAAATACTTTGTGAGAAGCTTTAAAAAGCTAATTTTGTATATGTCTTTGCAGAGAAATGGAAACACTTGCTGGCACTTAATATTTAATCTTCTCATTGTCATAACACCTTTTTTTAGCTCTTTTTTTTCTTAGCTCCAGCAGAGAATGGATTATGAAAGAAAATAGAAATAAGAGTCTTCATTCATCCTTATTATTCTTATACCTAAGTTTATAAAACAATATTGTGAGCTTACTGAAAGCATATTAAAGTTATAATAGAGAAAAAAAATATGCGATCACTTTGGTAATTCATATGTCATTAAAAAGATAGCTCTTAATTTGAAACCATGTTTTGGGGAAATAATTCAAATATTTAGTTTGAATTTAGTAGTTGAGAGAAGAAAACAGAAGAAGGAATTTGGGATAACTTTTGCCTCAGAGACAATGGAGTCCACCACAACCAAAAACTTTTAAACTTTTAAACCTGAAAAATAACCTTTGTGAATGAGTTTTAATAGCAACATGCTACAATGGCATAACTACGCTAATAATGCAGTAAGAAAGAAATTAACATGGGACAGAATTCCATAAATACTTTTTTTTCTTTTTTCTGTTGTGTAACTGCTGAACTCTAGTGTTCTTACTGATTTCTTTGGGTTTACATCCATGCCAGCTTAAAAAGCATTTGAAATCTCTGAAAGTAATGAATAGATGAACAGAGATTGCTAATTCTACTCTACTATCAAGTCTCTAAACATACAGTATACAAAGGGAGAGAAAATGTAATAATAATAATAGCTCTATTGCATATCAGCTTGGGGTATATTTGCCTAGTTTGCTTTTCCTCTGTGCCCATCACTTTTATCCTTCTTCATATCACCTTGAGACTAAAAACTGCTTTTTCCATGCTTTGAAGTCATACTAGAATAGGAACTGTATTTTCTCAACTTAAAAAAACTTGGTGTCAGTAAAAGAAAGTGCATTACAATCTTTCAAACAGGAAATCCTTTGCACACAAGACCCATGCAGTGTATTACTATTACCTGTACATGCCTCCTGTGAGCAAAGTTCTGATCCCATTGCCCTTTTGTGTAAAGTAGTAGAAGTGCTAACGAATTGTGATTCATGAGGATTGCCACAAGCTCTATGCTGTGTAAGATCTTCGCTGCATAGTGGATCTGGCCATACTCAAGTGAGCCACCTCTGCTCCATGTTTCTTTTCAGGGCATCAGTGCAGTCCAGCCCCTCCACCCCACCCCAAAACGATGCTGAAAGGTTGGATACATCAGCTCAGGAAAATCACAGCTGGTGCTCCCATGATATCTGAACAAAAATTATTTGTTTTGGTCTTATTTGGAAAGCAAACACATTGAGGCTATGACCTGGTGATCTGGACCTACTAGAGATGCAAATCAGAGTTTCTTCTGCAATTACGACACCCTACTTTGTGCACTTGGCATGATGCTGAGATTAGGAAGCAATCTGATAGATCACTTTTTGATTTTTGCTTTTCCAGTCTGCTGAATCTCATCTGCGCTGATTTGCAAGCCCAAAGCTGTCACAGATCCCAATTACTCACTTAAAAGAGGATTCAGTCAGTACAAGAGAAACAGTTACATGACATTAGTTACACGATAATTTCTGTATCTACTTTCAGAATGCTGTACAAAGAAGGTGAGTCTCTTTAACTCCATTTTCTGTTTGAGGAAACTAAATCAAGGCATAAGATTTGACTTGCCAGTGTGACCATCAGCTCTTTCAACATTCAAGCAGACCAGGTAAAATGTCATCAACACTCAAGCTTATAGTAGGTTGCTCTCATTTCTATTTTCTGTCAGAAGCGCCAAAACAGCTTCTCTTTTATGGCAGTCTAAAGTATAGTTGTATATCTAAAAGAATTAAATGATATATTTAAAGTGTAAAGAAGTTTACAGTGAAATAAACCTCTTCCTTTTGGTGTAGAGGGAGATTTTATTTATGTAACAAAAATTTTTCATTTATAGCAAGATTTAATACCAGACCAGTCATTATGCTTTCCGCAGTTTTTTAAAAAAACAGGTGTGTTTACAGGTAACATATCAGGATTTCCAAACCCAGGCAATTGCTGTAACAGTCAGCAATCCTTTGAGAGCACTCCAGAAAAGTGATACCTTGATTAAGTAGTAAGATTGACAATCTGAGGAAAAAACTGTGGAAGGGACTAGAATGTGAATGGGAGCTCCATGTGCATTTGGGAAGACTTGTTGCAGACCAGTGTCCTTTTCAGAACAGACAGCTTTGAAGGTCCAGGATGAAGTTTTCACCCAAGAACAGATTCTAGATCTGAGAGCTATGTAAGGATCCTAATTTTATTTTTCTTTTTTTATAATAACAGAATAAGGGGACACTTTTTGCTATTTATAGCATAAGTAGCTCTGAAACCTTTTTTTAGACTTCTATATATATTTCCACAGCAGAAAAAATGTTTTGTGTATTTTTTGCACAAAATAAGTGTATTCTTCATATTTCACATTTCAGGAGTGAGGACAGTGCTGGAAAACCACAGTCATTGTTTTCTTCACCAAATGTGCAGACAGCAATGTGTATACCATTCCCAAGTTTTTGTTTCACTAGTGTTCTCACTGGTAGAGAAGTCAAGAGAGGATAGGAGTGTAAAATTAATGAATCATTTAGGAGAAAAACATAAAAAATAAAACAAAATCTGCACAAAATACTTCTCCACACATGAAAACTGACATAGCCCTAACATGCAGTAAAAGAAGACACGAGCATCTAATAATTGGCAAATTTCTCTGAATTAGAGCAGTCATTCTGTAACAGTAATAGAGTTAGAGCTGTTCAGACCATATTCATTCCACATCTCTGATGAGTTCCAAATCACAGAGAGTATCACTCAAATATTTTTCTGCTCTGGGTCTACTCAATTTCTAAAACAGTTTCTAATGAAGCATTGCAGCCAAGTGTATCCAGCCCAACTTTTGCTCCTGACACAAAATAGTCTACAGTCATGGTTCAGACCCATGTGACATCAAAAGAAGAAAAAAAATTAGAAAAGGTAAAAAAGAGCATTTGTTCAAGACTATTTCAAATCTTGAGCTCTCTGCCTTGAAAGACCCAGCAGCAAGTCCATTATACTCTATTGGAAATAGCAGTGAAATTTAGGAGCTGTTTTCCTACAATGTCCTAATAGGGTTTTTTGCAAACATTACTGTATTTTTGTTCTTGGGGTAGAGCACATTACTTTTTCAAGCCTTGCAGTACAATTGTGATTCCTAGAAATGTATCTCCTTGGGAAAATGGAAGCTCCCCGAGCTCCTGAAGAACTCAGGAACCTCAGGCTTCCTGGATTTAGGTTTACCATGAAATTGAATCAAAAAACAACGGTGAAAAAATGTTTAATGACTTTATGGTGTGGGATTTTTTTGTGTGTGTGTGATTTCCTATGCATCTATGCAAGCATACAGGAAAGATACTAAAAGGCAGAAATTACATCGGTTATGTTCTTTCTTTAGCATCCTACAATATTATAGGGTCCCAAGAGTGAGGTGCACTGAAGTCTGGCAGTTCTCATCCATGTTTAGCTCAGCTCCTCAGCAGCTGTCTAATCCAGAGCAGTTCACAGCATAGGTGTACTTTCCTGCCATGTTTAGGTGTTCGGATCTATGTTCTATATTGTGTCTGGGAAGCTGAACAAGCTAGGATTATTCAGAGATGTTGTTCAGCTGTTTGATTGCAGTAATACTACTTCCCTCATCACAGACATTTTGATTGGAAATCTGCAATGAGAGTCACAAAGGACAATGTTGATGTAATTAGGATGCTAAAATGACAGTGACAGAATGTTAGTTCTGTCTAGAGCTGTGGGAATGACATTCAAATAGTGGGTTTCATACTCTGTATTTACCATGGAAATACACCTTCAGACTTATGATGCATGATAGCAAACATCTGCCAACCTTATTACAGAGGAAGCAGGGCTTATTATTCAGTGAGTAACAACAGCTTTCAAAGCAAAAGGCAAAGTGCTGATCATTGAAGACCAAGAAAGTCCATATTTGTGCTTCCTCTATCTTTTTGTCCTTAGAAAAAAGTCTATCTGTCTATCTATCTATCTATCTATCTATCTATCTATCTATCTATCTATCTATCTATCCTCTCCTCTCCTCTCCGCTCCTATCCTATCCTATCCTATCCTATCCTATCCTATCCTATCCTATCCTATCCTATGAGATTTTTTTCATTAAAGTTAAAGGGGGAGGGCTAAGAATTGCCTTCACTGTATCATTTATTTATTAAGCTTCTCTTGCTTTGCTTTATCTAAGTGATTTTATTTCCTGGCAGCTACAGAAGGAATTACTTTAGTGTGTTGTACTCATTTTGATAGTAGCTATATTCTATATCATTCTGTGTTTTGGTTTTTTTTTTTTATTACGCTGCTTTTTGTGGCACCACAACTTGACCAGTTTGGAGTATAGATATCTTGATAGCTTAGTGGTCATATTTGTACTGTGGCAAATCAAAAGGGAAAGTTTGAGAACAGTGATTCCCAATTACATACACATCAAAAGCTTACAAATATGTATATAAAAATATTAAAAGTGAGGTCCAGTATGGAACCTCACTAAAGATCAGAACAGGACTAGGTAGATGTTGGGCCAGATGCAGGGTCTGGATCAGGCATGATGAGGAACATGGGAAAAAGCAGCTTGGTTCAGAGCATCATCACTGGTCACACTGCTGTCACCTGCAGCCAGAGTCTTTCAGATCTGAGAAGCAGGACAGTGAGGAAACTGGGTTTGGGAGCAGACAGAGCTGAACACAGACAGAAGAACATAATGCCTCTTATTTCAAATGAGGTATTTGCATGGCAATCTACACAAAGCCTTCAATCACAGGTCCAGAAAGTGTGTGCAAAATAAGGTGTTATAACCAAATTAATGAGATTTTTAATTCATGGTCATTTACTGGGTAACAATTACATCTGAAAGTGTCAGTGATTAGATCCTGCAGTAATTTTTAATTTGGAGTGTCTGGTGCTGGGGTAATGTTGGGGGTTAGGTGTCCTTTTTTTTAGTTCTGTCTTGCCCGTGGAATTTTTATCCATTAGTTGCAGGGACAACCTAAATATGGATACTTGGTGAGTGCTTGAGAGAAGACAGAGTTTGGCCGGGCCCAGAGGGGGAAGTGGGCAGGAAAAAGGAGGGTGGGGACAGTTTTGGCTGGCTTTCTTCAGCTTCGGAGAAGGACACTTTGGGTGCAGAGCTGCTGCGGTGGGGAGAAGGGAATTTTGCCATCACCCAGACGGAGCTGCTGCTTCTTCTCCTTCTCCCCTCTTCGTTGGTGGCCTCGCACCCCCTGTCCTGCCGGGATGTGTGGCAGTGCCAGGCACCTCCATGGAGCTGCTGATCCACCTCAGCCACCAGCCCAGGATCTCAGCTCATCCCTGCTGATACACCTCAGCCACCAGCCCAGGATCTCAGCTCATCCCTGCTGATCCACCTCAGCCACCAGCCCAGGATCTCAGCTCATCCCTGCTGATCCACCTCAGCCACCAGCCCAGGATCTCAGCTCATCCCTGCTGATACACCTTATCCACCAGCCCAGGATCTCATCTCATTCCTCTGCTGATCCACCTCAGCCACCAGCCCAGGATCTCAGCTCATCCCTGCTGTTCCAAGTGTTCCTCAGAGCCCTGCAGGAGCACCGGGACTGACTGCCTGAGGGGTTTGTGAAAACAAAGCCTCTCCCCCATCCCGTCTCAGCCGAGAAAGCTGTCCTGGGGTCCCTGGTTCTGTGTTCTTGTTATTGCTGTAGTTATTGTTTGTTTGTTTACCTGGCTATACTAGTAAAGAACTGTTATTCCTATCCCCAGATCTTTACCTGAAAACCCCTTGATTTCAGAATTATAATAATTTGGAGGGAGGGGGGTCTACATTTTTTCATTCCAAGGGAGGCTCCTGCCATCCCTAGCAGACACCTGTCTTCTAAACCGAAACAGGTAACAAGGTCTAACTCTAGAAATGAATGAGTAGAGTGAGGCTGGTATGAAATGCAGGTAAGATTAAGAGACTACATCAAATGTCAGGGATGTAAGGCACCCTGCACCTTGTCTCCATGAAAGTAACTTTAGCACCCTTAGCATAAGCACTTGTAGGCATGAAAATTAATTCTGCGTAATAAAAACATAGCAAAGCTACAATTCTTTAATTCTGTTCAATAATACAGAATAAGTAGCACAGTAAGACACATATCAATTATGTCTTTAATGGAAAAATAACTATCAAGAAACTGCCTCTGTTCTGCCATGTTTACTCTGGATGAATTTGGAGATCCTGTCTCTTCTGCATATTCTCGAAGTCTTAATGTTTCCAGCTCTTTAATATTCCTTGTCTGACCACTGAAAATGTCCCCCCTTTCTTAGAGGAACAATACACAAAGGAAAGAAAATGAAATGCTTCCAAGTCTTTTTCTCCCTTTTCTCATAGATCTTTATTCCACCGATTTCCATGTATGAAATAATTGTTGTTGGATTAATGTGCTGGGCCCTATCAAGAGCACTCAGAGTTCTGCTAAAGTGTCTTAAAATATGGAAATGCACAGTAAATAAGAAAACTCTAACTGATGACAAAGGATAGGAAAAGAGGAATTGGCAGTGTTATTTGGATACTTCAGTGAAGTGGTTTGTATGTTGCTGGAGCTGACAGATTTCCCTAGCTGTTCTAGCTCTGAGAAATTGAAAGGTTCTGACATTGCTCCAAAAAGGAATAAAGATGAAAACAGGGTCAGAAGAATTATGAAAAGGGAACAGTAGAAAAAAAATAAAGGAGAGGCAGTTAAGAGAGCAGGTCAATCTATTAGTAGGACCATGACAGCTGAGGTTACAGCCATAAGGAGACTCAGAAGCATCGCACATGTGCGAGTTCAGGTACAAACTCTTTAAGGCCGGTCCTCTGAGGTGCCCTTACCTGAAATCTTAGGGGACACTGGGAAGCTTGGGGGATGCTGAAACTCCTGCAGGCACTTTCTGCTAGAGCAACAGTTGTTGGATTGTCTCTTGCTAGGAAATACTAATTACTCATGCTATGTCTGTATCAAGGTGAGATACATTTCTTCCCCTCTTACTTTCTTTTAGAACGTAATTCAGTCCTACAGCTCATGAGAAGGATGTGATGTTGTTGTCATATCCCATCCTGGCAGCATGTGATGATGTGTATCTCTCCACCAGGCTTGACAGCAGAAGAAATCTTCCAGCCATTTAGTGAACCTTAGTGATAGCTGGGATGATTTTTTTTTTTGTCATCTGCTAATTTTTGTGATATTGAAATATTACCTTTTTGTTCGGAGAAAAATTGAAATCTTTCAAACTAATCTCTCCCTAATGAGTTACTACTGACATTAAAGCATCTTTGGGCTTCCCTGAAAATTTGTTTCAAAAAAGACAAAAAACATCCCTGAGAAAATGTTAGCAAACTCAACTTTCCCAAGGTAGATTTTTGTGCTGACAAACTGATAGAGGGGAAAAAAAAAATTAAACATTTTGTGGTCGAGTTCTTTGAATTTTCATAGATCAAAATATATTTTTATGCGCATAAAAAAAATAATTTGAGACGCAGTTTATGAAGAGAGAATAGGGAACAAAGGACACAATTTATCTTGTCCAATGAAAATAAGAAAGTGATTTCCACCATAGCTTATACCTTCTGTCCAGTAAATCTGAGTTTGTCTCCCACTGGGAGAGAATAGGTTATACTCTGCAGGATTTTGGAAAATAAGTTTTAAAAATTTACTCTTCTGTTCAAATAATTATAGCATTGGAAAGATTTCTATTGTTCTTAAATTTTGTGAATCAATATATTCCAAAGGTAAATTCTGATCCACATTTTTCTGCACACTGTTATTTTTATAGTTTTTTATATATTTTTTATATATTTTTTATATATTTTATAGTTTTCCTCATATGTGGCAGGAAAATAAAACAGTGATGTAAAATCTAAAAGAGAAAATAAATCTAGCTAGAATAATCATATTATCAACACATCAGCACTGCAAAACTCTGTCGTGCTTCCTTGCATAAAATGACAATTTAAAGTATCTTTCCAGAAGTGTCATGGAGATTATTGCATTTTATTCTCTATTTAGGATTAAAAAAAAATCTTAGACAACCTATTTGAAGACTCCTAGTGAAGTACTTACAGTTCAGTTCAACATTATATGCCAGTTTCAGAGAGGTTGAAGTGTAATTTATTTCATTTTACTTTCATCAGCAAGTCAAGTTCATCCATCCAAAACCAGCTTTTCTGGATGCACACATTTCATTTGTTATCATTTTAAGTAGCACGGAGTGCAGTCAAATTCCAATCTGTCAATCACACACAAGTACTTTTAAGCAACCTTTTACTTTCTATTTAAATGCTTACACCATAAACATTGAATAAATGCTTGCTTGGCATTCAAACAAGCAGCTTCAAACAGAAAAACTGCCTTTAAACTGTACAGAATTTTCTAACTATTTGACGGGTATCTGAAAATTCTATTTTCCAGTTAATATTAAATTATTTGGAATCTATAAAAAAGTATTCTGCACATGTAGTTACACCTCTAAAAATCCAAAGTAACTCAGTTCTTAAAAATACTTCTCTGATCTTTGTAGCCTCCCTCTTCATTTGTTGTACCAAATTCTACTTACATTTAAGTCTTCCCTTTTGGCATTGCAGAGCATAATTTCAGAACAATAAATAACAAAACCAGATGCTAAGGTGTTGAACATGACATAGGAACCTGAATAACTCAAAAAATAAACAGAAGATATATAGAAAACCCCTGTAAAAGGCTTTATTTTAACATTTTCTTAGAATTTATTATTTTTTTAAACATGCTCATAAATATTAGACATCTGTATTGACAACTAAAATGAATCCACTAGAAACAGCTGTTTGAAAACAATTATGTTTGTCTTATTCATAACTCAAAACCTTAAAGAACAGAAGACTTGATAGAAACTGGCTGGTCATAAAAAAGAAGTTGATAACAATTACTGATGCTGAAAATGCAAAAAGAGACAGAATACAAATGAAACTTAAATTGAAATTTAAGAATAGTTTCTCTTTAAAGCTGTCTATTCATATCAGCTGTATCAATAAACATGCTTTTTTGCTTAATGGTGAGCAAATTCATTTGATTCCCCCATGACATATTTAATCAGAATTCTAGTCTGAGCAACTGCCTTCTCTTCCTTGCTATACTTTTTCCAGAAATCTACAGGCAGATTTCCCATCTCCAGTAATTTATATAGAGGTTTCATGCATCTCATGCTGTAAATTATGCTCAGGATTGTGGGATTCAGCCTGCTGCTGTGTTTCTTGCTGAAATAATTGTTTCAGACCAATATGTTCTTTCATATCCTCTGTGACAAAAGAGTTAAGGCACATAAGAAAGAAAAATATTTTATTTCTCACATAATAATATTACCTGTCCCTACTTTCTGTTTCCTTTTCCCATTCACACCTCCCTGGCTCAGTGCCCCAGTGAATCCAATGCTCCCTCCTTCTATTTGCCAGCATTTCCCTCCTTTCTAGTGCCAGGATGGCAGTACTAGTGAGTCTGTTGCCTTCTGCACCCACTGTCTGTCACACTGTGTGTCATAAGGACAATACAACAGTAGCACTTCCCATTGGGACACAGCTTCCACCCAGGGCCAGCAGCTTGGGCAGTGGTGCCTAAATTAAATTCATAAATTTGTTGTGCAGGTGTGTGAGGGTGTGTGTTTGCATACTACATATGTAGAGAGGTGAGGGTATGGATACAAAGAAATAGAAAGCATAATTGATAAATTACATTTCAGGGAATCTAAGGAATTCAGTGTGCTACGAATGCCACATAAATAGTGTGAGCGTGTATATATATGTATAAAAGTATACATAGAAGTATGTATTTATAAAATGTTGCAGGTGTGAAAACTGAGAAACAGTTCAAAAAGGTGATTAAATCTTTCCTGAAGTTAAAGAATGTGTGTGGCACTATATGTGTCTGTATAAGGGAGGGTGTTTATTATTTGCACCTTGTTCCGACTTTTAGATTCCCTGTGTTCTGACTTACATCTGTCCTGCTGTCTCCTGAGATGCCTTAGGATTTTTATTTCTAAGTTAACTTTAAGAAACACAAAGTAATAGCTTTTGAGCTCTCTTTTTTCTCTTCTTACATGTTGCTGCAATCCACTAAAAGAACAAAACCCAAACCATACTGAAATTAATAGGTTTTCCAGTGTTTCTGTGAGCAAGATTTCATCTCTGATACTTTTGTCTTTCATCAAATCCAGCTTTGCTGGCAGAATTTCAACTGTAGTTCTGCAAAAGGGTTGTGTTTTTTCTTATTTTAAAGAGGAAGAGGTCATTGACTTTAATTGATTAAATCTTCCATTTCCTGTACTAATTTGCCTCACTCAAGAAGATATGGATATGTTTTCATAGATTTGAAACAAAGATACTTAAAAAAGATATCTGATCTGAATGAATGTGATATGACTACCTTCTGGTGAAGTTTGTTTGAAGTAAAATATTCTATCCCACAGATTAAACTGTTTTGATGCAAATAGTTGTCAAATACTTGTTCAGATTTTCATGATATTGTGAAATTTGCTTATATTTCCTGGACTTGATTTCCACCCCTCTTTTACTTCGCATAAAGCAATTTCAGTAATAATTTTTCTGCCTGTGCTGTGATTAAAACTTTATGCTTACAAAAGTCCAAGAGATTCTTTAGGGAAAGGCATTTCAAAATTGAACGTATTGTTATTACTAGGGCAGCATTTATTTTGTTTCTGTGATACTCTTGATTGGTAGATTTGAAAGTATTTTATTAAAGGAAAGTAGTCTCAGACTATAGGTATCTATGAGAAAGAAAGTGATTAGTGCCCAACTCAAATTAATTTCTATTCAACTAAACTCAGGTTAAACTGATAAAAGAGCCAGGAAGTTCTCTACCACTTTGTTCTATGTCCTGTGTATGAGACTTGTCAGGGCATCTGCAGGCTCTCATTGCCCTGGTAAAACAATGCTGTCCAGCAGACCAATGTGCTTGTCAGTGAAATAAAGATTTCCTAACATTATTATTATTTCTTTTGATTAGATTTCCTTTAGGAGGACTTACAATAGACATATATTCTAGCAGAAATTCTATTCAATTTGACTGGGAAGAAATCTTGTGGTACTTTAACAATTGTTTTGTGTGACATTTGACCACAACTGACCACAGAGATCAAAAGCTGCCCTCAACAACCAGCACGTGCTGGCCATTAGAAAGTCTGGTTGCTATCCCAAAAGCTTCATTAGGGTTCCTGGAGCACCTACCTAATGCAGGCAATCTTTTGGGCACCTACAAGTTCAAGACACCACAAACAGTGAAGGAGGCTGCACAGGACAGAACTGGGATGTGTCTTCCTCTATCCCTCACCAAGATACATCCAGTGCTCTAAAGGACTGGGTCCTTCTTGGGATTCAGAGAGTCCTCCCTTGAGAGCAGGGATCTAGTCCCTTCCTTTTATGAAGAAGTTAGGAAATTACACCTTTTGAAACACAGACAGAAAATTATTCACCCAAAATAAAGACCAGCTTTTGTGGTCTTTCCAGCAATGGAGATTTAACCCCCCTCTTTCATCTTCTCTTTACAGGGTTGTAAAGTGCATGGGAAGGGAAGCTGACTACCTTCCACTGCTGCAGATGTGCCCCTGGGGCACAATAGACAGGAGAAAGGAAGAGGTCAAGAGAAAATAGTATTGTCTTGATTAGCAACTAGGCTTCCAATGAGGAGAAAAAAATTGCTCACCTCTATTCCTAAAGCTCTTCACACATTGCAAAATCAACAGACATCTTCTAGGAGCTAGAAAACCTTTAAGGAAATTGAAATATCGAGGTCTGAATCACTTCAGGCTGAAGAAAGACTCATATCTAATAGGTCATAGCTTCGCTTTCTGCATAAAGAGACTTCATCCTATGCCTGTTTCCTTTAAATTCAAGCAAACAAAACACAGCTGTTACCAGTGCATTTAAGATGGAGCCTGCTCTTGTAGGCACATCTATATCCTTAGGGCTGAGAGCTGGGGTAATAGCTAGTTTATCGATTTTGAGTGGCCCTTCCTCGTGAAGAATGAGCCCCTTCTGGGGATGTGCTGGCACCAGGCAGCTAAGAGCACAGGAGTCTGAAAAGTAGAGGGTCAGAGAGAGTTTAAGCATGACCAGCACTAAATGACAAATGAACAAAGGTTTTCAGGGTTGCAGCAGCCTTGATTCCTACCACCAGAACCTGTTTCTGGTTTGGGGCTTCTTAGGGCTTGGAATAGCCTAATCAACTAGGGATTTAGGTTCCTCTTAACATTTCATCAAATTAGTCCTACCCACATTTGCTAAAGGGAATTAACTGCATGGATTCTCAGTCTATTTGAAAAGGCAACTGCTTGACATCACTTTTTTTTTACACCAATGTCCTTAAAGCAAAGGAATGCAGAATTAAGTGCTGCTGACCTCATATCTAGACCCCTTTTTAAGTCTTTAGCAGTTTATTTCCCTTGCTCTTTTTCTTTCTGCCTGTGTTTCCTCCTACCTATCTCTTCAGACTATCTTTGGAAAGTTACTTTCTGAGTAAGATTGCTATATAAAGACTTTCTTGCATTGTAGGAGCAAAGGAAATCTCCTTCTTTCCACTTTTTAAGTGCCTAGTTTTAATAGGCAGTTGTTCCAGAGAAAGACTATGGGCTGCAGACCTTAAGATGGGAAACAGAGTATTTGGAAAATTGTATTTCTAGGATACAGTAAATAATTGTACATTGAATTGTTACTGTAGTGGCAAAAAATTAATTCATTATGGAATTTTTTTCTCTATTAAGAGTAGAATAATGCATGACATTAAAATCCAGTAACTGAACATTAGAATCAAGTGCAAATTGAATATTAGAATTAAACTTAGACTGCAAAAATTTAACTTCTCTTTTTAAGATGCTTAAAGAGAAGACAATAAGCTAAGAAACAGCAAATAGCTTGAGCCTTTTCAAACGAAATATGATCTCTGGACTAACGGCTGGTCTGCTTTGTACAATGTTTTGTCAACAGCCTGTGCAGAATATTCTTCATTGCCATGTTCTAACCTTGGGTTGCTCTCAGAGACATCAGTGTCTATGTTAACCTGGACAGTAAGTAGTGAAAAGAAAACATCACCTTAAAACATGTCAGTGTTTGCAACTACTGGAGGATTTTTTCAGACAATTGTTCCTTCAACCCATTCCTCTTGTGTATTTGCTATTTCTTCACTGAAGGACTTCAGTTTTTTCAGAAAAAGCCTCTTCAGTGACTTTGTTAAGCTTTGTATTTCTCAGCTTCTCAGCTGTTCCAGCTGTCTGCTCTTCCTTTTGTTATGCATACAAAGAGACACTCCACGAAATTAATGACTGCTTTCTCTCAACTGCAATTTTGTTTTCTCAGAAGAGTGTACAGTTTGAGAGGTTGAGGAATTGTTAGTTTTGCAGGTTTTTGTACTATACACTATCTAAAATATATATTGTTTTTAAAATATTCTTGTTTTATCACACTTTAGTTTTTAGGTAATTAAGCTTTTGTTTCTGTTTGCGTGCATGCATACATTTAAACTTATTAGAAAAGTTTCTGAATTTACTTTTTGTGAATTTCCTTTTTGCTCTTTCTCCCTGTGTTTGAGTAAAAAGGCACTTGTATCAGACCTTAAGTCTTCTGTTCTTGTTTTCAGTGTCCAAATTTTGCAGCATAGTATAATCTTTATAGTGAATTACTAATCCTGCTCCAGCAAGACAAGTTTTTTATTCAAGAGCATTTTTTAATAATCACCTTCTATCCTATACTTAACAGCTTATTCTTTTGAAATATTTTGGTACTACCAACACAAGTAATCTTGAGAACATAGCTGTTGGTGCAATGAAAATGATTGGTGCTGTTTTTCCATGCTTCCAATTAGTGCTGGTGTCCTTACAGACACAAGTGTGTACAATCCATCACTTACTTGAATTGCACTTTTCCCAGATGGAAAATAAGCAGCCATTGTTTTTGGCACTCAGTATATTAGAATATGAAGGATTTATATTCTCTATGCACAGAAGCTAACCTGAAGCTTTTGATGGGCTTTTAAGAAAGCTGGATCAGTGAGGAGTTCTGCTCAAGGCATTAAGACAACTAGAAGAACCTGGATGAGGACTCTTGGCTATCCTGAATCCTCTTGACCAACACTTCGTTTCTTCTTGGCTCAAAAAAGGCAAGAAACCCAATTCTGTTGATTGTATTTGTAAAACAAATGCCCATCCTTCCATTCTGTGATGGGAAAAAAGTCTAATTTGCAAAGAATATGGACATAGTTTTAAAACATAACCCTATAAATTATCACCTCTCTTCTCTGTTAATGTAGTAGTAAATGGCATTCTCCAATTCAGCCACAGAGTAGATTGCAATTGATTTGAGCATTTCTGTAGCTTTCTTTTCTCTCTAGGACAGTTGTCTCACTGGCAACTAGTATCCGTAGCACAGAATATTTTTCAAATTAAAAGAAGAACATTGACCTGCATCCTAAAAAAAACCAGTTATATCAGGACAGATCACATACCTAGAGGTATAACAAGTCTCTTAAGGAAAAGGTGCTAAGGCAAGCAGAGAAGTGATATGTTAAGCAGAGATCAGATTATGGGGAATTTATGGTATTTCTTAAAGGCCTCTCAGGCTTTCTTTCCTGGCTGCAGAGCTATCTCACAAGTTGTGTTGCCACTGGCAAAATCCTCAGATCTATGAAGCTGCATCTGCAGAAAAAGGCAGCATTAAATCTCAATTAAATTTTTCAAGCTTGCTTATGCAGCAAGATACAGCAGCGTAACTACTGCACCTAGCCTCTAATCATATCTGCACAAACAGCTGCTGCTTAGAGCTCCAGAAGTCTTGCTTTGCCATAGAACTAATATGCCCTAGAGTAAGTGTTCAATATTATAAGTAGGCATCCTATGCTTTTTCCTGATTCTGATTAATCTTCTTCGCAGGAGGAGGTGTTTCTTCACTATGCAAGGAAAATACACGTTAGGAAATCAGTCAGAAGCAACTGTGATTTTTTGATGGGGAGTTAAACTTATGTGCACAGGAATGCCTATGGCTATTCTCCTGCCACTTCGTGCTCCCTCTCTGTTTGGCTTCGCTCACGTCATTTTCAGAGCCCCTGTGTGTTAATCAGGGCTTTCAGGTGGGCGGGTGGCCATCAGAAATACACAGCTTGTGCAGGTACGTTATTCATATTTCAGCTGGCTGGCTGCAGTTTCACAAGCTGGTCACAAAGCTGCTGAAGAGCTCTTTCTGCAATCCTGGCAGAATCAGAGAGAACAGCAGTTTGCTGTTCCCAAACCACATGGAAAGAAGGGAGGAAGAGACCACTTGCTTTGGGAGCACTTTTCTTTGATCAGCTTCATTTTGTGCAGAGCCTTTTCAGGGCTTTTGAAAGAGGCATGGACTGGCTTGTGCTGCATAACTAGGATGAGCTTTATACTCAAGAAGATAAAAAGCTCTTTCCTGACAAGGCAGATAAAATTTGCTACTAAGCTACAGTGTTGAAGAACTCCATTTTCTATACCTAGCACAGTATGGAAAGCCACCACCCCTTTTGCAGATTGCTGTCGGTCATAAGCTAGCTGTGATGTGGACAAGCAAACGTGGAAGTTAAGGTAAAAAAAGGTTCTGTCTGCATGTTACCAAGGCTGGCAAATCTGCTGAGGTTCTGATCACTTTGCATGCCATTTGTTTTCCAGTTGTACCAAGGGAAGGAAAGGGTACCTCCTGTACCCTCTGAGACAAACTTAAAAGCTCATGATTAGAAAGTAACGCTGCTGCCATGTGGAGCGTCCTGAAACTAACTCCAGATTGTCTGGAAAAGTTTCTTGCCAATAGGACTGTATTTTTTTTTTCATATGTGGCAGTGCTGGTGAATACAGGGTCACTCCAGTATGGACAGCAGTGCTTTAGCCATTTTCCCCTGCTGTTCTGAGAGACTCTGTGTCCCTGGCTAATGTCTTTTGCTGTACAGTTGGATCACAGTAAGAAACCACTGAGCTGTTGCATAAGCAGCAGGAGAGTGACAGTGTGTGACTGCTATGGAGAGAAGGAGAGGATAGATGACAATCAGGGGGAAGGCTCGGGGCTGCTGAGCCGTAGCAGGATGCTGTGCATTGCACAGCAATTTGGAGAAGGAAGCTGAGAACAGGGTTTTTTTTAAATTCAGATATTCACAAAAAAAGCAGCAGTATCCCATCTAGCAACTGACAGGAAGGTTTAGGTTTAGCCTTTGAAAATGAGGACTTTGTAGTTGCTGTTGTCCACATAATTTTTCACTTTTTTCACATTTTCACTCTGTACCATCTGACTATTTCATAGTTTGCAAGATAACTTTGAAGATGGGAAATGTTATTACTCATTCTGCAATTCTTTGCAGTTTTAGACTGCCAGCTTGTGTTCTTATTAGGTGCATTTTATAAGAATCTGTGTTTAATGTTACGAGCATAAGGGAGGAAGGAATCAAGTGAGGTCATTCTAGCCCAGCCCTAGGACCTGGGGGCACAATCTGATCTCTCATTGCTTAGTGGTGCTTGTCTAACCTTGCTCTTACCAGTCTCCAGTGATAGGTTCTGCACCATCCCTAAGCAATCTGTCTTAATGGCTACTTGTCCTTGGGGTGCTTTTAGGTAATTTTTCTAAAACTGTTCAAAGTAACATTTACCACCACTGAATGAAATGATTCTATACTGTTCTCAGAGTGCAAATACACAAAACTGGAATCTGTGGAATTAACAAATAACTCAAAAACAAAGGAGGTGGAGAGGGGAAGAAAGAATGTTGTAAACAGTAGAATAAAAATATGCAGTCTGAGATCAGCAGCTCATTCAGTTTTCAGTCTTTTAACTCTGTGCAGCTCTGTTGAGCCTTTTCATGCTGGGCTGTTTTCAGAAATCTGTGGACAGGCATGGAAATGTGTGGAAGCAAGCCTGTGTTTGGATGTTGGGGGGGAAAAATCCACTGTTCTGGTTGCAAGAGAGGAAGCTTAACTGGGAGCAGTGAGAACTAATTCAAATAAAAGGGAGCATTCCAGTTTCAGAGAGCTAAAGCAAAAGCACTTGGGGGCATGCCCATGCAGCAGTGACTTGGAGATAAGAAGTTACACACTGGCTATCCTGAGGTAATCAGGTTTTCTTTAATACTGCAGGTGAAAAAGCTCCAGCTAATTGGAAGTGTGCTTTAAGAAAATCCAGCTGTTAGCATAAATGCAGATATGCCATGGCCAAGGCTGGTAATACATGCCAGAGGACACAGATAGCAATCTCAAATAAGCCTTCTTTCAAACAAAAACAATTGTTTGCTTGTGATTCCTATCAGTACCCACTGCATTCCACTGTACTTTTATAGCCCAGAAGTATCTACCTTGACTCTGTTTCTGGAGGTACCTACCTCTGACACTTCTGTTAACCTCAAAATCCTACTGCTCTTCACCCACTCTGATGGCAGGAGTGATCCTCAGAGATCATCTTGAGGTTAAGTATTTCTGCCTGAGGAATCCCGAGACCAGCTAGTGGTGAACACAAGAATTAGCCCCAAATGCTTAAGAATTCTAAGGTGTGAAAAGTAAAGTGATCTATTGTTCACTATTCGGTGTCCATGCTTTTAAGAATCTTTGCTTCATTTTTATTTTAAAATACTGTCCTTTTCCTTTGGACAATCTCAGTACTAGACTAGTAATGAAAGTAATACTTCTGCAAGTAGTGATATATTTTGGGATACTGGCAAAACCTTGAGAAACTGGAGAAATTGATGCTAAAAATGCCAGAGAAATAGGCATCATTATTATTGATGAGAAAGGTTATATTTTCTCCCCACTGCACTATTGCATAATCAGAAAAAAAATCCAAAACATATCTGTACCTTCTGGAATGACTGAGAGTCCAAATTGCAATGAAAATATGATAAAATTGTTTCCATAAAATTCATTTTTTTCTTAATAAACATAATGCATTCAAAAAATAGACATATTTTTGCAAGCCTTGCCTGGCTAACTTGGGGTTAACAGGGCTGATACCCCATTACTATCTCCCTGTTTGTGTTGCTGCTAAATGCAGTTGCTTGCTGATAGAATGCCAAGATTTGCACTTTAAAAGAAGTCTTGCTAAGTTTTATACTGAGAAAAACAGTCTTGCACTGATGAAATACTATGCTTTCAACTTGAGAACAAAAGCACCTAGAAAATACTTGCTACGCCACAACACTCTGAAATGTACTTTATAACAAAACTATCAAAAGTACAGAATTCTTCCAGCTGGCAAAAATCTCAGTAAACACATCTCTTTGACAAAGTTTTCCTTTCAGACTCCGACATGCATGGGGGAGGGAATCAACAGAAAGGAAATTTGTGATTCTGTGGTGGAAGGAAAGCCATGAAAGAGGAAGGGTGAACTAAGGTGACTTGCCTGGATGGCTTGTAACAAATGTCTCCTTAGTGTCACCTTTATAGTGAGAATTACAGTGGGATGTTAATGGTTATCTTGGGCACAGAAAAGAAGGACATAAATAAGTATGGAAAATACTACCCATTTTGGAGATTATTATGGAAAAAATAATCTATGAATTCTAGTGCACCATTTCTTTTATGTCCTAGTGGTATACACAAGCTACTTCTCAAGAAAATCCCTTCCAACCCAAACCATTTTATGATGCTATGCAAATAATATTTGTCAACAAGTGCTTAACACATGCCTGCACTGTACATACTGCTGCCTGCCTGTGCACAGGACTCAGTCCCAAAAGCCATGAAAGCCGAGTTTTCTGGCCCATTCCATAGGTTCCTCAATCTGCCTTGTGAAGTACAGAAATTATTGATTCCGTTAGCACTTTGTCAGGAAAAATTGCTGCTATTCCTAGTATGCATCTTAATAGTTATTACTGTATTCCACAAAATGGAATACAAAAATAGAACTCCATGAAAAAATTGTGTCCAGCTCCTCAGGGTATAGCTAAGTGGTATTTTTAGGAGTCTGCTCAGGTCCTCTGCTTCCTTGCAAGACTCTAATTCAATTTTTTAATGGGCCTTGCTATTAGAACCCTTTTCCACCCTCCCATTAATATTAGTTTCAGAGCAAAGCACACCAGTGATGCCAGTGCATCTGATGGATCTGTGGGTCTGCATAATGAATGGTTAGTTCTCCTAATCCAAAGGATGCAGGACTATAAAAGACTATACGGCCTGGATGCAGATCAGTGTTTTGGTAAAAGGCAAAATCTAAGAACCATGATCCCAGATCAGGAAAAGGGACATGCGTTCACAGGGCAGCAAAGCCAGGAGAGGAAATCAACCCAGAAGAGCCAAAAATAGGTAAACTCATCTGTTTAACATGGTCGGATGTTAATATTGGCACAAACCACAAGTGATAATCTTCACATTGGTTCTACAGTTCAAAACCTTCCCACACAAATACAACAGCCTGGACAAACTAGAATTTCAAGCAGAGAACAGAATACATAATATCTGTTCATTTCCTATGTAGTAAGAATTGTCATGTGATGATGCAGGGGTTTGTTATTAGTTAGCAGAAGAGCTTAGTGTAAAATAATCCCTGTCAGAGACTTGAGTCAAAGAGCTTTTAACTGGAGTGTGACTATGTTACAAGGCACAATGTTAAAATCCTTTTCTGATTTTTCATCATCCTTTTCAATCCCTAGAAAATGATCAGCTCCTGTGAATAAACATGTTTTGCAATCTATTGTCCAAACTCAGCTCACACTATCTGTTCAGTGATAAGTTATACCTGTTCTGTGTATCGCTTTCAATAGCACAGAAACAGAACAGCTTTACATGAATATCAGCTCAGCCTCTTATTTTTCTCTTGAGCTGCATCTCCTAGAGCTGTTCAACCTAAATCCCTTCTTCCTTAGAGGTCCCATTCCCCATAGGAAAGGAAGCAGTCTTAGGCACTCATAGGTCATAACCTTCCTTCTAGACATTTTTTCCAGCAGCAATCAACATAGGCTGTAAAAAGCCAATGTAATGTTGCTAGAAAGCATTGTTTTTATTTCAGAGGGATTGAAACTGATGAGGATAAGTGGAAAAGCCATTGATACGCAGTTTCCCTCCTTTACTCCCCTCAGGATCATTTTGCTGAAAGCAGAGAGGGCCTGCTAAACTATGTCCTTCAGAAAAAGGGCCTAGACAAAAGCAGCAGATTCAGTACACCATATATTCTTTATAATTGTAGGAGGTGTTTGTGCCCAGGCACTGGCACCTGGGGCTGGCAGAGAGCCTCTCCCAAGAGCAGCCAGGGCCACCCCATGCCAATTCCAGCATAACACACCCACTGCAGGGCATGGCTAAACCACAAGGGGGTGGCACCTCTGGGAAAGGGCATTTAAGAAAAGCACAAACAGTGGAGAATTAGGGAGGAAACGTGAGAAACAACCTTGTGAGCAACGAGGATAGGAGGACATACTTCAGGCACTAGAGCAAATATTCCCCTGCAGCCCACAGTGTCCTGGGGAGGACCCCATGTCACAGCAGGAGGATGTGTCCTGAAGGAACAGCATCCCGTGGACAGCCCACTCAGTAGCTAAGTTGTTTTTTTTCCCTGAAGGAACTGTATCTCGTAGGAAGGACTCATTTTGGAGGAAGGGAAATGTATGAGGAGGAAGGAGCAGCCAAGAGGAATAGTTGTGGACTGAGCACAAACCTCCATTCCCTATCCCACTGCACTGCTCAGGGGTGGGTAGGAGGTATAAGAGTTGGGAATGAAGGAGGAAGCTGAGCCTGGGAAAAAGGTGAGGGGAAATTTTAGTATTTGTCTTGGTTTCTCACTATATACATCTATTTTAAATGGCAATAAATTACATTATTTTGCCCCAAGATGACTCTGTTTAATCTATGACTGGTAAGTGACTTTTCTGTCCTTACTTCAACTCATGAGACTTTCATCTTGTTTTCTTCCCATATTTTGTTGAGGAGAGATAATGAGAGAGTGGCTGGGTGGGTCTGACAGCCAGACAAGGTTTAACCCACCTCTCTAACTAAAACCAGAATTAACATCAACCATCTTCCCAAACCCAGGGGAGATATTGTGGCAAACTCCCTTTTCTTCAAGATACAGTGTTAGAGTAAAGCTAAGCATGATGTTGCCTCCTTTTTCCTTTCCTCAACAATGAATGTGAAAACATTCCTGTTGAACTGTAGTGCTACACTCACACATCAGTTTTTGCTCTCACAAAGGCAGCAATGTGCTATTAGTGGACTTCTGAATCACATTCTACCTTGTCTTCATTCTGAATTTATTGACTTATTTCAGAGGTAGGAAGAGATGAGCTATGAAAGCAGTTTAAAAGGCCTGAAATTCACTTTCTGCTTTGACTTTAATTATACATACATATATATATATACATATTTAATTTTTTTTTAATATATATTTTTTCTATTTATAAGGGTGGGGATTCTAATAATTTTTGGTGGGGCTATCTAGCCAAGATAACAAAACACAAATAATTGAAAAATATGGAGAAAAATAAAGACAAATTTTACAGTAATTGTAATGCATGGTAGAAACTACAGTGTGCCAGTAAATTCAGAGCACTTTTTTCTGGTAACTGATTTCCCCTCCTTCTCCCTTGTGTGCCATGGTGCTGCATGGTTAACTTTTTCTAGTTTTAGAACATCTGTGAGTTCTAGGGCTACATTCAGGATCAAGGGTTAGCAATTAACAACCCCTAACTTTGTTAGGTTTTGCAAGAACCACATGGAAGAGTAGTTCTGGAAAGAGATTGATCACTTCTCAGGAGGAAACAACTAGAGCAAGGATAAAGGAGGCTATGTGAGCTCCTCAGACCTATCTCCCCATGGGATAAAAAATAATATCTCACAACAATGCAGAATATCTTGACTCTTTTAAATTTTAGTATATAAACCCAAAATGAAATATACAAGGACATCTTTTTAATTCATTTCTGTTTATTTTTCTTTATGTGGGAAATATATATGTGGCTGCATAGGAAAATCCTCTACTGGTGCTTCCTCCCCTAGGTATTTTAGGAGTCCCCTGGAGAAGGCATGAATATTCATCGCTATGTAGCCACCAGACATGAACTAGTTTTCTAATAAGAGTCTTATTGATTACACAATTAAAGTTCTAGTCCCTTCCTTTTTCAGTCCTCTAATCCTGTGTCCTCCACATTCACACAAATACAAAAGCAACAAATCTACAGCATGTTACCCTTTATGCAGACACAAGGATAGAATTAAAGGGCAGTTTTGTCTGTCTTCTGTGTTCCAAATGCTTGGCCTAGGTTCTAAGCAAAAAAAAAATTCTCAATATATACTGATTCACCAAGTATGAGACATATTAAAATCCTGCTTTTAATTTGTCAGTGAGCTTTTAATGTGAAGAACAGAAATATTGTCACTTTGTCATGGTGTGCAAGAACCTATGCCCTCTCCACTCAAAGGAAATTTCTGAGGTGGCAATTCAGTTTTATTGAAGTACTTTCTAATGTGATATCTGACGGTTTTAACAGGACATATATATGTAATTTAATATCTGATATTATTTTCTCTCTTTCTCTTGTTTTTTTTTTCTCAGAGCAAATTATGACATCGACATCTAAAGGAATTTTCCGGCCATTTTTTATTATCTTCATTATCCTTGGTTGTTTCATGGCATTTATATTAATTTATATCAAACCAACAAATAGCTGGATTTCTGGTCCTATAGAATCAGCCAGTTCAGTCTTGAAAATGAAGAACTTCTTTTCTTCCAAAACTGATAATCTCAATGAAACTACTGTTTTGATCTGGGTGTGGCCATTTGGTCAGACATTCGATCTAACATCCTGCCAAACCATGTTCAATATCCCTGGGTGCCATCTGACTATTGACCGCTCGCTATATAACAGATCCCATGCTGTTCTCATTCATCACAGAGACATTAGCTGGGATCTGGCTAATTTACCTCAGCAAGCCAGGCCACCATTCCAGAAGTGGATTTGGATGAACTTGGAGTCTCCAACTCACACTCCACAAAAGAGTGGCATTGAACACCTTTTTAACCTGACCCTGACTTACCGGCGTGACTCAGATATCCAGGTGCCTTACGGCTTCATGATGGTTGGTACGAGTTCCTTCACGTTTGAAGTACCAAGTAAGGAGAACTTGGTCTGCTGGGTTGTGAGTAACTGGAACCCTGAGCACGCTCGAGTCAAGTATTACAACGAGCTTAGCAAATACATTGAAATCCACACCTATGGACAAGCCTTCGGAGACTACGTCAACGATAAAAACTTGATTCCAACTATCTCCTCCTGCAAATTCTACCTTTCCTTTGAAAATTCAATCCACAAAGATTACATTACTGAGAAACTTTACAATGCTCTTCTGGCTGGATCAGTACCAGTTGTACTGGGCCCTTCCAGAGAAAATTATGAGAATTACATTCCAGCAGACTCTTTCATACATGTGGAAGATTTTCTCTCCCCCAGAGAGCTGGCAGAATATCTTCTGATGCTTGACAAAAATAACAAGATGTATCTTAGTTATTTCAACTGGAAGAAGGATTTTTCAGTGCACCTTCCTAGGTTCTGGGAATCACATGCATGTCTTGCCTGTGATCATGTGAAAAGACACCAGGAATACAAGTCCATTGGAAATTTAGAAAAATGGTTTTGGAATTAATTTTTGGGGGCTGTGTGTGGGTGTGGGGGTGTGTGTGGGGCTGTGTGCATGTGCGTGCACTTTTTTGAAGAAGACAGAAAGGACTTCAGTCCAAGTGGAGGGAAGGAAAAGAGAAAAAAAGGAAGGAAAAGAGAATCTCATGTCATGGTTTATCAGTTATTTTCTCTTGGCTATCCTATTTATATTTTGTAAGAGATTTAAAAGATCAGCAGCAGCAGTCATCAGCACTCAGTTTCAAATTATAATAGACATAATAATGTGCACTGAAGAGTATTTGATTGCTTATTATAAATTTAAAACAAAATTTTTCACATTTTCTGTGAAACATGTCCCAGTCTGACACTTGAAATAGTAATTTTTAAGATTTTTTATTTTTAACATTATATTTGTTGTTTAACCTATTGTGAAAATTAAAAAAACATTTTTAAATGTCAGAGAAAATTTTAAGAACATAATTTGCTGTTCCAGACAGAAATGTGTGTAATACTTCAAAAGACAGTAAAGTTTCATATGTTCATCTTGCATTTTAAGAGCACAGTAGTGTAAAATACCTAACTCTATGGAGGCGTGATTAATTGCCCCCTTTTTAAGGGTAATGAACCTAGAATTATAGTTTTTTAAATGTATTAGAATAGTAGACAGTCTTTGTGTCTAAAAAATGTTTCCTAACAAATGGTCCCATTATGTTGCTTTAGGAATATATTTCTTCCTGCCCTCTGAAGAAAAAAGAAGTCAGATTTAGAGAAAATTACCAATCCTGGTGACCCAAGCCCAGATTCACCCAATTTTTCAGTGTATTCAAATGCAGCACACCCTTGTCCCTCAAGTATCAATATATCTCAAGTATTTTTAACCTGAACCAGGGCTTTAAGTAGTGTTACACTGAAAGAAACAGATTTTAACAAAGGTGTTCAATTACATCAGTTTCATGCACTGAATTCAGCTGGTAATAATGGATTTTTGGAAGCAGTTTCCTGAGAAATTTTAGAAAGCTCTCTCATATAATTTCTTGAATAATAGTGAATTTTCACCCAATTCTGTAAAGATCTGTTGAATTTTAACTGCAGCTAAACAACCTGATGTTATGACATATAAATGTGGGGAAAAAAATTACTAAGCAGTCAATTTTCTGAAAGAAATTTGCTGAAATTCAGTAAATAAGCTATCAGGCTGACATATAACCTCTCAACTTATTAAGTTAATGAATTTGGAGGGTTGAAAATGTTTTATATGAGAGGTATTAAAAATGCACTCTTTAGAGCAATAACTGCTATCAATATTTTATAATATAAGTAGATTTTTAAGTATTAAATTTGCTCTAATAGAAAATGCAAAGTTGTGATGATTGTCATAACTGTTTAAAATGTCTGCTTTAAACATGAGTCATTTAACTACTTTCTTTCACCTAAGACAAATTTCTGATTGCCAATATGTGCATATGTAGAAAGTTGGTTTAATGCCAAAAATGTATGAGTATGTTTTGGTATCAAATGAAAGCAAATCAGTTTGGATTTTCAGACCAAAGTGCTGCAAATCACACTTGCTACTGGAAAAAAAGAAAAAAAAACCAGAAAGACTTCTGCTTATGAGATGTATAAGACCCTGGTCAAACAAAGCAGTCAATCAAGTAACTGAAATTAAATTTGAAGACAAAAATGTTGCTGCAGTAAGTAAATGAGAGATAAATTATACATATTTAGCATGTCAGATTTTTATTTTGTTTTTATTCCAGGGTGGAAGAGAAACACAGAAGGTTAAAAGAATAATTAGTTAAATTTCTAGAACTCAAAACCCCACTGAAAAGTTATAGAATCACTTCTTCTCTCCCTATGATTTCAAAAGCTGTACCTTGATCCAGCTAGTTTTCAATATACTGTGAATCACCTAAACTCACCAGCATTCTAGTATGCAGCAAGATGAGCTTACCTTGAAAATTAATGCAATACAAGGAAACTGAGTCTTCTAAAAACAAACCTCTGACATGCGTGTAATACAAGTAGTAGTTTATCATTTTGAAGGCAAGTGGCTGTAGCTTATCATCTGTCCTACAGGACATCATAACATTTTGTTTTCAGGAGGACTGTAAAATTCTCAGTGACTGAACATGCCACTGGTTTGGCTCAATAACCTGATTCCCTCAGTGCTGGAATTTGGAAGTTTTTTGCATTGACCTCAGTGAAAGGTGAATGTGTGCAATCCTTTATTTCATTCCTCACTTCAGATCACAAGAGCTGTTCTGTGTGTTAGGAGGCCTTAGGTAGAATCAGACTGGTTTCTTGGCAGCAAGTTCATCTAAGACCTTATAGTAATAACAAGTAAGCATATATAAGATATATGAATTGCTACTACAAATATTGGTCAGTGTATACACAGGAAAGTTTTGAAACAGATGCTGAATTTTAATCTTGTAAGTAATATCTTTACCTCTGTAAGCATGGGACCCAGTCAGCATGGCTAATCTTAGGCTGAGTTTTAAGAAGAGTTTTAAAAACGGTGAAAGTATTTTGATGGAACTGGAAAGAGTGTTGTTCTCTTCACAAGAAGAGAAGCTCCACAGAAGGCTTGTATACATTTCATTCCAGAGACATTGCTAGAATTGCTTCAAGGATTAATAAAACAGGAGAGAAATCTAATCCAGAATTATGCATAACAATCATTACCAATTCATAAAAAATATACATTATGCCTAATGCCTCACTGGCATTCTTGAAGAGTAAGGGCTGGAACAAAATTGAGACAATTTTTTAGGATGTTAAGGTGATCTGCAGGTATCAGGCCTTAAGCAGTTCTGGCTATAAGGATCTTTGTTGACAGAAGATGAAGCATTTTTGGGCATGTCCAGCCTATGTAGAAGCAATGGAAATAAAACATCTGTGCACCATGCATACATAGACTGCCTACCTAGACCTAGACACCTAACTCACCTAAGGCTGCTTTCAGTCTGTGTATGACATTCAGCTTTGTGAGGTCTGTGCTTCCTTTGTAATCTATTCTACTTGAACAGCAAGCGTAAACAGACTCAAATAACAAATCACTGTGAAAGAGAATGAGCAAACTCAACCAAGGGTGAAGGGTAAATTACGTGGGACTAGATAAAATAGGTATTTTGCTTTGGTACCACTGGCAAAACAAGATAATTGTACCAAAAAAGGGAACTAGAAGTTGATAGATCACACCAGTTCTAACTATTTTCTCAACAAATTTCTTTCAGACATTCAGTTTATTTTGTTTGTCAATCCACAGCAGTTTTGAGTTGCACTCATCACAAGCTAACTAAGCAGTCAGCAAAGACAGGGAGTAACCACCATTCTTTCTTCTACAATGGCTTGCTTTGGATGTTTTTAGGCTCTCTGTCATGCACTGGGCTATGAACATTGCTGCCTTTCTCAGTGTGGAAAATAAGACCCAAACCAGATAAAATACTAACTGCACATGCACTGCTACCCCACTGAATGTGAACAGGTGTAAGACAAAACTGGCAGCAGATCCTTCTAAAGCAGTTTTCCTTTCATTTCATAGGCAATACCCATAGGATATCTTGCTTAGTATGAGATTCCCAATCCTTAGTGAATCCTGTTGCCAGTTTCTTTGAATGCCTCTTTCCATATGTCAATACCTACAGTGAGCAAGCAGACTGAGGCCCACAGAAAGTGTGAGACATCCAGCAAATATTTGTCTTTTAAGAAACAGATCAAGTAAAATGAAAGTTGCACTAAGAGAGCATGAATGTGGGGATTTGTAGAGTTCATGCAGACTGAGCAAGATATGGGGAATTGACACCAATGAACACAATAAAGAACAACCTGCTCTCTCTAGATACTCATGTTTGTTTCTCAAAATAGGCTTAAAAAAAACCAACACATAATTTTCTCTCATCTCTAAACAAGCAGTTAAATAACCAATAACTGTTCCTGTTTATTCAAGAATGGGACTCCTGTTGGCCTTGTGTTACCATTTTTATTAGATGCAGAATAACATTCAGGAGGAGAGAGAAGCCTGTCAGTAAGATAATTATATTTCTTATCTAGATACAAAGATCTTTATTCTTATTTTCTTTTTTGATTTATAAGTCCTCATGCAGCAACACTTTCTGGACACAGTTCAAAAAGACCTTAAGAGTATACAGATGACCATGAGACTTAAGCATGTGATAATTTTAAGAACATCTTAAATGCTTTAATGTACTGGGGCTCCAGAGAATATGTTTTCATTGCCTTTAGGAATTGCACCAGAGTGCAATCTATAGACATCAGAGACCAATTTGTGTGGCCTCTTTTGCATCATGTACATAGTGAGCAAAGACTGGCTTAGTACTAAGTGAGTAGTCCACGGAAAACCTTGGATTAATTTGGTTTTGCGGTCTAACCAATAAATCTTGGCCCAACTGTTCTGCTTCAGCATACTAAATGTGCCTACACCAGCTCAGGCCATCTCCTCAACACAGCACCTCAGCTAACAGCCTGCCCTGTGCAGGGTCACTGAACTTATATATGACATAAAGAAGCCAGAGTGGCTGAGGATGCTGAGATAGTATTTCAAGGACTCTCCGAGTATGAAAGCATAAAACCTGGTCATGTCCTAAAATCTGGACTCAGTGTGCCCTACAGAGACTCAGTCTCAGCCAAACCTGATTTTCCTCCGAGGAAAGTATTTGGTTCATTCTAGGTGAGACTGTGAGTAATCACTGTGTGTGCAAAGTGGGAACAAGAGGTGTCTCTGTGTAGGCTGACAAGGAAGCTTCTGACCTATTTAAACCAAGCAGTAAAAATTAAACAAATACTCAAGTGTTTCCTTGGTCAAAACTAGTATGTTATTGAGAGGAGAGTCCAGGGGAAGTACTTGTATACCTACCTATCAGCTGGTGGGCTTTTTCATTAATTTTGCCTGACTTCTGTTTTGGCTTTTTTTTTTTTAAATAAAAGTGATTTTAAAATATTAGAAATCATTCAATATGATTCATACAAGATAGTTATTTCACCTTTATCTTTTGCTTCTTGCTTGGGCGAATCTTCTACCAGAGTTAGCAGGTGATTTGGGATATTCCTATTCTAGTAACAAAGGACTAAGCCAAGGGTGAAGTGGCTTGAGTAAAAAATCCCTGTCATATTCATGGATATCTCCCTTCTAATATTTGAATATCTAGTTAGTGCTATGGCCAGTTCTATGTTTAGAGAATCAATGTAAAAAGCATACTGGTTAGATAGCTCATAAAAGGTACAGAAATACCAATAAATTGATTTAAAAAAAACATGCAGTGGTAATTTTAATTCATAGAACTATTGCTACGGGGTGATACAGATGATAAAACCACCAACTCATGAGAAAGAACTTGGCCTAGAGACATCAACCAGTAGTTTTCCTACTGGAACAAGTCACTTCATTACTCTATTGCAAATGCAATTAATTGGCAATCTTTTGTGTCACCATATTCTGTACACAATTGACTGAAAACAGTCTCTGTGCAGCAAATAGTTCAGATATTCGCTCATGTGGCAGAGGGCCTTTCACCCCCCAGGTTAACAGCCTGAATCATGAGTTAATTTCTACAGACCACTGTTGGGCACCCTCTAGTAGATGATTCTGTGTTCTCAGGTTTTGCACTGCTGCTTTCAGCCAAGGAAGGCAAAGAAGATGAGCTGAGACTCATCTGACACACTGTGCTTATCATGGCACACTCACAGGGTAGCTGAAGACACTCTCACTCCTGTAGCCTATTCCCTGTAGCCTGTTTATGAGAATGCAGAAGACTTTGCTATTCCAAGGAATAAGAGAATTAGCATTTTTTTCAGGTGTGGTGCCAGTCTGTACAAATTTTGTACAAATGAATTACTGATACTTGGGGGAGCTCCTCATTAACATTCTTAAGTAAATAATTAGCAGGAAAATCATTTAATCACTGCAAATTGGCAGCAAAAGCAACTGTTTGCTATTCTTTATTATGAATTAGTCCAGTGGAAAAGAGGATTTTGATGAAACTTTATCCCCCTGGCTTGATATAGCCTGGTTGGATCCAGATATAGAAACATGTTTGACAGCAAAATTTGAAAATTATATGGTAAACCAACATATATATATATATATGTTGGGACAAATTTCCTATGGAACCTTGAGACGGTAAATAAGCAGTTTAAAAGTCACCAGATGGCAAATTGTCCCATCAACCCTTTTCTTTATAACATCATAAGAAAAGCCAGCCTGATATATGTTGTTCAGCAAATAATTACAAAATGTACATTTTCTTTGCAGCTTTGTGATACACATAAGAGCTGAGATAAAAAAGTTTGGAAAGGTAACTCCCTTGGTGCAATTTAATGTTTAAAAGAATTCGTGGATACACTGAGAAGAAGCAAGTGAGAAGCTTTTCCATCTATACAAAATCCTAATGTGCCAAACTGTTTCCAGTGAATGAACAAAACAGTCAAATATACTTTTTATTAGGATTTGCAAAATCTTCTATTAACGCACTGTAATTTTGCACTATTTTGTAAGAAAATTTTAAAAAAAGGAAAAAGAAAAAAGGAACTGAAAAAGAAACTGAAGAAAAATCTAAAAATAGATGCCAAATGTATAGTTTGTAAAATACTATTTTTCTGATATAAGGTGTCATTACATTGTGAATCTAACTGTGTTATTGTAAACTGTGAAAAATGTGATGTTCTGTTGTGACACAGCCTATGAAGGGCCATTTCTAACACAGATTATTCACCTGGACTTGTTTATATGAAACATATTCATAAATCTGAGATCACTTTTATACTTATTTTTTGTAGACTATTTTTCCACATTTGCAACACAACTGTTATTTTATATCAAACATTAATTTTGCTTTAAAATATTATTTGAATAGGTGGGTGAGTGTCTTAAATGTGCCAGAGATTCAAATCTGTAACAGGGATAATTCAGAAACTATTCTTTGCCAAACTGTAATGCTACTAAAATCAATGATGTTTTGTTGAAAAATAGGCTCACTGTCAATAAACATAAGTTTCTAGTTCAATAATGATGACAATGTCACATTTTCTAGGATAAATGCCTGGTAGTTACGAGCTGCATTTCCCTGCTGTCTTTGTGTGTGTTTAGGAAACAAAACTGTGTGCCATAGTTGAACAACTTAGATATTCAGTCATATAAATAACGTGCCATGGATTTGACCTCAGAGGTACATTAATGAGGATTAGGGAAAAAAAACAGAACAAGGTGTTTGTCCTGATTCAATGTGATGGGCCACATGAAAATGGGCTGGTTGTCAAGGCAGGACTGGGAGAGTAAGTTCTGTACATAGAAGCATGGGGACTACATTTATTGTGTTAGTGCAAGATCAGGACCAAAGTCCCTTTCTAGTACATTTGAACTTACACACATAACACCGAGTGAGATTTGATAGGAACCCTTTCTTCATGTTCCCAGCTAATGATATTCCTTGTACTGACAACTTTTATGTGTTTTATAGAGTATATATATATATATAATGCATAAATTCATGCATAAGAAAGAGTAACCATGGCAAACTAAATCTTAATAAAAATAATATAAATCATTCTTACCTGCAGGCACATTTTAAGATGCCATGCTGAAAGATCTTGTAAAAAGCTGTATTTTTTATTTATTAGTGATTGTATATTTTGCCCCATGATCTAGATATTTTATATCAGGGAGTCTACCAAAAACCAGTTTTTTGTTCCCTTTGAACACTACCCTCACCCTGAGATGCATCTGGAAAATGTAGAGGTCAACCACTGATGCTTTGTGGTATTTTTTTTAATATGATGTTGTTGTTGAACTTTCTTCTGATCACCTATAGCTATATTCAGAGTTTTCAACATCATTTACCTGCAGACTGAAGATACCTACTGAATGAAACTACAGGTTACCATAATTATTTCAGAGACTTTCACTCTTTATGTGAAATTAATATTTCAGAACACTGATTCCAAGATGGTTAACGAGCAGCTCATTGACTCTTATTTATTGAGCACTGGAATTCTCCCTAAAGGATAAACACTGAATCATGTAAATAATAGTGCTCTATTATAAGCCTAACAAAATATTGTAATAGGTATATTTAAAATAAAAAGAGAACATTCCAAGTGTACTATAGTCTTTGATCATTATTTTATAGGTCTGATGTCACCCTTTTTCTTCCTGTGATATTTCTCATCAAGAGCCTGATCTGAAGATTGTTGCTACTCATAACCATGACTTCTGGCAAAGATCTCACAAGGAGAATTTTGGTTCTTTTAAAGCTGTTGCAGATGAAATTCCTGTGAGTGCTCAGGGTCAGACTGAATTCATACAGACTGTCATATGAGTTTACTATGTGCAGCCACCAGCATAGATGAATTAAGATGATACTATAATTGAAGTTCAATGATCTTTATTTTTTTTCTGAGGAGTGGAATAGTAATTTACATTTCATTGCTTTATCTACTATTTGCAGAGGTTAACTGTATCTAAAATCAAAAATGGTTAAAACAATGGTGTCAGTTTTATTTCTAAATATATATGCAAACAATGGAAATAGCTGCCATTGAAATAAATGTAATAAATAATGCAGTATTTGCAGTAGAAAAGATCATCTGGTCACAGCAATTTCAGTTTATCCAAGACATAATGTTATATCTGACTGCTGTGCAGTTTGAAGAATAGGTTAGAGTTCTTAAAAAATCATTTTCCTTTCTATCAGACAGGCAAATTTACTTTACTCCTGAGATGAAAAAAACTTTGTTAATTTAGATCCATTTTTTTAAAATTTTATTTAACTCTTTCCATTTAATTAGAGGAAAGTTATCATCATCTTGAGCTCATCTTTGACAAGTACAGAGACAGACTGACTTTTCAATAGTACATGTGACAGAAGTCCCTGCCACATTTCACACAGACACACACACACACACACCTCTTTCATATTCTTACATTCAAATTCCACTTTGAAAATTCAATCTAGGGCAGAACATACAATTTTCTGTCTTTAAAACAGGCCTTTTTCCTTAAATTATCCATTTCTACTTCCTCTCACAAACTTCCTCTGGATATGCCAACAAAACCTTGTGTGTTTGGAAAGCCAGGTCTCTGCCCTGAATGCCTGAAGCAGTCAGCTTAATGATATGCTTCTGCAAGCACAGCACTGAAGTGAAAGCTGAGAGAGAAAAGGGTCAGGCACAGAAGGTGTGCAGGTTTCTACCCCTGCCAGCAATAGCGTGCTATTACAGACTCGGAAACTACATCTCTGGGTGATAAGGCTGCTGTTGGCACAACTTCTTCATGCAGTGAAACAAGCAGCAAGCTTTTCATAAGCTCTACACAGGCTGATACTTCAGCACAAAACACTTCATTGAAACAAGTGTGCTGCTGGTGAGCCTGAGACTAGGCTAGCACCACTCTAAATACAAGATACTCCATGACAGCTCTCACACAGACTAAAACAGAAGCCTCCTTTCAAGAAATAGATCCTCTCAACATATATTTTAGTTCTGATAAATCCTTTGCATAGAATAACAAGTCTTTAGACCAAAGACCTGGGGGTAGCTTAATATACCTCAGAACAGGTTTCTACAGGTAAGTGTAAAGAGGAGCATTGAATTCCTAAATTTCTAGTGTATAAAAGGTAGTCACAAGTTTGAAAAACCATGGAGTCTGAGAGTAACTCAGCTCACCTACTCAATATTTTCATCTTTAATCCCATCTAAGATCACATTAACAAAACACATAATGGCTTGCAGCTCAATAACAATTGTTATTACAATTGATTTTGATACATAATGAATCAGAAGAAGGATGGAAAATAAAACTGCCTGTATTGAAATGTGAAGAATTATCAGGTTTCATTTTCCAGACAAAAGCAGTTGTTTGTGATGTTTTAATTGATGGTTTTATGAAAGATCAAAATTACTCTCAAAATTCCAGTCTTTAATCAAAAATTTAAGATTTCAGTAATTGCTAAATAAAATTAATTTGAGAAATCTCATACTAATTTTAACACTTTTCCCTGAAACACTTCTTTTTCCTAATAGAGTTTGTTTTTCTATGACAGGATGCTTGAATAAAGAAAATACCATCAACTGCATTTTTATTATTCTCTTGGCTTCTGTCATCTAAATTCTCTCATGTGTGAAGAACACATACTCAGTGGGATATAGTTAATCAGTATGGAAGGGTTGAAAATGGTTTCAAAATAATTTCAGTATAGTCACAGACTGTTCCTATACCACTATTATGTTATTCTTGCAATAGGAGCAATCATTTAATGACTGATTTCCAGCTTTCAGACATACACACTGCCAAGTTATGAACTTCACTCTGCTTTTTAAGCTGCCCAGTCCTGTTACAACAATTTCTGATACTTGTTGACATTCTGTTCCACTTATATCTATGTGGTTTCCTCAGACATATCATGCCCCGTCCTTCGACACCGACTGTGTATCTTTACATTCTCTGTCTGCATTTTGGCATTAAAAAAAAATAAATCTATTTCCAGCTACAAATACAAGGCTCTGTAACCTTGAAGTAGTGAGCCCTACACCCTCATGCCAATGCCCCTTCCTTGTCACTGAATTAGATTTAATTCACATTAAGTTTAACACACTGGAATGAAATGCAACAAAGTACATGGGCAATCGGGTGATTTTTAATCAGTTCTGCTAGTCAAAAAAAACCATATTGCACTGCAATCAGGTGGATGTAACAATTACATCCAGAGTGGTGCCTTTACCCTTGAAACCTTTTATTCAAACGTAGATCCAAGGTGTCATGTGGTTATACCGTACCAGGCTGAGTCCTGAGCTCAAAGACAGCAAGTGATGCTGAAGGGACAGACCAATAGCACAGGATAATCATTCAGGCAGTTATCCAATACTCCCTGATTGAGAGGAGTATAAAACAACCAAAATACACGTAGGCATACCATATAATTTACTACAGTGATATCTGCCTGCACAGATAGGCTCTGTTTTTGTAGAGCAGAGTTTATCAGCTCTGTCTCAGCACAGCTCTTGAGTCTCAGTCTAGGATCTGTCTGGCACTTCTGGCTTCTTTAAATCCTTGGAACTCTCCAGCACCCTGGACAAACTCCCCAGAAATAATGAAGTGCAGATGCTTCTCTGAGCATTCCTGAGAGCTGGACAGCACTGCCTGGTGTACAGGATTAATCCTGTAGGTCACCTATTAGCCATATGAGAGCTAGATCAACAGGAGAATGTGTTCAAAAAGTGCATATTTCTTTGTTTCCATTATTTTTCATTATCTTTCATGTTGAATGTCTGAAAAAATCTTTTATCTTACTTTTTTTTTATATTAAAAAGCTCTGTAAGCAATAGCACTTAATATGATCACTCAAAACCTCTTACAAAAACTACAGAATTGAAACCTTAATCTTTGCAGTGATTTTACATATCTCTGATGCATTAAATTTTAGTTTGCATGCAAGATGAATGTATTTGCAGATAAACATATTGTATAGCAAGGCAGAGCTCATTTACCTTTTTTGTAAGACTCAGATATGTATTTGTAAATCAAAATATAGTTTATGAGCTCTATCTTATCAGCAAAAATATGCAGGAATGTGCACCAAAATAATTCTCACAGCCACCAGTCCCATTCAACCAAAGAGATCAAAGAGCTGGTGAAATAGATCTGACCCTTCAGCATCTATAAAAATGTTTTTCTTTGATGTTGCAAATTGTAGGCTTAAATGGTTTTGAGACTCTTTCCACACTTATGTAAAGCATCTGGACAAGTGTTTTCAGAATTATGGCTTTTACTTTCCAGAAAAACTGGTGCCTTGCATAAATATTTTATTTTATAAATATATTTTCTTTTTATATAAAATTTATTATATAAATATCATGTTTTCATCCTTGCATTGAAGAACGGAGGCAGAGTTGATGAGTGACATTACACTTGAGCTGTCTGGGTTGTCTGCACAGCCCACTGCAGTCATGAGCACAGTGAAGGAGCTCAGCTGTTGTACAGCATGGCTGTACAAAAATACAAACCCCTGTCTGCACTGGCCCAGCCAAGCAACCTCCCTTCAAACCATTGCACTTTTGCAAGGGATCTGTTAAACCTTTCAACTCTTAAAGATCTCTAGAATCATCCATGAAAGTTAGTCAGAAAACAGGCTTTAGGCACTATTCTAAATTTCTTAATCCATAACGAAAGGTGTGACTAAGTCACTTGGGAGCACCTCCCTGGGGTGGATATTAATGCATACTTTTACAGTTCACCACTGTAACATTAATAAAGTTGTCTCAAAATTCTTCTCTTAAACTCTCAGCACAATCCTTTTAAGACAACTATAACGTGTCATCAGTGCAACATTTAAGGTTTTGGAAAACCCTTAGTGAAGAGAGCTGTCTTCTTCCTACCAATTGGTTTCCTATTAGACTTCTGTCTTTTTTATACAGTTGCTGGCAACATCATACGGAAGTTTTAAGACTTGACTGGAAAGGACACATTCTATGCCAGGACACCCAGAACTAGCAATTCTCAGCAAATCTGAGTGTAAAATTCATAGTTACACTTAAAATTACTTTTGAAAGCGTTTTGCTGCTCTAATCTCAGCTTCTTAAGTCAGAACATTCCTTCTCATGAAAGCCCATCTCATCTTGTGAAAGAACTGCTCTTCATCTTAGGAGGGAAAATACTTTACTGCTCCCTTAAGTTTAGGCTCATGATGTGCTTCCATAGTGTTGCATCCCATCTCCATTTTTAGTTTATTCTTCCATTTGCTTTCCACATCATGGGTTTGTCATCTCCTGATATTCTTAGCTGCTAGGAGGAATTTATCCTTCCTGAATCTGAGTGACTGGACACCTACACAGTGCTTAAGATGCTTGGTAATACTAGCTTCTATATTTCAAAAATAGTTGATAACTTTACCATCTTCCTCCTCAAGGGAGACCCTTATTGGTGGTGTCTTGGGTCCTGTAGTAGTTTCTTATTGTTCTCCCAATGGCTGATTGCTTAGTTTGAGGACATTTCCCAATTACATTCCTTTAAGAGTTTCTCAGTCACTTATTCCCACTACAGGAGAATTCCCTTCATTCATTTACCAGCTCAGCACCCTAATGTTATCTAAAACTATTAGATAGCTTTTGTTTTCCCAATTTAACATATTAGCATAATATAATTGCAATTACTTGTGAAGTCCAGAAACATTAATTTCAAGACATTGTTGATTTCGTTGTTCTAATATCTTCATTGAATGACGCTACACCCCATGGACAGAAGAATACATGGCTAATAACTTTGTTATCTCCTCTGAAGCTAATTGCTTCTGTGGGTTTTCATTCATAATGTGCTCTGGTTCTGAAAAGTTTCTCAAAATATCCCACTTCACCATTATTTTTTTAAGCCAGAAAATATGGTTCTCTTCCTCACTCTGTTTACCAAAAATAACAATGTCCCTCCACATGAGTCTTTCAGCAAAGCTTATCAGCAGCCTCATCCTCTTAACATATATTCCTTTTAAGATGCTCTAGCAGAAGAAGCAATGAAGCCTAGTTTATGAATTCAGGTCTTGTAGTTGGATTCTCTAGCATATAATTAGGCATGATGTCTGATTAAAGCTTTACTCACAATTAGGGCACTCATAATAGTTCTCTACTGTGGATTCCCTCATGTCTCTGGGGGGTTGCATTCATAAATCAGGTTCTCTTTCAGAAAGGAGACTTTAGAGGTCTGCTTGGAGTATTCCATTGTCCATTTTGATGAACATAATGTGAACATATTATCTTTCCGTCTACTAACACCACAAAATCATCTAATATGCTGATAAGTTATGAAGTGTGAAACAGGGTGGAATAAAGGGAAACACAGGCATACACAAGCAGAGAAGGAGAGAAAGTAATCACTCAAGCCTCATATCCTTAGGGAATATCTAATATGTCTAATTCTGATACATATCTCCTTCTACCATACATCAGTATAAATATGTGCCATTTTTACACATTTAGAGAAATGCACGTTCAACCATTCACCCTCCATGTAACATGAAAGACAAAGCCAGGCTCTGTGCTGAAACAACTGCTGCTTCACTTGTAACCCAATTTCAAACCTTTCCCTTCTTCAGACTGTCTTGATTTTGCAAATTTCACATAAAGCTCTTTTCACACAATATTTTTCTTGTCTCACATACAAAAGCTCTGTTTCTCAAATGTCCAGATAAAATGTTTTAAACATGAGAATGACAGCTAAGAATTTTTGCTAAAGGACAACCATTTCCCAACTGTTCACTCAAACACAAGCTGCTCACAAATAAGCATTCAGCCAAACAGCCATTTAAAAATGATTCTTCGGCAGCCTACGATATTGTACATTTGGACATCTGCTTGTGTCTGTTCCTGGAGACAGCCCACCCGGCTGGAGAGAGTCCTAGTCCACCCAGTTTGATCCTTATGTTGTCACACAAAAGGCCCATGGTGAGCTTTCCATGACAGCATCTTAAAACTGCCCCACAGGTAGCCAGTGCTTTTCATTCTGGAGACCAATGTCAGCACCACGCACACTGGCCAACTTCTAAAATCCCTGCTTTAGATATTCAGCAGTGTGCACTCCTCAGGCATCCCCAGCAACATGCACCTCTTTTGGTCAGCCTCAGACATGGAAGCAGGTGGCAGAGCTGAGTAACAGCATGGTTTATCTCAAAGGAAGACTCTTGAGTGAGTCAATTGAAAGCTTACCTGCCTGCACCTGCAGAAGTGCTAAATAACTTGCTGCCAGGAACAAGCCAACTGCACATCTTAGAGACAGCAGTGTGTGGATAGGGCTGCCTCACTACTACTGTCAGCATCGTGACATTGTTGATGGAATCATCAGTAGAATTCTTGGTCCTTTTCTGTAAAATATGGGCCTGTTTCTGTTAACAAATTCCAGAGCCAGCATTAGCCTCCTGGAGCCATAGATGAGTGAAAGATACTGTTCTCTCAGTCCTCTCATAATTGCCAGAAGACTCATCCTTGCTTGGCTCTATGGACTGCCACAACTTTTGACCCCACAGAAATTCTTTCTCAGCCTGCACCTAAGGCAACTGAGGAATGCACAAATCTCTCTTAAATCTGTTTTTGGTGAAACTATGGGCCAAATATTCAAATGTAGATACAGACAGTGAGAATCAGATACTCAAGGTCACTTTTTCCATCACATCCCAGGCCTTGTAGTATGTCATAAAATCCAGGTTGATGTATATGTTACATTGCTAGAGAGATCTAGATAACTACATTATTGTAGTGAACCCTGCCCCCACTTATGCTTCAGACTACCTGCTGCCCTCCCATAGCATATTTCAGGAGTCATCTCATGCCAAGAGGCACTTAATGTGTGACTATTCTCTTCTGAAGGATAGGTTTGATTGGTGTGGACACACATATGGCTGCTGTAGTTAGTCCAAGAGAATAGTCATGGAGATATTTCTCTAGTAAAATGCAGATAAATTGAAAGTTACACTTTAGATTTAAGCATTTAATACTTTGTACCTATTTAAATTCGTGAACAGTCATTCTCATGAACTAAAACAGTATCACATCCCACCACCTGCAAAAGGCATTGTCATACTCTCTAGGAATGGTAATCATGTTATGCTAAAGGAGCCATAAACTCAATTTAGGAAAAATCTTTTTCCGTTACAGTTCAACGCATGATCAGTTTGGCAGAGTTCTAACAATTTACCTTCCTGTATTTAACTTGAATTTCCTCCTTTTTAGTGGCAATTCCTCCTTAATGAGACCAAAATTTTTTACAACTGGCATGACATAAAATGTGAACTTAATCTATGTCTAAATTTTGTGCTGTTTGATGACCTCACTCACCTTGATTACTATGAAAGCCCTCCTGCAGAGTTCAAATGTGCAAGAGTGAACTCAATCTTTTTCAGGTATTTTGAGAATTCATAGCTCTTGATTAAATAGTTCATTCATTAAACCACAGCACACAATATCTATTCAGGCAAAAAGGATAGCTTCCATATAACTGAAATAGAAGGCAAGATTCTGTACATATTTCCAAATACAAGCTGCATAGAACAGGAACTGGTAGTCAAGAGAAATATCAAAGCAAGCAGAAGAAATTTGGCTTTTCTTATAAGTAAAATTGTGCTAAAATTCCTTGAACTTTGGGACACATTTTTACCAAACTGGGACTGAATATATTTGTAGAAGCATAAGAGAAATGCACCATGGCAGATCAAATGACTGGCATGGAAGAATTTTAATGAACCAAATGAATATTTGCATGTTTGCAAACACAACTAAACAGATGTTCCAAGTTCACCTATTTCACACATATTGCATTTCACTTTTCAAAAAGAAGCTAAGATATTAATTCATTATTTAGGTCAATATGTTTCAAAAATTCCATACCATTCAGATAAAAATCACAAAACAGAATAATTTGATATACATTAGTTTGGTTTGAATTTTTTGAGGTTTTGAGTAAGGAATGTGGAACCTAGTAGATCTAAAATTTAAGATCTAAAAGTCACACAGACAGATAAAGCAGTTCTAGCATATTTACAGCCTCACCACTTTTTGATTGTGTTCTAATTTTCACCACAATAAAAGAAAATAAGATTCTTCATCCAAAACTCTTGACTGGCACAGCATTTTTCTCTAAAGTAATGGGTTATGACCTCATCATCAAAACTCACTAAAACAAATTTGCATAACAACACAGCTTACACATAAACATGAGATGGTAAGAACTAGCTAAATGAATGTTTCTTACCAAAAAAAAAACAGGTTATGCTGAGCTGAATTTATATCCAATATCCCAAGCTATTCTGAATCAACTTCATGGCAGCAGGATGATACTATCAGATATCTTGGCTGAGTGTGAATGAAAGTTGTATATTTTGAAATGTTATTTATTCTTTTTGTTTCTGCCTCAGATCCTGTCTTTCTTCCTCCTGTTTCTGGCAGAAACCTCAATAAGCTGACAAGACCCTTCTATTTCATTCTTGGGATGGCAACACTCAATTGTTCCTATGCTACTCATAAACTTTGACTGCAGGGATAGGTTCACTCACCTTTTTCCCTGAATGGACATTATTGACTGCAACAGGATCATACCTCTGCACAATTTTAAACCCTCATGCAACTGCAAGCAAGACTGATTATTGTAATAAAGCTTGCTTACTTTTTAATATCTCTTGTATTATCAAGGAAAATACTCTACCCCTCTTTTGTATTTTGCCATGTCCAGTTTCCAAGTGCAGTTTGCATCTGAACTCACTGGTAATATCTACAAACAGAATTCCTTATCAAAATATTGTGACACAGTAGCCTTTTTAGGTGAATGTCTGGTTTGTTCACTGAGGAACATCACTATTCTAGCACACTATTAGCACAGACTAGATTATTCTGCAACAACACTACATCCATGAGGCTCAACAAAGAGTCTGCTGGAGAAAAATCATTTTAGTTCCAAAATTCCATAAAGCTAATTCCACTGGAATTTGTTCTACAAATATGTCAGCATATCTTTTGATTTTACTCTGTTTTCTAAGTTCTTTTGTGTTGATTTTCAACTGATACCCACTGATTTACCTACAAAGCATATAATCTATTAGTAGAACTGGCTCTGAATATGTTTGGCTTCCCAGCTGGACAAAGCCCATAGTCTGGTAGGCATAAATTATAATTTCATAGACACATTGCAAGAAAAAATCCCTTCCCATCTGTTTCATCCTTCAACTAAATATTTTGGAAGGAAGTAATTCACCTTGGCAAGATTCCACAGCAAATTAGGAATAGAATAAATAAGCTTCCATGTATTTCTGTTTGCACTTGCATTGTCTCTCAACAATTTATATTCATCTCTTTTAAAACATTTTCACAGTGAGTGAATAAAGCAGCCACTGTTCTCAAGGGCTGACTGGTTTCAGAGATTACGTTATAGAACAAAAAAGCATTTTTGTCAGGGAGAGAACTTAAGAGCTGAACATGGTATCTGGAGGTAAACTGGTTTTAACTACAATTTCTCTGGGCAATGAGGTGCCAGAAACCACCCGGGAAGGACCTTCTCATTCTACAAAGGAGGGATAAAAGTGTTTTTCCTCTGAGTAGTAGCATCTTCCTTGCTGCAAAGTAAGCTTTCTCTTACCTCTGATCACTATGGAGAATATCCTTATACTTGCATTTTGGTAGACACTGCCTGCTGCCATCTTCCCATCTGTTCTGTTTCTAGATCAAACAAACTCAACTGCTTCCCAAGTCCTTTTTCTTTAATTTCAGTGGTCTTTCTCTAGGTTTTTATAGATTTTCCTTTAAATCTCTTGCCCCAGTTCCAATTTCTCACCAGCCCTTAACAGAGGAGCTAATTTGTTTCTTTATACACCATTCTTGCTAATACAACACAGAATGAGAGATACTTTTTCTTTCATTATAACATCTCAGCAGGGAATCATGTTTCATTTGTGGTCTGCTACAACTCTCACAGCCTTCACTGCAGTATCTCTGACAATTCAGTTATTACTCATTTTGTACTTACACCTTTGATTTTGCCTTCCTGATTGCTGAACTTCTATTTAGTGAATTTTGCCTTTTCAATTTTAGATTATTTCTTCCGTTTATCAAGAACCATTGTATTTTCATCTTTCCAATTTCTTGTTGGAGTTATTTGGCTGATAATACACTGAGCTGGACCGGATTGCTGTACATCACATACATTCATCAAAGGATCCGTCCTGTGAGGTGATCAATATAAGGTGGTGGGAGGAGAGAAACAGAATTGTCACCCACCACTATCAGTTTGCTCATGGGCCCAAACTCAAAGCCCAGGAACTTAACAAAAAATGTACTGGTAGCAGAAACATGAATAAGGTGGAATGGCTACAACTATATAAGGTACACAGGATTTTCTCTCCTAATGCCCCACCAAGTGGCGAGGGAACAATTCTACCTGCCACATCCTTCCCCACACGTGTGGGGTTGTGATGCATGGCTGTAGCTAAAGACACCTTTTCCTGCAGCACCCCTGCTCAGCACCAGATCCCTGCTGCTTGCACGGCAATGAAAGGCATTGCTTTGGGCTGGAAACACAACAATTTCAGTGTTGTAACAGCAAAGCAGGAAATGGGACAGAATTTCACTGCTGTTCTAGAAAAACTCTAAGCAGAAGGAAAGCAACCCTGGGAAACTGGGTTTTATTACATAAAAAATGGGGATGAAAATGATTGCAAGCCTGAGAGGTTCAAAAAGAAGCATCTGTGAGGGAAGCGTAAAGCAAATAAAATGTTTCTTAGAAATTACAATTCCCAATTCACAAAATTTGCTATGGTCAATTTATGGATTCAGCTAGAAAAAAAAAAACAACAAGTAAATGAAAGAAATACTTCAAGAGAGGGGAACAAAAACCAAATACTTTTGCTGGTTTATATTGTGCTGTCCAGACTCTTGCATTTTTATTAATCTGTTTCCATTTATCTTCAAGGAAAAAATAATAGAGGGCCAATGCCTGTTATGATACTCCACACCTTTCTTCTGCACACAAAATTTCTAGGGGTATTGAGACATTGAGTATTATTAAAATCAAAGATCTCAAAAATAAAAAATCTAGTTCATAAGCAATGTGAAACAGCTGGGTAGATCTAAGCAACCCTGCAGAAATCACATTTTCTAAAATCATTACTACTTTTTCCTGTTGTTTCACAGCAAGTTAACTATACTAGCGCATCCTCAGTTACATCATCTGATGAGAATTTGGCTGCTTCTCACCTCAATATCCAGCAAAAGATTGGCTGGAAATATGTTTACACAAACTGTTTTGGCTTGGAAGAAAAGAAAAATAAAAATCAGGAATTAATTTGATAATGTAGAGGGACCAGTGGCCTCACAGCTGGAATAAGCACAAAGGAACCAATTAGACTTTTGGTAAAGCTGTTTTGTGTCACCTAAGTTCAACTGTCCTGAGGCTGGGCATATAGTTTAACATCTAAGTCTTGACACCTAGGCTTTCTCCTTTCAAATATCTCCATGGAATGACTAATAAGATATGTCTTTTAGATATTTAAGATCAATATATACTTGAAGATGCCTGTCTCTCTCCACTAACTGTAAATGAACTTTAGGTAAATGGCTGAAAGTATATAATATAAATATATAAATCCTGGGAAGATAGATTAAATGAAGCTTATACTACCTCAGAAGTCCAGCATGAAATAACATCATTTTGATTTGCACAGACTTTTCAGTCTTGAATGATCAAAGAACTGTTGTAGTGTGCAGAGAGCATTAATGAGTGTAAAGGGAGGGGAAGGGATTATGGTGTGTGTAAAACATAGAGCAAATTGAAGAGGAGATTTTCTGTGGGAATGTTAATTTTCTGGAGCAAGGGCTAGAATCAAGATACTTTCTGCTTGTTAGTTTTGAAGGGTAAACATGAAACGGCTAGTTATACCTGAGAGCTATTTAGAAACTAGGAGAATCCACAATTACAATTATAAAATTTAAGATGAAGCCAAAAGAAGTTATTACAAAATGAAACATTTTTTGTGCTTCACCTTGACACTAAATCACATACTCTGAATAAATGAGGTTGGAGTTAAGCTTTGAATCTCAAACAAACGCATGTGGGATTTGAAAGTCAATGTGTAGTATTACTAGAGATACTAGAAAAGCTGCAGGGAGGCATTGTGATAAACAAAACACTTTTTCTGGTGGCTGAAATCATTTAAGTATCTCTTCCAGGACCTGCACTGAGTTTTAGAGAACTGACTTCTGTCATTGCTATATAATGAGTGATAAAATGTCACCTACATTATTATCCAGGTTCTGTGTTTAAATTCAAAATTATCAAAAACCACTAATTTTCAGAACTTACATTCAAATAAATGAATGGTGATGAAAAGGAAACCTAGCTGACTTGCTGTACCATTTCTGTAAGGCAAAGTCAAGTCTTTCCAAGTTTATTCTTCCTAGCTGCTTTTTTTTTTTTTTTTTTTTTTTTTTTACATTGGCTTGATCTCTAAAACATCTTTGAGATACAAAGCTGAATGGGTGCAAATCTGTCCATAATTTGTACATTTCCTCCAGACTTATAAAACTGCAAACAGCTGCAAGCTATACAGAACAATCCCATTTTGAAGAGCTATTTAAAAAGTTTGAGTGGCAATATCCTTCATATGGCATATGAAGCAATAAACACAGAGCAGTTGATTTTTGTGTACTTCACTCTTAAATTATAAAGCACTTTTCTTGCAGAGATGGGCTTCTATTTCATTCTTTGCTTAGCATAAGTCTATGCAAAGCAAAGCTGCCTGATGGACACTTGACTTTTATTTTTCTTCTTGTTCTTCTTTAACTTAAAATAAAGGTAACCAGTGGGGAAAGACTGTATGTGGGGAAAGATAATTCCAAGTACATTAAAATAAATAGTACTATAATCCCTATTTAATTCTTTTGGTTGAAAGGAAGTTCTTATAGCTGCTTCTAACTTGAATAATTTTTGCTTTAGCAGCATTTAAAATTTATTGTTGCTTTAAAAGTGCATTTATGAATAAAACATTGGAGTTCTAAAAACAGCCTGGCTTTGCCGTGTTGTGAATTGAGAGGAAAAAAATAACAATTAATCGGTATGATAGAATTTCAACTGATAAATTTCTGATGGGCAGAGATATCACATCTGATTTAATAAATGAATCATCTTAACTGCAGGGGTAGCCTTTAGAACACCATCAATAGTTTTGAATGGGTCTGATTTAATTCCTAGCTTTCAGTTTAATGTAGAAAGATTTTTCATGGCCCCACTTCAAAATTCTACACTGTTAGCAGGAGTATTTACAAATGGATTGCAAGGAGGGCAAGAGATATTTGATACGAATTAAATATTACAAAAAAACTGCACCAGTGTTTTTTTGAAATAATTGCTAAGTCTGGAAACAAGCTAATGTTAAGGCTAATATGGAGTTTCTTTTCCCTTTGTGGAAGATATTATGCTCTATTTATTCAGTCTTAGATTAGCCCGAGTTTCTTCAACTTTGATTGACTTTGAGATGAGATATAGACATCCAGCATATCACGAGATGAAATCCTTGCTAGCATGTGGAAGTAAATCTCTCCCTCAGTCTGCTATACGTGTGCCTGTGGGTTTAGGGAAAGGTGCAGGTTGCAATTAACTTCACTGAATGCTCAGGATTTCTGAACTCTACAGAAAAGATATGAAATCACTATGAGATAGAAAATCCCACTCCAAAGGGGTCCCTTGTATAGCCATATTAGGTCTGCACCAACACTCCTACAGCTCATGGCCAGGTCCTAAGAGTAAAAAGGAAAGGTTAATTCAAACAGCAAACTTAACAAGGACTCATTTCACATTATTTTCTGTCTCAGTCTGAACTACTGTCATTACCAGTTGTTGCTTCTCATTTCACTTTCAGTACCCACACATCAGCAACCTAAGTAACTGCTTCCTGCTTTCAAAAACAGAGCTTGTAATGAATACTATCCACCCTCAAGCACATGATATTGGCCAGCCATTGCATATATTACAAGAAGTGTGGTCTAAACAACATCCCAAGATACAGTTCCCCAGTTTATATGTACTAAAGTGTTATGGACATGGTGGGTAATTCTAAACAGATCTTCTGTCTACGCAGAGTTTCACTTAAGAGATTAGTCCTTGTATGTTGGAGTCTGTGATGGAAGTTAAGTTTCACAAAATATTTAGGTCTCCTTTGCAAGTCTTCCTTTTAAGAACTGGCATGAAATTCAAGGGAGACGCAGAGTGAAATAGCTCCCAATTCTGCGAACACCAGCACGGTTAATTGGAAAGTTGTGTACCAGAAAATCCAGGGGCTGCCCAACAGAAGAAATTCATTTCTGTTTAACACAGCAGTTTCCTTTTCAGGTGAAGTCACCATGGAGACAAGCACACCTACCAAAGCTGCCCTGAGGCACCTCCTATTCTGCAGCTGGAGATCACTGGGCAGGCTCTGCTCTGAATTAGAACCAGCATAAGATTGGACCTCCAAACTTCAAGGTCTGGGGTCCAGGTATGCTGTGAGTCCTTGTGCCTGGACACCATGGGCACTGAGATGCGACTGGATCCTATCTCTAAAGCACATATTCTCACATAACCTTTCTGCTAGCCAAAAAAAACATATTACTCTTGCTCACTCCTCCCATCAAGTAATATCTTCATTCCCTGGCAAAAAGCTTATTCCTTTGTGATCAAAAATGCCATTGTTTTCTTTTCTGAAATGTTGTGGACTTTGTCCTGTGTGGCAGGGGTTTCTGTCTGATTTTCATGCACTTTGCTCTGTGAGCGGTTTCTGGGAAGGAGAATTTCAAGACTGAACAGTGGGGAGAAGGAAAAGGAGGAGGAACTGCTAGGCAGCAAGAGTTCTTGCCACAGTTTTGTTTACTGCTTTATTGACTGTCAGTGTCAAATGGTTAAGCAGACAACCTGTGGCTCATTTTCTTTTTCATTCTTTGTGATGCTTTAATATGGGAACATCCCTGTGGAGCTTCCTCAGCTTGACCTCAGCTTCTCCAAGCTCAAAGGTAAGGTCTCTTCAAGAATTAAATGTCCTCTTACACAGAGGTATTGTAGGATGTCCTAATCTCCATACCTTCCACTTTTGTAGATGCAAATGTGGCATTTCCCCCAAGACATGGTCCAATGTGCAGGAATACAAATGAATAGGAAAATTTTCATTTAATTATATAAGAAAAAGCAATAGTCAAAAGCAGCTGTTTACAGTCTCTGCTGTGGTGGTGATTTAGCAAATCCAAAAAAAACTTTACAATCAATGTTGAATATGCAAACAGTTAGTTCATTTAATCTGGGACTATTTAATGTTTCAAAGTTAAGCAGATGCCTAATTGCAACATTCACAGAGCAGTAACAATGCCTGAAGTTAATGGTCCCTGACAGTTTTTATTAGAATACTTATTTAATATAAGTTTTTTCTTTCCCATACATGATTTATACCTGGTGGCTTCTTATAAACCCAGTGATTTATAGATTATAAAGTCAAATTATTCTAGCCCATTTCTTCAGGTGATGAGTGGACGAGGTCAAGCAAGTGTTAGGTACATACAGCAAAGAATTTAATTGGACCTAAATTTTTTTTGTTTCCCTGGCCACCTAGCTCACAGTGCAGGTATGTTTGTGGCACCTCTCTCAGTCCTGATCCCTCATTGTCCAAACTGGGGAATGTAGGAATGGGTCTTCACCTCGGTAATACAAACCTCCTTTTAATGGAAACCAGGGTCAGGCAAATGTATAAATGTGGTCCATGCCCATCTCCTTTGCCAACGGAGAGTGAGGTTGTGGCTTGGATGTCATCTCCTCTGAGGAGCTGTGAACCTGTCCCAGATCCCACAATATTCATATAATGAAGTGTGAACTATTTTGGTGAGAACAGAGGAGATTCTCTGGCACAGCCTATCTCTTATCCCCCAACCATATTTCATGCTATTTCAGTTTGTAAAAGGTTCTGTGAAACCTCAGTGTATTGCATAATTGTGTTAACAATAATGCAAAACTTAAAGCACACAAATTCTCAATTCAGAATCAAACAGCCTAATACTTAGTGGTTTATAAGCTTTGACATTTCATAGGTCTTCTGGGACACTTATGAAATATCCATCTTCTTTTGTGAAACTCAGCTGAATATTTTACTGCTATTCTGTATTAGCATTTGGTACTATTTGAAGGTTTCCTCAAAGGATTTCAAAGGATTTCTGGTAGGCTGCACATATAATACTTCCTCCTTCATCCTTGTGTTTTATAGCTGTAGTATAGACAGGCTGCTTACAACCAGTGAAAGGTTTACACTAAAGGACATAGTCATCATAAAAAGTAATGAGCCAAATTCAGAATTCCTCCCTATGTAGAATCAAGTGCCTGTAGCCTAGTAATTATTCCAGTGCAAGACATTAAGTCAAAGCTTCTAAGAGCTCCTTCTTGTAGCAGCTGCTAAATGATTAATATCACGTTGGTAGATTTCACAGGAGAATCTGTTAAATAAAGGAAAGTTCAGTGTATATGCAAAGTTTCAATTCCGCACAATTTGGTTTAGAGTCAACATACAATATTGCATATTTCATGGTTTCAAGAGGAGTGCAGCATTCATTAAGAAAATACAGATGGTCTTCAGATAGCTAACAAGATTTCACAGACATTTCATTTCCCCCTGCTGTGAAACCTGGAGAGAAAATAACAGTTACAATGAACTCACTGTGGCTGAACCTCAAGGCTCATTTCTGCCAAAATATCGAAGTCCTGAACTGATGTTAGCAGTCAAGTTCCACCAAGTTTAACAGAGCTAAGCTATTTACAGGTCTTTGAAATGCATCCCTCTTTTCTTCAGCAGTACTTTTCTCACCTTGAGAAAATTCAGCATTTCTAAGGGTGAGACTGTCAATTTATTGTGAGACCAAATTGCTGGCAGCGTGCAGTTGTGCTGCCCCAGGAGCACAGCAGCCTGAATCTTCAGATTTGGGGAATAAGAATTCAATTCTTGGGAGATGTCTTGCTTTAGAAGAAAACAACCAAATCACCACCACAGTCACAGAAACTCCACCTTGCCCTGCTATGCACTGCCCTGCATTAATGTGGGGTGGAAGGGAGGGAGGAGTGAAGAGATGAGGGTCAAACCCCCTCAGCTGTGCTTCTCAGCACAGCAGGACCCAATCGTGCCTGCAATCTGCGTTCAGCAGGCTGGTATCCTGTGGAATTTGGGGAAAGCAACAGATAACAAGCATGCTTTGCTGGTCTGAATCCACTTGGGAATAACTGATTTCTCTCACAGTTTTCTTGGCTAAAAAAATAAGGATTTCAGGATTTTTTCCCACAGGATTTCTGCCTGCAGTAAGAGAATATTTGATGAGTGATGCAAGCATGAACACCGAAAGACAAACAATAGACTATTAGAATTTAGATCAGGAAGTTAGTTTTACCTTCACCTTACACTCTTTAAAATATTATGCCTTCTGCCTCTAGTGTCTGTGTTTGACTTCCCCTCTGTTATTCTAATGCATTCACTATTTTTCTCCTGGAGCATCTAAGGATATGAAAAAATACATACCTTGAACATGCGCACAAAGACAGATATTCTTACTGCCCCAAAAGACTTTGCACACTAAAATAAAATTGGGATATAGAAAAACTTGAAAATATTTGAAAAATGATGCTTCTTAAACCAGTGTCTCTTTACTACTGTGGTGAGCTGGTTTTGTCTGGAATGGGGTTGATTTTCCTCACAGCAGCTAGTATGGTCCTATATTTTGAATTTGTGCTGGAAACAGTGTTGATAACACAGGAATGCTTCCATTATTGCTGAGCAGTGCTTGCACAGTCACAGCTTTTTCTGACAGCTTTCTCACCCCACCCCACCAGTGAGGGGGCTGGGGGTACACAAGAGGTCGGGAGTGGACGCAGCTGAGACAGCTGACCACAACTGACCACAGGCATATCCATTGCCATACAGTGTCCTGCTCAGTTTATAAATCTGGAGGGAAAAGGAAGGGGTAGGGGACATTTGGAATGATGGGGTTTGTCTTTCCAAAGCACTGTTATGCTTGATGGAAGCATCCCCTGCTTCCCTGGGGATGGCTGAACACCTGCCTGTCAATGGAAAATATTGAATTAATTCCTTGTTTTGCTTTGCTTTTGTGCATGGCTTTTGCTTTACCTGTAGACTGTCTTTATCTCAGCTCATGATTTTTCTCACTTTTACCCTCCCAGTTCTCTCCCCTGTTTCATCGCAGGGAGTGAGGAAGCAGCTGCATGGGGCTGAGACCAAACCATGACAAGCACCCTCGAGTGCATCTATGCTGTATTCACACTCTAGGATCCAGCACTGGACTTACATACAAGCACTCCTCATTTAGGTGAAAATACTAACTTAGGGCTACTGTTGCTCAAATACAGTTTGGGGTGCTCTCAAAATAGGGAATTAGCCATTATTTAAGTTTTTAGTGTAGAGCTTGTAATCTGTTTAATTTCAGATCTGCCAGATCTTTTGCAGACAGCCCTTGAGTTTGTTCTGCTTGTACTTGGAGCTGGCTGGATGCAAGCAAGGTCTCATCCAGAATTCCCATAGCTTCCTTAGGCAGCACTGTGCTCTAAGCAAGGCTTACTGTCTTACTCCAGGCATGGTGCTTTCAGTTTAAAGCTGGCAAGTACGTTGTTGACTTACAGTACAGGTGAAACAAATGCCTGTAAGAGTACAAAAACATCTCTGCAAAAGTAAATGTTTATAAATATTTATTGTCTTACACTATTAGCCAGGATGTCAGGCTGCAGGCTCTTAAAATCTTGCTTGGAGCTCAAGCTTAGGGCAACAAAGCTGTTATTCTTAGCTGTCGTGCAGAATCTCACACATGAAAATACAGAACATGTACTGCAGACAAGCTTTTCTACAAAATCAAAATCATTGTCTACTTTGTGTTTATTCTATCTGAGTACAATGGCTGTCTCTACATTACCGGGCTGATGTCCACATCTGCATTTATCCATATTGCTTACCTAGGGTAACATTCGTGCAGTGGTTTTTCAGGAATTATCACAAGAGGTAGTATAATTTTTGAACTATGAAACCGATTTATTTAGTGTCTGAAGGGACCTTGAAGCACTGGACCCCATTGACTTAGGCCAGTGGATTGGGTAGAGAGAGTGTCACATGATCTTCCCAGCTATGTCAGTTTCTGTGTTCTACTGTGGGTTAACATGCAAAGCCTATATTCTTATCAAGTATTTCTGTTTTGTTATGATATCTCCAGACTGAAAGAATAAAGGGGTACTGCAGACTCTCTTACAATTGCCTATACATTAGTTATGGTTCTAGTGAAGTCTCTACAGAGATGAAAACCTGTCTTGCAAGACTTCTGCTGCAGTATTAATGGAATATTTAATATTTAATATTAATTATATATATAATACTAATGGGATATTTTATAGGCAGCATATATATAGCATATACTTGTGATACATTTCAAGATTTTAGTGGAATTTTATCACATAACTTTACCTTTAAAGCCTTCTACTTGAAAGCAACTGTATTATACTGGCAGAAAAAAAAAAAAAAAAACAAAAAAAAAGAACGAAAAAAAAACCCAACAAACACCCAAACAAAAAATCAAAACTTACCATAATGCTTAAATCTAAATATTCAGTGAATTTGTCATTGGCTACAGTGAATCACATTTCCTGTCTCTCTAACATACGCATGCAAGGTTACTTTGGTTAAAACCTCATTGATGAAACATCCAAGATTATTTTATGTCTGAGAGTATAAGTACTTCTTTTGGACATTTTCCCTTTTATTTCTCATTTTTGACTTCTTATATTTCTTTTTGAATTATTAGTTTGTATGGCTTGAATGTGAAGATAGCTATACAAGTGGCAACCACAGGTCCTCTTAGAACTCCTAAAAATCTTTGAAGCTTTCGTTTCTCTGTCTGGTGTATTTTAACTCAGTGTGACCTGAGTGATTGACTTTTTGTCTGAATACCCATGGGGGATTCAAACACTAAAGTTGCTAAAACCTTTAAACCTCATCATGTCATCCTTATGCAATCTCCTTACACAATTTGTTCTGATCTAGATGTAAGAAAAACCCTTCCAAGGAATAAAAATCCTATCATTTGTTGCCATGTCAAGCAGTCATGTTGTTAAAACTTTTCTCATCAAGCCATGACAGGAGTTGTGCCTTTGTAAAAAGGAATTTGGGACCCAGAATGAATGCTTTGAAGCCAAAACAGAGATCTGCTGTTTTAAAGGGAACCTGTCAAGAATTCTAAATATGCTGAATGAAATCACCCTCAGTCTCTCTTGCTTATGAAGCACTCGACTTACCTAGAAAAATACTTAACTATGCTCAACAGGTATGCCAGTCTTATTCATCCATTTGTCTTTGCACTCAAAATACACAAGTCATCTCGATATTGCAGTAAAAATTATTCTCAAATAGACACAAATTCTTAAAAAATAAAAGTTTGATCTTAGTATATCTAAATAAAGACAAATAACTCCAACTCAATTTTTGGAAATTACCCAGTGAATAATAGCCTGGAATAAAGCAAGTAAAGTCACAGATTTTTTTCAAGAGCAACTTTGTGTTACTGTAATTTTTACTGATATGAAAAAAAAAAAAAACAAAAAAAAACCCAAACAACTAAAACCACTCACAAACAAACAAACTAAACCCCAAACCAAAAACAAAACAGTAATAGATGTTGTATTATATCAAACATTTTAATTTAGCTCTTACATTTTTGGCTAGCTCAATGAGTTCATCTGGTATTAGATTTCCTAATATTAAGTATTAGCACTATTAGTACTTTTATTACTAATATTTACTGTTCTACAAATTGTTCAAGCACAAGTCATCATCAGAAAACCTAAAATAATTATGATACAGAACAATTGCAAAAATATATTCCTTGGTTTTGTTTTCCAAATTTATAAGATAAGAACTCTATTGAACTCTATTGAAGGGCAAGATACATTGACTATGTTCTGGAAAGACAATGAGGTTAAAGAACCTGAGTATGTGTGTCAATAAGTAATAAAGAAAACTATTAACCTCTTTTGTATGGGTCATTTTTTCTGCAGTGATATCATCTGTGCAATTTTATTATGGCAGTTATGCTATTGCCACCAGATTTAAAATCCTGTATGCCTCATATCATTATTATTTTTAATGACAATTATATAAATATACACAGTTAAAATTATCAGTTTGTACAACCATAGCACTAACCATCTAGATTAAGTAACTAACATTGTGACTGTGAAAGTTTAAGCTCCCAACAAATAATTTATATATCTAAATAATTCTCCCTCAGATTCACATGTGCATGAATACCACATAATACATGTGCTGTCCTACCTTCACAGGTTTTTTGTATACACATACACATTGTCCAATGTAAATAGACTGTAGCTTGAAATAATTATGGACAAGAGGCTGTAATAGTAGTCTGCTCATCACTGTGTTATTTTTGTCAAGAGCAAAGAAATTGAAACTGAGCAGTCCTGAAATTGCTCAGAATGACTCATGACAGTGTGAAAGTAAATTATATTCTCCTCATCTATTGAAATGAGGGTAGTGATATTTTATAGTGTCTGGATTTTTTTACGAAGTGATTTGGAGATGAAAGGTTCAGTTTCACACTGACTCCTTCCGTTGTGCCAAAAACGTGTCTTACATTTCCTTTCTGTGGAGCATATGTCACACAAGGACAAAGCTTTCAGTGTCAAAGTGCTCTGCAGATACAGTCCTTAACATGATCTTTAGGTTAATAACTATGTGAAGCTGCTGTGACAAATTAGAGCACAATCTTTGGAAACAATATTATCCTGAGTGTCACTCTATATATACATATTTCCCTAGTATTAATATTACCTTCCTGTCTGATGTAATTCTGTTGCTTTGTTTTTATTTAAAGTTTTAGGAAGCATCAGAATAGGATTTCATAAAACCAGTGTCAGGAACGTATCATGAATGTATATGAATTCTGACGTCTTTCAGCTCCAGAAACAGAAGTCTTCAAAACAATTTTAAGTGAAAAACTTTCTGTAATTGTAAGTGAAAGTTGTCTCTTATCCTTTCTGTGGAAAAAACGCCAGAAGGCTATATAGCATTTTCAACCACATATCCTTAATTGCAGCACATTACACAGTGGAAGTATTGGCAGCTGCACCACCTTCTCAGAAATTATGTAGTCTGTGTCTTTGTCTCAGCAGATGGTATTTTTATGACCCACAGTTCCTATCCTATGCTCAGCAAGTCTAGAGGAGAAAATAGAAACCCAGCAAAATTGGGAATATAATTCTCATTTTGCATTTCAAAAGACAGTAACCAAAGTTTTTCAATCTTAATAATAGCCTTAACATTAAGAATTATGTGACTAAATGTTTTGTTTTCAGAGATACACAGTAATAGTAATTGTCCTTTAAATACAGCTTTATGTGGAAATCCTGTCCATTTATGTAGGTGCCCTGCCAAGTATTAGTGACTTGGGCAGAAAAACTTCAAGGGAACAAGTGTTGTTTGCAAAGAAAGCCCGTATAAGATCCTGGAAAAACACACCACTTCCTGCTGCTCACTTTTTATAAGGCTGAGTTCCAGCAAGGGCTTTCAGCATCCCACATCAATTCTATATATTATGGTCATTTTAATGTATGAGTAACAGATCATATCAGATTGTTTCACCTCCCCAAGTATGGATTTAATCAATCAAGAATACCAAAATCCATGCCTCTTTTCATTTTTATCTTATCCCAACCCATATGCTTAATCTGGTTTCATTTCCTGCTAATTTTGCCCGGAGTGGAGTGAATTTCCTTCACAGTGGGTAGCATAGGGTACCATAGGGTGTCATCCTCAGCAAATAAAACTGAAAAAGGAAAAAGGAAGATGGATGTGACCTCTGGAGCGATGGCATTTGTCTTCCCAAGTAACTGTTGTAAGTGATGGAGTCTTGTTTTCCTGGGGATGGCTGAACAGCTGTCTGCCCATGCAAAGTGATGAATGAATTCCCTGTTTTGATTTGTTTGAATGTGCAGCTTTTGCTTTAGCTGTTAAACTCTCTGTATCTCATTCCCCAAGTTCTCTTGCTTTTACTCTTCTGATTCTGCCCTCATCCCACTGTCAGAGAAGTGAGAGAGGACTCAGAGAAGCTGTGTGGGACTTGGTTGTTGGCTGCATTAAACCATGAAGCATTTTTGAACTGATATTTTGAAAATGGGATAGATGATTCAAAATTATTCATTTTTTTGTATATTCAGAGATAAGCAACTGAGCTTAGCTGTGATAAACAGCAAAAAGACTTAAAACATCAAAAGACTTATAAGTAGCTCCATATATTTTAGTTCAATATAAGTATGTGAATGTTCTGGTTCATAATGTACACCATTTAATAAATGCCTTTCCCTAGACATACAAATACAGATGCACCACCATACACCCAGTTCTGGTCTTTGTACTGCTGTAAATCTACCATCACTACTCACTGGCAATCTCTTTGGATTTCTATCAGTATGACTAGAGGACAAATATGGCCACCCCAATTGAATATATTTCATATGGTCCTCTAAAACTTCACTCAGAAAACAAAACTGTGGACAGCTTCTACCCCTTGATCAGCTTGCAAGAAATTGAACAAAGCAAACAAATAATTTCCCAGCTGTAAGAACACCGAAAGAAACTGTCATTCTGATAAGTCCCAGAGTTCTTTTTGAGTAAACAAGTGTTTACACTTAAAAGCCACAATGTCATTCTAAAGAACTCTTTCAATCCCACTCATTGCTCATGGTTAGAGCTAATTGGAAGCCATTTTCTCAGTCTATTGATGATTAATGAGCAGCATTTTGGTTTTTTAAACACAGTATTTTTTTGTCCAATGTACAAAGGCAGAAGAAATTAGTAGCTTCTTAACTTAAAATTTCAGAGCAGAGAATAATTTAAATGGTGAGAAGGCAAAGGAGAGGACACACAAGCCTTATTTAAACAAATCCCCCACAGAGAGCTAGGAGAGTTTGGGACCACAAGTAGTAAGCAAAATCAATTCGTTTTGGACTAACTCAAGTAAAAGTATTGATTTTATTTAAGGATTTGATCTTCCATGCTTGTTAGTTGCCAGCATGAAAAATTAATCTCATTTGACAGGAGAGCATTGAATGCAGAGACTGCAAGACTCCGAGTTAAAAAAGTAGAGGGTAAAAGACACTGTATTTATATACCCAGAATTGCTTGGTGGTGTGTGGGATCTCTTTCTTTCTTTCTTTTTTAAAAAGTGTAAAACCATGAATATCCATACAAAGTTTAGCTTTCTTGCCAGCACTGTACCTCCTTTCATGCTGTCAGCACAAAAATTATGACCTATCCATGTGTTTGAATAGATGTCTTCATAAGCTCCTCAAAGAATGATGAATAATACCATTCACATTTCTATAATCTACAACCAAACTAGAAAATAATGGTCAAAAGATGTATTCAAGAAAAAGAGATGATCAAAAAAATATAAGTTAAAAAAGCAAAATGTTAAGTGAACTATATCCTGATGGAGCTTCAGGGATGATACTGCTTCTAGCTGGCTCTGGAAAAGGGAAGTCCACTCTAGCCTTTGATCTTAAGTTACTGAAAGTAGCAGATTTCAGATCAAAACCTGGAATTTCAGCTCCCAAATATCAATAGAGTTCAGGAGTACTAACCATATCATAGAAATCTTGGCCTGAATTTTCTGTACACCTTATACTTGACCTCCAGTAGCTCTGAATGATGTAGATCTTGAAGAGAGGTCAGCAACAACCTTGCCTTGAAGGAATAATCAATCAGAGATGAATCTTTGTATTTGTGCTTCAGGATTGTGAAAAAGCACTCTCTTCATTCTCTGATGCCTTGCGTTGTGTGAAGTCATCAGAATTTCACCTGTATGGAGCAATATACAAATGTTCATAAATGACAAGCATTGATGGAACCTGCCACTTGAACTAGGCATGAAAAAAGTGAGCAGGAGGAAGCCTTATAAAGTTTCAAAGATAATATTGTTACAGACTTTTCCACTTTAATTCATTAGTTTTTATTTGCTCCAAGTCAATTTTTTGCTCTCTACTGCTGTTGTACTAACTTCCAAGGCTTTTTTGAGGGCAGGCAAAGTCTTTGTCTTTTCACTTGAAGTGTAGATAAAAGATTATTTATTATCAACCTGAAAATATAAATGATAGTTGATGGTCTGAGAACTCACCATAAGGCAGATATTATTATAATAAACACATTCTCACAGCAACTAGGTTACAGTGAGACCAGAAAACAACAGAGCCTAGTTTTCCCTCTCAATCCCAACAGCAACCTCTGTTTTCCCATGCTAATTCAGGGTAACAGGCCACTTCCCAGGACCTCATATAGAAAGCAATTGTACTGTTCCAATGTGAAGCAAAATATCTCTCACTGCATGCAAACAGAGCAGACCCAAGACCCCAAGCAGGCAGATGTCCCAGGCAGCACGCTGCTGAGAGTGAGCTGGATATGGCTCACTGCACAGCATAGCTATTCCAGAGCCCGGGGAAAAAAAAACAGCTTTCCTTGCTGCTGCCATCCAGGAGAGGCTGAGAGGTGAAGGCCACTGCTTATGGTGCTCCGACCTGCATCAAATCTGCATAAAGAACCTGTGCTCTGCCATTGCCATCCCTCTTGTCTCAGTTGAAACAGCAAGCTGGTTCCCAGGATTTCTTCCTTGACACTTCATCCACCTCTGTCCCCTTTCTTCTGTTTCTTGTGCTGCTGTGGCAGGAGTAATCCGGGGTCAGTCAAAACCTGAACTGCCTTTTTATAGCAGCATATTAAATTTTGCCAATAATGCTGAAAATCACTGCACTACCTCTGAAAAAACATAAGCTCAGAGCCATGACTTACTTCTGTGCAACACAGCTCTGAATCCTGCCCTGACCTTAAAGTATGTTCTAAACCTCCTGTCTTCAAGCAGATTAGCTGGGTTTGAGCATACACTTAATTGCTGTCTTGAGCTAGGCTAGATTAAACCTCTAGGTCTGTCAAAACAGAAATATTTTAAAGTGCACATGAAAAAATAATCCAAAAGAGGGACACTGTGAAATTCCATCAGCCAGAATTATTTTTTTTCCTTCTGCATGTAAAAGTGAACTGGGTCATTCAGCATTCAGTGACTTTTTTTTCTTGCATGCTTTACCACACACAGCGATTACTTCTCTAGATTTAGATCACAGTTGCAGGAGGTTTAGTAATTTAATATTTTATAATGAAGTGGCACTTCAATTAAAGGGGCACAAATACTGTTTGAACATGGAAAATGCTGATCATATAATTACATGGCAATTAATTTTCATATGGTATCTGTGCGATTATGAGATAAATATATGGCTTTTCTGTCTTCCAAACAGCACAGCAGTTTACCAGTTAATTACTTTTAGATCTGCTTAGTGTAATTACACTGTAATCCACAAAAGTCTGTACATATTCTGTCATTACTTCTTGTTTACTAATAACAGCACACAACTGCATTAGGTCAAATCTTATCTTTTCCTCTTCAGTTTCCTGACACCTTGGCATGGGTGTACTTCTTCTACGGAGGAAAAGGAATGCAGGAATTTAGGCAGACTTCTTGGGTGCTCCACATCTTATATACTATGTGCAATGTACTCTGGTTCTGCTAGGATTTTTTGCTCTGCAATGTAATGAGATTTCCAAGATCATTTCTAGAATTTGAATTTTGTTTTTTTGGACATAAGATGAAGAGAGGGGCTGAATAGCTTTGCATCCATTCAACTACATTTTTTTCCCTGAGTTGCTTTATTTAAATACAACAATACTTAACGTTCTCTGTGCTTCTTCCAAACTTCACATATCACCAGTTCATGAAAGTAACTCAGTGTCTCAGACAAAGAAGTAATTCAGTTGAAGAAAAAGAATCCAAAACTCAACATCAAGCAACTTCTCCATGTCCAAGAGAAAGATCCTCCCACCTGCAGCTGGAAAAGAAGTGAGGGAAGGGCAAGAATGTGCAGTTGTTCTCTGTTCTCGCTGGCGTTCAAATTTAGCAGGCTGCTGTTCCAGCATGAGAGATTACAATGATGAGCATTATCCCACATGTGATATGAATGAAGAAAAGACATAATAAAACTATAGTAGCTCTATATAACTTGTGCCCTGTGGTTTGAATATCTGCTATGGGCTCAGTCTGTGTGTATTGTTCTTATTGTGCAAATGCAACTTTTTGTCAGGGGGAGAGAAAATGCTGCAAGGCATTTACATTTACATTTGCATTTACATTTATTTACTGGATCCCCTAATTCACACTCATGCTTAGACAGATATGTAACTTAAGCTCCCCTTGGTGATTGACATCTTACCTAGAGCATTGTGCATCACCATGTTTTGGTAATGTTGCTTGAACATGATATGGAAAAAAAAAAAAATGGGCTGAAAGACAACATAAATAACAATGGGACTATTTAAACTATTATTACGTCAAAGGGGTAGTGTTTAGGAGGTTCCAGATCAAAATTTTGAGAACTAGGAGATACCCTTCCTGATGAAAGCAAATGCCAAGAGAACTGGCTTTCAACAAGCTGTGTGAGAGAAATTTTCTCTAGTCATGATCCATAAATCATCTTCAAGGCAAACTATTGTGATTTCTCTGTGGTAGCACTTTCAGCATCACAAACTATACATCATTCTAAAACAAATGGCAGCTTGCAATGTCCTTGTTAATGGCATAGTAATTTTAGATTTTTACTCAGATAATGAATTTTCAATCTACCCAAATTTACAACATCAGACTTCAGAAAATCCTTGTTATTATGTTTCATTAGCTAAAGTCAACAGTGTTTTGAAAAGCCTTTTAAAATGTTAATTTATGCACTGGAAGTAAGACATGATTCACCATCTGTCACAGAAGGCCACTGGTTATATTTGGATCCATTAATAAACTCATAGGTTGCAGATGAGTAAAGGTGAGCCACCCCCCCAGTGGAAGAAGCTGGCCCAAATCTTTGCCTTGTTTCAGGGCCAAACTGTTAAAGTTCATTCTGACTCAGAGAAATTGTGTAGTATGGAAAAGATAAGTTAGTCACTTTGTCTGCAAAACAACCCACCCAGATGGATCCCTGTTGGATTGCAGGTCAGGCCATGCCAAGCAAGCAGGATAACACCTTACCTTCCTCTGCCTGTGGAGTTCAACATGAGCTTCAGGAGACTCACAGAATTTTAAATCTGAGGGTCTTTGTGAACAACTCTTCACTCTTTAAGTTTGAAGTCTGAGGTAGAATTTCTGACCTTTAGCAAGGAATTGACATCACTTGTGTCTCTCCCTGACTTTTCCTGATGCATCATTGTTAAGCACTTCTACTTCCCTCTGTGTTTCTAATTGTTTTGTCTGTTGGAGATATCTACACCAAAGGGAACTGCTTTTCAGCCTAGCATTGTCTGAGCAGCACAAGAGATCTCAGAGACTGCATTAGTGTTACTTAAGCATCAGTTCTCTGGGTGCATTTCAATAGCATTTCTGAAGTTTGAAGAGAGGTAATCTGAAGATAAGAGAAACTAGAGACTCTGCTCAAAACCTTATCCATTGTCCTTCATGAGGAAATTGACAGAGATAAAACTCCAGTGGGAGAAAGCTAAAGAGGGATTTGGGTGGTCTGCTTTAGCATTTTAGTTTAAATCAGGAGTGCATTTTTTTAAACGAATCTCCAGATTGTAGCCATTCACCATACTTTGATTCACAATGCAAAGCAGACTCAAAATACAAGAACAGTATTTCTTTTACTATATGTCCAAAACAGGGACTTCTAAGATTAAAGGCACAAACTGACATCAGTCTGAGAAGGACTCAATACACACCACAAAAGCACATGTATGCAAAAAAAAAAAAAAAGGTATTTAGGTGTATTTTAATTTTTTTTTTTTTCTCCTCATGGGAAAGAACATTAAAAATTTGCTGGAAGCAGGAATAGATCCTCCATTCCTCCATTAGTCCATTATTTTGGAGGAATTATGCTCCAAAATGAAGGAAACTGAAAGCTGGAGTCCATCAGGTAAGTAAACTGTAAAAATTCTGGCAAAATTCTAGCTGATGGCTATCTGTCAAGAATAGCTCAGGAGATCTCTCCCACAGTTTCATTACACCTTCAGAGAAGGCATGATATGGTGTCTCAGTAGTGCTTATGATTCCATATGAAGAATCATGCCTGTTAACCTTGTATTGAAGAAGTTAAGTGTATCTTTCTAGTTTATATTAAACTGTTACATTATGAAGCTTTAAAATTTGACTTTTATCTCCCTGGAGTTACAGATACTCATCTGTTTAAGTATCTGGAGACCTGTTTTTAAGAAAACTTAAAGAGAATCTAGATGAAGGCAATATGTTATGGAGATAAGGATTCATCTCACCCTTCAGTTTCCTGTGATCATAAATGACAAATCAAATTTGGTTTTTCAATGCTAATTTCACATGGTTGGGCATATCATAAGAAATAAGGATATGTAGTTCCATACCATGCCTGACACTACAGTGAGAATACCACAAGGATATCTCATTAAATATATACCTGAAAACTGTATTGAATTTAGTGTTATTACTAGGAAAAATTCAATAAAAAGGCAAACTGAAAATTTTCAAAACATCAAACACTTTATCTTAAAAGAGAGCCACAATATGAGCCAACATATTCTTTGTTGTTCTTCATCATCATTTTGCTTTGTCAATCTTTAATGGCAATCTGTCACTGACAATAGCTGGCATACAAAAACTTACCACACACTTATATGTAAGACTGACTGTGCATGTGCATATATTGACATGAGTGGGAAGGAATCTCTTACACTAAAAGCCACATAGACTCAGATATATAGGTAATCTGAAGTGATTTGACAAGACTGTAAATAAAGTGGCATTTTCACTTCCTTCACAGGAAAGAAAGAGTGGGAGAGATCTAGCCTCAGAAGTCGCTCTCACTACATTTTGTCTTCCTGTGAAACTCTACCAGAGAACGAAGGAAATAATTTCAGCCAGTTTCTCATTTGCTTTTTTCCCATAGAGTGTTTTGCAACATGGGCTAGCCCATCCTCAGATTTCTCCTATTTAAGTAGGTACTATGAATTCCTCCCTTCCAAAGCTCCCATGATACATATCACATTGCCATTAGGATTATTCCATTCTTAATGATCAGTATCTAAGAGTGGGCTTTTCTTTTGCATCAAGGTTCATCCGTTTCTCAGCTTCATTTTCAGAGGAAGAGGTTTCTGTGATCTTGTCTCTTTGTGGTCATCTGTGTACCTACACTTGAAAAAAACTCAACTCAGAGGCCAGTTTCTACCAAACTTAACAAAGAGGCAAAAGTTCAAAGATATTCACTTCTGACATGCTTGAGGGTTGGGATGAGGACAAGGTAAGTAGAGGAGACAGTTCTCATTTCCAGTGCAATGCAATTCATCCTGTATTAGATGTCAAAACAAAGAAAAAAATCCATAGGAAATCCTGACTCAGTTCTTATGAGGGAAACTTCTGTCACCAGCAAAATATAACTAATTTCCCTTACTGAGAAGTGGGGATTGTGATGATTTAGTTCTGAGTGCATAAAAAAGAGACAAGAGACTCTAGCCTTTTTCTTCATGGGAATAAAACCTTTGTTTATCTTGGCCTGCTTCTGCAGTGCAAATCTCAGAGCATGAATTCTGCAAAATCCAAGGACCCTACAGTAAAATTCAAGTTCATTCTGCTCTAGAGAAAGCGAGATTTTATTTTATGAAGATACAGAAGTTACAATATTAAAAATTGGCTGGAAGATATACATGTGAGATCACTGCTTCTTTTGAGAGTTAACATTTCCTCTCTATACTAATCAAACAATGCAAAAAAACCCTCAATATTTGTGAATAGTTTATCTTAGGGATTAGTAATAAAATTGTATATTGCATTGCATTTGTAGTTCATTTTTATATATAAGCAAGCATGGCTTAGCTTTGAAGTATATAGGTGCTGTGAGAGAACTAGAGATAGGAAAAGCCTCAGCAGAAAGACAGGGAGAGGTCAGAGGCAGCTGAAGGAAAACAAGACTAGGTTCATTCCTCATACCCACATGCAATGACAGTTTATAAGAAGGACTGTGACTAGCTTTACATCATGTGTCAGCTTTCCTGCCTGCTCAGTCTTTATTGCTGTCAAATTTTATTGTTCAGAATGACATACAACTGAACACGACTTTAAAGGGTTAGGGCATTGTATTCAAGTGCAGTTCTAGCTGATTTAAATCAGGAAGTTGCAGCCCCCCTGATTTCCCAACCTGTTGTCTCCTCAACCCTTACAGCTTCCCAAGCACCAGCAGCACCAGAGGCAAATATGGGAACTACAGGACTGCAGTCACAGGATGGGACCCTGACATCCCTACCATGGCCAGTTTAAATTCTGGTGGAGACACCGCCTGTGAGCATGATCAAATATGGCTAAGTGCAACAGAGGAGAAGGATGTCCAATGTGCAAGGGCAGTATTAAGTACCCAAGAAATTATGTTAAGCAGTATTCATGTCCACTGACCATGGTCATAGAATAATTGCTTTCCATCACAGATTTTTTTTTCAAGGATGTCTCATTCTTTTCCTGTACAACCAAAATCTTTCCCTAAGAAGTCCCTGCAATAACTAATAGTTCCTTTGTGCTCTATCTTTGTAGTCACAAGGTTGGGATGAAGGAATCGTACACTTTGATTGCCAGCCACACCCAGAAGTGATTCAGTTTGTGCCCCAGTGCCTCTGAGCACCACTGAGAATAATCTGGCTTTGCCTTCTAACTCTGTCCCATCATGTATTTACACACATTGCCCAGATACATCCCTTCCTTGGGGCTGACCAGCCCCATTGGGAAGATCTTGCAATGTCAATCATCTTAGCTACCTTTCTCTGGACTCTCTCCTGCCTGTCTCTTTCACTGTGGAGGAACACCTGGACACAGCACTCCAGATGTGTTTCACCAGCACTAAGTAGAGGGGAAGGATTGCCTCCCTCCTCCTGCTGGCAGTGCAGAGGCTGTTGGCCCTCCTCCATACAAGGACACATTCCTGTCTCATGTTCAAGCTGTTATGCAACAGGATTTTTATCCCTTCCCTGAAGAACTGATCTCCATCTGGTCAGCCACCAGTATACACTGGGGTGTTATGAGGTGCCTCAGGGAGGCAAAGATTTAGTTTCAGATAAGCATTGTTAACGTGAGAGGCATGGCTGTAAGCCAAGCAAGTGTGAATTTTGACCTCCTGCTTTGGAGGATGGGCAATGTGAGCCCTGGATGAAGTTACCCCATCCCAGACCTCTTGGGAGGAGTGGCCCAGGAGTTCTGATTGAGTTTGAATCCCTGGGGTTTTCTCCCTTGTTGTGTTTCTAGTAGCCCCAAACCCTAAACTCCACCTTCAAAGGTGGAGACCCTCAAGGGTTCTGTCCCTCAAAACCCCTCACCCTACCTTTGTTCGGGGCTCTCTGTCTCTGAAGGAGTTTGTTCCCATGCTGAATAAATGGTTTCATGAACAGGGGTCCATCTCGTTGGTATTACATGCTGGTTCCCAGAAACTGTAGCTTCCCTGGACATGATCCTGCAGTTTCGGACTGCAACACTGGGGCATGGAGTTATTCCTCCCCAGGTGCAGGACTTTACATATCCCATCTAAGGACTAGAATGTAAAAGAATTTAACACACAGAATCATTTATAAGACTGCTTTATGTACTTCCCAATATTATGTACTTGTGAAAGAAGATGCTGTCTGACCATGTGCAGGTAATTTTCATAGTTAAATAAATATGTCTCTTATGTTAGGACTTCTCACCTCTTACAGAAAACACAGAAATAGCTCAAATATTAGCTGTCCAGTCTGAGCTCTATTGCTTTCTTAATGTAAACCTTAAGTGAAAAAAAAGTAGTAAGGCCTGACAAAATCCCAGTTTAGTTACTCAGGTTAAAATGTGAGAATAGGTGCAAATTTAATTTTAAAAAGTAGGTTATTTTTCAATTCTCAAGACTTCCATTTGAACAGGCCTAATAACAGATTATTAAACAATTTTACTCTTCCATTTTTCCAAAATAAAAGATGGTAGCAGAACCAGAGAACTGATTCACTAAGATGGTGAGTGCTCTCAACTGCCACTAAAACAAGCTTCCTTCTAGATGGAGTCCCAATTGCTTTATGTAAAATACCCCAGAGGAAAGCCTAACTCAATATGCTTTCCATATGGGAAGACACAGACAGGAGACTGACAGAACATGACACATAGGGGTGGTGGTTGGTTTGGTTTGTTGTTTTTGGGGTTTTTTTTCAAAATAAGAATATGCTCTCCAACTGTGCTTTTTTTGTGTGTGTGTGCTTTTTTTTTTCTTTTTTTAAGGGAGCTTTAATTTCAACTCTGTTTCTATCTGTGGTGCTTCATTCAGGAGAGATATACCCAGCCACAGAACAGCCATAGAAATGTATAGTGTGAAAAAATAATAGATAGGACAATTTAGACGGGATAAAATACCTTGATGCTTTTACAATGAGCCTTGGAAGCTCAACTCTCAGTGCCTGAGACAGAAGCTGCTGAGTAAGTGTCATCCTTTCAGGCATTTGGTGTGAAAAGTTTTGCGTTTAATCAGCCTTTTAAAATTATAGGCATGGAAAAAGCTGTTTGTAACCATGGGGACATCTTGCAGAGTGGTGCTTCTCTTGTGCTCCTGTTCCTTCCCCCAGTAATACCCAGCCACTGACCAGGACACACAGCACTTCCTGCCTTACTCCTTGGCCTTGGAGAGCTGCAAAATCAACCAGGAAAACGATACAGAAAACTCCTAAGTGTTGTCCCAGAAGCCTGAATAAAAAATTTCCGTGTCTTTCCATGGCCACCACAAACCTGAAGCCAGAAAGCAGAGGTATGAGCCTGGTGGTTTCCCATGGGTCTATAGCCTATCCTTGGATGACCCAACATGATCTGAGAACATGAATTTTGATAAAGGATTTTCCTGCAGTTCATTCCTACATATTTGTCCCATGTAGATCCTCTGGTGTCTTTAATGAAGTTCATCTGTGGCTTTTCCCTTTCTTTTACTGGAGAACTACTCTGTTCACTTCCTTCATATCTTCCTATTTCACAACAGCTATAGGGTATATGTTTCACATCTTTCTCTGTCTGTCAAATTTAGTTAAAATTGGCCACAGAGATTTTTTGCGGGGGAAGCCAAGAGAAGCTGACAACTAAGCATTTTCTGTGTGGAATCTGGATAGAAATATCTAAAAATATATAATACTCTCAGGAACCATGAAGCTTTACATATGCTAGATGATGGAATTAACTAATTTCTACTTTTTTTTACAATTAAATTAGGGGGAAATACGAATGCTCCACTTTCCCTATGAAAATGCAATTTTTTTTATTTAATACTTGAAATTTTTGAGTGAAGCCTCAATGGCAGCTTCATTTTAAAGGAGGAGTTTTTTTTTCCCATTCTTATGCCAAAGCATAGAAAGCTACCATTGTTAGAAACCTTTGTCCTTTTAGCTGAAGTACTGATCCAGAAGTCAAAATTGCAAATTGCAGTCCACTTACACAAGCAAAACTGTAGACTGTGCAAATGTTAAGCTTTTTAATCTCTAGAATGTCACACTCCAGCTCAAGTTATTATTCATTAAACAGGAGCTGTTAATGTTATTTGTTGACAGCATGAGTTATCACTACTTGACAGTCGTTATCTTGCAGCAAGGGTCTTTAGACTTTTTTGGACCCTTTCTCTGTGATTATGTTGTATCATTTTTTATTTTTTTTTTCTGTAAGCAGTAGGCTCATTTATCATTTGAATTGGGAATTACCACAGAAGCCTAGCTTTCCACTGAGTTATTAGTTAGGAAGTAAGAGGGATGTAGTAGTTTTGGATGAAGTTTCAACCATCTTATCTTTGAAGTAGGGTAAAAAAACTATATTCTCCACCTAGGCTGGGAGTTCCCCTTAACAACGTTTCAAATAAGGTTGTGTTGCCTTCACTGACCAAAGACATTTTTGTAAAAGTGAGAAGGGAGGGAAGGAAGGCATGACTCCTAATGTCTGCAAAATTCATCCCTTAAGTAGTAGGAGGAAGACAATGTTAAAAAAACATTTAGTGAGATGATGGAGAAGGCAGGAGTAAGATAATCTAAGGTAGTCTGTGGCCCAGGTTGTCTTTTTGGTAGGGTTTTGTAGCCTGTGAAGTATCACATTATACTGCAAAAATAATATAAGCAAAAGTCTGAATTTCTAATCCTTTAGCAAAGAAATTTCTTGTTCCAAATCAATGTCAAAATATTGAGGATTTTTTTTCATCATAAAGTTCATAAAATCCCTGATTCACAAATAGCTAAATACTGTGTTATGAGTCAGTTTGACATTAAATTGGATTATCTGTCATCCCACATGGTCTCACAGGAGCTGTACCATCACCAGTTCATAATCTACTTCATAAGCAGTGCTCACTGTCAGGACTTCATCTTTCACAGTGCACTGACACTTATGATTCTTCACAGGTTTCAATCAAAAGGCTACTATAAGGCACCATGGGAGGTATAATCCATCTGGGCAACATAGATTACAGAATGCCTGGAGGCAGGACTCTAAGCACCTAATGGACAGATGTTATGAAATTTCACTGACAGGAGGAGATACAAGTTAATGCTGAACTAAAGCTACTATTCCAAATTTAACAAAAATAAGTGTTTAGGCATTCCTAATGCTTTTGCTTTTTTTTAAAATCATCGACATAAAAACATGGTTTTATAGAAAATGTTTGTTGTGTCGAGGTCAGCCTCCTCAAGCTAAAAGAAATAAAATTTTCTTGTCCATCTCCTGGTATGGTGCTAGTTGAAGATTTTAGACTCGTACAGGAGAATGTGAGATAGTTCAAAAGAATGACAGAACTTTTCCCCTTTGATTCTTTGGTTGCGTAGAGACTTTAGACAAGGCACTTCCTCAGAAAGGCAGGACAGGCATTAATAGCTGGACTATTTAAAAAAATGATGGCAGGATGTTGGGCAATGTCACTGAAGTATTCTGAAGTTTGATAACTCTGTAACTGGAGTCATCTATTTTAGGCTAGATTACAAACTGATTGAAAGCAGCTAATTCATCCGAGCAACCCATTTATGTGAGCTACACAGCATCACATCAGCAAAGAACTATTACATATCAAAGCATAATAAAATTGAGGGCATGCTGAGAACCACGGGTCACTGAGGTGTTGCTTTACGCTTTATCACCACTTAACAACAAAGGCAAAGAAAGATAATCTTCTAATCAGTCCAATATGAAAGTTGAAGATGAGAGGTCTTTTTTATGCTCTTTGATACATTTCCTATGCAGTTGCTTTCTGAAGACCAAATTTCTTTCCCAAAATTGAATATACTTTACAGGATCTTTTTCCTGCTTGTTGTGGGGGTTTTTTTCCTATTTTTTTTTCTTATTGTTTTTCAAAATATGGATTAGACCATGAAATAATCATATCTCTTTCCTTAGACAGCATTCTGTTCTAAACAATTTCACCCTTTATTGCATCACATTTCCTTTTTGATGTAATAAAGTAGCTCATCATTTCTTAATCATGCTCCTTGTCTTTGCTGTTATGAAGGTTGGAGCAAGATGCAGGTAAGAGAGAATTAAATGATAAGGGTATATTAATATCCCTTGGTGTGGCTAGAATGAAAATAGGGCTTGTCAAACAAATAAGATTTCATTTTTGTTGAAATTACAGGTTTGATTGATGAAGATAACTGCACAAGTATAATTGAATAGCGAAGTATTGACAACTGAAATACAAATTTAAAAATTAGCTGTATTTATGAGTAACGAATTAATCATCCAGCTAATAAACCTCCAAAAGTCAGTGGAGAACATTGCTTAGCACTTGTACTAAAACAGACTAGGAAAGGCTTTCCTGTCCATGACAAATGCAATGTAATGCAAAAAGCATTAGCATTTTGTGGCAAAAACTGTTACAAAATTAGAGCGTCTCATGACAGAGCTTATTTTCCTTCTCTCTCAGAGAATATTTAAGTCTATACATAAAACAGTAAACAGGTATTGAGACCATTTTAAAAATTACTACAGTAAGGTAAGAAATTACATTTAGGAAATGGGTAATCTGGGTTGAAATCCAACTTTTAGCCTGAATAAAAGAGAGAAATCTCCACTTAGATTCTCCCAGTTCCTAAGAGGTGGATTTATCAATTCTCTGGAATGCAATTCTGTCATCTTTGGTTTTCATTACACATCCCTGAATCTAAGAAACCTCTCTGTAATACTTACCAAAATCAGCATAATATTATGAAGGACTTTTAATTCCAACATATTGATATAATCCATTGAGAAAGGTCTTCTAAAATACTGGCCTATGACAATTTTCTATGGAAATTTGGTTGGGTATGACAATACAACTGACACTAATCAGTATCTTCTTCAGTGATATGGAAATAACATAAACCTGCTGCTGATAAAATTGTATCAACTGATGCAAAGACGAGTGGAAGGCTAAATAATGGTGATGAAACACCATCATGGTTGGTAAATTTTTCAGTAAACTGAGTCCATTCAGGCAGGATACACTACAGTAAAATATGGACAAAGCTCAATACAGAAAGAGGAACTATTCTGTGGCCACAGAACCTGTGACCAGGGCTTGGGATTCCCACTGAGTTAACTACTTCAATTGAGGATGGATGTAGGCCTGTTCAGATTGCAGATGACTCTTCCAGGCTGTATGGGTGTTTCTGGATAATAATAATTACTAAAGATCTCTCAAATCAAGCAGAAAAATTGTGTCATTCAAATTGGAAATTTGTCTTACATTTGTAATTATATAAACAGAGGGGTAAAAGTGGGTTAATCTTCCCTCACGGTCTTCAAGTGAGCATTTAACAGCTTCAAGAGAAATAATGTTTCAGCCCAATATTTTTCTATGTTTTTGTAGTAACATTGCTTCTGTGTTCTTGTTGCCAGATGAAGAACTGTTTGCACACTTGCTTGGTTAACACAATGCTCATTCTTCAAAAACCACTGGCCTATGGAACCACACAATGCTTGTTCTGTAGGATCAAGTTAAACATTAACCAAGAAGAAGAATGGAAAGTAACCAGCTCAGTTGTGCCAAATTTTCACCAGTTCACCAAGCAGCCAAGTACAACTTTGGGGTCACTGACCACCAGGGACCATGAAAGAGACCCCCAGGACAGAAGAACGCATGCACAAAGAGGAGGGTATACATGTTGAAAATTTTGGGGAAATGATCATCAAATGTATGTTTATTTCAGGGAAATCAATTAATGTGTATGTAAAATATTGTATAAAAAGAGAAGCTTTTTCTGTGCTCAGCATGCATGATATTTTGGAGAACATATCCCCTTGTGCATCCAGATAAATAAAGAATGCTTGCTTCTTACGTTGGTGTTAAGGAGTTTTATTTTTACCTATTTTTGGCTACAATCTCATCTTTGATTGCAATCCCATAGCATGGGAAAAAGTTATTAGTCTTCAACACTTCCAACAAAATGAAATGTAGCCTCTGGCACTAAGAAAGACTGGATTCCTGTGAACTTTTAAGCTACATCATAGATTTTTGGTGTGTAAAGAAAAAAACAAGGAAAAAATAGCTAACTCCAGCTAGAAATTCAAGCCCCCTCCCACTTGGATTAGCTGGTGGTTCCAATGGATGCGCTCCTAAAGATGACTTTGCTTCAAGTTTTGCACATGCAAGGTACTGCTCATACAATTTCCAGCTGTTTTCACAAAACTAGAGAACTAGCCTGCAGTTTAGGCAAGCAAATTGAAGGCAGTCATTTGAACCTCAGTTTTAGATAACTAGTGATCCTGTTTCCATGCTCTAGCACAATAACCACTGAATGGAGAACAGTAGGTGTTTCTGAAGGCCTTCAGAAGGTATTGTCCAGCTTAATTCCATGCCTAAACTACAGTCATCAAGGTCTCTCTTCAGAGAGATCTCTAAAGCACCTACTTCTCTGTACAGGGAATTTAGTCGGATACTTTAAGAACCCTTCTCTACTAGGAGGGGAAGGATAGACACATTAAGAGTTTTCAGTTAAATGGTAGTCAGCAGCAGCAGCAACTGTATGAAAAATTACAATAGAAGAGCAGAATCTTGAAGTCTGTATTAGCACTGAAACGTGAATATCATATGATCCCAAGTATTTCTTTCCATAGCAAGCCTAAAATGTTTGATTATTAACTACTCCTTTATTTTTATCTCTAAAAAACAAGCTTCAGCATATTTTTAGTTAGCTGACATCCAAATTTTTGGAACAAATTTCTATTGTAATGAAAATTATGTAAAAATGTTTTCCCAAAATCTAGCCTATTTTTTACTACATGATATTATTATTGACATATTTGTCTAAGAGCGGGGCTAAAGAAATATCAACACTACTTCATCACATTTTTTAAGCTAATATTACTATTTACTATTACTGCTGAGAGGCTATTGCAGCTTGATGGACTGTCCAGCAAGAATCTAACTGATCACTGAACTGGTCTTAAATATGTCAGAAGAATTGCTGACAGAAAAGCCTGTGCACTGAGAACATATAGATCTGCTAGACATGCACTTCTGTTCATTATATAGCTCCACATTTTCATTTAGTGTACATGGAGAATTTCTTATCCTTGGGCTACCTGCAGTTTAGGATTTGACTTGGATTTGTTTCCCTCTTTCTTCTGTGCAATAGCCCAAAGCACAGTGCTTTTTCTTCCTGAATTTTTGATGCTCTTTCCAGCACACTAGCCTATGAGGGTTATTTTCTCCATTATTCTATCTTTGTCCTATTTCTTGTCTTCCTTCAGCCTGATACACTTGTTCCAAACTGATGGCTGTTTTACTTCAGTGCTCTCACTGAAATTCAGTAGGAGATGTCTTTATAGAGATAAAGCTGTTCCTCTCATAAATCTCCCTAGCAAACTGGATTCACATAGTCCACAAGAGATTCAGCCTTTGATTAGGGATTTCTTTCTCTGATATCATATAGGAATATACAAATTCTTAATTGTGCACATTTCTAAATATTTTTTGATCTGCATTTTTTGTCTCAGAACTCAACAAATTGTTCTCTCCTGTGTTCATACAGCATTTCTAACAATGGTGTCCCACTTAGTTGCTTTCTTTTTTCATCTCATCAAAATATTTAAAAGGTATTATGTCAATTTTTTAAAATCTTTATCACAGGGAGCTCTGTATACACGCTCAACTCTTTCATCCATTGCTTTTACACAAAGATATTTAGATCTATCATACAACTTGAAGCTGTGTGATTTTTTTTTACCCTTGTTACTCGAGTGTTCAGCAGTTTATCAGTGTCTTCCTAAGCATGAACCTCAGACAACTGAAAATTGCTACTGTTTTTCTTGCATCACCTGTTAAGTAATATATAAGAAGATTTATTTTTCCTATGGCCCATTGCATCTTTATTAAGACTTAGATGTATTCTACATCAGTAGCCAGCATTCTAGGCACATGTCTTCTCAGTCCCCTTTCCAACAGCTTGCTTTTGCAAGCTGTATGGCTCCTTTCTCTAATGCCTTTCCAGAATTTGTAATTATTGCAAAGTTTACTAGAGGGTAAACAAGCAAGCAGCAGCACTGACAGTGTTCAGTAGCTTTCGTTCTCCTTATGGACCAATAATTTAGTAATTTCCTTTAAATTCTCAGTACATGACTTCTTTTCTGTAGCAGCAGTTGAATAGCAGATGATAGGGAAAAAAACCAACAACAAAACGTTGAAACTTTCTGCAAGTGTTAGAAACTCATTTGGAAGCCTGAATCTCCAAAAATGTTAATTTATTATGTAAGGATCTATTACAAGAGACTGTCTACAAATCGGTATCTTGGTATAATTTAGTGGATTTACAATTTCTCTTGCAATTTCTGTACTTGGGATACAGATAACATAGACTGATTCATAAAACAACTCTATATTTCAAAAAAGTCATAGAAATATAATACAATGATTTATAATTACACTATATACTACCAAGGTTTTATATGTAAGGTAATTAGGCATTCTATGTGGGTTTGAAACTCATATAACTATTTGAAACCATCAAAACTGCACCTTTACTATTCATAGCATTAACTAACAAGTGAAAAGTACTGCAGGGAACTACAAATAAGTGTAAAGCACCTTTAGTACTTTCTCAGTCCCTGTCTCAAGCTGCCAAAACAAAGGGTGTCTCAGATACCTAAAGAAAATAAATAGTAATCACAAATGATTAATAGCATAAAACCACAGAAGTACCTGTTGGAAGTGAAACAAGGTAAAATATGAAGAATTGGCATGGAACAGTGGTGGTTTTTTCACAGGTAGGATCTAATTTGAGTTCATTAAATGGTACTCACAGTTAGGAGGAACACAGAATTCCCATTTGGTAAGCGATGTTTTACTGAATGGAACAAGCAATCATATGGGCAAATCACAGCTCCATCACACCAGTACTCTTTCTCAGGTTGATGCTGTTCATTTGGCAGTACAGCTGTGAGACAGCAATACTGTTCACTTTGCAAATAGCAATCCAGCACATCAGCTCCTCAGATGAGATAAGCCACTGAGGGTCCTTCTCTGTGCTTCTGTTTTCCATCTAGTGGCTGGAAGCCCTGAAACACTTTCATGTCCAGAGGTTAAAAAATACTAGGTTTCTTTTCCATACCTGAGCTTTACACACTTCCCTGACTGAAGATCAAGGCAGTGAGGGAAAGGCAAAAAAAACCTCCTTTCTCTCTATCTCTGTTCTTCTTAGGTTTGCTCAAAGATATTTTTTGTTCTGTAAGTGAAACCACAACAGTGACATTTCTTCAACAACAACCACCACATTATTAGCACTGGTGACAGAAATAGAGCCTGAGATTCAGGTTTTGGAATAAAATCAAGATTTATTGTTTGTTCTGTTTCTCTTTACTCCATCTTTTATCATAAAATTGTCACAGTCATGTGTCTTTCCTTGAAAATATTGTGGTTTCCCTCCAATAACCCACAAATCACAAACACAGATTGCTGAGGATGTTACTATCTTTCTTTCTTTCCCTTAGAAGTAAACTTTTTGTCTGATATTCTCTCCCCTACAGAAATTATCTTCTAGCAAGTGTGGCATGTATTTATTCTGAGTTAATATGATTCTACCATGCACTTTGCCCATGACTGATTTTCTGCTTTGTTGACTTTGTGTTTTATGTCTTTTTAGGATTCCTGACAGCTGATGGCAAGCATTAGAACTTTCTCATTAGCATAGATTCTGGTGGTGCAAATTACATTGAAATTCTCCTGCCCAGCATTTTCTGTTCCTCACTCAGAGGTGAGCAGCTATCGGCCACTGTACAATGAGTCTGAAGTGGAATTCAAGTTGTCAGAACCTACATCTCTACATCTGCAAACCTGAAGTCTCGAGGAGTATCTTCTTTCTGTCTGAATTGAAAGGACTTTTTATTGAAACCCAATAGGCAGCACCCTTCAGAGTTACCTTTACACATGCCTGTAACCTTCAACAAATTATATGCCTTTTCAAGCTTCTCAGGGCAGATTAGCAAGGAGCTATAGACAGTTGGCTCTCTTCTCTATTGTCATAAACTACTGGATAGCAGAAACAGTCCTTCAGCCAGCTGGTCCTTTGTTTTGGCCACTCTGTGTGTCCCTGATTGTGAGCTACCTCCATACTTGGGCATCCTTTTAGCTTTTTAAAGCTTTCATCACATGAATGATGATAAAGCTATTCTGGTTACTGACTAGCATAATATTCTGGGCAAGATTTGCTAAGGAAGAGAAACAACAGTCAGATCTTCATAGAGGAGTGCTACTTCTATCAGCTGTACACAGTGAATGACCAATTCTATTTTTGATAGAAAGCAGTGACCTGTTGTCAGTAGTTTTTACTTTTCATTCCTTGGCTGCTGAAATGGAAGTAATCATAAGAGTTTAAATTAATGAGAGGACACAGGTAAAATGAATAGTTGTAATAACATTAGCTAAATTAATAGGATCTACAAGACTTGTCACACATTGTGAAAACTCCTTGTTTCTTGTCACATTAAATCATCTTTGTAGCCCATCACTGGATTCTCCAGCCTGTCCATATCTCTCTTCTAGGGGCAAGGCCAGAACTGGACACAGTACTATAGAGGCAGCCTCACCAGTGCTCAGCGCAGGAAAGGATCAGTTCCCTTGATCTGCTGACAATCTTCAGCCTCCTGCAGCACAGGATGCCATCAGCCTTCTTCCATGCCACTATTGGAAAATGTAAGAAGGGAATAAAATCCTTGTATTTTCTCCATGTACTACAAAGTGCTAGGTACTTAAATCTTCTTATGAAAAAAAAAATGAAGCATTAAGGAAAAACAGCTCATCAGTGGTCATTACAAGTGAATTAATCTTCTTTATAGCATCCATAAATATTGCTAACGCATTAGTGTTTCACACACTGAACTCAGAGATGAGGAAATATAAATCAGTGATACATCCACTATTTTCCAGTCACCTCATAACAAAAAAAGGTCTGTGTACCTTAGAAAAATTGTGAGACTCTCCACATCCTACAGAGCTGAGAGACACATGTAAGGTTATTTGCAGCAGGCAGCAGGGGGTAGGAGGAACTGTTAGTAACTTCAGTTCTCAAAGGACAGATTCTTCAGTGTTCATAAGCCACCTGCTATCAAAAGAAGACCAGCCTGCTCCTCCATACACAGTATGAACTGAAGAAGTATTCTAAGGTGTCATACCACATAGGTGAGAAGGGTACACCTGTACTCTGCTTGAGGGGGACACATCTCATTCCCCCCACAATGCCATACAGCTATCCATTTTTTAAATCATCTGAGGTCTCACACTGTTTCTGACTGTTACACGCCCTTGATTATTTTCATATTCCCTTCCTATTTCCACAACATGTCCTAACTGAGAATTCCTCTCTCCTTTTTCAGTGCTTTTTTGTTGTCTTTGTGCAACTGATGAAGGAGACAGATGCAGCAAGAAAAGATCTGTCTCTTCATTCTGCACATAGCAAAGGTCTGGAATTTAAAAGAAATTAAACTTAACTAGAAACTCCTGCATGCATTTCATACATATCCATAGTAACAGAGCTCACAGCAGACTTTTTCACTTGGTCAGCCACCCTGACAGTGGTTGCTATGGATGTTTTGATGGTTTCTTTGCAATTAAAAGGTTTGTAGAAACTGAGGTTTCTGACAGTACACTGTTTCTCTGAGGTGAATTTCACATTTGACTACCTGCTATTCCAGCATTCTACACATACACACATACATGGGCACAAATCAAACAGCAGAAGATGCTTATGTCATTCAGGATGTTTCCAGCGCACAGTTAATGAGAACACTCTACAGGCAGATAATAACAAAAAGTGAATATGGGCAGCCTAGTTCAATTAACTGCAACCTATCACAACAATCACTGTCTGCATGACAACAAGGCATCACACAGCCTTGCAGCAGGTCAGAACCTAAACCATGCCTTTGAAGATGAGAAGGAAACAAAACAAAACAAAACAAAGAAACAAAAAAAAAGCATCTGATATTGTCACATTATTATATAGCACAATGGGACCTTTTGTGGCTTTTCATTCCAGTGCAGGAATTAAACTGGAGAATGCTAGGTCCAAGTGACATGTTTCAGTTTTGAAACACTTATAGATGAAAACCAGCCTATTTAGCTTTAGGATAAATTTAATAACTCCAAAGGTGCAGAATACAACCATTAAATGGTTGGTACACTAACAGATTAAATAAAATTTGACTTCACAGGACGGACATCTTTTATTACTTCAAATCTCACTTGATTTTTTTCACCTCTACGTAGACATTTAAAATTACATAAGCAATTAATATTAATCAGATGTAAAAAATATTTATTCAATCAAATAGTCTACATTTTTCTTCTTGCTAATAATTTCTTTATCTTGTACGTGTTTCAGCTGAAGAGCATAAGAATCATTTGGAATTCAAGCTTTGTCTCACTTAAACATCAGGAAAAAATATTTTTTAAATAATAAATACATAAAAATTATTACCATTTACAGATATGCAAAAATAAACAAGCAGTCATACATGTTATTATGCAAATCAGAATATTTCCTCCCCATTTATATTTTAATCATCCATGAATAACTGAAACACATTATGGATATTCCAGACACAAAATATATTTTAGTACCAGCAATTTCATCATCACTTGGGGTCATAGGCTAAAAATGAAGATAGAATATGGGAAAAAAGATTGCTTGGAGGAATCAGACTGGTTATTATGTGGGTTAATTAATTAAGTGCTAAACAGGAGTGCAAGGTAGTGGCCTACTGATTGGCTTTGGACATCAGTTAGTGCTGGTTCTGGTCAGCTCTTCAGGGATAAGTGGCTGGAGTAGAACAAGACAATCATTTGGAAACAGTCCTGTTGAATGGAGATGCAAAAAGCAATTAGTTAGATGAAATGACACAAAGAGATCTGGAAATATTAGAAATCTATGCCAAAACCAAAAGGGGTAAAATTACTTTCCTCTTAAAAAAAAAAAAAAAAAAGTCAACCTAATGTACCTGGGGAAATCCAATTAAAAACAGATACAGAAATACTCAGTCTGATTGAGAAACAGAGAAGTGGAGAATACTCAGTCTGGTGGAGAAGTGTAGGTAAGATTAATGATATAGAAGTCCCAAGAGCAAAATCTAAAAGGGAATGAGACAGGGTTTGGCAATGTGATATGGCTGCAAAACCAATTGTACTGGGGCTAGAGAGCTTGTGAAGGGCCTTGAGGGGAAGTTGCATGAGGAGTAGGTGAGGTCACTCGGTCTGTTCAGCCTGGAGAAGTGACGACTGAAGGGAGACCTAATGTCAGCCTACAACTTGCTCATGAGGGGAAAAAGAGGGTCAGACACTGATCTCTGCTCTGTGATGACCACTTAGAGAACCCAAAGGAATGGCCTGGAGCTGTGTCAGGGGAGGTTTAGGTTGGAAATCAGGAAAAGGTTTTTCACCCAGAGGGTGGCTGGGCACTGGAACAGCCTCTCCAGGGAAGTGGTCACAGCACCAGCCTGACAGAGTTCAAGAAGTGTTTGGACAACCCTCCTATGCACATGGTGTGACTTTTGGGGAGGGTTCTGTGAAGGGCCAGGAGTTGGACTTTGATGATTCTAATGGGTCTTTTTCAGCTCAGAATATTCGGTGATTCTGTGATCTATTTTCTGAAAATTTTTAAGAATTGGGGTCATCATATGTATGAACTTCTACAAACATGATCTAATTAATATTTCAGACCATGAGAAATGAATAGCACTATATACATTGCTAGATGAACATAATTAGTACAAATATAGTTTTCCATAATCTTATTAATTTTGATAACTGATAACTTTGTATTACCAGAAGAGACAGAATATAGATAATTCAAATGTATGAAGTTGTACTGATCTTTGGGAAAAGTTGAGGATCAAGATCAAATGTAGAGAAGACTAAATCCTCTTTTTCCAGTTTACTTAAAATTATAATAGCAATGTGTGTAAAAAGCATTTAATTAAATGAAACCTAAATTAAATTAAATTAAATTAAACCTCCAAAAAGTTTAAATAAGGAAGCAATCTTTCCTGAGTGAAACAACCGCTAATCAAAAGCAGCCTAAGTTTTCATCTCCAGGCACTGCATGAAATTCACAGTGTAAATCTTTAATACCAAGTGAATGAATGCACCATGATGATACAGAACTTTCATTACAATGTTGAAAGATTTTACAACAGGAAACAATATACAGTGGTAATTTGCTTTCCTGAACAATGACTCAATACAGCAAGTTTTCTCTGAGTTATATCTATTTTCTGATGAAATCACAACTAATACTGAAAGTATCACAGCAAATATTCTCTTGATGAATGCTTCAGATTGTCTGTTTCTCAAGTGCTCAATCCATTTTATAAATAATCTTTGAGACAATAAAGGGCACAGATACATGTGTCCCCTGTTGTTAGATTTTATTTTCAGTGAAGAATCATTAGCTAAGATGATTTCAAGATGTAACATCAAGGAAAAGTGCACAGCATTCCCAATTTCCATTAACAAAAGTCCAGGCTTCTCTTGTATTCCTTGATCTAGCTTTCTTCAGCTAATCATTAAAGTATTTTTCCTTATTTTCCTGCATCTGTCCATAAAGAAAAACGAGTACTGTCTCATCATAGCTGAGAAATTGAACAGTGTATAGTACTTGCAAGAATCTACATAAATCAGAAAAAAACCCTTCTTGGTCAAAAGAATCAGCTCTGCCCGGAAATTTATATCACCTGGGGGCAATAACATGCATGAAAATATGCAGGCATCTGAACAAGTTATGCAAGCATAGGCATGAGTGAAATGACAGCTGATTAATAAGTCACCTCACAATTGCTGAAATTCTGGCTTCCTTATGACTAGGGCAGCAGAATACTGCTCTTTCAGACAGCAAGATTGTATTGTGAAGGAATCGGAAGAGATACGGAAGAGATAAGGAAGAGTGGCAGGAAAAGGTGAAATATTTTTTGTTTTAATTACCAATATGCTCTTAAGAGTTTTGGAAAAAAGAAGATAAAACCTAAATGAAACCATACTCTCCCTTCAGTAAAGTCTTAACAGAATTTTACTCCTGCCAATGACTTTATCTAATGGTTAAAAGGAAATTTTCTTCAAATATACCATCTATCACTTCCTAAAGTCACAGTCCAACCCACAATTCTCTTACAAGCTTGAAAGTAGTCAATACATTTAAAAAAATTATGATTTTCTAGTTCATTATGTAGCCAAAAAAAATTCTAATAGTATCAATAATGGCCTAACCAGAGAAGACTGAGTTATATGCCATTATTTCTATGCAATTTAGAAGAGAAAAAAATATTTGTGTGGTTATTTATTCCATCAAAAGCTCCTCCCCTCAAGTCAAATTGAACAGCATCGTAGATTCAAATTCATGAATACTTAATTTGGTTCTCTAGTGACAGCCCTACAAGGCTGGACTTTCCTATGGATGTGCATATAACTTGCTGAAGAGTTAAATAAAAAGTGCCATTAAAAGAAATGGAAAAATACTCATAAACAGATAACAAATCTAGCAAAAAGAACTGAGGTTTAATGTAAGAAAAATTATTTTGCATACTTCTCTATCCATATATAAATGTAGAAAGTAGTGTTAATATTATTCAAAAAACAGTACAATTTAACTCAAAGATGGTCCTTATAACCAAGTGCTGTAACAAGATGGCCTCAAAACTGACTGATTTAAGGAGCTGGCTGGAGCTGTTGAGGGCTCCCAAAACTCCCATGTGAATTATTGTTTTTCTTACAGAGTGAAGCCCATTGTGAAATTCAAAGACAGTTTTGCCTGAAGGGCAAACATGCCAAACCTAAACAGAAACCTAAGTTTCTCCCTCAAATGTTCCTTTATCAGTCAGTTTTGTTAACAGCATACAATATTGTCATAGTGCAACAGAAGTCACATTTAAAATGAAAGTAAGAAAAGAAAGAAAGCAATACCAAAAGATAATACAGTAGGATGATCTGTGACAAAGCTGGAGAAAGAAATTATGAATACATGTAAAATCCACACCTAGAGACACTGCACACTGGGACAGAGTACACACACTGGCTGGCTGGTAGGGTAGATTAACAAACTGGTAGACATTAAAAAAATACTACATATAGACTTCTAAGTTCAAGGGGCTAAAAAAGAAAAGTGTGAACTGCAAAGAGATCTCTGTACTGAGAAAATTTTTTCTGGACAAAGGTTGAATTTCCTTGCCTATAAACTCCTTCTGTTCTTAGAGTTATAGTCAGAGTTAACACAAAAAGAAAACTCAAAATTTCATTGACAAGAAAAAGTTCCTACATTTCAAAGACCTGAGACTGATGGACAGAATGGTCCTCAAATATTAGCACCCATGAGGTGAGACAGTGTCTCTGTACATAAGGAAAGAGAGGAAGGGAAACCCCAGAGACACAGCCTTGAGGGCTCTGGAAAAGCTCCAGCAAACCAAGAAGGATGGGCTGATGCAGGAATTCTCGAACGGAAACAGTCGAGTCTGTCAGTGGAAACAGTGGCAGAAAGGTCTGAATGTGGTTTTACCTTGTGAGAAATCTGATAGCACGATATGCAATGGGTAGGGGTTAGGTCTAAGAAAGAGGGAAAGCGTAAAACTCTGATTGCAATAGTGCTACAAAGGCAAAGCTAAAACAAAGGTGGTGAAGGGCAGGGATGGGAATATGGATGTGCCTAGGATTTGGATTATGATTCTCTTAGAATTAGGAGAAAGAGAAAACTTAGACCTCCCATTGGATTGTGGCTGAAAACAGGCTGAGAAAGTGAGGGCAAAGCTGTAAAAATAATTGTCCCCTGAGAACATGTTCATCTGGGCCAGGACACTGGGTCTCAAACAAAGGCTCAGCTAAGGCCAGGACCAGTATTAAGGATTAGGGTATTGGTTGGGAAAGGGACTAAATCTACAGCAGTGCTTAGACAGAGGCTGCAAAGGAGCTGAAAAACAAGGCTGTCAAAAGAATTGCTCCCTCCAAATGTGCTCATTCCTGCTGTGGCACTGGCATTGAGCTAGGGTTCAGCCAAGGGGAAGGCTCAACTAAGGAAGAGAATTAGGGTCAGGAAAGAGACCTGGAGCTGGAAGTGGGGTAGCACTGCAAAGGGGCCACCCAGAGAGGTGTAGATTTCTCTCTTCAGCCTCTATCTTTCTTGTGATAGCCTCTTTGAATCTCTCCTTCAACTGGATTTCTGTGGTTATTTTTTCTTGACTCCCAAGAATCCCAAGTGATAAGGTGACTGCTCCAGCCCCAGTTCCTGCTTCTATCAGAGGCTCCAGATTCCTGAGAGGAAAATTCAAGTCTCAACAGTTCCTTTGCTTAGAAGATTTTTCAGTTATCCTACAGTTTACTGCAATTTTATTCCTAAATATAATCCCAAACATAAAATAAACCTAGGCACTTTCCTTCTTCTTTTTACTCAGAAAAGGATTTACTCTGGGGTGAAATTAAGCCTACGGGTTTTTTGTTTTTTTTCAGACAGCCCTTCTTCTGCACCACTCGAGCTATAGCTCTAGGCTTTTTCTTTCAATCATTAGAGTTGTAAAAGGAAGCGAGTGGTGCAAAAATAATTGTTTCCTTAGGAATTTTTCATCTTCACTGGCATTTTTTTTCTGAGGCTCATTTCAGGGTTTGGTTTAAGGTTATTTTTGACTGAAAGTCCACAGCTAAGTTTGATCCCATCTGGACAGCAGCTGACAAAGAAACCCATGGGCAGGCTCTAACATTCTCCTTGGAAGAACATTGAATCTTTGCATGGAACACTGTTTTTGGTTTATGCATCAGTCAAGCATTTATGTTAGTGCCAGAGGAGGTTTAGAGACAAAGAGAAATCTGAAATGAAGTTATAGTGAGGCTGCAATGTATCCTTCATTGTTAAGTAAGAACTGATACTACAGATGAAGAATTTAGTCATATTTATCTGTTTGAATGGAGAGGGATTCCTCTCTTATGCTCAAGCTAGGCTTAAGGGCACTCTGTTAATGTTAGGTTTGTTGAGAAGAAGAAGCAGCCCAAAACTTCAGAAGACTAAGTCTGGAAAGGGCTACCAGATGGAATTGTGAACTTGAAAAAAGTATTCTTTTGGCCACTTTTCAGTATAGATAAAGTCCATCTGGTCTTTCGTGACACTCATATGGATTTGGTATTAGAGCTTTGGTTACTGTGAGAAAGAGAAATAGTCAAATTACACTTTGGAGATATATTTTACAGCTAAGTAAAGAATTACATGTAAGGTTTTTTTGTTGTTTTGGTGGGGTTTTTTTTAGGAATATTGATTTTTTTTTTGTTTGTTTGAAATATTAGCCCTATCCTAGATCAAACTACAGTTATTGCCTAAGGCTAAGGCTGCAAGAAAGAAATTTCAGAACTCAGCTGGAAAGGAGCCTGGTAATGGATAGCAAAAGAATCCCGAAATTCTCCCATGAGGAAATTTTTGTCATGACTGGGCTGGAATGTTTTTTTTCTGAGGTTCCCCTTGCATTGGGCTTTTGTTGAAAGAAACATACTAATTTTTTTTAACATTTAGAATGTTTCCATTTTTACTTGCCTTAACCAACAGAGTAATGGTGGATTGATATGCTTTGCATGGTACCATGAGGTACCATTATGCCATGGTACAATGGAGGTACATTTGTGGAGGACAAAGTTACCAGGTCATTTGTAAAGGAATGGCCTTTTTTCCCCCCATTTTCCAATATACAGAAACAATTACCCTTATCTTGTGTTAGCATTATTTTGCCAACGAAAAACCTACATGTTCTTGTGTTGTATGATATTGTTTTCTTGAGCATCTGTTGCATTACATGTATGTTCACACACAGGTCTGCTCCAGAGTTTTCTGTCAAGATCTGTAACTGCAAAGCCTTAGAACCATAAGTAGTGGTTAGAATGAACTGAATTTGTTTTCACTGGCTTTTGAGGAAATAAACATATTTTATATGATTATTATACACAAGTATTTAATTTTAATTATTAATTTTAATTATTTAATTATTCAATTATTCAATTATTTAATTATTATTTTTTAATAAAACTTACATTCAGCATCATGGCATCTATGTGTTTATGTTTGCTATATGCTAAAGCAAAGCATCAAACCAACAGCTTTATGACTGTAAATCTAGCACACACGACATAGCTTATATTTGAGAGAACTTAAATATAACTTCTCTGTTGCTTCTGGCTGCATGGATAATCTTCCATAAACAAATTGCGGATGACTGAACAATGCTAGCCTGAACATGCCTGTTTAGGAGATTTTTGTAATAAACCCCTTCTTTCTCAGGGAGATGCTTATGCCTTAGGCTCTCTGCAGTAAGAACCAGAATTTAATTTTTATAACTTGAGGGAGCTCAGATTCTGTTTTTCAGTTTAGTTGACTAAGAGCAAGAGAGACCAGCATCTAAATATGACCATAAAGATTAGTGCATCCATACCAGGACCTGATTGAGACCAACCACACCTTCCTGTCTAGGTATGAGCAAATCAGTGTAAGCTAAACAAGGAGTCTCTGTGAAAGGCTCTGACATAAATAAGAATGGTTATGGCAGCAGTGGTTATGGGAATAATACTAACAGTATTGCAGTGACAGCTCATATCTTGTTTGCTTCTTGAGACTACTTTCCATGAAGCTGACTCTGTTTATACCTCTGTTTCTTCTGCTTTATGAGCAGAGCATCCATTAATCAGGTCAGAATTCAGATCGCTATTTTGCCTTCTGCATCAGGCATTACTCAAAATTGTCTTTCTCATTCTGCATTACAATATTTAGAACCTCAGATCCATATTTTGAATAAAGTATGGGAGCTTGTATATGAAATGACCACTATTTTGTATGGCACTATCTTCTTGAGTCTCCCGATTTAACCTATTTTCATTATTATTTAAATATATGCATATACAAAGTTCTTAACATGCTTATATTCAGTGCAGTTTACATTCAAAGGAAAGCATAATATACATGCACTGTGCTCTATGTATAAAATGAATCCTATAGAACTGCACAGTATAACTGGTCATATCACTAATTACTACAATGAAATTACTACAGAACAAGAAAATATGACAGCAGCATTCAGCTACATGATATTGAAAAGTTCTTCACATTATTTTCTTGTTGTCTAGAGCATAAGACTGAGGCAAACGTAGATATGCGGTGATGCCTTAAAGACCTAGGAATAAAACAACACACTTGCAAGGCCATATTAATATAGAAGGTAATATGAAAGCTGATATTCAATGGAGACCTCCAGGGTTAGATATGGAAAAATACTCAGTCCACATAGGGTGCATACAGTTTTATAAGTTTAGCAAATTAGCATAATTGACAAGTATTCACAATTAGAAGCATGGGTAATGAGGGAATTCCTCATTCTGGTTAAACCGTTTTTGGACAACCCCCCTGCCCCCCTTGGTTGTAGTTGTACTTTGCTTATGAGAAAGTGTCTGGGGAGAGTAGCTGAGTAGTTCATTCTTGCTTCCCAGAGAATTTAGTCTTGGACCCACAGGCTTGGAGCCTCTGGAGGATGTATTTTGTCTTTCTGCCTATCAGGGGAGGAAAGTACTGGAGTCAGCTAGGAGCTATGTAACTATACAGCCATACAGCACTATGAACACATATAAAGGAAATACAAAAGCAAAAATAATTCTGGCATCAATGGTATATTCTGTTCTTCTGACTGCACAGGAATTCTGAAAATTCTACTCTGTAAATGTATGCATACCCAGACATGTGCTAATCAAAAAAAGCAAGAATATAGCAAATGGAAATTCTAAACACATGTTAACAGCTGGAAAAAAGTATCTGCACCATAATTTTAAAGTCCTTGTCTGTTTGGTATCAATGTGTCATATAGATACCTCCTGAGACAGATGACATTTTCAAGGATAAATATGAATTTCAGCAGCTGCTATTTTTCATCTTTTGTAGGTTATAGAGAGTAACTTTCTATTTACATAGATGTGGAGACAGGTGAGCAGGAGTGTTACCTGAGGGCAAACAAAGGTTAATTCATTTTGCTTACATATCAAGCTCACCCCCTTCTCAGTGCCCATTCCGGAGCACATAGAAAGTAAATTTAATCCTCTGTTTTAATTATGTGTCTGTATGTGTGTTTACAAACATAGGTAAGGGCTTGGACTGGTGACCTAGCTACTCATCCTTGTTTTTTTTATTTTCCCTGAGTAACAGTAGTGCTGTGCTGTATTGTAGCACCAGATCGTTACAAAATAAAAGTATTTTGGGACTGTGCTCATTGCACTCGGGGGATCCAATTGTTCAGGCCTCAGGCAGTATCTGTAAAAATGATGTAAAGAAATTATTTAATCTCTACAAAGTATCACTGGAAACAGCTGAAAAGAGATTTGCCCAGGTAGTGAGACTGGTCAGGCTCATTCTGTATCAGGGCACAGGCTTGTCCATGTACTTGCCCTATGGCAATGGGGCTATAATTAGAGCAGTAGATGCTGGATTAAAAGAGATGCTGTTAAACTCCTGTTATGGGCAAAAGAAAACACAACATATAAATAAAGCTAAGAACATATTTTTATTCCACTTAAAGTTTTACTAGTCTAACAGTCTGAGTTAGATAATTAACTGTCATGGACATCAGCACATCAGTAAGTTTTAATTGCTTTGACCTCCATCCATGCCCACTGGTCCAGGAGATGCTGTTAAGCTCCTTGCCTGAATTATGCTGTAGGTATGTTTGTGCTCAGCTCTGACCCCAGCTTGGTTGCTTGTTGCTTTGTGTATCTCAGATCATCATTAGAGTGCAGTAACACCCACCATACCTATGCTTCTGTTAGAATGGATGCTGTCCCTCTCTACATTGTTGTACTCAGCTTGAATATTATTTTTTGTGGTGAAAAATACTTAAAGAGCTATGCCCCCAGCCTTGGCTTTTATAACCCTGATAAGGCATCATCTGTTACAGCTTAAGCAGCTGATAAAAGAGCCAAGACACAGAGGCATACCTGACCTTCTATGGCAGCAGCAAAAATGCATATTTTCTACCAAAATATTGTCTTTCCTGTTCCAGACTTTAATGGCTCAGCATCCTGTGCTTCTCTCCATCTGTGCCTCAAGCTCAATAAAGCACTGAACTACCATGGAAGCTCTGTTAACATGCTGACATGAATTCTTTCAACACCTGTACACTAAGTGCATTACTAAGTTTTATAGAATGAAAATAAAGAGCAGGAAGAAAAAAAAAAAAAAATAAGCGCTTTAAGGAAGACTATTCTACAGTGGTTATCAACTGAGACATGTTTGAAATAAGCAGTTTAGAAAAACATCTAATATTCACTCACAGATGCTGCCACCTAGAGTCTGGCATTATGACACTGTGAACACAAGGATTACAGAGTAACTTTTAGGCAGGAATATTCAATTTGTGTGGAGGTGGAAGTGTTGGTTTCTGGGAGAGTATGTAGCAGGAAAAGGTGAAAGAGTAGCCAAGCAAGCAGAAAGAAATTTTAGACCTTGAAATTTTTGAGTGTCTTCCCTCTGTAATGGTCAAAGTCAGATCTTACACTGAAAAGGTAGAATGGTGGAACTTAGCATGGGAAAGCAAATTGGAGCTGCTATTCTGTCCATTTATCAGAATACTTTTAAAATAGATTTATTTCCAGTTCAATTTCCAAGTCTGAAAAATAATGGTCAGCAGAATAAGAGATGTTCTAGTTGAGCAACCTTGCCTTCAATTTTGATGAAAAAGCCTGCCAGTTCTCAAAAAGTCATTGATAAAGCATATTTAAGCCTCTCTCTCTCTCTCCATCAGTATACTATTGCAGAAGACAAAATATCCCCATGAGGCAGCCTAACTGGAAACCCAAGGCAGCCGGGAAAATGAGCTATCCTGCTATGCTTTAGAAATTGCAAATAGCAGCAACCCAGTTTCTCAGCTCACCTGAATGACCTGGCAGCATTTGTTACAAGATGCCTAATTCCATGCCTGGACTCTCACACTGCATGTTATTTGTTTAGAAATGAGCTACAAACCTGGATCTCAATTTGCTCAACAGGATATGGCTTGATTAAATGTGTCTGGATGCATTTGTAACGGGATTATAGATTTCAATTAGGAGAAAGCAACAATCATTACAAAGTAATACTTTGTCATGCATACTTTAGCAAGCAGAACTGGGGCAAGAAATAGGACTATGATGGAAAAGTCTCTCATGTCTTTGTTCCCTCCATGACATTGTTATTGCTTCTTCACACTCTAGTACTGTTTTTTCTCAAGTTCATGTTACGTTTCTTTCCTTTCTCTTTGCTGGCCTGTTGTCAAATTGATGGCTTCTAGTTCCACTGAGTTCTGGACATGGTCATGTTCCCAGTAACAGGCTGATCTGCAATTCTTCTGCCTGCTACTGAATGACAGTGAATAGATCTTTACTGTATTTGATTGCTGATGCAGAGGGGTTAAGCCAATTGTCTCCATCTTAGTAGGGGTACACCTTGACTGAACTAAACCAGCACTGCCTTACCTTGTGTGCTGCATGGTGGAGAACAGGCTTGAGAGAAGACAGTGTCTGTTCAGTGAGCCCCATGATCCTCCCAGTTGGTGACAGCTGAAAGAGCCAAAACCCAACACCTACTGCCCAACAGGTGAGTAAGCCTCACACCTCCTTTGTCAGGCTGCATCTGAAAGAGTGCTACTGCAGAGCTATGCACACAAGGATTCTCTCTTCTCCAGGAAGCACTAGAGCCAGGACTGGTCTAGCTCCTTTGTGTAAAATTAAGGGTTTACAACATGGTTTACGGTCAGTTCTCTTCCAATGTGCGGACTCTTATCTCTGCTGCCTGCAGTAGAGACTACTGCCACAGAGACATGGAACAAAGTGCAACTTACAACCATGCACCTGCATTTTCTTTCCACCAAACAAGATGACCTCATTCAAAATGGAAATGCAACATGGCCTTTACTGCTCTCCAGACTATGTCCTGGAAGTCTGAAAAGCTATTACCTGGCATGGGCTAAAATCATGCCAGAAAGAGTTAACAGTGCTGGACTTCACTTGCATCTGTGACCTGGACTTGAACAGTCTGTGTCCCCAGAAAGAAGGAACTCAAGACAGCAATGAAAAAACGTGTGCAACTGATTCTGAATAGGGTGCCAGTTTAACAAAATAATGTTCATTAACCATGGTTTAAGTAAGTGCCCATATCCTCCTAAGAAAAAATAAGAATGTTCAGTGGCAAAGGTGAAAACAAGATAAAGCAGCTTATTCTCCCAGGCTCCCTCTAAGGGCATTGTTACTGAAACAAAAAATAATCACTTATGATAGACAAGAGAGTAAGGTTCTAATGTGTTTTACAAGCATGCCATCAGGAAATCTATTCAGTCCCATACAATAGCATAGAATCACGGAGTCATCAAATGGTTTGGGTTGGAAAAGGACCTTGAAGATCATCTAGCTGTAACCCCCCAGCCATGGGCAGGGACATCTTCAACTAGGCCAGGTTGCTCAGAACCCCATCCAACCTGGCCTTGAACACTTCCAGGGACGGGGCATTCACTGCTTCCCTAGGCAACCTGTCACACTGCCTCATCACCTTCTCAGTAAAGAATTTTTTCCCAATATCTAATCTAAACCTACTATCTTTCAATTTGAAGCCATTCCCCCTTGTCCTCTCACTACCCACTCTTGTAAATCTTGCCTCACCTTTCCTTACTGGGCAGAGTTAACTTTATTCCTTATCTATCATTGCGGTGGTTTGTGATGGCTATTATTAGATAGATATCTGGCCTGTTAGTGTTATGATCTGTCAGTGGATTGCACATGCTCAGATTTTATTCCAACCTACAGAACCAGTCTGCATCAGTTTGTGCTGTACTGGGAACCCCGTTTGCATACACTGCTGTGCACTGGCACAAACAGTATGGAAATGACTCACAGGCAATGCACTACTTATAATTTTGCCAAATGGGGCAGTGTATCGGCAATTTTGTTGCATCTGCCATAATATTCAGGCCAACTTTCTCTTCTGCAAGGGAAAGAAAACTGTCTTCCAAACCAGATGAATTTAAAAGTAAATATGACAAATTCTGCCCATTCATTCCACTCACACATTTCTACTCACTAGTAACTATTTTATTTATATCCTTTAGCATGGTGAAGATCTGGTGCCTTTTAGTTCCAGTATTCTGGATAGCTATTACCAACCCATGGAACTGAGTGCACTACTAAGAAAAAAACTTCTTTCTAAAAGAAAATCACAAAAATATGCACTTGCTTACCTTGGACTGATTATTCAGTTTCTTTTTAATCTTTTAATTGACGGAATGTAATTTAATTCTTTGAAATATATAGAAAAAAAATTGTAAAAGACGTGTTGGAGTTTAGAGTATAGATACAGAAATGGAAAACCAACTGAGGAAAGAAGAACAATAGAAATAAAGAAACACAGGTAACAATTCCAAAGCCTTACAGAAGACTCATATGATGAACTACCATTAACTCTGTCATAAAGGAGGTGCCAATATCCTACAGACATATCTGATAACTTCAGCAAATAAGAGAATGGGAAGACAGATTGCTGACGAATTGCAGTGACCCAAGATTAAGTTATCCTGAAAATCAGTCCATAGGGGAAATTAATTTTAAAGTTATAGGCATGTTTCTGAAAAGCACCCACCTTATGCCATCTTCCAGGATCAAAAGCATGATCATCAGGATCATCAAAGCATGAGATGTTAGAGGTGCATTAGACACAATTGTCAAAGGTCATAAGCAAAACAAGTCTTAGTAAGGTTATTAGTTATTATATTTATTATTTATTATTTATTATTTATTATTTATAGGGTTATTACACCATACAATATCACTGAAAATATTTCCTTCAGAAGGTATTTCCCTTATGTCTGAAATTGAAACCTGACCTGCAGATCCTCCATTCTGCCCAACTTTCTAACCCTTCTCTAGACTGCTCTGCTTCCTGCTGGTCACCGACAGAAACCCTCCAAGAGAAGGATGTCACAAACTCACAGATCAGGAGCAAGACTGATATGTAGAGTGGCCAATGAGTTCAGAGCAAATCAAGCAACCAGCAGACTGAAAAAGAATGCCTTAAATGGCTTCTGTTCAATTTCAGCTAAACTGTCTTACTTAGCACTTCTGTACTATCAGGGAAAAATGAGAGTCAGTGGAGCCCATACTCAGTCTTCATTTTCCCAGTCCCACAAACCCATATTTCCTAAGATTTTAATTTATATTGTCATATAAATTTTCTTTTTCTTTTCTCCAGAGTTAAAACTAATAAACAGGGAAGTACAAATATGATTCAGACAGGTATAAGATCAACATGTATAATCCAAAAGGTAGCTGCCTGGGAGAATTAAATGTCAGCGCTCATGAGCAGTGATAAATTATTTTCACAACACAGACAAGTTTTAATGCTTTAAATTGGAATACAGTCAAGTTTTAGGTGAGGGTTTTGGGAGGTCTTTAGGAGTTTGGGTGTTTTGCTTGCTTGTTTAGAGAAAACATAAAGTATTTCCAAGACTGCATATTGGAAGAAATATTAATTTCCCTTCATCTTACAGGATCAGAGAACAGGATCAGGTCTGTGCTCTCAGTAACGTTTGTCTGTTTCCACTGAGCAATGTCAGAGCTGCTGTATTCCATGTGGCAGTATAATGAAGTTCATTGGAACCTCACATGGCTCATATTTATTTCAACACATCATTTTTTAGCACCGTTCTAGATAACAGTTTTGATCTATAATTCTCTGGGTGGTTAAAAGCCTCTGGTGTTCTCATATTTTTCACCAGCAGCTGAAAACTACTAAACCCACAGCCACTGTGGGGTATTTGCTGGATGCACAGCTAGGGTTTTTCAGCAGTCAGACTTTACACCCTACACTTGATTCAATGAAGCTGAAAAACACCTGACTTTCAGCTAATAGAGTGAAGCCGACAGCATTTTTCAAGGGATGGGAAGGCAATCCCAGCAGGATTGCAGGCACACAAATGAAAACATTACTGATCTTTCTTTGGAAAGACAATTTGTTATGTAGTAAGGGTATTTCATGGACATACACTCCTCTGCCCTACCCTCAAAGGAAGGTCTTCATGGCCCAAATGGCTGGAAAAGCAGAGGCAAATATTATCTTGGGTTTACTGAGCCATTAGTCCCCAATAATCTGACACCTGTAAGACTGTGCTTAACATGGACACATATTCACACACAACCTAACTCCACAAAGGATTGTTTTCTTAGTGTGTCCTTATTAAAATATTTTAATTGCTCTTTACCTGACATATGAGCTACTTTCAGAGATTCTGATATTTTAGCGCATTTATCCTTATATTTTTATCTGGTTAGATTTTTTATTCAACTGAGAGCTGAAGAACAGGAGAACAATGTTAGTGCCTTCTGGGCTTGCCATAAGGAGATCTGAGATGATCAGTAAAAATTCCCAGTAAGCACTCTGTCAAGAACTGAAGTATATAAAAAAGGATGACCTGCTCTAGGCCAGCTGTGCCTCCTCAACACTCGCAGCTTTACTACTGCTGACAATGCAGTACAAACAGGGAACAAACAGCACTTGCATACGGAGCATCTCTTGGCTAGCAGTAGACTGCGTGATCCATAACAATTCAGTCCCACTGGGAAGCATGGGCAAAAGACACTGTTGCAAGAATTACAAATTCTGACTTTTGATTCAAAGGAACTTCTATGACAGGTATTGCATTTTAAAATATCTGTTCCCTGGGGATATAAATATTTCCATTGTATTCATGTATCATTTTGCTCAGCATCTGTGGTCTCAGATTTCCCTTTCTATTCACCTTATAAGGCCATTTGATTTGGCATTTATTCTGCTCACCTCTGGAGTCATTCTAAGGCAGCTGGTTAGCCATGGAGAACATAATAAAATTAAAAACAGCAAACAAAATCCCAGAAGGGAATAGGTTCACTACCTCAGGGATCTTTCATTTTATATAAATAAGCAATGCAATTTAGATTCATGGATTGTGAGAATCCAAGCTTCAATTTGCGGATATTACTTCATGCAGAAAAGAAACATGTTTAAGTGGGTAATTCTTTTGATGTCAGAATTAACTTATAAATGTATAAATTATTTGTCAATTTTCCTCTACTTTTGATCAGTCTTCACTACTGTGAATTTATTTTCTGTAAGACAGATCTTTGAGTTTTTGAAATGTTTGGGAATGAAAAGCTGTACTATCAGTGTTAAGCTCAGCTACTCAAATTAATTGGCATTTATTTTACAAATTTCTTCTGTGCAAAATCCAAGAGTAAAATAGTGGAACTTACTTTTAAATCATCCCAGATGTTATTGGCTCAATGGTTATAAACATTACTTTGATTTCTGTGCACTCTGCTTTCTAGTCTTTTAAAAGTTATTGCCTCAGTTACCTGCAAGCTGCATTTTTGTATGAAATCTACACACCTCATAGCCCACTGCAGAATAATCAGAAGTTTGCAAAAGCATATTTAATCCATTGGCACACACATTTTCTTTCATTAGGTATTTCACACTTCATGCCATGAGGTTTTTTACTACATGAAATTAGAATGACTGCCTTAAGAAAGGTTTAGATCCCTGATTTCCTTAGATGAGACTGGAAATTCACTTTTTTCTCAATTTTTTAAAACTCCATTCCCACAAGATGATTTTTTTCTCCATATTATGGTGTATTGACTCTGCCTGAATGCTGGGTGCCCACTGAGCCAGTCTGTCACCCCACTCTACAGCTGGACAGGGAAAATTTGACAAAAGGTTCATAGGTCAAGAGAAGGACAGGGAGAGATCACTCAGACATAACCAGCATGGGCAAGACAGACTTGACTTGGGAAAATTAATTAGTTTAATTTATTACCAAACAAATCAGAACAGAATAATGAGAAAGAAAAACAAATTTTTAAACACTTTCCACCTAAGCACCCCTTTTTCCTGGGCTCAACTTTAACCCCAAATTCTCTTTCTCCTCCCCCACAGTAGTTAGGTGGGAAAGGAGATGGGACTGTGGTCAGTTCATCACAGGTTGTCTTTGCTGCTCCTTCCTCCTCGGGGGAATTCTTCACACTCCTTCCCTGATCCAGTGTGGGGTCCCTCCCATGGGAGACATTCCTTGATGAACTTCCATGAAAACTGGCATATTATTCAGACTTTAATTCCATGATTCTAAATTTCTATTCTTGATAGAATATCATCCTCCATATCTTCAATCCTCACAGCTTCTGAGAATACATAAGAAGTGAACCAAAAAAGCTGTAAAACAAGAAGGCAAAGAAAGAACTCCAAAAATTATTCCCTTAATAAAAAATAAATTTAAAATAGAGACAGAAAAGTAAAACTTATCATTTTGGAGTTAAGTTCATGTCCTGCTGAACATTAGGGACAAATATTGCTCACCCATTTGTCAAGGAAGTTAAGTGCCAGGTCTCTGTGGCTTCTGCCTGCCTATTTTCCTGAAATGCCAGTTAAAAAGCAAACAGAAGCCAGGTGCAGGTATTTGCCACCTTGTGGGAGATGCCTTTCCCCAGAAGGCTCCTTCTTGTAAGACTAAACATGCTTCCCAATGACCTCATGGCCACAACTCACATAGCTGTGTGTGTAACACCATTACTGCCACATGCTCATTCTGCCCATGCCAACCTCAGAACAAACCCAAGTAAAACCATATTGGTTACCAATCAGATAGAAATTTCCAAATTTCAGCTGGGGTGACAGTCTCAGTGAGTGCTGAATAATTAAATGCACCAGATATTTTCATTGTCCAAAATGCATTTAAGCTATTCTAAGTAGGTTTGTTATTCTCATGGCTGAGTAATGGACAAACTTGAACAATTTCCTGTGATACTGTTTTGGAGGCAACACCAAAAGACCAGGAGAAACATCTGATGTAAGCTAAATCTCAGTGTTCAGTGTCAGTGCAGATTTGACAAAAAACTCAAAAGCTTGTTAGCACATTCACAGCATTCCACATTCCAATTACAAAAGGGACAATTAATATCAACTTCAGTCAACTCAAAGTTGACTACTTCAAAATGAGTAACCTTAAGCCCTATATGTATGAAGAGAATGAATGAGGCGCCTCCAGTGGGTAATTCATCTCACCCTAAATCTGGTGTTTTAGACAAGATGAATCACTTTGTGCAGACATGTAATTCATTTCACTGACTTGAAACTCAGTGTTTGAATTTACACAGCTTCCAAGATAGTAAGTTAGATAGGATAAAGGCTGCATAAAACATCTATTATCTGAACTCTTTTATCAGATATCTACATTTTCAGGCATTTTTGTTGGGAATACATGCACAGAAACACCTAGAAAAACAGGTTCCATAATGACAGGCAGATTCTGAGTATTTCAGAATATTTCTGAATATTTCAGAACTTAAAACACAGTCATTACATAGTGTGGTGTTACTAATACCTATAGACATGATAAAGCGCTAGACTATATATATGAACCTTCAGTAAAAAGAGCTCTTTAAGTAGCTCTTTATGTTAATATATGTATAGAGCTAATGAATTTTTTCTAAGCTTTCAAGTACTGAATTCAGTTTATCTCCATGTTTGGAAAGGTAGTTTCTCTCTGTTTGGATTAGAAGACTAAGTTTACTGAAGTGTTCAAATGAGCAAATTCCCACATTGTGTTTGACAAAACTGCCTTTGATCTTTTCTGAGGATTGGTTAAACATAATATGCAGAATTTAGAGTAACCATTTTTTTGACCTGATCTGTGAATATAATTCAGGGAAAGAGACATGTATTCCTGCAGTTTTCAGCCATATGGCCAGTTAAAAATTAAATGTTTTTAGAAAAAATTGTAAAAAACCAAAACCCACTGTAAATACCCACATTTTGTAATTCTTAATGACAAATATGACCTGAATGTTTTGATTAATGCTAAATAGAGGATCAATTTATCAGTAATAGTATAGCATGTCATAGTGAGACACTGCAAACATTAAATATATCTTCCTCTGATTTAGTGAGCTATCATTGAACAAGTAGTATATAAAATTTTTATTCATAGTGTGAATAAAAATGTGAAGTATTGCAAACTATAAAAAATATATATTGCTGCATAAATAAACACTTATATAATCAAAAGCAACAGAGAAAATTTTAAGGAGTTTGTTGACAGAAGGTCTCAAAATCCAGTGGCAAGCAAATACTTAAGTAGCACTTAAAACCAGAGAATTAAAATAAAAGCCCTTAAAGATAGAAGGGAAATACAGATTTATTGTTAACATAACTTAAAAATGCAATGTGGACAAATAGGCAAATACAAAGAAAACTAAACATTTTTTTGTCCCCAGAGTGCTTTTTTCCCCAGTGGTATATTTTCAAATACCTTAATGTGATGCTTCCTTTGAAAGAGGATTATGTTGTAGTTGAACTGTCACTAATCTCCTCCTAAAGCAGGGAACTGAGATTTTGCATATTCTTGACAGGCACTGAAACATCAGCAGAGGTGCCAGCTCAGAGCATAGCATGGGTTCAAGTACTAAAGGTGCTGGAAATCCAATGCCATAAAATGGGAGAGAACTTCATAAAAGCATAGGATTCTGTATTTCTCACAGGAGAGGGAATTTTAATGGAGAGAACCAGGTTTAAAGGCTACCTGTCCCTCTGTCGTGTCTTGACCTCTGAAATTGCCCCTTTGAACCATGTGGTTTCCATCACTTTACAGGAGAGAAGGATTTTGACTGCAGTTTCTTTCACTCTCCCATACTCTTTGGGATGTTTTCAGCCCTGAATGACAATAGAAACTTGAGATCACTGCTTTTGCTCACATCACTTCACAGGACACCACATGTTCCTCATTTCAAAGGATGCGTACTTACTGTGTTCTTCCCCCATGCTGTCTTCCATCTGGAAAGCTGTTTTGGAATCAGCCTATCTAGATGATTTAATCTAATTTCCATGTTGACTTAATGAGCATTAGTGTTTGTGTCACCGTAGCACTTTAGTTGAATTAATCTACAGAATCAGTGTGGCCTAAAAATGTATAACATTAGTGAGAAGGATTATTATGATGCAAGGATGCTTGGGGTCAGATGTTTCTGGTAAAGATGGGAGTGTTAATGCCCTGGTGAAAGACAGTGCTTATCAGAATCGTGTACAATTCTAACTGTCCAAGTTAAAAAGGAAAAAAACCTGTAAGATGTGTAGGTACAATTTATGACAAGGGAACGGAGGGTCTGTTTTACAAAGAGGATCTGTCTTTGCTTTTAAAAGCCTGAAATATGATTGAGCCTTTTATCAGAAGGTGAAAAACTGATCTATAGGGAAAAGCTATAATTAGGTTAGAGGCAAATTTGGTTTAACAGAACAATGAGGTTCTGTAACTACTTCAAGATGTGAGTTATGAGGCAAGCAACGGAACTGCTTTTCAGCTGGAATTTTCTAAGGAAGATGAGACACAGTTGCTTAAAATATCCAGGGTGTGGATCACTGGAGGAGATCTGTCTAACTGCCATGTTGCAGTACCCAAATGCTTCTGATTGTGTTCTTGCATACCATTTGCTAATCCATTTCCTGAGTGCTTTTTCCAAAATCTGTTTACATTTGTAAGTGAAATAAATAATCCTACACTTTGGCTTTTCTTTTGTGAGCTGAACAATAAAATTACTTGAAAAAATTAATTTTAACATCTTTCTAAAAAACTAATAAAACTAATTCTACTTCAAAGAAGTAGAAGCATTTTTCAGAGAAAAATCTTCAAATAGTGATTTTTAATTTTTTTTGCTGTTTGTTTCAAATTAGAGCAGCAACAAACCTCTGAAATTATAGGCCTGCTCATGCAGATCAACTCTAGTTCAACTTAACATATTAATTCATGCAGTTCTGTGTTGTTTAGTTTGGGGGTGCATTTGTGTTGCACACACTGCAAATAGGTATTTTAGATGGATCTTTATGAAATACCAGTGCACACTGAATAAGCAAATTCATCCTTCTACTAGAAACAACACAGCTTAAAAAAAAAAATTAAATTCAAACCTCCTGCTAAATGTGCATCTGCAAATATTAGGTTTGAGAGAAATAAAAGAATCTTCCTGTGCACCTGCAAAAATTGAGTAGAATAATCTTCCCAGTGCTCCAATGATAACCACTGACACTAAGGTAAAAAACTCACAGTATTTATATGAATATAATTTTATATGTACGTATCTGAACCACACTAATAAAGTGTATGAATGAGGCAGCTGCTGATGCATTTAGTAGTCTTACTTGTGAGATTTTCCACATACATGTGTTGTTCGTCTAGAATGTATTTCTAGAATGTATATTTAGAAATATTTTGCTCAGGGAAGATTTTATTACTGCTATGAATATTCACTGCAGAGAAAGAACCAAATGAGTACCAAATTTCCCCTACCTACTGTTAGGTAGGCAATCACACTAATTAATTGAAAATGTGTTGTTTCCTAACTGAACCAATTATGCAGAAAAGGCTGCCTGAGGTTGAGCTAACCACCCTCCCATTAGCACAGCCACAGTGCAAATGACAGGAAAAGAGAAAAGAGTGCAATGAAAAGCAAAACATTAAGCTATTTATAACTGTGCATTAAAAAGGAACCGTGAAAATGAAAAAAGCCAAAGCTACCCGTGGAACAAACAGCCAGGGTGAAAACCCTTCTTCTAATCAAAGTCCAATAGCCAGTTAAAAAAGCTTGTGCTTCATCCTGCCAGCTCTCTCTGATAAAGGAAGGGGTCATTAAGCACCTGTTCCTTCATCAGACTAAGCCTTATGAATCACCACATCAAAATTGTTACTAATATTTTGTATACCAGCACAATAAAAAACAAATGAGATGAGAAGTAACCTTTTTGATTGCTAAAATCAAAGTAAACATATTAATGAGCAAAACATGACAGCTAAACCATTCAAATTCACACATTCACCTGTTTGGTAGGAAAAGATCTCCAGCAAGCTATAAAGATAATATCATGGCATATGCGAAAGGAAAGAACCATTTTAAAAAATTCTAATTTATACTATACTCCATTTTATTCAATTTACAAACCATTTTCAGACATCCTATTACACAATTACTTATTCATTTCCACCTGCATAATTTCTAATTTTTCATCAAAACAGGAGTTACACTGTTATTTACTGTCTTTGTCTTAATAAATTCCTGAATCAAAAACATAGACTGCACACAATCCAATTCCCTGTAAATATCAGCTAAGATTCCATTAAAAGGTGTAACTCTGCTCTTTCTGAGGGAAAGGAAAATATACTGTGTATATCAGAATTCCTTCAATTAATTTTTTATGCCAAGCAAAAAGTTTTGTGACAAACCACACCTCTTAGAAACTTTCTTCTTCTCTATTTTGCATTACTCATCCATTCTATGTATTTTCTATATACACCTAAAAATATCTCATGTAGTCAAAAAACACCCACTATATCACTATTATATGATTACATGAATACTAGAATGCAAACCTTCATAATGTACTTTATGTCATACAGATTGCATCGATTCATTCTGACAGGAGTAAGAACCTCATCGTTTGCTTTTATTGTCCCCAATTAAGACAGGGTTAATTGATATTCCTAGAGTGAATCAAAGCAATACTGTGCATGGCTTTCATAAGAAATTATTTGCTTTGTGTCAATGGAATATAGCCATCAATCCATACATAATAATAATGTAAAAGTTTATTTAAACTTTCGCTATCATTACAGCTACAATAACCTTCACACCTATTTTATATACCCACAACAATGAAGCAAAAACATTTCTCCTCCTGTGATAGCTCTGGAATCAGTGGACTCAGAAGAACTGCAGAAAAATAAATGGTATCAAGTTAATTTTTCAGCATCATACCCATGCATAAAATAGATGCTAATAACATTAGAGCCAAATTAACTGCAAGAGGTTTGTGCAAGTATAGTAAAATGAATTTGTTACTCTATTTTTAAAACAAAATTTAACCTAAAAGCTGCCTAAAGAAAATTGATTTCTACAGAAAAAAAAAATCTGAACTGCTACTTGAATAGCAATTAGGTATAGAAAATAATAATGCATCTGTTGTACATGCGTACATACATCTCAGAAGAAAAGGGTCCTTACAAAATTTCTTTGATTGCAGACTCAGAACTTACAATTTGGAAATACCAAATGCTTTTAACTGTTGGTTATTTATGATTCATCTGTTCCTTTGCATGCTGGTAGAACATAACTCTTAGCATAATAAAAAACAAACAAATAAAAACAATAACTCAGCACTATTTACAGATGACCGTTTCCAAAAATCTGGGAACTGTGGTTTGAACTCAAGTCATACTCAGACAAGTGAAGGTCCCAGCCATTACACATCACTTTAGGATCTTAACTATGATGCCCAGTTTGGTCAGTCCAGTGATTCAGATTTTAGCTGAAAGGTATTCTCTATTGCTTGGTAGAGTATACGCATAATTAATGGACTACGTTTAAGATTAGGTAGGAGGAATACAGTTCTAAGTCCCTAGTTCTTTTTCCTGATCTCTCCCCTATGGTAGCCTATTTCTATATAATCTTCATAAAAACTGCTCCCAAAATTGCTATCACATTTTTTTCCCTATTCTTCCACTACATTATTAATTCACAGAAATATGCCTAAATCAAGGACCTGACTAAGTAATCTCCCTTGCTGTCTTGTTTGCCTGAGGAGGAGCAGAGACACCTCCCTGCTGAATTAGTGAGCTTGGTTTAGATCTGTGTTTTAGGAAGAGCTGCTCTCAAGAGAGCAAACCTCAGATGCCCAAGCAAAATGAGTCCTGCCTCTAATTTTTTATCTCAAAGAGAACGACCAGCAAAACTGAAGCCACATACTTATCCCACCATAGATGCTGTTGCAACTTACTATGCCAGTTGCAAAGTTTTTGTTCACGTTATTTCAACTGCACCCAGCACGATACCAGCCAGAGACATTTCCCTGTGGCTTTTGGAAGGCAGAGTCACAGAGCGGCTGTGAGGGTCAGTGAAATCAGCGGCTGTGCAGGAAGCAGCAAGAAATCTGGAAGGACAAGGACAGAGCCTCAGCAGCACGGACCACGTTCCCGGTGTTGGGCAGCTCTCAGTGTCCTGCTGCCGTCCCGCCTGGGAGGTGCCAAGCTCTGGTGGTGCGGGAGCACTCCCTGTGCAGCGCTCTGTGCCATTGCCACGGGCCGGTCCGCTCCACAGAAGCGCCGAAAATGCCTTTAAGTCCCTGGAGCTCACCTTTGGCCTACAGCTAAATAAATTCAGCTTGTCTTTCGCTGCGTAACAGCAGTCCCGTTAAGTGGCGACACTACTGGCCTCATACCCAACTCGTGGTCTAAATTTCACCTCAGGTTTAGGTAGCGGCACTTCCTAGCGCGGTTCACGCTGAAAGCTGGGCTCACAGCCCAGGCCCAGCGGCGATAGCCCTGGCCCGACCGAAGCAGCCGCTCTCGGGCCGGCGCGGGCAGCACAAGAGATCTGCTCCCGTTCCCGCCTGGCCGGGATTCAGCCCCTACTGCGGAAACCGCTTCTTGTTCCTTTTTCTGCAGTTGGCTTTTGCTCCGCTTGTTTTCCGTGCCCTCCGTGCCGCGGGGCGGCGCTGCGGGCGGAGGCCGGTCCCTCTCGCTGCCCGCCGCCGCCCGGCCGGGGCTGACGTGTCGCGGCGCGATGGCGGCGGCCTGGGAGGAGATCCGGCAGCTGGCGGCCGACTTCCAGCGGGCGCAGTTCGCTGAGGTGGCCCACAGGTGAGCAGGGCGGCGCCGGCACCGCCGCCGAGCCTGCCTGCCGCGCCCCCTCCCCGCGCCGGCCGCCCCCCTTCCTCCGCGGGGCCCAGCCAGGCGCGGCCCCTCTGCCTTCCCCGAGTCTCTCCCTGAGGGAGCCCCGCGGGCCCTTCTGGCACCCCAGAGCACGGGCAGGCCCACGGAAGCGACTGAGTGTGTAGTCACAACTAAGTTCGAGTTGCTCAAAATCATCGCGGCTCCAGTGCTCGGTTTCTCCCTTCTGTCTGCTTGACCAGTTGAGATCGTTGCCCAGAATTTGTTTTTGTTAAAGAAAAATGAATCACAAAAGCGTAAAAGTAAAATAAAAGCGCACAGAAGTGTCATAGACACGAATTCTTTAGTTACAGGCGTTCCTATATTCACCAGCAGGTGCGTTCTCACAGCTGACAGGGCTGATAGCTCTTCATGAGGAGAGTAAAAGTTTTGGAGAGGTGACCCGCCTAAGTGAAGCCATATGGATGATTTGGTGGGTGATAAGCTGGATGCAGACATTAATTTCTTTGTCCGAAAAAGTATATTCTCAAAGAACTGCAAGCAGTCTTCATTGTACTTCCTGTGCTTAGTATGTTTGAAATGTCAGTTTAAGGGGAATTTTGGGAACTACTTCATTAGAATAACTACTGACTCCTGCTTTTGATAGATTGTCAGAACGAAACTGTATAGAAATTGTCACAAAGCTGATCGCAGAAAAGCAGCTGGAAGTAGTGCACACACTTGATGGCAAGGAGTATGTCACGCCAGCACAGATTAGTAAGGAAATCCACGATGAGCTTCATGTTTGTGGTGGTAAGTGTGGCATTTTCCTTCTTCCTTTGGAGTTAGAAGTTAATTTTGAAGGCTACAGAAAGAATTTGAAAGCTGTCAGTACCCTTAATCTTTCAGAAAAAGTCAGTTTGCTTCATCTACACATTAATTCACCTACTTTTATTTTCATTTCAGATCTGGGTCAAGCTTTTAGATTTTTACATAAGATATGTTAATTGTTTTATTTTCACTCATGTAGAATTTCTGCCACAAAAGTTGTATAAAAATCCTTTTGAAGGAAATTTGGCATTTTAATATAGTTTGGTACGTGGCCAAGATGTTTGGCCTTGTCTTGGAATTTCAAAGTCATTCTTCTGTCACCATTAGTAATAACAGTAATAATAATAACAGTAATAATAATAATAATAATAATTATAATAACTATAATAATAATTGTAAATTGTCATTGACAGGTCTTTTATTTTACCAATGTGAAGAGCCACTTGTATTGGAAGATGTGACTTAGGAAGCAAGTACTGTTCAGACAGCTTTTTGTCAATGGCTTTTAATGAACAGGCAGTGTACTTTAAGTTATACTTAGGGGTGAATTTCACAGCATCATATGTTTAGAGAAATTAACTTCTTATTATGTCCATACCGATTAGCCATTTTCTCACTGTTACCACAGGTTTGCTTCAGTTTGTGTTTTGCCGTTGTGTATCATACCAGTGGGACAACTTGGACTGAATTAAAATTTCTGGGCTTTTTGTTAGTAGGTTCATGCAAAGGTAGAGAGTTTTAACAATCTCTGGGTAATCATGGACTAGTTTACTTGGTCTACAGAAAAAGTAATTAAATATTGTGTGCATAGTGAGCTGTACTATATTCTAAATCTATTGAAATGTGTTTCATGTACTAAAAGTGTGTTTTAACTTTTCTCAAAGGTCGAGTTAACATTGTCGACTTACAACAGGTAACTTTGTAATGAAAACTTTATACTTCTTTGTTTTCTTCACCATGCATAGTGTGGATATGGAGTTCATGAGTTATACTCCAGCTAAGTTATTTTTTTAAAACAGTACAAATTTTATGAATAGCTGGTAGCTCATGTCAACGTATTGCAGATTACTTAATCTGTCCATTTATTGCTTTGTTGAAATGTCTCTGTTTAGTGATAATCTAGGACTTCTGAAATCATTACTGATATATAGAGTTTTTGTTTATGAACTCTTTCTTTGTAAACTAAGGAAGGCAGAAAAGAAATATGTTGCCCATATAAATTTAAAGCTGTAGGAGCATGCATAATTAACTTTGCACGCCTCTTTGAATCTTCCCTCTTCCTTCCTTATTCTCTTGTCTCCACTAATCTTTGTACTACAGTACTCTTCCTCTGTGGCTAATTTTCCCTTCAGGCTTGAGCAAAATTACTTGGAAACAGAAAATGTTTCTGAAAGCCAGTTTTCTATTTTCTCTTACTGCTTTCTGGTATTTTTTTATTATATATGTTTCTTTTAACCTTGTAACAGTTGCAAAGAGAGGTTGTTCTTTTTTCCCTAAAGCACTGCTGCTTTGTTCCAAAACACAAATTTAGTGTGTTTTTGTGTGCAATAATATAAAAAAAATAAAAGCAGCTTTCCTCAAGATGTAGGAATGTTGAACTAATATTCCAGTGTTTGAGAATGATTTTTAATTTAAAGTTCTGATAAGAGGTGTTTTTTTTAGGTAATAAATGTGGACCTTCTGCACATTGAAAACAGAGCTAATGACATTGTTAAATCTGAAAAAGGTATTCAGCTTGTACTGGGACAGCTTATAAACGAGTGAGTACCTTCAGGAGAAATATGTATAATTCATGCCGTATTTATTTCTTAAAATGCAGACTAAAAATAATGTCTAACTGTTGTTGCTTCTGAAGTGAAATACATTTTTTAGAGCTACTTGGTGGTGATCAGTGCTACCTTAGGCAGGTGAGGCCTATCTCAGCAAAGCATCTGGTGAATCCGGAATGTAAAGCTCCTACTGATCGTCTATGTTCAATGTCCTGCCTTTAAGAGGCTTCATTTCTTACCCAGTGGCTTTGTGTACAGCAGCCAAATCTCATTTGCTCTCTGGCTTTGCTGTCTGTCTCAGCTGTTGAAAAACCTTCTACCTCTTGTTCTACCTCACAAGCCTAAGATGCTTGAGCTAGTTATTTCATGGTTTCCAGCACACTTAACAACCACTGATATAGTACTCTTACTATTATTCTTACTCAACCCAACAAAGAGGTTGTCCTTTCTATTGACTGAGCTTCAGGATCTGTTCTTGTCAAAGAATATGAAGTCCCTGGCTCTCTTGAAATAGTTAAGACCTGTCTTGTTTACTAACACTGTTTTCCAATTTTCATTGACATGTTTTCCTCTTTCTCTTACTTGAAATTTCCATACAAGTAGATAAATGGCCCATCTTAATGCTCACTACCTGCTTAGCTTTTTAGGCTTTTTAAAAAAAACACACATTTTGACATACACTTTATTAATTTAAAATAATTTTCATCTTATTTTTGCAAAGATGTAACAGAAGGAAGTATATTAAAAGAGGTCAGTTATTCATTATGTGATCTTGAGGCTGACTTTCAATGTCACACTTAATGTGTTGTCTTTTCTTTTTCTCGTTCTTACAAAAGGAGTTATCTGGATCAATTAGCAGAAGAAATAAATGATAAACTACAGGAAACTGGCCAGGTGACAATATCAGAACTCTGCAAGACGTACGACCTTCCAGGAGACTTTCTGATACAGGTGATGAAAGCCAGCAACCTGGCAAATGCAGAATTAGTTGTGACCACCTTCTTTGTTTATCTTTGCAATATCCATGGCTTTAAGTCACTATTTTGTACGAACTTAATGTTAAAATTAAATCTTAATTTTCATGGTGCATCTGTAAATCATGCTTCTGTTTTCTGCAATGTTTTCTGTCGTTAGATACCTATATATCTGATGGAAGAAGGCATGCTTAGAAAAGCTCAGTTCTTCTATTTACAGGCATTATCCAAGCGTTTGGGCAGAATTATTCATGGACAACTAGACCAGGAAAACCGTGGGGTGATTTTTACAGAAGCCTTTGTGTCCCGCCATCGAGCACGCATTCGTGGGCTCTTCACTGCAATTACACGGTAAATTGCAATGCCTGCAACCACATATTAAAATATTTTTGCCATAGGTCTTTATGGGCCAGACTCACTTGTGATTGAAAAGGAAGAGAAAAAAAAAGACCTATGGATAGATTCCCCTCAGTGTAGTTCAGTTCCTGGGACCAGTTCTCAGTTATCTTAGACTTACTTGTTAGAAATGGGGACTCTCTTTTGAAAAACAAGGGAAGTATAACAATATACAATATACTGTAGTGTTTTGGCTGAAGGAAATGGTAATCTAAATAGTTCTTTTGTTACTTTGTAGAATATCTGTCCTCTGCTCCACCGCTTCTTAGTCAGTTACATATTGATGTAACTATATGTGATTATAAATAACTTTTTCTTACTAAATCAATAAATTTTTGTGTCGCTTTGTAGGCAGAGGAAAACTTAACAAAGCAGAAGCTTGCTTACAATAATTATCATAGCTTTTGTGTTATCACTTCACAGTAATTCAGAATTAAGATCTTGTAAGCTATTTTAAACATCCTGAGGCTAGGATACTATGTGGTTCTGTTCATCTATAGTAACCTCTTTTATTTCTGGATTCTCAGCATCAGTTTCATATCATTAATTTATATTGTTTTGTTTTTCTTTTTTTCCAAGGCCTACACCTGTAAGTAGCTTGATCACTCGGTATGGATTTCAAGAACATTTACTTTACTGTGAGTTTCATTCAGAATATTTTGTGTATTTGTTAGGAAGTCCATTCTTCATTATTAAAAGTATGCTTTCAAAGAAGCTTTTTATTATATAGCCTTAATTCTGAGATACAGAACAATCTGTTTCTCTTTAGTGTAGAAAGTATAAAACCCTTTGTGCTATCCATGAAGGGATGTTCCCTGTATCCGAAGCAAGGAAAACATTTGTTGACGAAATGCCTCTGGGGGCACAATGATGCAAGAAGTACAGTACTTATTTATTCATCTCTTTCATTATTTGCCCTTAGCTACTAGCAGTTTTATCAGTGAAGCACACAAAAGGGGACAGATTTTATGTAGTCAAATGGCATTAATTGCTCAGGATTTTATTTATTGACTTTTTCTGTGATAATGGAGGCTAAGCTTTTGTTATACTCTTAAATGACTTATGTGCTGAGAGATAAAACATATCCTTAAACTGCTTTTATTTTCTGCAATTCCTTTTTTAAATAGAAATGCATAAAGATTCCCTATTCAGCTGCTGAAATCTTTAGGCTCTACTTGTCACTTTGTGTGCCCTCTCCTATCTCTCAAAAATGCTGCTTCAAGCATCATTAGTCTTCTATGCTGGCTGACCAAGTGCTGCTGGTCTTTTAAAATCCTTTAATGGTTTCTATCTCTTCTCATGAACCTTAATGCTTCTCTTGATTGTGTCTTCTTGCCTTCAGGGCATTGCTCACTTTAGTTCCACTGTAGTATCTCTCTGCTTATCCTGCTATTCTCTGCCACAAGCGTATTCATTAAAAATTAAAATCCCAGCACTTAAATAAAATCATATAAACACTCTACTTTCACATAATCAATTTAAAATTTCCACCTCTTTTTTTCTTTCATGTGCCATCCAGGTTTTCATAGATTAAAGGGAAAATCTGTGAAATTGTATTATAATAATGTCTCGATACCCAGCAAATTTCAGTATTTGGTTACAGTCTGTTTCAGATAAGTCTTTCAAGTACATCATCATGCTTTGATGATGTACAGTGTTAATGTGAATTGGAGTTCTGGTGTTTTCCTGACACTAGTGATCATCACAATACGTACTTCTAGTACTTTCTTGGGATTTTTTTAGTGAGTTTGTTCATCTTTTTCTTTAGTTTTTCTTACTGTCTTTCATTACCTCTGCATTTTCTAATTTTCAAAGACCTTTTTATCTTTTTATTCACTGCCAGATTTTATTGTGTTCATTTGCTAAGATACCATTTCAATTTCACAAATACTGGAAATTAGAAAAATACCTTGTAATGATGTTACTTCCTAGCTTTTTATGTCTGTTGCTGTTAGCAATGTGTTTAAAAGTGGTCTTTGTCACTTTTCTGAATAAAAAATTCCTGATTACAAATTTTTTTTCCAGAATAAAAATGTAAGTTTAGTGTAATATTTGTATAATTTACAAGTAGCTAACTGTTTAATCAATACTTGGGTTTAGACAGGATAAATACTGTTCTTTGGTTCTTTCACATGGATATGCTGCTATTCATCTTAAGCTCTCATAAAGTTATGATAAAAAGTAGTTTTAGAAATGAGAAACCCTTCAGATTAAAACACTAATTACAAAGCACAATGAAATCACAGATGTTATTCATTTCTGATCATTATTTTACTGGTGTAGGACTGACATAGTGGGACACTGAGACATCTCTCAGACTGACAGAGACCTAAAAGGACACTACAAACTACTTGGTCACCCTTAAAAATAAATGAGAATTTATGGTAGTTCTACAGGGATCCTGTTGTTTTAAAACAAAATATTGTCTAGAAATAATTGGAGCAATGACCTGTGAAATCTCTGAGAGCACCTCCTCTGCCCTGGAGTTTTAGAACTGGCACTTGATAAAATACAGAATTTAATTGATATCTTCATTTCACTTCTTTTCTTCTGACATCTTCTTTCCCTAAAGACTGTGGTTCATGAATAGATTTTTCAACCCATTTTGTGGAGCTCCAGGAAAGTCTGATTCTTTTTTCTAAAGACTTTGAATAAAAAGAAGTTGAAATTGCAGAGAGCCAATCAGTATTTTTTGATGATTGCTTAAGTGGAATAGGCACATTGACTCTATTTTCTAGGGCAACTAAAATATTAGGAAGTATAAAAAACTTATTTTATTTACAGAATTGTTCTTATAAGTTACATTTTATTCAATGTAACTGAACCATGGCAGAACATGATTTCTGGCTCTTAAATTACATAAGGCAATATCTTGTTTAAATCAGTTTCTCATCCACTGCATTTTTTCAGTGTAAGTATTGTTCAGCTTTCCTAGTGGCAGTTGTGTTCAATAGCTGCTAGCTTATAGAAGCTCTCCTACACTATGGGCATATCTGACAAAAACTATCATGATTCACTATGTACTGTTTCTTCTGGAACTGGGCTTTCAGGTGAGCTTCCCCGCATAATTGAGCTAAACCTCTGTGTGCTGTACTAAGCATGTGGTAGTGCTGACCGCTGCTTTTATTTCATGAGGAAGAAGCCTTGCCATATGATACAATTTAATGTTTTGTTCCAGAGCAAAACTTGTCTTTTAATGAAATAGAAATGAACATAAACTGAGTATAAAAAAAGCCATCTGGCAAAGCTCCAGAAATTAGCAGAGTTAGCAGGTGAAGTCACTGATATTTTAAAATATATCTCTTGTGTTATAAAAAGGCAGAAGCAGAGCATAGGAGGCAAATCAGATATTCCCATGCAACTTAAGTGGATTTAAAAAATCTTATTTAGCATTGAGAAGTGCTTAATACTTTGGTACTACCAGTTATCAATATGTTCTTTGTCAACAGTATTTGTGTATTCTCAAGTGGTTATTGTTGGCAGTTTATGTGTTATGCAGTTTAGATAATGACTTTCCATGACATTTTCTGTGTTCAGAAAGAAAAGATCTGTGTTCAGATCTTTTTTTTTCCATTTTGGTTAACATGCAAGCCATGAATTCAAAGAGAAATTATTAATAAAATGCTAGTAAGTTTTATTTTTCTGGCAGAGAAAGATTCTTCTATGTCTGCATGTTTTAAATTAAAAGCTAAAACTACCCAGGTTTCCAAATGTTCAATAAAAACCATTTTGATCCTGCCATTGTGGCTTACTTTTCAGAAACATTCTCTGATTTCCAGTGCTTTTGTGAAGAAATTCTCATAAATGTTAAAAATAATTGACAGAGGTCAGCAATGCTTCACCAGAACAAGCACAAACTAATTGGAAAGAAATAAAGAAGAAACAAACCAAGGAAAGTAATTATATTTTGATTAATGGATATACTAACTTTGGAAACATCTCTTCATTTATTTTCCTCTTGTAGCTTTGCTGGAAGAACTTGTTAATGCTGGTCGTCTGAAAGGCACCGTGGTTGGTGGGAGACAGGATAAGGCTGTGTTTGTTCCAGACATCTATTCCAGAACACAGAACAAATGGGTGGATTCCTTTTTCAAGCAGAATGGTTACTTAGGTAATTAATCTTTGTTCTTTCAGATAAAATAGCTTTCTAAAACTAGTGTAGATAATTTATCTTACCTTAATATAGCTGGTGCTTAGAGTGAAGCCTCACAAGAAGTGGAAATCAGTGCAGTGGCTGATACTCCTTTGCTGAAAGACCATCTTGCTCATTATGATGTGTGTTACTTTATCACAATGAACTGTATCTCAGTGGAGGGGGCCATACTGCTAACCAGTAACTATTTCTCAGTAACACTTACAAATACTCTTCTTGTTACTGCTCTGAAGACATTGATTAGCCTGTTTGTTGTAGACTTTTCAGATTATCATGGTTGGAGTTTCAGGCCAGGTGTCCAGATTACAACCAGACTTTGGCTGCTAATAGTCCAAATATGCAGAGCTCAGGAAGAATTTTTTTTCAAAATAATATTTGTATAACTGGAGTGAGTAGCACTAGTGTGCTGATTTGAATCCAGGCAAGTCTATCTAACTTCAAGCTGAGTGATGATGGATGATGGTGTTTTGAGACACTATGAGCTGTGGGAAAATAGGGATCTGAATAAGGAGAGGAATATGTCCCCTTATGGTCACAAAGGGTCAAGTGTCAGTTATTCTTGCAGATTGAAAATACTTTAACTTACCATGACCATACTTACACCATAACTTACAATGATAGTATTAAGTGTTTCTGTAAAACTGGTTGACTGATGGAGTATCTGTCAGTCTGAGTGTTTTCTCCACATCTTAAGTATAAACAGCAAAAAGAAAACAAAACACTTGGACACTGTATGTATTGTAAAATTTTGTTCATGCTATATTAGAATACTTTGGAAAGATATGACTGCAAATATAAACTTAATGGTATAAGAATCTGAAAAAAACAATTTTCTAGACTCTGAATCATGGATGTGACTTCGATCTATATGCATACTTCTATTAACAACACTTAGACATAACTTGTACTGACCTAAGTTTTAGGTCAGCATTAGCATTTACTAGTATAAAAAATATGTGTAACTCTTCATTTCCTCCTTTCAAAATACAGTCATCCCATAAGCTCTTACATGGACATGAAGGAACAAAATTTTAACAGAAATCTATCTATTTTGTAGAATTTGATGCGTTGTATAGACTTGGCATCCCTGACCCAGTAGGCTACATTAAAAAAAGATACAAGTCTGCACAACTCTTATTTCTGAGAGCAGCTTGTGTTGGTCAAGAAATGGTGGATCAAGTTGAAGCCTCTGTGGAGGAAGCTATCAGCTCTGGAAGCTGGATAGATGTAGCAGTAAGTAGTCCTTTCAGTTGTTGTTGTTGTTGTTGGATTTATTTCTTTTTTCTTATTTCTGTGTCAAATGATACTTTATTGAAACTATATATATTATATATGTATAATGAAATCTTACATTGTCAGAGAAGAAAATTCGGTTTAATTAAAATGACAAGTAAAAGGGCTTTAATTGCCTCTGAGTTGATCTGAATAAAAACAAGGGAAGGACATACTGGCATTCAGTTTATAGATATCCAAGACTAACTTTCATTTCAAAGCTACTGTGAAAGTACTCTGCTAGACAGCAATATATTTCTGTTGGTGTGTTTTTGTTTTTTTTGTTTTTCGAGAAAATGTCAAAACTAAATGCTTACAACACTTCTGGTGAACAGAGGGATGTTAGCCACATCCCTGGCTAAGTCCTGATTTTAGGCCTTACAGCATTAACTGTTGCTCTTAAGTCCTGCTTGTTGTTCTGTGTTTGGTGTTGCTCTGTAGCTGTTGAGCTTCATTTTGAAGAAGTTGCCATGCATTTGCCCAGAGGTAACACATATTCCTAGATCAATGTTGATTTGTTCTAAATTTAAATAGAGTGTACTCTTAAATTACTGGCTTAATTTGAAAAGTGCAGTGCTTTCTAACTAGTTAGCAGATGTCAAATGGTCTGTGTCTATTCTGTTTACCCACTTACAAGGCTATTGTATTTTAATTTTCTTTACTCTAGACTCTTCTGCCCAGCTCATTATCGGTAGAAGATGTTGGGATTTTGCTCCAGCAAGTGATGAGATCTTTAAACAAAAGCTCTTCAGGTTTAGTCTTCAGTGACACCATTGCAGTCAGTGAGAAATTTTTAAGCAGCTGTGCTGACCTGTTTTCTGATCTGATGCAACAGAAAGCGGAAAAGGTACAGTAGGGTTTTTTATTGCTCAAGGTGCAGTGCACGTTGAGTTTTGGAGTAAAACTCATGAGACTTTCTAGTCACTGTTAAAATGTCTGTACATCTCATCTGAAATACAACTAGAGAAGAAGCAAAACAAATGAACAACAAGTTTCTGTATTTAATGGGTGTAATTTATGTTCTGGTGCACTCAGGAAGCCCAGTCTCATGTGTTACACTTGGAAAACATGTTTGATTAGTGTACTTGAAAATGACCAAATGGCATAAACGTTTCTTCCATTGCTGTGTATATCTTTTTGCTATGATGTGCATGTTCTTCATTTTAGGAAATTAAAAACAACCCTGTTAATTTAATCACTGAAGAAGATTTAAAACAGGCTTCTTGTTTAGAGAACTCATACGCTAATAAAAAAGACAAAAAGGATGAAAGAAGAAAGAAAGCAACAGGTAAAACATAAATATTCAGCTAAAGCAAAAAAAAAACCAAAACAAACTTGTTTTATCTCTGAAATACTCAAATAAAAAGTTAGTATACTTTGTAGTCCATTAAGTATTTCCAGTCCATTGTTTAAGATATTAAGAAATAATCTAACCACTTACCATTATACCGTGGATGTTGATACATCTCAGCTATGCCCATGAGAACTAATTTCAGACTTAGAAATGTAGAGGAAGTACTATGAAGGTCTCTTGAGTTAGTTCAACACAAGGTAACTGTTTTTAGAAGCAAGGAATACTGTTATTTGTTATTTTATACAGTATGATCACATCAGACTGTATAAAACCAGTATTAGGTTAGGGACTCTGTGCCATGTTTTATTACACAGTATAGATTCAATTTTAGTCTCCATTTTTCAGGGATCCAGGAAAACGAATATGTTTCTTATTATTAGTCTTGAGATGTTAATTACAAAAAACTTTGTCTAAATCAAGAATGAGGTTTTGAGTTTTTTTTTTTGAAGAATACTTGTCATCTTTTCTGAGAAAACCATGCCATAGAATTTTCTGTTGTCTGCACATGTAACAGTTACTTGGAGATTAAGACAGTTTACTTTGAGGTATATTCTGTTTTCATCCCAAACAGTACTCCATTTGTGTGGTGACTGTTTGGAATAGATTTCAGTTGAAGGAAGAATAAAAATGTGTGGGTTTAACCCTTTAAAATCTTTCTGATTTTTAAAACAGTATTCAGTCTGAAGACTGTGAATCTCAAAAACTTTGTGTGGCTCTTGTGCTGCTGCAAGAGAGCTGAGCAATCTATGTTGAACTCACTTGCAGATTGTTACTGTGCTACTAAAAGTAAGAGAACTAGAGCACTGATGCTCACTGATCTGGCTTGGATTAATATACTCATTTGCAAAATAGAACACTCTACTCTTAAAAAAAAAAAGCATGAGTAGGCCTGAGTTGACATGGAAATTAAACTTACTTTTAGCACAAGAGATGGCAGATTTTTCTAGGCCATAGCTAAGGTAGAGAAGCTTGGAATTTAATTGAACTGTCATAATAGAATGGCTTCGGTTTCCAGCCCTTGGAGGAGTGAGACTCAACTGAGTCTGTACTAGGTGTCTAGACAAACTCATAGCCACAGGTAACATACTGCACCATCAGCAAACACTACACTGAAATGTTTTATTATGGACTGTTATGTGCATTACCTAAGAACACACCAGCATAACAGTTTTATGTAATGTAATTACTCTAATGCAGTCACACTTCAAATAAGCTTGTGGAAAGCACAAGCTTTACTTTTTTTGGCTGTTCCTGCAAAATTATGCTTAAAAATCCATCTATGGCACATAACAGATGCAGTTAGCTTTTTAAGTAATAGCATCTTGTCTTTGTGTTTCTTCTTCTTCTTAAACAATAGTAGTTACATAATGTAGTTACTTGAAACCTTGGACCATATTTAAATGAAAAAAACACCTGCTTTCTCAAGGCATAGTGTATATGGCACCATGGAGTTTATATTTCTTCCAAGTGAAAAAATAGCAGAAGAGGCTGTGAAAAGGGGAGCAAGGAGCAGAACAGCTTGCCTTGTGAAGAGGGACTGTATAACAAATTGAGATTCTGTCTGCATTGCATACGTTGGTTGCAGGACTTTTGAAGAAAGTAATTTGTTATGTGTGTCAGAACTGGAACATCCCATTGCTCTATAGTCATCTAGGAAAAGTTGAAAAAGATTGAGTGCTCTAGTTAGCTGAATATGTGCTTCCAAGAACATTTTGGATAAATGCTTATAGTGTAGGATACTTTCTCTGAAAATTAACAAAGTTACATTATCTGAAATATTTTTTACAAACTCAGTTATTTAGCATCTTCTAATGAAAATGCTAAATGCTTACTAAGATGCTATTTGCAGCCGACAGGAAATGCCCCATTACATTATGGACTCTGGTATCTCATCTGCTTTTAGCTAAAGAAAGACCCTGCTCTTTTTTTTTTTTTTTTTTAATATTAGTGTTTGTGTTTATTAATGACATTAGCTTATAAAAAGCTTTGCTTCAGTTGCTTCTTTTATTTAAGAATGAAACTTATGGCCCTGAGATTCTGAAATATGTGTTCTAGGTTGTGTTTAGAATCAGGTTGTGTTTTTCAATCCAGCATTAACAAGTAACACAGATAAATTGCTAGGGTACTGTAAACTTTTTAAGTGCCAAAACTTTCCTGTGTACTAAGCAAATAATTCCCCACCAGAGGGCAGTGGAAGCGTGAGAGGAGGAGGTGGTGGGAATGCCAGAGAGATAAAGATTAAGAAAACCAAGAAAAAAGGAAGAAAGGATGCTGACAGCGATGAAGAGTCACAAGGGACTGGCACAGGTTTGTAATTTTATTTTAGGTACTATCTATTCATATCTACTCAACATGGTTTTTCTACTTGCTTTTTTTTTTTCATATGTGTTCTTCCCCCACTATTTAGGTAAGGTCAGCTAAAATGTGAATACTATGTAGTTAAAATTGTATCAGTGGATCTGATGTTGCTGTTTAAATTAAAAGGGAATTACTTGTTCGCCAAACAGTGTAACTTAGTCTTTAAAAGAGAAATTGAAGTCAAGGAAACAAAACCATTTTATATTTATCTTTTATTTTATGTAGGAAACGCTGTAGATTTTGGGGTGAATTTTACACTTGTTTTTGTAACATCTGCTGCATAGTGTATGATAACTGAATGGCCTAAATTAACAAATCATAGCAGTCAAACAGGTTTTTTCTTCATAGGATAAAATACACAGTCAAAACTAATGTTTTGTTTCAATATCGCTACTTATTGGTGCCTATTTCTCTACCTCCACTATTGCAAGAAGGAGCATGAATAGCTTTCTAAGTAAAAGCCAGCACTGTTAAATTTAAAGCAAATAGTAGTTGTAAATGAAGCAATTGTGTTCTTTCTTTTGTTCGATGGAGAACCAGAAAATGTGTGCTTCTGTTTTATATGTAGTGTCCAGACTTTCAATACTGACTGAAAAATACTTTTAAACATGATATTTGAAGTGTGAAATACAGTGTAGTAATTTTGTTTGATATTGCTCTCACAGAGTACCATAACTCACATATAAATGGAATTATTTTTCAGGACTATTTACTTACTGAGTAAAACAATGTTCAGTGACTTTCAGTTTATGTGGTTTGCAGAGGGTTTTGGTGTAGGCTTTCTGTTTTGCCCTTATTACTGCATATATTACTGTGTTATAATGAATAACTTGAACCGTGATCTCAAGGTAAACTCAGATGAAGCCATTCAAATGTAAATATGATCCTTTTTAAAACCTGATTTAGCCTCCCTTTTCGCTTGTTTGTAAGCCCTGTGTATTCATTACTACTGTGGCACAACAAGGAACATCATTGATCTCCATACTTACGTGCACAGTAAGCCTGTTTTAAGGTGCTTCTGGAACATGTCCTTTTCTGGTTCTCTGTCATCATTCTCATCTCATTCTTATATGTAAAAAGTCCACTACACCTGGGAAAAGTTCATGTTTTGTGCAAAACCGAAATAGAGATGCACTAAATTGTATGCGTATAAGTTGCTTCTATTACTGGAACACCTTGTCTGATTTAATCTCTCATGTTTCAGATTTTATGCTGTAACCTCAAGTTTAGGACACTGTTACATGATTGTGTACCTTGCTAAAGGAAGTTTGTAAAAATAAAAACAACAGCCTTTTGAAATTCTTCAAGTCAGAGCACTCTATTCAGTTTTGGCACTTTAAATTCCATTTGGTCTTGGTGACACTATGGTTTCTAAACCAAACAGCCAAACAGACTGACAAAAAGTGTCACCAAAAACACATATCCTCATACGCTACTTCAGATGTCTATTACAGAAACTTCTCAGTGATCAAAAGAGAAATTTTGTTAGTTTTTCATATGTGTAAAATTCAACTGTCATGTATAATCATCCCTTTTTTTCCATTGTTGATAATGCATTTCTTCTATGGCATTTGGACTTTGAAGCTTTGCAGTGTCTCATGCCACAGAGTAATTGGAGCAATACTAAAAGGAATGTTTTCTCAATGAGTGTTGTTTATGGCCACTACAGGTAGGAATAAGAAGCCAGAGTTCTCTTTCATGTCACAAGAGGAAATTGAGGATGTTTTAAAGACCCGCATACAGGATTGCCCTGAAGAGCTTATTACAGAAATTGCTGAACATCTAAGAAGGTAATTTCAATAATTCAGGTGGAGTTAGAAAATTTGTGATTCACTTCAGATGAACCTACACTTCAGTCTGTTTTCTTGCTTAGAAAAGAGTGCTTTGTTGATAGACATGTCCCTGTCATTTACTACATAATGAGGTAATTTTCTCTATTGCTGATATATTTGGGAAAACCTAGTACAATTTTACACTTTGCTCAGTATTTTCCCCTTTCTTCTTTCCTGTTCTAAGACCTTTGACAAAAACTTACCAGGAAGTTGTGCGTTCTGTTTTTACGTCTTCAACGTCTTCCTCTGGAGCCAACAGAAGACAGGCTATGAAGGACTTGCAGGAAGAATTCTCAAACTTGTACAACAACATCCGGTTATTTGAAAAGGGAGCAAAGCATTTCACAGGTACAAAATATATACTTTGAAAAATGAATATGCTCCCTCAAGGATGTTAAATTCATTCCAGAATCTACGTTAAAGATCAGACAGGAGCAAAAGTTTAAAAAGGAAATTCTGAAAAAGAGAAAACTAGAGATGTGTTTAGTATGCCTAACAGTGCCTTTATGCTGAAATGCATTGCTTTGCATAGTAATTGAAATACATTTTCTTTATTTCATATCTATATTCTGTTTTATCTTATGTCAAGATAACTGTGTTCTTGTCTTTCTTTTCCAAGTGTTTGCCTTCCTTCCAATTTTTCACTGTCTAGGTAAAAAAAAAAAAAAAAAAAAAGGAAAATATTGATAAGCACACTTTATTCTCCCAGTTGTGCCACTAATGAAAAAATTGAATGGCACCTTATTCTAAGAAGCTGCTGTTTGAAACTCATAGGTTTGATTCTGAAAGTAGCTGCTGCTTGAGGATAGTCTGTCAGATTCATTTTGTAGGGGGTTACTCTGTAAGGTGTGGCAGAAAAGTTAGTGTTAGGAAAATACTGTAGACATTTCCAAGATTCTCTGCTTTATTTAGCTTTCTCCTAGAATTTTCCTCATGGAAATCTTCTAGCAGAGGGAAACACTAGCAAAACAACCTGATATTCCTGTATTTTGGAGTATATGGTATTACGTCCAATTAGCCTTTGTTCTTGAACATATGTTCTGTAGCCTCTTTTAATTTTTCCAAATTCCAATATTTCAGTCTTAAAGTCACATGGCTGTTACTCTATTTAACTGCTTGTCCTGCAGAATTTTCCTCTGTATACTCTTGACTTGATCAGTAGCAGTGGTTCAGGAGGATTGTACAGGGAGTAGTTTACCGCTTATACAGATACATCTTTGAATTACAAGCAATGCATTAAAATGTTCTTACAGACCTGAAAGTTCACATTTTTCACTGAACAATGTTCCACAAGAACGTCACAGCAAATGAGGGACTTTCTTTTCACATATCCAGATAACTCTCATACTACTCATGGTTGATAGAGTCCACAGTGATGAAGGAGATGTGATAATATCACAGGGATCAGGTAACTATAATAAGTCTCTTTAATCACTTATTTCTTTTAACAGATGATACTCAGACTAACCTTGCCAAACACCTGTTGAAGACACTGTGTACAGACATTACAAATCTGGTTTTCAACTTCTTGGCATCTGAGTCAATGATGACAATAGAAAATTACTCTACAATCACAAGTGAGGTACAGAAATAAAAGTTCCTTTCTAACAGTCTCAAGTAGATCAGTGATGTTTGTTCAATAAGTAATTGCTTCACCTGAAATATGCCTACATCTAAAAAGATGATTAATATTACAGATTATTTCCATTCTTGTCCCATACAGGGTAGAATCAAGATTTTAGGTAAACTGCCAGAAGATACCAAAGGTCCTTTAACTAAACTGCATACTTCTCTGAATGGCAAGGTAAAGTTAATCTAGTTTAGATTTTCTGTTTTGCTGATGGAATGCTAATAATGCTGGTATAATGCTAATTACACATAGTGTAATATATGATCACTGCTGCTGTGAAGAATGAAGGCAGAATAATCTTTTGTATTTGTCTAAGGCAGTGAGAGAAAGTGTGTGATAAGGTGATCTTACATTATGATTCTGATAGTGACCTTTGGCTCTTTGCTGCCATGTGGAATCCAGTGTGCTTTTCATGGGCAGGTGAGAAGAGTGAAAACTAAGCAAGAAGCTCCAGTGTAAAGAGGTTGATGTTTCTTGTGTTTTATTCCCAGAGTTCTTGCTTGTTCTCCAATGCATTTCTTAACTAGTAAAATTACAGATATTTAAAAAACCCCAAACCTTCAGATTATGGCAGTGTAGGCACAAGGAGAGCTATTTATTAATTCTTTTATACAAAAGGCCATCCTGAGGTGTTTCTCAATAAAAAGTATATCTGTAAATAATTGTAGAACATGCATTATTTTTTCATTTTATTTCCAAGACTAATGAATCACAGTTTGGGTTAGTATTTAGGTATATGAACTGTTGTAGGACAAACAAAGGTAATTTCTACTAAATACATGTTACTTTCTCTTTTTTTGTGTAGTTTATTTCAAGTGTATTCACAGTCATCTTTTATGTGATTAATTGTGAACAGTAGTTAAACTTTTTTATAATCTGCAAACACAGATTAAATATTTATATTCTTTTTAATAGAGTATAGAAGATTTTCTTTCGTGCCTTGATTCTGCAGTGGATATTTGTGGTATTATGGTGAAAAAAGGAGACAAAAAGAAGGAAAGGTACTTCAATTTTATTTATTGAATGAAATGTGGCTATATTGCTGCACAAATGCTGGATGCTTAATATGGGAGCAGTCATACTCAGTGTGTAAGAGGCAGTCCTTCTTTCCAAAGTGCTTAACTTAAAAATAGAAAGTCAAGCAGTTCTAAATCCATAGGAGAAGGAGAAAGAAGAGAATTCACATTTAGCTGATTTTGTTGGCTCACTACTTTCTGTGATATAGTGTATAAATTCCCTAGGAGTCTCTCAAAATCTGGGCTGTGCCAGTGATAGTTTTTGTTGTTGTTGTTGTTAGGTTGGTTGGATTTGGGTGGTTTTTTGTTTTGTTTTTTAATTAATGTTTTGGAATTCCATATAAATGATTTGACATGAAAATTAAAATTAATGGATGTTAAATAAGTTTTAGTATGTGTGACCAACTACTATTTAAGAGAATTACAGAATCATATTTTTGTTTAATATATTCTTGTTCCTTAGGCAAGTCCTGTTTCAGCATAGACAAGCTCTGATTGAACAGCTCAAAGTCACAGAAGACCCAGCTCTTGTTCTGCACCTGACATCAGTATTGTTATTTCAGTTTTCAACTCACTGCATGCTTCATGCACCAGGAAGATCAGTACCACAGATCATTAATTTCCTAAGTGGCAAGATCCCAGAGGTAGTCTTCTGTAGCTTTTTAAGGGGAAATTACATTTTTTCTGTGACAGAAAGGTGTGCCTTACACTATTTTTGCTGCATAAACCTGGCACCATTTGGTTTCATGTCTAAACATTACTTTATGTACAGAATATACAATTTCTCTTATCTGTACTGCATTGCAAACTCACTTTTTAAGGTATCTATCATCAATTTTCTTTTTTTATTGAATTAAAAATTAATCTATTGTTAGTCCTTTGACTTAACCATAGAGACAGTTCTGTCTTGGGGGATGTTAACGATTCTTAAAACTGAACTTTTTTACGTCTTTCCTCTGAGCTAGAGCATGGTTGCTTTTTAAATTTTTCTAATCTAGTTTTAAAGAAAGATGTACCACTTCAAAAGCAAATACAGTGAAATTCTATATTTTATACTGCCAAAACTGATGATGTTTACTAACTACATTGCTTTCATGCTTCTGTGGTTAATTTTCCTATTTTTGCAGCATGGATGCACTTTCAGTTTTCTGCCTCTTTGAATGTCTCTCAGAATTTAGGTTGTCAAATACTTCATTAGAAATATATTTCTGTATCACTAAATCTCTTTGCCCAAGAATGGGAGAATGCTTTTAAAAAATTACATCTTAATTTATAGGACTGTCTGCCTTCTCTGTAACATTGACATCCCCTGGATTTGTTCTCATCTTTTGCCTTCAGGATCAGCATTCACTGATAGTCAAGTACCAAGGACTAGTGGTGAAACAATTGACCAGCCAAACTAAGAAAACTGAACATGGAGATGGTGACACAAAAGATAACATGGAAGAGGAGGAAGGAGCAGAAAGCATTCGAAAAGAGCTCCAGGAAATCACTACCTCTATCAAAGATCTTGTTTTCAGACCTAGGAAATTTTCTGTAACAGAGGAATAAAACTGTTACTCGGTGCATCCACTTCCATGATAGAGTCAGAGTTTATTTTCTTTTATGCTGAAAAAAAGGGATGACATAAAATGCTTGACAGACTTTAAATTTGGCCTCTAGTAGTTTTCAAATCACAGCCAGGGAACACTGTTGCTGGGTGATGGTGGCAAATGGAATTTTGTTACTACTACGGTGTACTTATTACACACATTAATGTAGATGTGGCAGAACACAGTTGTGGACACTTCAGGTGTGAAACCAGTGGGTTTTAATTGGCATCCTCATGTGAGACCTCAAGAAATTGCTCATCGAATAACAGTGTATTTTGTTCCATACACACACAGGCTGATAGTTTTACTTCTTTGATTTGGATTTATAGTGAGATAAGGATTGCATATAAGTGTTTATAAGCCTGTCTATCTTAATGTCATATACTGATTTTGAAACATACTCTGATACCTAATAACACACCAGTGAAGGCTATCTTTGCTCTGGTATCATTACTGGATGTTTTCAGTTTCTGTTCACTGGACAGCAACAGTAAGAGCATTTTGAGTAGAAGTGGATATTGACAAACTTAAGGAAAGTGACCCACTACTAATACAAGTTTCAAAATGTGCTGAAAGTTCATGAACATCAGCACACACATACTACTGATGTATGCTGCTAATGTCTGAAACAGCTGTTCATTTAAAGCTTGTCATTCAGAAGAGGTGACACTCTTTTGCATTGGCATTTTGGGAGCAGATAAATCCTGTTACACTTGCCATATAGTACATGCTAGGTGTTCATTCAGCTGACTTATTGAGTGCTTAGTCCAGCTCCCATAGCAGATAGAAGCATTTGTTCGCATTCTGTCAGCTCTTGAGAGAACTTTTGCTGTAACATTTATCCTGAGTTCCTTGAAAATAACTAGTTCATGATTTTTCTACGTAAACTTTGTAGACAGAAGTATTGCTTCTGTCAAGTTTTTTGCCAGCCTTGTTTTTAAATTAACAGTACTTCATGTCTTCAGGACAGTGCAAAAATGTGAAAAATGGAGTTCTATCACTAGGATAATTTTGGTAATGTAAACAATCGAGTTTTGCACATATTTAAAAGGCAGTAATTCATGTTTAACAATGTTCATGCCAATGCTGATCTTTTATCATCCATAAGGCAAGAACAGTTTGGAATTGTAAGGCACGAGCAAAATAAGTTGTTTCTCTTTCCTTGGTGGGAGGTTATAACAGCTGACAGTAAAAGACAGTGAGAAATAAAAAGTGGAAAATATTCAGGTTGTTGAACTTTAAAAAATAGTTTGTATACAGGGACTAGGTTTGATTTTGTGTTATTTAGCCAGAATAATTAATAATTTCCTATAATGAATGTAAACAATTTTATATGACATTGAGTTCTCTTGTAAATAATATGCTATATGAAATTCTGTATGCAAATGAGAAATTATTTTAATAACATTAAATGATGAAGTATTTGAAGAGCATTCTTTTGACTTCACCAGTGTTTGATCATCTTGCAGTTTGCAGCTTTCAAACAGCAATAGGTAATATGCACAGTTAGACTTAACACACTGTTCTGAGTGTTCCTGTATTTTTGTTTCATACAGTTTTATGCTGGTATTATAATGAACTTACTACAGAATTTATTTCATCATGTGTTGAACTTGCTATATTCCAGCCTATGTTATAAGAAGGATTAAAAAAATGGATTCTTTGAAGTAGATGCAATGGAAGCACTACAGTTCAGCGATATCTTCTGGCTACTAACAGAATTCAAGGAGACATGGCTGGAAAAGTGTCTCAGGTATTTTTCTTGATTTGGAAATTCAGTCTTTAGTTTATGATACAGAAGTATAACATCTGAAAGAGAAAGAAAAGGAATTTTGCTAATTCACAGGTTTTTTTCCTCTGCCTAGGAGGAATGTATGTGGAAAGAAAAGTAATCTTGTCTTAAAAATCAGAGGTGCAGTTCACAAAACATGACAAAAAAATGCCCTTTGGATTATCTAGGAAAATGAAGGTCACTACAAAGTATACAAATTAACACTTTTACTCTGGTTTTAAGTGCTAATGTCAGCCTCTCATCTTTGACTATGGTGTCTAAACACCATCTCATAAACTCATATATAGTATAAGTATATATAAGTATATTAAGTATATATACTTCATCTCATGAACTGACATGCATAGATGCGTGTATTTGCCTATACACAACCACTTAAAAATATTCTCATAACCTTGTTCGTTGCTACTGTCAGATTGGAGTGGATGAATTAGCCACAGGTAGAATAATACCTGTCTCAACAACAGCCTTGCCTTTCCTTCTTTTTAAGTGACAAAGGATGACTTTTGTAGTTGGTTACTTGCAGATCTGCTGGAATTAAGCAAATTGTTGCTCTGTTAGAACTTTCAATTCTCTTTGCACAGCTTCTTAAAAAAATTTGGCACAGATTTCTAAATAATATCATTGGACTTTGTTGTCTGCATGAATCCATCTGAGAGCTTGTTCAGATAAAGCTATAGTAGTTCTGTTTTCTGTAGGCTCATGAGTAAGGCTACTCGAGCTGTGGTTGATCCCTGAATGTTTTTCCTAGTAAGTAACAGTAGGCCAAGAAAATGGAAATACCTACAAATCTGGTAGATTGATGTTTGTTGTTTAATAGGAAGTTTAGTACTCTTGCAGATGACAGAATAGTGACTGTGGTGGGTCACACTGAAGGTCACTGTAACCAGTGTTATGTCTCCAGCAGAGGCCAAAAGTGGGTGCTTAGAGAATATAAGAATATAAGAACAAAACATGTAGTATTTCTCCTTTGAGTGTTTTCTCTGCCTCCAAATACATGCTGCCCAAATGTTTTGAACAATTCTACTTCATTATGGATACTCTATGCTAGCCCAAATAACAAAACATATTCAGTAAATGCCAAAGATATTTGGTCAGGAAAACAAGGTCTTTCTTTTAGGAATTGTTAAGTAATGCTATCTCTTTGAGGTTTTGTTCTTTAAAAAATGAATATTCTAAATTGGAACTAATAACTTGAGTAGTTTAAAGAGGACCACCATTTGCTTGATGAATTTCCCAAACTCTCAACATGAAGAGAAAGGTTGGTCAAGACAGGTTGTGCTGGGAGATAAAATAAAATAAGAGATAAAGAGATAAAATAAGCTTCTTTGTATTTCAGGAAGTGTTACAGGAGCTGCAAGAGACATCATCTAGCTGGTAGTCAGAAGAAACAACAGGATTTTGCTGACCTCCTCATTTGTACTTGTACCTGTTGAAAAAAAACCTGATTGTTTCAGATGTTTCTCTGGGCCTGTCTTCTGTTAATACAGCTGTTATCTCTATCTACAGCTTAGACAGATTTGAGGGTAGTCTTTGAAGCGTAAGGAAAGTGATGTGCTGTAGGATGTGTCTGAACTTCTCGTCCTTGACAGCAAGAACATATTGTGTTAGTATTTCTAAGTGTCATTAGCTCTCTCAACAGATCTGCTCTGGAAATACTTCTGTCTGCATTGGATTTATGAACTTGTAAAGGTACTTGGTTAAGAACTATGCTATCAGGGTTTTTTCTTTCTGGAAGGAAAGACAAAAGAAAACTTTACGATTCTCATTCTAGACGCAAATTCATATCTAACTCCTCTCTCTCATCAATCTGCTAAAATCCCAGGTGAAAGGTGCTTGATATAAATAAAGCTTATAGCAGAAATTACAATAGGAGGAAAGAGATCACTCTTGTCTAAGTAATGGCTATGTGTCTGGAGAGGTTTAACAAGACCACAAGCAGAGATCATCAGGTCTTGGCAATAGTAGTCAGAGGATCAGTCTTAATTGTGAGACACAGATAACCTTCAGAACATGTCCAGATTTGGCAATTTTACCAAAGTACACAGATTACATAATACATATTTAAACCATTCAAACATTTCCTTCTATCTTTGATACAAAACAGCTCCCACCCACTTGACGTTATAGACCGAGTGATTCAGATCTATTGGCTCTTGGTTGTGGAAAAATCTGCCTTGAGGTCAGTTGTGGTTCATACCACAAGCAGCCATCCTTTCTTTACTCTGCCTAACTCCTGCCTGCTATTTTAAATGGACACAATATCCTTACTTTCAGCTTCATTTGATTAAGGGTCTGCATAGAGTCATATGCAAAGTATAAGGACCTCTGAATGCTGTGTATGTGCAGGAGCCTGTCTGTGAGCTGGCCCCTGTTGGGTCTAAGCAGAAGGTAAAGGAGGTGACTGTGACTCAAAATCCAGGCTTGGGAAATACTGAGAGAGAGCCTAGAGGAGTCCATTGCTGCCACATTGATGGAAATCCTGTGTGAATTCCTTCCCACCTGCTGGAAAGCAGCAAATTGTAGCAGCCCAGAAAATGCTTGAGATGTGTCAGAACTTCTGAGTTCTGCCATGTCCCTAAACATCTTTCCTGAAACTGGAGGAGTTTTTTTTCCCTGCCCCGCCCCCCATTTCCTGTATATAACAATCAGACTTTAGTAATTGCAACTTTTCTTTTAATTTTCTGAGTTACAAGCCCACATGAGGCCTTTTGGATTCATTATGCATGAACCAGTGTGTATCTGGGGATGAATAATGTTCCATCTTACTTTCTTTTTTCCCCTTGCTCTGAATGGTTGTTTTTTAACAGAAATGCCTTTTTCCTTTTGAGAACTCTCAGAAATATGTTCCTTTAAGAACCTCCTACATGGTATGTATTTGCAATTTGTAAACACAGTATGTCAAAGAATGATTTGATTCAGTGGTGAGGCAGCCAGATATTTGTATGTCATGAGGTCTAAGGGAAACAAACTGACCCTCAGCCTTCCCCCATCCAGGCAAATTCTGATGGGACCCTCAAATAGCTCTGGCAAAGTGCTCTGTTTCTTTTGGACTTGATGAATGCTTTTTTCTGTGAAGACATGTAATTACTCCTTCCTTTATTTTGCCGCACAAGTTACCAAGAGAAGCAGCTTAAAACTAAATGTGAGTATTGAGGCTTTTTTCTGTTATTCCTTTATCTGATAATCTTTAAACATGTTTGTATAGAAGGCACTTAATTTAATATTTTGAACAAGTATGCGGGAAGTTTTTCCTCACAAAATTGCTGAATAAATTAGATGCAGATTTCCAAATATATATTATGTTGTTAATTTTGTGTTCCTAAAGAGATACCACACTTAATAAATAATTAAAATTATGTTTTTATTAATTCTTTTCATTGTGCTAAATACCTCGCCCACTAAATTGCGGTAAGATTGTTTGGGGTTTCCTTTGTAAAGAGATGAGGATGAGTTTTGTTTACTCCAAAGAACCATCCAACAAAAAATGAATATGCTGTTTCCCATTACATTTTTACCTCCTAGCAAGCTTTCTTAGCTTGTGTAAGAAAAAAATTCTAGATAGTGTCTTTTCTGTTAAGTCACTTGGTTCTAGCGTAGGTAATTTTAGCATGTAATGTGGATTGCTCTTTATTTTGGAAGTAAAAGAGTTTCCAAGCTGATTTTTATAAGAAGACAAAATATTGCTGTAAACAACAAGTATCTCCAAATTCTCCCTCCATAAGACACTGTGTTTTCTTTCTTTATTTTTGGGATCATAATTTTGTCTGGTATTTACACTGAGAAATTAACTTTCAGGTGCCTTTTTTTTTGTTTGTGTTAATATTTTTCTTCTCTTTGTGTGACAAGTTGTTATTTGTACAGTAACAGAACAAACTGCAGTGGATTTGATATATTAACATTATAACAGATTGCTGATGGTCATCCCATGTAATTTTATTGCAGGATCAGGAAAGTCACTTTGATACAAGGGTGTTTAATTGGTAGAATATTGAGATGATACTACCTTGCAGGGTTAGAGAAAAATTAATTCAAAAGCTGCTTGAAGGAGATTCTCATGTATGGTGTCTCCAATTTTTAGGCAGTCATAATTTATAAAGCGTGTATTTTTTGGTTGACATGGTAAGACATATTTTCCATCAGCTCTCTACCGATAATCCCAGCTTTTTTCATTTATTTTCCCTACCAGACTTTTATTTCTCAAAAGAACCGTTAAAAACTTTTAGTATTGCCTAACCATGGACAGACAGAAAGAAATATTTTTACTAGCATGCTTCCAAGCATCAAACCCAAAATCAGAGGGTGAAATTCCAAACCTGTTGGAAGGAGCAGCCCTCCTGCCAACTCAAGATCTTGGTGCTGTCGACGCTTTTAGATCACCTGGATAATAAATCTGAGCTGACTTTTTCTCCACACTTCCCTGCCAATTTAGGGTAAATGATGATCGTAAATTAATCATTTCTAGTCCAAATGTTCTGTTAAAATCTCTAGAGTCCTAAGTTTGGAAGCTGGCATGGAGAAATGCTGCTGATGCTCCACTTGGGCTGCTGCAGCTGAATTCATTCTTCTGAGAATGGGGCATGCAGCTCTTATGAGAAAGAAGGCTGTGAGCTCCTTGTTTCATATATTTGTGTTTTCCTGTAAAATGTCAGAGGGATCAAGCAAGGACATTTCTGTGGAAATATGCAAACATGACTCCAAGGAAACAAGTTAATAAAACCCCATGACATAACCTCTGTAGCAGCGATAAAGTGAAGGATGAGACTCGCAAAGGGAAGATACACTGCCTTAGTTCCTTCATAATGATGGCTAAGTTTAATTTCTGCTAGTAATCACACTGGAGAGGAATTTATATCTGTCCTTTAGCTAAGAAAAGTGCCTTGCTCACTAGCTTCAGCAGGTTTAAGCTAGATTTTATAAATATCCCTATTCATGTTGCCATGTAGTACGTCACCTATCATCCCTACTTGTTCCCATTTCTTAGACTTAAGGGTTTTCTTTGATTCTACTTCATTCATGCTAGTATGCTACTTTTCTTCCCAGCTAGGGTTGCCTTTGAATTTGTTCAATGTCCATGTAAAAGGACTGGTTAATTCTTGCGCATCTCAGCATAGTGTGGGTAATGGATATGAACAGGCTGTCCTAGCTGGTCGCCGACCTCACACTTAAGAGGCTTCATCAGTCAGAAAAATATTAATCTTCCTGAACTGTGTCTTTGTACATAGGTAGCAGAATTATAAGCAAGAATGACCAAGTGCCAGAGGATGGTGTAGTTGTTAACAGAACATTTTGCTTAAGAATATTCATCATAACCTCAGAGTCATAAAGGACAATTGCAAAGTGCTCATCTGGAGCACTCATCATTTCATCACTTTGGCTAAATTTGGAAGTATTTTCTACCTCTAGCACTGGGAGTTGACCAGTTGGCAACCTTTGTACACTGCTTTTAGCTATCCCAGGCCAGTGCTGTGGATGTAGCCTGATGGGCAGACCCATCTGATGGCAAAGGTGCAGTGAATGGCTTCTTTTGTTCCCTCTCCTGCAGTTTTGCTCTCTGGCCTTGAGGAAGTCAATTACTTTGCTGTGACAAGTATTGACCTTTTCTGTAGACGAGTAACTCACAAATGTGTTTTAGGATTATGTTATTACTGTTGTTAGAAAAGCATTTTGAAACCTTTGAAAGGAAGGCTGTAGAATACCTCAGAGATTTAGGTTTTAATTCTATTTATCAGAACCCATAATAGTATTAGGCTTAAACATGCTTATTGAGCTCAGTCTTTTTCAAGTGAGCTCTTCAAGTTTCAAATTCAGCTACATAATGATTGATTTATGTACTAAAACATGCAAAACTGTGGCATTATTAGAGTTCAAAAATCTAACATGCATGGGAAAAATGTTTGGAGTCAAAACTATTTCATGCTGGTCTTCTAATTGGCAATCTTTGTTTAGTCTAGTGCTTGAAAATTGAAGAGCATTGAGAAATATTTCAAATTAAAAGCTCAAACAGTTTGGGTTTATTGGATTTTTTTAAAATACGGTAGCAGAATTCTTAATTTGTTTGATCACTTGCTTAGACTTTTTACTGAAATTTTTTAATAAATTTTTCATAAATTTTACATAAATTAGCAAAAAGGCTTTGGATTGTATTTGTTCCTTGATGCAGTTTCTGCTACTGTGTTCCACTCTCCCACTCCTCAGACCAACCTTTTGCAACACAGCTGGTCAGAATTATGGTCTCTGAGCACCATCCTCTACCAAAAATCCATTCTAGGTTTGCAAAGATGGTTGTTGCTACATTTTTCACATCATCACTGGAGTAAATCTGCATCAGCCAGACTCTACTAGTATCAGTGGGCTCACTATTCCACACTATCCTTGAGTTAAATTATGTGTTCTTAAAACTTTCCTTAATGTTAGAGAGGAATTTCTTCATTCTTACCAAATTTCCTCTAGCATTCTAAGATTTGGTGATGGGTTCTATTTGTCTGAAGCAAATGTTGACTGTCTTGGGTGTTCAGATAAATTTTAGCCTTAATTTTCCTTCAATCAGATAATCTCAGTCATACACTGGAATTGATTTTTAGATAGTGTGTGTTTATAATCATAAAAAGAAATTCACTCTGAAAGTCATGGTGCCAAAAAGAAAACAACAACAACAAAGACTTTTTCACATATCAGAACATTACAGAAATCCCAGCAGGGCTGTTACTGAAGGGTCAGTAACCTCACATCATAATAAAGACAGAATACTACGGTCTACTAATTTTAAATCATAGCCAATTTTAGACTATTTTAAATAGAAAGAAAATGTTTTATGTGTGATGCAGATTTTAAGGTTTAAGGGAAATGTTAGGATACCCAGTTACATAACTGTTCTGCAGATTTTATCTCCCAAGAAGCCAGAACAGGTAATGTAAGAGTCACAAAGGCTTCAGGTAGGTAGCAAATATCACTGGCAGGAGCACAGGGCTGAATCTCTGTAAGGACTGGTTGTTGCTGCTTCACAGGATGTGAAGATTCAAGTGAAAACTGAGTCAACACTATGTTATCTCCTATCTTCTTTAACAGCACATTATCTACTCAACTGCTTAAGAATTCAGAGGTCTTTAATTAACATTTTTTGCCTGCCTAATGGATGATGCACAAAGACACATATTTAAAGAGCCAAAAAAGGAAAACCACCACCATTTTTTATTCTATATTTGTCCTGGTGACACTGTTATTTTTCCTCTCTGGTAAAAGACAAACAAAAAGCCAAAGACCTCCACTCCCTGCTCTTTTTTCTACCAGCCCCACTCCTAAAAGGTTTCTTCTAAAAGCATTCATTGTCTTCAAAATTCCTTTTGAAGGAATTTGAACAGTTCTAAAACTGTTTTTACATTGTGAGTTCATATATCCTTTGACTGTGTTAGAATGAAATGTGCTGGATAACTATCAACACTGAATATAGGACATGATGTAAAAGAATATGTATAATCTGAATATTTAATCTTTTGTTTTCCCTCAGCTCAGAAGCCAGTAGCCTGTCCTTGATGCACCTACATAGATAAACTAATAAGACTTTCCTGTCCACAGTGAGTTTAGAGCGCCCAGAGCAGGAAATAAAAGCAAAAAACCACCCTGACATAATTCCACCTCATTGGTGCACACACAGCTGAATTGCACTATTTTGTAACTGCAACCTTGGTGCACATGCTGAGACTTCATAAATGAATTGTGCATAGCACTGCCCAACAGATAAAAGCATGCTAGCCCTAAACTCCAGAAAATATTAAATCACCTAATTTGACATCCATGAATTGTGATAAATTATTCAGCTACATTAATTTGCACACAGATGCCAGTGTTCTAAGTGATCCGTTTTAAGAGAAGACAGAGCAGGTGGTCATGTAGCACTTAGAGGGAAGCAGAAAGAAGGCAAATAATTCTGGTGAAGAGTACCCACGGCATATTTTCATGTTGGCTGTTTGTTGTGAGCTCTGCTAGAAACCTTTCTTGCCATCTGTCTCAGTTATATCATATAACCTGTTCATTACTGTAGAAATGGTAGAATACAAAGAGTCACACTTCTTTCAAATTTTCTTTACCAGATTAGATGCCTCATGGTCTGTCTACCTAGCAGATGCAATATATACATATGAATTTTAATATGTTTTTGCTGTTATTATTATATCTCTGTTTTCCAAAAACAGTGCAAGTGCAGAGCGTCATTAATGCTAAATATCATACCCATACCTACTGTGTTAATTGTCATCAAAAATCCAAAGTCCATGGGTAGAGACCAGACTGTTTCTAGCTGTCTTCAATGTTTCTGCTTACTCATTCTCTCCTTGTTGCCCAGAGAGGTTGTGGATGTTCCATCCCTGACAGTGTTTAAGGCCAGGCTGGATGGGGCGCTGAGAAACCTGGTCTACAGAGAGGAGTCCCTGTCCATGGCAGGGGATTGGAAATAGGTGATCTTTAAGGTCCCTTCCAACCCAAACCATTCCATTATTACTTGATCCTGCCTCTTGAAATTGCCCATCTTGAAGCCTGTTTTGTCTTGGGAAGGACTGGAGAGTGACACAGCAGTGGTGACCCCAGACATCTCCCATATAATGGGAAGACATTTGCAGTGCTACATTTGCAGTGGTCAGCATTTCTTAGACTCTACAGCAGTGGCTTTACAAACAATGTTTTCTCTTGGTGTAATAGGGCTTGTCTGCAGTGCCACATCATCTGTATTTTCAGAGATGAGCTTGAAAAGATATCAGCCAAGCCTGACTGAGCACTGCAAGCAGCAAAACTGGCCTATGGAATATTTGGCCTACAAATCAAAATAACTGGGAACAATGATAATTGGAGTAGGGATCTTACATCCCAGTATTACTGACAGTAGCCATTGTTTTACCTAAGCTGTAATGCTATCTAACTCATCATAATCTCTTAACAAGGCTGAGACTAGAAAATTTTAGATTTGATTAATTTTGATAAGGTGTCATCCTTTTATTAAAAGAGTGCTGTGTCTCAGTTTATATTTTTCCTCAGAAAATTAGTTCAGGCTGGCATAGCACAGCTGGAGATAAGAGGAAAAGCCACTGCAGCAGATGCTTGATTATCATTTGGGGGATTTACGTTTGGGTTTGGGGGAAGCAAGTCTTTCTTTTTTCAAGCAGGGTAATGAAAAATCCTTTCCAATTTTAGCTTGTTGCTAACAATGCTGCTGCTGCTGAACTTTTTATTTTTCTCATTTTATTTCTTAAAGCATTTCTAAGTAGGTCACAGGCTTTTAAAAAACCCTTTTAGAAAAAGTTGTGCTGTATAGTCTGTTGTAGTTTTTTTAAAAAAAAAAAGATTGTAATAGAGTAATCTTCATCCATATTGCTATTCCTGAAATAAAATGGAAGGGCAGGGAAATCTGGTCTCTACAGCTAAAACATCGATGAAGATGAGAAATTGCATTTTTCAGTACGACGTTAAAGATTACTATTAGAATCAGCATTCCCTATTGAAATTCTGTTACTTCTTGTTAGTGGAAAAACTGTTTGGTTTGGTGACCTCCAGGCACTTCAGTCACCCTTGTATCACAGATATCATTTCTTATTATTACTGTTTTGCCCGGGAGAGCTTTTAGCCCAAAAGGCATGCTTGTGTCACTTCAGGGAGGTGTGTCCCTGCCTGGTGGTGTCAGTGTATGGCTGAGATGGGGCACTTCTGCCCAGCTGGGCAGTCATTTAGTGCAGATGCTGTTCTAGCAGAGGTGGATCCAAAATGCTCCTCTGATGCTGCTCCCTACAAGTATTCGAAGGGGGGGACTCGTGGGAATCTGGAGAGGGACTCTTCATCAGGCATACTAGTGATAGCACAAGCAGTAATGGGTATAAACTGAAATATGGGAAGTTTATTAGAGACATTAGGAAGAAATTCCTTATGGTGAGGGTGGTGAGGCATTGGAACAGGTTGCACAGAGAAGATATGAATGTCCCACCCCTGGAAGTCTTCACAGCCAGATTGGATGTGGCACTGGGCAGCCAGGTCTGGTGGGAGATGCCCCTGCCCACAGCACTGGAGTTGGAACCAGATGACCCTTAAGGTCCCTTCCAACCCTTAAAATTCTATGAGTCTATGATTTGCACAATAGGGATGAACTAACTGGTGGAAGTCTCAGATCAGGACTTCAGTGCATGTCTTCATTTGTAATTTCCACTTTCTGTTTATTTAAACTTTTTGAAATATCATTCATGATTCCCTAATCACAGACTGTGAGTGTCAAGGCAACAAAGGGTACTTGGAAAAAACAGGCATCTTCAGGGGACCTGTTTTGTTGTTATGAGAATGCCCCCGCTCCTGTTGCAATGCCCATAAGAGAATACTGAGGGTTTGTGGAGACTTTTACCCTCCCTCTTTTGCCATTCAGAGTGATAAATTTTCTGTGGCCCATCACAGAATCACCTTGCAATCCCCCTGCTGAACCCGATGAACGTCCTGTCACCCCACTTTTCCAGTTTTGGGGAGATGCGTCTTGATAACAGCCCATCCATGTGGTGCATCAGCCGCTCCTCCCACTGTGGTGTCATCTGCCAATTTGCTGTGGGTACCACTCTGTCTTATCTAAATCACCAGTTAATCTGAGTATTCTTTGTCAGATGAGCCCTTTGTAACAGATGCAATCCTCAAACCTGTTTTATGGTTCGGTATGGGTAGTACAACTAATACTGAAAGGATTTTACATTGAAAGTCACAACAGTGCACAGCTGAATTATTTCATCACTTCATTTATTCCATACATTTGACAGTAGTCAGAAAATAATGAGCTCCATAATGACACAGGAGAAAACACTGGCTTTACCAGACTATGTGAAAACTTGTAAAAAATGTGGGTTTTATTTCAGGAAAAAAAAAAAAAAAGAGGCAAGAATTTAGTTGACTACACCATTTGAGTTTGTATGGTGTAAACAAAGTAGACAGCAATACCAATTAAGGAAAAAATTAAAAAATTCCTAAGATGCTTGATCCCTTAGTTAAGCCACAGCTCTTGCCCTTTTTGCTTGTAGTCATGGGATGTGTAAACACAGTACGATTCAGTATGAATTACCAGACGAACCTCTAAAATACCTGCTTTGTCTTGACACCCCACCAAGACAGTGTCACTTGTGGACCATGAAGTGGGATGGTTAGAATGTTACAGCTGTGTTCTATTTGGCAACCATCCTGGCTGCCTAAAGGAGAATTTAATCAGTAAGAACTCTGTACTCAGATGCTTCCAGGACCTGATGTTATATCACTGTCCTGTGCCACAGAGATAAGATAGTTCAGAGTTAATATCTCTGTTTTCTTTCCTGTGGGTTCTTGGTTTCACTTGATCTGTAATATACGCCCTTAATTCCTATTGCTTCTGTAGCCATTTTTAGAAACACAAATATTACAGAGCCCTTAATGCATAAATTTCTATATTCATTCTATAAAAATAGAAATAGGGAAAATGAAGTCAGCAAATTCATGCAAGTAAGGCAAATTGCGTTAAAAATTAAAACATGCACTTACCTGAAAATGAACAAGTGCCTGGGGCAGCTTGCTGGGGTGTCATCCTCATAGGAGATCAAATTATTTTATTATCCTTCAGTGTTGTTCAAAGGACTTTTTCTCTTTTTTTTTTTTTTTTAATGCCCTCTAAGAAGGGGCCTCATTCCAATAATTGTATGTTCTTGAAGAAAAGGATGATGAAGTTCAATGGCAGGTATATTTAGATTGGGAAATAGTCCATTAGAATAGCCATGAAGTGAAAGATAGAATATTTTTACCTGTATGTACATATCTGCATCCATATGTATATACTAATTCTTTTCTGAGTAATATGAATGTTTCTTGGTGTTTTATTCTTGTATGATGTGAGGGAAATTAAAATATATTTATAGAAAACCTCAAGATAAATTATTGAGAGTTTTATCCTTCTAGTTCTGCCTTTTAGCTCCAGTGAGAACACAAGAATTTTTTTCCTGATGATTCCATATTTATCAGGATTCACACCTTCACAGTCATGTTCTTATAGCTTTCTTCAGGGAAGTCTTCTAATGCTCTTCATTTTATAGGAAATCATTTGACTGTCCAGAAAGTCCCTGTCCTAATTTGTTGTAGTTAAATTTTATCTTAATCTGCTTTAACAGCAGGCTGACTTGCCAGATCTGTTTTTTTATTTTCGTCTCTTTTTATCATTCAGTCCGTGAAACTGCTGCATTCTCAAATCTGACCCCAGGGACTCCAGTTAAAATATCCTCACATCCTTGGCAACGTCTCTCTCACCTCCTTGGAATATTCTTAACACTAAAAATGATACCACGTATCCCTGCCTACCAGGTACATAAAAATCAACAGAATTTAGCTTCCAATTAAAAATGTTCCAATTTAAATAGTAAAATCGTCTTTTCCCAAGGAATGGAGACATGGCAGTCTTTCCCTGTGCCTAGGACTCGAGTTAGCAGTTGGAATGCTGGAGTCAGCGTTTCATTCCATGAGAGTGAATAACATCAGATCTCCAGAGATTTCTTAACTGACCTTCAAAACACAAAGTCTAGCTTCCAGCAAACTTAAAGTAAACATATTACTCTAGAGATTAGGATCAAAGCACAAGAAAAACATTCTACTTAACTGTGTGGCACTTGTACCATTACTGTTTATTGGAGAAAGGATAAATGGTGCTGGGAGAGACAAGATTCACCTTTTTTGCATTTTCTAATGGTAAAAGTAGTTCTCAAAGGTTGCCCATACCTTGGCCAAGAGGTTTGCAAAAATCTTCATTCTTTAGCATACCATTGCTGCTTCATTCCCAAATTTATCATGATTCATTGTCAAACTGAAGGTTTTTCTAAAGAAAACTCTTGGGCAACTTGAACATTCTATCAGAGGACACTCTCAGGCTTTGACTCTGTTCTTGGGGGTACCTTTTTAAAGTTCTTAAGCAACAATTCTCATCTAGAACAGAACTAATAGCACTTTGCTCCCATATCCATATAGGGGTTTAGAAGGATAATTATGTTACAAATTCAGTAGTTCTGAAGTATTATAGTAGCAGGTCTTGTTTGTGCACACGACGTGGGCTTCCTGGAACAGACTGACTTCCTGGGGAAAAAAGCAATAATCAAGAGAACCACTTGCTAAAGAAACTTATTTGGTATGCAGAGTTTTGATAACTTAAAAACCTGATTGACCTTCATTAGAAGTTAAAAATGGAGATATTTCTACAGATATGGGAAGCTATTTGTTGGTGAGGTTTGCACAATAAAAATGCGTTATAAGTAACAAAACTTTTCATGAATGCCCCATTTGGATTTTGTTGTTTAGGCTGAGGTGGAACTCTGTCAGGAAGCAGGAGTACTGATCCAGCAAGGAGGGGATCAGTAAGGTGGGTCACTCAGGGTTATCTTCTAAGACAGTTCATTATTTAATTCCCACTAAAAAAAGGAATTAAAATCCTCTGAAACCCAGTTTCAAGCCTGTCCTGTGATCTTGATAATGGAGCACAGTTAACCACAAACACTCCTTGATTGTGTCCTTAGGCACCAGTTTATACTTCTTTCCCGAAACAGAGCAAAATGCGCAAAACTTAACCTTGACTTTGGTCATGACTGTGATTGTGCATTAAATGCACTGAGCTCTGCCTGGTTTTTATGTGCCATGTTCTGTAAATGTACAAGCTGATGGATGTAATTTTCCCTCTACAAGTGTGTTCATTTGTTTATTTGTTACACATTCAAATCTCTGATCTTAAGGAAATGGAAGTCCAGATTTAAGCCCTGTTTTATTATTTTTCCAAGGATACCGCATAAAACACATCAGAAATATTTTTAAGAAAGCATGTTTCCCACTGATCTGTGTTCCAGATTATTTTATTTCCTTACTGCACCCTGTCTTGGCTGACGCAAATATTAAGGGCAGTAAGAAATACCGTATATCAATTCAGCTCTAAAGATTTTCAGTTTACAGGAGCAACAAGTTTTCCCATCAAGTAATTACTTCTGGTCTGAAATAAGTATGACAGCCTGTCTTCCTGCCCCCTTTCCACTATTTTACTAGTACACCTCCCAGAACAGAGTAATAAATGCCTGACCTTATGCACTGGTGCCAATGGAAACCTGCAGTAATTGTTTTTTTCTCACAGCTCATTTTGGTTTCGAGCTTACTGAAGCAGAAACCCAGAAAAATATTTTATACCTTTTTAAAACTGAACCATGGTTAAAAGACAGTCAGTGAGTGTATAAAAACAAATTATGAGGGTGTGACTCTAAGTGGACTAGATATAGGCTTTGTCATGGATAAGAACTCCCTCTAATTTTGTCTTCTGTATGTTCTTCCTTATTCTCAGGCTCTGCATCTGGTTAAGAGAAATTAAATTGTTCTGTTATTCAAAGTACAAAAAATTTCAGCTGCCCAAAGTCACTGACATGTAAATACTTTAAGAGACCTTCCCCAGTTGTTTTTAACTCCTCTAAAATTCATGATTGCTGATGCTGGCTGCAGCTACACCCATTGAGTTTAATGAAGAGTGCAATCCAATGAGCCCAGCAGATGTTTTTGGGGTTTCTTCACTGTGAACTTTCTGGTTTCTTCTTCCTTCATTTCCAAGAATCAAGACCCAATTTTAGCAGACTGATGATGATCCAACCAGCAATAAGAAGACTGAAATAAGTCTTCATCTCCACAATCCTTAAAACAATCACTATTGCAGATCTATAAGCAGCTGAGATTCGGATGTTTGTCCGAGCCTCTTTAGCCCAGAAAACTGAAGGATGGGAAATTCACACAACTGACTCTCAATAGACTTGTGGTATTTCCTGCACTTGTCCAGCACAGAAATATAAACTATCTCACATTATTTTGGTACTGCCAGCATGGAATCCAGCAATAAAGAAATATGTAAGAAAAAACAATCTTTTCCTATAACAACAAGGGAAACTTTAAGTTCTGATTTTGTTTGACTTATGATTTAGTTTATTTTTCTTTATATTTTACTCTTTTGCTCTCCTGGGGTATTTGTGTGACCTTACAGTGCCACCAAACATTAGCAGTACAGCTGGGATAATGCAAAAAACAAGTCGTATATCCTGGAGTCCCTTGTCTTCCTTCTGTTGGATCAGGCAGATGTGGGGGTATTTTGAAAAGAAAGGAATGAGCAGAAAGACAGGAGTATCAAGAGAAGGTCAGGAAGACTCTACAGAGTGCCTGTCTCTTCTCTTTGGCCTTTTAACTCTGCAGTTGGTTTCATTTCTGAATTATTGCTTCTATCTCCATTACCTGACTTCTGGATGAACCATATCTCAAAATCCAGTACATAGTGCTGATAATGCCAGTAGTTGTACATAAATCTGAAGATGGCTTCATTTTCAGGTGTCTGACCTGAAACAATGCTGGAACAAGCTGAAGCAGCCCTCTTGCTCCCCATCATGTAGGTAATACAATTTGCAGTGTATGTTGTTAAAGGCTACCATTTTATTGTAGAACAAACCAGCATTAAGAAACCTAGGACACTGCGAATGACCAGGAAATGCCTGTCTAACTTTCACAGGTAATGCAGCACTACTTGGTATTTGAGCAAGCAAATGGTCATGCACTGAATCACCTGATTTTTCCATCTTTTGCAGATCACGTGGAGGGCTCCAGCAGGATGACCAGCAGTCACACAGACTGTCATTTCTGCCTGCAGTCTCTCCGTGGCAGGAAATATGCACTAAGAGATGAAAATGCTTACTGTGTTCCATGTTACGACAGCCTGTACGCCAACCCCTGCGAAGAGTGCAAGAAACCCATTGAGTGCAGCTCCAAGGTAAAGATTTAGCTTGCACTTTTTGTTCCTTGTTAAATTATACACAAATCCAACTCTTTAATGGAAGATTTGGTATCCAGCCCTTTGCATATCCCTGTCTTGGTGAAGAGACCTAAGCACAGCTGTTGTGCATCCACAGACAGCAGAGTGAAACAGTGCTATTTCCCCTGAATGGGAAAGCTCTGGGATCAAAGGTGAGGAAATCTGCACATGCATATACCCCAAGCATACAGCAAGGCTGTGGTGTATGTGTGGACCTCAGCTAGGCTCCATCCTTCACCTGCAGTCACTCACTGGCAGCAGAGGCTGCACAGTGCTGGAGGGGTGATAAGGTGGGTGGTGTAATTCAGTGTATCAGATTGATTGACACCTTGGAACTTCTGTGAGATGTTCATTGAAAAAATATTTTGAGCATTGAATAAATTACTTTTCCTGTAGGTGTTGACAAGCAGATGCCAAGCTGAGAAGACAACATGTTTATAATTTGCATATTCTCTCTCTCTCTCTTGGAAATGAAATATTTTTTAATTTCTGCTAAATTCTATGTTTACTTTGCTGATGTCACAGATGGCATGTTAGCAGCAGTGTTCCTGACCTTGTCCTTCCTTTCACCTCTCCATATTTTGCAATATCAATAATTCAAGTTCCTCTTTGATATTTGACACAGTTTCTAGTACTCCATACTTCAATTTAGAACACGTATATTCGACTTTGAATTTTAAGGTCAAATGAAACCTATCAAAAAGTACTTGTGTTGCCAAGTATAGTTTGTACTGGTCGCCTTCTCACTATGCTCTCTTTGCCTATGTTCCTTAGAAATAAAAAGACAGAAAGTTATTAAAATAAACCTTTTGGAAGGCTTTCCCAGCCCAGGCACTTCAAAGCACGTCATCTGAGTGCAGGAATCATCCAAAGAAAATGCCGATTTGGATGAAGACACTTCTCAAACTCTCATCACCCTTTTACCCACAGCAACATAGCACCAGTCAGGTTCACCAGGAGGGCACATGCTTTGGGTTCACTTAATTTCACCTTTAAAATCAAAAATTAAATAAGTGACAGGATTACAGTTGTTGAAGATCATAAACAAAAAGCCATGTCTTTGGACTGAGTGGAAGGAAAAAAATGGGAGAAAAAAGCAGATGTGGTAAGAAAGGAGAGAACCTGGCTAGAGACATCTAGAAAAGTGACACACAGACATCTGCAGCTGATTGTCTCACCTCTGCCAAGGGGCTAGATCTTGGTGTTCTTCCTCTCCTTTTCACCCAGTCTTTGCCTCGGGCTGCTCTGGGCTGACAGCCTAGTTCTTGCAAGGTTCAGAGTGCTAACTAATGCAATGAAAGTGCTCAGCACATCCTGAAATGAAGCATGATATTTCTTTCATTTTTAGCTCTTTAAAAGGCAGGGGCATGATAAAGGAGAACAATGAGATTGGATTTGTGCCCTTTTATATTTCTTACTTATAAAAGAGCCCTGGAAGGGTTTATTTTTTAAGCTGGGAGGGTTTTTTGGAGATGAATTTTCCCCTTACTTTTCTAACTGTGGAAAAACTAAATCTGTTGTTTGGTCTTTTTTTAATTCTTAGTCAGGATCTCCTACATATACTGTTAGCTCTTTCATCCCTTAAGCCCACTGAGTCTTAAACAAACATTTTTTCTGCCAAGTTTTCAGGGGGATTTTTATCAGATATAAACAAAAGCAGTATTTTTTTTAAATCTTACTAACAATTGTTTTGCTCTCAATGAGATTTTAATTGCTTGTTTTCTGACATAACTTAGCACTATGTCAGCTGGAAGAAGAAGTTGTAACATTGAAAATACATAAGGTTCATTTCAAATTCTACAGAATATGAGCTTCCTCTCCAGTGGTTTGTGCACATTAAAAATGTTGATCACTTGTTTCCCCTTGAAAGACAAATGTAATATACGATTCTTCCAATAAAAACATACCTCTATGTTACATAAGGAAAGACATTCTGCCAAAGCAGCTCATAATGGCCTTTGCAAGAGGTCTGCACAAGAGTGTGGCGTTGAGTGCCTACAACTTTCCTGAGCACACTTCTGGTTGGATCCACCACTGCAATGTTCCTTGGTTGTCATTTTAGTTCTGGAAGGAACTGAGGGATAAAAACACTGTAAATAAATGTTTTGATTAACATGAACTTACTTTCTCCGAGGATCTGGCCTACAAAGGTCATCACTGGCATGAGGGGTGCTTCAGGTGTGCCAAGTGCAGTCGCTCACTTGTGGAGAAACCATTTGCTGCCAAGGACGAGGTCTTGCTGTGTACTGACTGCTACTCCGATGAGTATTCATCCAAGTGTTTTCACTGCCAGAAAACCATTATGCCTGGTAAGACAACAGGGGCTCTTTGCTGAGAAATTGAACCACATTTTTAATAATAACCACCTCCTGGAATAACCAAGCTACAAGGTCCTTGACTTTCAGAGCAGCTTGGAGGTGACTACTCTTCCTTTGTGTGTAGCACTCTCCCAGCAGCGGGGAGAAGGCAGGCAGACACATCTCATCTATCATTGACGGGTCTTAGGAATCCTTATAAAAATATTAAGAGTTCAGTGCAGGGTAAAATGTGTTCATGTGGTGTCCTTGGTTCTGCTACAGTTCTTAGGAGGCATATCCCACTGTGAGCATAGATAGACAAACTGAGCTATTGTGCGCAGGAGTGCCAGATTGGACAAGTCATTGACATGTTTTCCACATTGACCAGACCCTGTGCTTGTGTTCTTTATACCAGTGCTTTCACTCAGCATACAAATTTAAACAAAAATTTTGTTTAAATTGTCAAGACAATTTGCCTTCAAATCATTAGCAGCATTTTTACTAAAATTAATAAAAGTCCATTTTATAATACTGTCCATGTTTACAATAGGCTTACTTCCTGCCATTAGCAACCTTGAAAATTTGGCACTTTCCACTAAACTGCTTCTCAGCTTTTGATTGTGTCTGTTCAGGACATGCTCTAAACTTCATTGCTAAAACATCAATAAAGCTCATACAGCAGAGTGATTATCCAAAAGCTGCCTCTTCACAGGCATCTGAGAGAAGCCACAGCACCATTTGTTGCAAAAGGAAGCTGCTTGCTTAGGAAAATGTGTCCCTAACTTTTGGAACGGAGAACATCAGTAAATTTGTCAGTGACACTGGAATTTTATTTTTCAGTAAATCTTAATGCCAAACAGTAAGATCCAGGCTGTGCAAAATTATAGTCTTACTATTGCTACTAGATTACTCATGTTGTATTCAACCTGTAACACTACTTTGTATTTTTACAGTTTGTTTCCCTTTCATTACAAGTAAAATCGGCATTAGTGGAAACAAATATTGTAACAATATAGTTGTGTTCATTTTAAGGATTATAACCTGTTTAAATTGTATATAGTTTACAAAAATATTGTCAAATAGGCACACCTCACTAGATGTGATCAAAAAAGTGCCAGAATACACTCTGGTTTGCATTATTATCTTCTGGTGTATATCCACACTGCTTGTTTTGTCACAGAGTCTAAATCCTTGCAGCAAGTGCCTGAAGGTGTGAGAAACGGTGCAACAGTGGCATGGGAATGCCAGCCAGTCTCTATATCATTAAGCTCTTTCTCATCAGCATGCTAGCTCTGTGTTGAAAAGATCTAGTTGTGAAAGACAGTGAGATTAGCCTTCTGGTCCCTGGGATGAAGCTGAAAACCTTTTGTGTCTAAATACAACCAGTAATTTCTCCACTGGCCCTACAGTTCAGGAAACAGGTACAGTGGGATTAATCAGCAGCAATTTTCTTCTTTATTTGGAGAGGATGGTAAAGCACCTTGCACCTCTCTGTGCAGTCTGATGCTACCTACAGGTAGGAAGTTATGGATGGGGATCCACTGGAAAAATTGCTCCCAGATACATGTGTATATCTTAGACTTATGTTTCTATATCAAGATAGGACACCTGTACACAGAGATAAAAGCTCTGAAACTCCTCTGACAAACCTTTAACTGAGCAACTTTCTGTCCTTGTGCTGTATCAGAAGCATCTAGTAAAACATGATAAAAAGAATTGCTGTTCTAGGACAGAAATGGTGAGCTATAGGAGAAGTCAATGTAATGTGATGTATCACAGAAGAAAATATTTACTTTTAGAAAGTTCCAGTTTAAGCTGATGAAGATAAATAATGCATTTATAAGCAAAGGAGCCTTAGTTTAAGAAAGACAGAAGACAGGACAATAATAAATGTACTAAACATCCAACAAATTAATCTCAAATTTATAAAAGTGCTGCGTACCTGAACATTATCTCTGAGTTGGCTGGTTTGATAGAAACTGAGCAATTCGAGCATAATCACAAAGAAGAAACCCCAGAAGATTCATATAAGAGTAGACTATAAAAATCATAGCTTAGGCAGTTCAGTACATCTTTTGCTAGATTATATGTCACTGAATGGGTTCTTGAAATTTCAGTGCATTCCTAGAAGCTCTATTAAATTGGAGATACCTGTTTTCTTGGGTAATCTGATACTGAGGTAAAAGGTTCGAAACAAGAGCATTCCCAGCATTTAAAACTTATATTACAAGGCTACATCTGAGAGGATTGTTCACTTCATTGTTTTTTTTCAGGTTCACGTAAAATGGAATTTAAGGGAAGTTCCTGGCATGAATCCTGTTTTGTTTGCCAGTATTGTCGGCAACCATTGGGAACAAGACCATTAATCACCAAAGACAATGAGAATTACTGTGTGCCCTGTTTTGAGAAGCAATTTGCTCACCATTGCTATGCTTGCAAAAAGGTAATTAAACATACAGTGCAAAAATTGCCCTAATGAGACAATATTGCTCATGGGAAAAAGGGCTGGATCATGTGAAATGTGTGGTGAGCTAAGAGTAAGAGCAGAGTCCCACTGACACTGGACACTGAAAGCCAACAGTGACAGTGTCTCCTGTCCACCCTTGCTAATCTGACTGATTATATCTGAAATAAACGTATTTGCCAAAACAAATGCTTTGGGCTTCTTTAGTTATTGATTGTAATTTTTAGCAAACGTTAAATGGAAAGTTGTGTAAAGCTCTTCTCTCCCGAAAATCTCTGATTTTGCCTTGGTAAATGTGCCTGTCTTTCCATTATTTTTTCAGATGTATTCATATGCATAACTAGCCACCTGAATTGAGCAAATCATCTGCAATCTTGGCTATTCTTTCTTGAAATATATCAGCTATGTAGTATAACTAGCAGATGAAGTGACACTCAATTGTGGTAACACTACTCAGGGGTCCCACCGGTGCAATACATGATGATACCCTTGTGGGTACCTGAAAGCTTGATTTGATTTCTTTTTTCCCCCAAGTACAGATAAATCAATCCTTCCCTCCCTCAATTTTTTTATGTTTTAAGATTGTCTCTTGTTGATGAAAATAATCAAAGCATCATAATATTCTAGTGTGATACTTTTCTCTAGGTAAATGTTTTAAGCTGCTTTTTATGGCAGAATTTTACTTATTCTTTAGTACCTGCATTGCTCTGGAAGCACTTTTTTTATTGTTTTCACTTCATCAAATAACTTATAATTTCCTGTAGTTATGTAATGATTACTTGTAAACCTCTACCTCTAACAAAAGCTTTTAATTTCAGGAAAATATGCTGCCTACTTTTTTCTTCAGTAGTTAAACTTTAGAAAGTACTTTTATATATTCCCATGTCTCTACATCTAGTCTTTAATTTGCATTAAATGAACACTCTTACATGAAATAATCAGGATTTCTTTCTTATAAACTAAGAATGCAAACAGTCCCCCTATATAATAGCTAAAACCATTTTACTTCTGAAACTTGCATCAATTCCCACGCATGAGAATTGAGCCCAAAGTCATTAAATTGCCAAACCAAATCTTGAATTTTTGTCAACAATTTTTAGATTTTACTGGAAAAGCAAATGGAACCACAAAGTAGCCCAAAACTGGAATGTCAAAGATATCAGAAACTATTTAAATCACTTTATTCCTTGACATGACCCAGAAAATAAATTCTTTATTTTCCTGAAAGTATATTCCCCAGGGAAATTTGATGATATCTCTGTTCTTACTTAAGTTTCTTCAGCTTTTTATCCTCCTGTTCCAACAATATTCATTCATTCATTCATTCATTCATGCATGCATTCATTCCCTATCATGCATTTGACTGGATAGCAGAAACACTATCTTACAGCTCATCTTTATAGAAATTTATCTGTACGGTCTCACACATTCTGTGAAAACAGCCCTTTACCACACATACGGGAGCCAAAGAACAACTGGAAATTTCCCTCTTCAGAAATAACCAGTGCAGAGCTGTGAGTGTATTGCTGGCAAAAAGAAGTTGATGACACTGATAAATGTGATTTTTTTCTTCTTCTGACCAAGTAGATCTCTTTTCTGTTTTGCTTCTGTTTCTTTACTGTCTTTTTTCCTCTTTAAAATACTGTTGCAGCTGAGAGACAGCAAAATACTGGTTAGAGATTAGCTATTATCTCAGCATCAATTCTCTCACATACAGCCTATCACTGAGAATTTCTCTTCTGAAAGCATGCCTGATTCTAAACACTTATATACAGTGCAATACAAAAATTTTCTTTAAAAGTAACATATTTATTACAAATGATGAGGTTATACTGTGATAGAAAATTGAGAATAACAAACAGTTATTCTGTTATAAAAATATATAGTTATATATATATATATATAAACATATAAATTATATATATAGATATATAGTTATAAAGAGTAGCATGTGGAGTTCAACTGCAGATTCGTTAAATGGATAATCCAGATGAAAAACAGTTGATGTGACCACCCTCTTTTGTCTTGTACATAATGGAAGAGAGAAAGCAGGTGGAAGTACTTATGAAGGACTGGGCAATCCTTTGTGACTCACACCTTTGTTTCTTTGCTCTCTCCTTGTTTGTCCATACATTAGGTTATAACTTCTGGAGGAGTGACCTACCATGACCAGCCTTGGCATAAAGAGTGCTTTGTGTGTGCTGTGTGTAAAACTCAGCTGTCTAGGCAAAGATTCATTTCCAAAGATGAGTACCCATACTGCGTAGACTGTTTCAGCAAATTTTATGCAAATAAGTGTGCTGCTTGCAAGAAACCTATTACAGGTGAGTCTTGTCTTCTAAAGGAGACCAGACAGAAATGAATCATCAGTCTCCTCTCAAAGAAGACTTTCACTTTAGAAAAAAACATTAAAAATACTATCATCACAATGAAAGACTGAAGGAGTTAACTATCAGAGAGACTGTCTCTGTGTCACATGTCCTGTATCTTGCTAGGACATACTGATCACACATGTTCCCTAACTGATGAGGAGCTGTTTTATGTGCCCAAAGGAGCTCCTCCATTGCTTGATGTAGTGTTTTCTGTATTAAAATTCCTCCTTGAGAATATTAAAAAGATGCTTCTTTTTCCTCTTCCCAGGATAGTATACACAAGCCCCTCTGTGATTTCTTCAGTTCTGTTTTTAAATGCAAATGTGATCAAACTGAAAACAGATTAACTGCCTGCTGGTAAGGCACACCTGTCAAATTAGAAAGCTTGCCAAATGCAGCATGACTCTATTTCATACATCTTTGTATACTTATGTATGATTTCTAATGTGACATGTATGTCACTGGTCTATGATATCTGAAGTTTTCTGGTGTTCTGCATTTAATCCTGTTATGTGTTGAAAAGAACTGCCTGATTCTTACAGGTGCATGCTGCATATGTCACTGGACAAAGAAATCGATGAATACTCAGTCACATGTGCATGATTAAAAAAAGAAAAAAACCTACAAAATAACAACAACAAAAAAAAAATCAAAACTATTCAATTTCTTTCAGTCCACGAGATTTTATTTCAGATAATTCTGCTAGGAATCCCATTATCTGGTAATTTCCAAAATAATCCATCTTGAAGAAACTTAATTATTAAATTTCACTCAGAGTTGTGACTATACGTTTCAGCATATTGCAAGTAAATTTCATGGGGTTTGTTGGGAAGATCAGCAAACCTGGATGGACATTCTGATAAACTCATTGTGTCCAGATCTCATAAAGGGATATGCAAGCAAGCAACTTGTGGCTTTGCCTGAAATTTTTGCCACTGTTTAAATTTTAAAGTTGTTTTTCAATTCAGCCAATAAAAAATATTTCACACTACGCATTTTTGTTCATTTTTCCGATCACACATCAGAAAGTCATCTGTTGCATTACTGAACCATAATCCAGAAATAATGGATTCAGATCTTCCTTTTTTTTCATACTCTCTTTCAGCTCTTGGAGGTGCCAAATACATCTCATTTGAGGAGCGTCAGTGGCACGGGGAATGCTTTAACTGCGTGAAATGCTCTGTCTCCCTGGTGGGCCAGGAATTCCTCACTCGGCAGGATGACATCCTTTGCCACAAATGCGGCTCGGCTTCATAGTTCTGTGGAGAGCTGTGCAGCTCTACAGCTTCACTATTCCCACTCTGCTGTAAGAAAACCAGATAAAAGGCACTACAGTTATTTAGTCATTCAAGTAATTTTGCAACAGCAGTTTAACTCCGTCCTAGCTCGCAACTGCTTATAAACAAAAATTAAACAACCGCCCCATAGTGCTTAATAAAACAATGCAGATAAGATTTGTATATATTTTAAGCCTAACTCGAGTATGTTTTCCTTGTAACAGACTGCACTCTGCTGTTAGAATCTCAAAAATTTGTCTTTTATCACCTATGAACCAGAGAGGATTTAAGAGTCTGTCTGGCATATGAATAATGATGAGGCATTAGCACTGATTCACAGATGCAGATCTTGGCAGGGAAAGCTGGGCACAAGCATTTTTCTAATGGATAATAACACTGAAGAGAGCACCTTGTAAATATTATATTCTTCCATACTTTGGGCAAAAAAGATGCTGAAAAAGCAGGCAGAAATTGTGAATAGGAGGTGCTTTCACTGCAGAGTCAGAGAGGGCCATTCAAAGGGACAATTCAATGGGAAATAAGGTCACTTCCCTTACTGGGATTGCTACCCAAAGAAGTCAGCCAAAACACTACACCACAGGTCCTTTCCCAAAACTGGGTAACTGCACTTAATTTTTTAGGCATAGCTGCTCTAGAACATACATAAACCCATATTTTCAGCTACTGCAAGAGGTAAGGATTGCCCAAGATTGAACAGTGCTGACATACATTTTCCCATAATCAATATGCCTTAAGACTTTTTCCACTACCTTTGCTATACCTTCAAATACAGGCCTAAAATATATATTTTTTTATTAGTTGACACAAGAGCCAATTCATACTGGTCCCTTTAATCTTGTACTTTCCTTCATTTAAAACCACTTTGCCAGCAATTGAAGCCCCGTTAAGGACCTTACATGCTTGGTCTTTGATTCACAGTTCATTCCTACGCTTGTAAATTCCTTCTTGTGGACAGCAGACTATAAACTCTCCAGAACCAATTCCTGATTCATTTCACCATTAACCACATGTGTTTTTAACAGTATGTCAAGAATTAGTAATTGTCATTGCAAGCCAAGCAGCTCTTACTTGCAGTACAGGGCCTTAGTTTCTAGGTAGCCAGCCTTTATATCTACTTGCTGAGCTCCAGCACTCAAATATCTACTATTGAAGGGCAACTAGAACTGAGTTACAAACAGCTATCTTCTTCCATAATGTGTGTCACAGTGGCCTGGTTCGTGTACTGGGACACAGTGGATGGAGCAGTGATGTTAGGAATGGCAGGTTCTGCACTGTCCAGCAGAGTTTGTGTCCTCATTTCGCATGTCTTTAAGTCATTCTTCTTTAGACTCTAACCTTGAGTACACAGAGTTATTTGGCTAACTTGGGTGGCTCTCATTCATATTGAAGATAGACACTACTTTGGGTAGAAAAGTGAAAAAAAAAAAAAAGAATATGTGTGCACGGCTAAGCCAGGGCAAAAATGCAGTGGCATGAAATCACCTATGGATTATGACTGACTAATGAGTACACAGCAGTCTGTTGTCAATCAATAAAATATTGATCTTTTGCTCTATGTGGAGTTAGTTTTTGGTTTTCATCTCCTTCTTTCATGGCAGCTTTTATGGCAGTCTGGAGTTTGAATAGTTTACATTTTTCATTTTACCCCAGCTTCTTCCTTTTCTATTTACACATCTCCTATGGCTGACACAGGTTCTTGGTAAGGTTTAGATTCCCATAAATAGAAATATATTTCATTGCCTCATATGTATAAATATATATATACACACATATACATACATACATACAAACACACAGACATAGTGACTCACGGTTATGTATGACGTTCTAAAAATTTGCACTGCTAGTACATGTTAACGGTCTTAAATTTTTTAATTAAAATTATGAATCACCGTGTTTGGCCTTGTCTGTGTGGTGTACCTTTTGTTTGTGTGAAATAACATTCAGCACATCTCAAGAGTGTGGTTTGGGGCCTTTATTCAGTCTCCTCTCAAGAATCATAAATCTTAATTACAAATTGACGCAGGAATTACCAGGCAGCCTCCGAAGACATGGGGATGTCACAGGTCAGACACACTGATCATGATAATCCTAGTCTTCCAGCCTTAACATTTATGAAAATGAAATTCTTCTCTGACTCATCAACTAATTATATTTTTAGAAATACCAACTGAATTATTTATTTCTTCTGCAGTAAATACTGTACAGTCAAATCTGACACTGAGCATTTTCACTTCAGAATAATAGTAAGAAATAAATGTGATTGCTATAAATAGCCTGAATAAAAGTTATATTAGATAGCAAATTGTTATTTCCTAGTCTCTGACACCAGCTACCAATGCCTGAATATAAGTACAGTGATACTCTGGTGGTGGGCTGACCCTGGCTGGACACCAGGTGCCCACAAAAAGCCCCTCTATCACTCCCCTCTGCAGCTGAATAGGGGAGAAGAAACACTACTCAAGGCTCGTGGGTGTAAATAAGGAGAGAGAGACATCTCTCAGCAATTACTGTGACAGGAAAACAGTCTTGACTTGGGGGGAAAATAATTTGTTACCAATCAAATCAGAGTGAATAATGAGAAATAAAACATTTTAAAAACACCTTTTTCCCACCCCTCCTTGCTTTTCAGTCTTAACTTTATTCCTAAATTTTCTACCTGCTTCCCCCATAGTGATGCAGGGGGATAGGAAATGGGGGCTGTGGTTGGTTCAGCACAAACTGTCTCTGTTGTTCCTTCCTCCACAGCAGGAGAGCTCCTCACACTATTTCCCTGCTCCAACATGGGGTCACTCCCAAAGGAGACAGTCCTCCATGAACTGCTCCAATTTGAGTGCATCCCACAGGCTATAGTTCCTCAAACACTGCTCTTGTGTCGATCTCCTACATGGAGTGCATCCCTTCAGGAAGAGGCTGCTCCAGTGGGTCCCCCATGAGGTCACAAAGTCCTGCCAGAAAACCTGTTCCAGCATGGGCTACTCTGTCCACAGGTCAACAAGCCATGTGTTGACCCAAGCTCCAGCAGGCAGAGGGTCACATTCTCCTTCAGGCACCATGTCTCTGGTATGAGATTCTCCAGGGGCAGAAAGCAAATACCAGCTCCACCATGGACCTCCATGAGTTGCAGGGGAATTTGCTCTGGTACCTGGACCACCTTCTCCCCCTCCATCTTTGCTGGCCTTGGTGTCTGCAGATCTGTTTCTCCCACATGATCTCACTCTTCTCTTTGGCTGCTGTTTCCACAGCCATTCTCCTTCCTCCCCTTCCCACCCTTTTCCAGTCTGGTATCCCAGAGGCTCTACCACCATCCCTGATGGGCTCAGCTGTGGCCAGCAGAAGGTCCAACCTGCAGCTGGATGGAATTGGCTCTGTCAGGCGCGAGGTAAGCTTCTGGCAGCTTCTCACAGAAGGCTCTCCTGGAGCTCCTTGCTATCAAAACCTGGTCACACAAGCCCACAGGAATTCTGCACATTTTGGCTCTTTCATACTTTTTGCAGATGATACCAACTTGAATAGGTGCAGAGAAGGGCAGCAGGAGGAACAGTGTGCTGTCTCTGTGGAGGACTGTAGATCATGAAGGGGATAGGTGGCTACTGTAATTGTAGAGACTACATGTAGTTCAAGAACAAAGGCAACTAAACTCCTCAGCACTGGAAAATGGAAAACAGAAGGTGATATCTGCTGCTGAGCAGTGATGCTACAGGAGAGCCTCTTTCCAGAACAAAGAGGGGAAACAGCCATGTGGGCAGTTTTAATGTGGTGCCTGATCCCTGTGTTAAATGTCATATAGAACATGATTGCCTGGTATAGAAAAACAGTGAGAAAAAATCAACCTGATGATCAGCTTCGGTCTGTGTTTCTAACACTTGATTTATTGAAGGATGACCTGGATACAGACTTCAGCCCAATTCAATTTTCTTTAATAAACTTTGGAGGATGGAAAATTTGAGAGATTTATTTTTAAGTAAGCTTTTTAATGTCATATGTTTTTTTCTTTAACATTGTACTGTTTAATTTTAAAATATATCTAGCTCTTCCCTGTGTATGTAGCAGCCCAGATGGAAGATAATCACATTGCTTTTGTTACAATCAAGCTAAATTGCCCTGAGGTGAAGTGATGTCTCTAATGCCCTGGTTGCATCTCTGCTATACTCATAGTTAAACCAGGGGACCAGGAGGGAGGCTGCCCTTTGGGAGTGAATAGGTGCCCTATTACCTTCCTCAATATTTCAGTCTAAATTTTGAGTTCCTCAACCACTGCCTAATTGTCAGAGAACTACCCCAGACAAACATGCTTAAAATACAGTGACAAGCCATGAGATATTGTTATCTAGTGAACCTTTTATATCCATATTTCTGAATGTCACACTTCTTACTGAGGTAAGGTCATATTGTGAGAGCAAGGTATCAGCCTTTTCTTGGACAATTACTTTTAAAATCCAGGCAAGTTTTTGGTAGATGTTGCAGCAGGAAACACAGAGCAGTAGTAATGTTGAATCCCAAGGCCACTTCTGCATTTCCCAAACAAAGGTATGCACTCCAGAGTCATGGCTTGTGACGAAACCCAGACATTTTTCATTCTCTATCCTTGTGCCTCAGTTCTCCAGAGAGAAAATCTGTGAGCCTTGACTGGGGAAGAGCCAGGACATAGTCTGGCCATGTCAGTGAAGTAGATGTCACACCACAGCTTTTCTGCAGTATCTCAGCATGTGCAAGTTCAGCTGGTTACTGTACTCTACCAGTGGACAGGTACCAGGTTTTCTTCATGCTGACTGTGGCTCAGTGCTACCAGAGGAGTTTTATGGAGGGGATGGTAAGGTTTTGCAAGGAATTCTAAACTTGTGGTTTCAAACACTTCCTGGACCAGACCTTCACAAGAAGGGCTGATGGGGGTTGTCTGTGGGTGTCTACATCTTCAACCCCAATGAATGGACCAGTAATTTCAGCTTCTGCTCCAAGGTTTTATGAAAGTCACTTGATTGCATAGAATGGGTGTATTGTATTTTAGGAAGTAAAAACAGTTACTTTTATACAAGGACAAATAACAATAGGTGAAGGAAAGTAATGTTAAATGACTGCCTAAGTGGAAACTGAGAGATCATTTCTGTAAACAAAAAAGTTGGATGGAATCCAAATGTATAGGTAGAACAAACTTGTTTACCAATCAAGCAGAAAAGCTGCACTAAATCCTCAACCTTCTTGTTAATAATATCTCAAAGAAAACATGTATATGTGCATGCATGCTCTTTCACCCTGGAACTGTCAAAGCTTGAATGGACTGAGTCATGGAAAACTTGGCAATTTAAACCAAAGTACAAAACACCTGGCATGGTTATAGACTACGATAACCACAAAGTTTCAGTTCATCACATTCAAAAGTACCATTATCTTGATCAAAAGTACCAGGTACAAGTAATTCAGTACAAGAGATAAAAGTACCAGATATGAATAGTTCAATACAAGAGAAAAGTGGTTTGGAGGTCAGACACGTTTCCACACATGGAAACCCACAGGTGTGTTGTCCAGATGGCAATGCACAGCTGCAGTGGAGGATCTAGAGATATCAGCTTTAACCTGGATCATTTGGCTTCCCTTAGTTTTAGCAAGAACATTTGTCCAATAGCACCCACTTAAACATTTCTGCAGGCTTTCATCTTCATTTTTCACACAGATCCTTACTGTAGCTTCTTAAAGATGAGGCCAGACATAAGCACAGTCACACAGACCTGCACAATGCCCACAAAAACCTAGATTTTCTCAGTGTAAACTAATTCCATGTCAGAACCACCACTGCACAACATTATGTCCAAGCTAATAAACCTTATCTCTGTCTTGAATACAATTCAATATCTGGTTTTATTAACTTGAGCCTCTGCTGTACATCTTTTACTGTCCTCTCCAGTAACATATTCAAGACTGTAGGCACTCACCTGATTCACTGCAGATTTTTCATAGCACCGACTGAATTGTAAGTTATTGAATATGAGAAGCTGCACTACCACCACATCCATGAAATATAGGAGCCATGAATCCCTTTCATGCATAGTGTGTGAGGCTTTGAGAACAAATTACATTAAATCAAACAAAAAAACCCCACTCAATTCCTTTGTATCTGTGCCTGGGCACAGATACAAAAGCACGAAAATACTCAGATAAGACCACTTATAGAGCATGGCCTCAGATGTTTCAGCAACTATCAAGACAGAAGATTACCTAGCAAAATCAGGAAACAACTGAGCAAGTTTCTGGGGGTTGAGATGTTTCACTCCAGTATCTCAGCACTCTCTCAAGTCACTTCTTAGCTCACAGCCAGTGCCTCATGTCCTAACAGTCCTCAAGGGCATTCTCATCATTTCCACTTGTGACCAGGAGAACAGACCACTGCAAAAGGATCTCAGTCTGGCACAATGACTCAACCTCAGGAATCTCACGGGAGACTTATTCAATAGAGAACAGGCCCAGCTGGAGGTAACAAAAGTCCCACCAGCCTTAGATAATTGCTCATATTTAAACGCCAGTGCTTATCTTAAGAGTACTTTCATAACAAAGACACACTTCAGGTAGGTATATCCACATTGTTCCTGGATGAAAGTCCTCATTTAGTATCTCTGTTTTCACCTTGAATTTTGGAATAGCTTTTGCTAGACTTAGTATCAAATAAATAAATAAAATCTCCCATCTAAGCCAAACTTCCCTGGATTAAAATATATATATATATATATATATAGTGTAAAGTAATGCAAACATTTTATCCAGTTCTGCTGAGTTACTTTTTTTGTTGTTGTTTCCCAAAGGAGAAAAAAAAAAAGGCTACTTATTTCTTGAGAACAAGATCTTACAAAAAAAGCAAGTCAAGCTCTTAGTCAAACATTTTCATTGGAAGGACAGCAATCTGAGTAGAAATTTATGGCTATGAATGCAGATGACCATAAAAGGCTACTAATATGAAGAATTTCTCACAATAGCAATCTTATTCCCTGTTAAATAGATTATTTTTTAATTGCTACAGAATTCTTATTGTAATCTTAACTCTCAACTCACTGGAAAGGAAACACCCCCTGACTGACTGCGGGGGCAATAGCTGTTTTTGGTTACCAAGATCTTTGATTCAGGGTATGTTTCCACTTGCCCAGAAAACACTACCACAGCTAAATGCTTTATGCTGAGCCCTGTGTCAGACTTTCTCAGGCCAGTTCCTGCTCTCTCCTTCACATTTTTGCTTTTCATCCTCAGAAGATTTCAGTCAAACCAATTTATATTCCAGAACACAAAACACAGGAAAAATGCAATGTTTTCCCTATACTAAAGAAGCCTGAACCTTTTCTTTGAAGAATTCAGGTGCTTCACTTGATTTTAGCTCAGGAACTTAATTGAAGACATAAAAGAAAAATTTCTTTCATGGAGATGTCTCCTGCCAAAAAAACCCAGATGTCCCAGTTGCATCTCTTCTGCATTGAGGAAATGCATTTTCCCATTTTCCAGGGCAAATATGTGGTCCAGTTACTATGTGCTCAGTGACAGTCACTTTAAATATTTGAGGCTGGGTACATGTCTCAGTTCCTATCTTGAAGAAATCTAGCTAGACAGCTGTGAGAAGTGGTTCCCCTAAACCACTGCTGCTGGTGACCAATCTGATGAGGTCAACGTCTAAGCTGAGCTCCTAGTTCTGTCATTAAAATAGTGTTCAGCATGGAGCCACACAGGAAGCAGTGCTGAGGGTCCCAGCAAGTATGGACACCACAAATGTGAAGAACTCTCTTCTTTGTCCTGTTTGAATTAAGGATTTGAACTTCCTTAAGAAACTGTCCTGTCCTGAGCACTGTTTATTTGTGCTTTCTGGAATCAAGACAACCACCACATTTCTTGCTGAAGAAGATTTCCTGTTAGATAGATTAATTAAACATTCTACCATACACAATATGAGGAGATCTCTACCATACATAATCATGTAGCTCAGCTGGGAAATCTGGAGTATCCAATTCCAGCTGCAGCAGGTGACAATTCTCTATGTGACAGTGTCTACCTGCCCCAATAATCAGACATGGATTAGTTGGGATGCAGTTTTCTAGAGGAAAGGCTGCTTCTGCAGGCATTCATAAGTCATTCATAAGTGAGTGCATTTTTAGCTTCTCTCCTCTCAAGGCTGCACTATGGACATCATGGTATGGATTTAGCTGAGAGATCTTCTCCAGAAAGATCATAAAAGAAGTTTTCAGCATAGTGGTACACAGCCATGTACATCACTATTTGCTGTAATGCTCTGAGCAATTTATTTTCTCAGAACAGTAAACATGGGAAGCAAGACATTTAGCTCATTCATAGATGCTATCAATAACACCATGATTTCAAATACTGGTCCTGATGGGAACTGCCTCTCTCCTGAGCAGCAGGGTTTGCAGAGATGCTGTTGGACTCCCAAAGGGTGGGACAATGACAGGGGGTGGTGGGTCCTTTGAAAGGGGTAGAAGGTTGTCATGATCTGTGACAAAAGGACCTGAGAGCTCCTTTTAGAGCAAGTTCCCATGTGCACCCTGGAGGTGGAGAGTCATACATTTTTATCAGGCAACTGGGAAAACTTTCAAGCATATGTACTTTCTGCTTCTCGTTCTATGAAGCCAGATGGGAATTTTAAAATTACATAGAATGAAAATTCTCTAGAATAACTCTCAATTGGCCTATTCCAGGAAGAATTGATGGGTTAAAAAGGATTAATTTTATTCTGTTGAATGATTGGATTAAAGAGACTGTCTTTACTAAAGTCCCTGAAGGATACTAAAGGGGATAGAATGAGTAATAGCTGGATGAAAACTTCCCAAATACAAGTGCATGGTTTAAGCCACAAAAGAAGAGTGTATTAATGAAAAAATAAATTCAGCAATAGCTATCAGAATGACACAGAAAATAAATAAATAGGTCAGTTGCAGCTAGCAACTAGCTAGGTTTATTTGTGAGAATAATTCTTTTAACTACTGAACCAAAAGTATATGAGCCATACCTCTGAATATCAAATATTAAACATGCAGAACACATTCTAAGAGTGACAAGCATAGTAACAGAAAAGTGAAAAGAAGCAAATGAAATATAGGAAAATAATAGTAATGCATAAATCAGTATTGACAGCAGAACTTCCTTATTTTAAAATTATGTAGCAATTTAGTCATGGAAAGATGATGTAAAATCTAAAGACTTTCCACATGAATCAGTAATCTTCAGCAAAAAACCCAAACAACCCCCACAACAAACAAACAAAAAATTTTTAATAAAAGCAAGAAAAGTCTATTGTATTGTCACAACTCTACCCACTGGGTGAAAAGTTAATAAAGTGCCACAACAATTTTAAATGCATTTCTCCTTATAAATAATTTATATATTTCCAGTATACTTAGTATTTCCGCCACTTAGACCACATAGAGTTGACTCTGTGTAAAAACCTATTATTATCATTATTATCCATGCTAGCTGAGATTATTTTCTCTTGATGAAAACATTTTGTGTTTCCACACAGATATCCTTATCTTGTTAACTGGAGAAACAGTAAATGTGTGCCCATATTTATTTCTAGCTTGTCCTATAGCCTTCATAGACAAAAAAGGGAGTTTTCTTTTTTCAAGTGAATCCATGAAAAGCAAATTCTCCAATTTTTTTGTCCTGTCCAGCACAAACAGGATAACGTTTTAAAGACAGTTTGACTACCCTACCTTATGGCCACTCTCACAGTTACAAACTCAGTCCTATGTGACATGGAAAACAGCAGAAAAGTTGGTTTTGCACTCACACAATTCAGAAGAGCTGGCTTCTTCTTTCCCATATGGAAGATATCAGAGAGCAATAAGCCTGCCTTACCTCGCTGCACATAAGAAAGGCTCATCAGGACACAAGCAGCTTGAGCAACTTCTCTGCTGTTACACAGCACCCAGAGAAGTGTGAAAGTTAGCAGGACAGCTACTTTTAATCCACCTTTGCAATCTATCCTCTACTGTGCTCAAACGAGTCTACGATAAATTATTTACCACTGCAGCGACAGATGTAGTCTGTCACGCAGCATGTGCCAGCCACACGAGATGGCTCAGAGGTAAGCACACCCACCCTGACCTGCTCAGCTGAACCTCACACAGCAGCCTCCCACTGTCCTGCACATCAGACTGGTGCTGAACAAGCCTTACAGAGTGCATTCTTCAGTGAACTCAAAACCCTGAGCTGTCAGGTCATGAAAGAGAGGTGGCAGTTCTGACAGGTTTAATGAAAAACCAGAGCAAATGCCTGTTATGCTTAGCCCTCTGGAATGACCAGAAACTCAACTTTCAGCACAAAGAAGCAGAAATGCAGCTCATTTGCCATTATCCTTTACAAATGCAAAACATGCTAAAGGAAGCTACTGAAAGGATGGTCTATCAGAATTGATTAAACATCACCTGCAGTGAAGTACTTTTCCACCACAGGAATCTGTCATTCATATGTCAATCAGTCCAGCTATGGACAAAGGTGTCTTCATAGAGCCCATCATTTAAACCCAGACAACTGTAAGAAACCCTCACTAACTTCGTCCTTAAGTTCGTCATAAAACACACTCCACCTCCTTGGAAACAAGAAGTTCAATGTGACATTCTTTTGCCATTTCTACATTTGGTTGCAAGTCATCCCTCGCAGAACATAGTTACTTAGTGTTGCTACATGTTCCTTGGCCAGGAGCCTGTCAGAGAAAGCCCATCACCCCAAGAGCATCTGTAATCAGTCAGTACAGTGCCACAAAGGTTTACTGCATGACTTTGTGTGAAGGAATAAAACTACAGCATTTCTCACTTCCCTACCAACTGTCAATCAAGCCAGTGGTTCATCATAGGTATCAATAACACTTTGTGAGTAACATTCACCATCTCTAGTGACAAAATCAAGGACAAATCTATCCTGAGTCAGGAGCTCTGGCTTTGCCTAGAGGTAAGGTCTTGCTGATAGTGACTAGGAGTACATCTCCTCAAGGAAGGTCTGTCAGCACATCTAAGATCTAGTTGTGTGTTCTGCTTGTCAAGGAAAAAATACAGTTGGAAACTGCCTTCAAAAGCTACGGATTTGTGGCTATATGATGAAAACTACTCAAGATCAAGAGAATTTCTCCATTAGGCCTGTCAGTACTGGCTAGCTGGTCTGGGGTTGTTTCTGAAGATCTTCAGCAGCAAAAGCCTATGAATCAGTTTAACAACCAGGATAGGAGAAAAAACGTTTTAGTAGGACCATCATAAGGGAGAAGATGGAGGCTTCTCTGACATTGATGCATTTAGAATTGGACTTATAAAATTATTTAACTCTGATTTTTCTTTTTTTCATATCTGAAACATCAGGCTTTTATTTTTAAATTCCAGAAGCACAAATCTTTATTTAATGATATTTGGAGGGTTTTCACTACAGCACTTCATTGTGCTTTAGAAACATTAACTACATTTTAAAGGTACAGAATAGCAGCTAAATAAAATGATTGATGTATTTATAGTCATGGGCAGTTGGGAAGCAGGAGAAAATGGGCACATAAATGCAGTTCTTTATTCTATGGTGAAACAGAAATCTCACCTTCACAAAAACCTCAGCAAGCAAGATAAACAAAACCAAAAGCTTTAGAGCACAGTGGGAATAAAGTACCATGTGAAAATACAGTTCATTTAATCATGTAGACACATTTTGAGACACTTACTAGAACTGCTATTGCTTAACTTTGTTAATGACCCAAGCAACAGGAGACAAAGTATCCCAGGAAGCTCTGGACCACATGCAATTGGAGGGAGTAATTGACATGCTCGAGGGCTGGATTGCCATTCAGAGAACCCATAGGAGCTGGGAATGTGGTCCAACAAGAACCTGATGAAATCAAACAATGGGAATGCAAAATAGACCAGAACAATCCCATGAACCAGTACAGGCCAGACTCCGAACTGTGGTTCATAGAAAAAGGTCTGGGGCCTGGCAGACATCAAGCTGAACATGAGTCATCAATAAATGCTTGCAGAATGGGAGGCCAAACACATCTTGGCCTGCATTAGGAAGACTACTGTTAGCAGGTCATGGGGTGTGATGTTTGCCCTTGCTTCAGCACTGGTGACGCTGCACCCACAGCCCTGTGCCCAGTTTTGGGCTTCCCAGTCCAAGAGAGACCATGCTAATCTGGAATGAATGGGTTTCTATCCCATTCTTATTTCTGAAATAGACACTGGAAATGAAGACATTTGAAACAGCATGGGAAAATTCTTTCAATTCCTTTCCTCTACACAAAGAAAAAAGTTATGATGTCACATAATGGAATTTATAGTCTAAGGGAGAAAGCATAGAAGAGGATGTAATTTTAACCAATGCTCTCCAGAACCTTCTCTTTGCTGTTTCTCAAACTCAAATTGCTATAGGAAAGCTTTGATAAACCAATGACTGTCACACAACATTCTGCTTACAGACAGGATTAATAATTTCTTCCAGTAGCTCATTCCAGATACATCTCAGAGGCAGCAGCCTCCCACCACTGACATTTAATTAGGTCAGCTTGGAATCTTTCATGAGAATGCACTGAGAGAGGCAGGAGCAGTACATGGCCCTCAACAAGCCGAGAACAAGGCCCAGGTTTAGAGAAATGGATTCTTTGTTGTCAGCCCTGCTGCATTCAGTTTGCTGCCAGACAGCCTGACTCTGACCCAGATTTATCATTGTACATGTGCATGTGGTCAGACACAGCAAGAGTGAATATGCAGCAGCTGTCTGATGACCTTCCTTGGCAGATAGTATTAGCCCTCACAGGCTGATGCATTACATTCCCGTATTTTTTGAAATACACTGTTCCCATAGATGCTGGTGGAGCTTGTCAGGTGACTCTCAGTACAGACACAGATTGAAATTCACAGGGTTAAAATTGCTCGTATATCTATGACTTCTAAACAAGACCATGAAAACTGCTTCAGTGTGGAACATAATCTACAGTCTCTCATTACAAAATATGCACAGTGTGGAGTTCCTGTGTTTTCAAGAGCCACTGCTGCAAAGCTAAATCTGTCAACATCATCTAACACCTTATTTGCTCCCTTTTATAATAAAAATTTCCTTGACACCATAGATAAAGCTGAAGCACTGACATTTGGTGGCCATTAGTATGGACATTCCTTTCTTCCATGATTAAATTTTCTAATTAACTTCTACTGATGTATAAGGCTTATTATCCTTGCCATTCATCTATGCAGTGAAAATCTTACCCTGAATGGGACCTCAACCTTGTGTTCCAACATCTTTAAAATAACCTTTCAGACAGTGATTCAGCAAGGCAATGTAACTTTCTGGATTTATTTGATCTGTATCTTTGGAGCAAACAGCTAAGCTGCCTGTCTCAGAAATAAAATAAAGCACTTGAACTCTTGCCTTGGTCCTATTTTAGAGTTCTGTTTGCATGTTTGTTTTAGCATCTTCTGGGAACATTCTGTCTCCTCGAGGGCTATTCTACCAACATAGAAACACAGTTTGATTGAGTTTTTTTTCCCATTGGCTTTGTCAACTTGATTTTGTCTTAAATATGCAAAATGCAAGGATATAAATTATGCTTGGCATGATAAACATATATGGCCATAAATAGAAAATTTCAGCAACAGCTGTACTGCCACTATATGTGAATACAGTATTTGGCTGCAAAATAGAATATCAGCTTGAGATTATTTTTTTTTAGAAAAGCTGAAAGATGACCAGTTTCTGCCTCATAAATAACTTTCTCCAAACTGCCTAAATACCTGTGAGACATAATAACTAAGTGCAAGATCACATTTTTATAGACTTCTCACTTCTGTGTGTTTGAGTGTTAATCATGCCTCATTGAACTTAATGCTATTTTGCCTTCTTAAATTACTGCTGCTGGAAAACAAAGGGAGCAGTTCTTTGGGGTTTTGATAATCTGATCGGTAGGCTAAAAGTCAATTTAAAGCAATTTCAGTGAACTGAAATTGCTATAGCATTATAGTCATATCAGAGTACTTTATAGCATGAATAGGTGTCTTTATTGACGTGAGCACAACAAATGTCTGCCAGAATTAGAATCATTGTTCTGCATACATTAACATATTTGTCACATTCCAGAATAATGTAAAACCTCACTGTAGAGTGAGTCAGTTGCACAAACACGTGGGAGAAATCAATTTATTACCAAAGGCTTAAACTTCAGTCAAGAGACTGCTTGTAACAACCAAAATGGGTCAGAGGTGCAATAGAATTGAATGAAGAATGGGGCAAGCCATAAAGTAAATAATTTTGGACCACTGTAGCATGTTTACATTGGATGTTCTCAGCTGCCATCCTCGGGATAATCTCAGCCGTAGCCAGTCTGTCAATATGAGACATTATCTTTGCAGCTATGCCAGCCTCAGAGGCTGATCTTCTGCACCAGCCCAGAATGTCAACACTGCACTGACACTACTGCACCAGAAATTATGGAGTTTTAACCACTTGTTTTCTCATTGCTGAGAAGCACTTACTAATGCTAACTCTGAAGTAATAAAAAAAATTTAAAAAAAAAAAAAAAAATGAAAAAGTAGAAAACAGTTCACAGAATCATAGAATCACAGAATATCCTGAATTGGAAGTGACTCACAGGGATTATCAAAGTCCAGCTCTTGGCCCTGCACAGGACAGACACAAGAATCATGCCATGTGCCTGAGAGCATTGTCCAAATGCTTCTTGAACTCAGACAGGCTGGTGCTGTGGCCCCCTTCTCTGGGGGTCCTGTTCCAGTGCTCAGCTACCCTCTGGGTGAAGGAGATTTCCTTGGTATCCAACCTAAACCTCCCCTGACACAGCTTCAGGCCACTCTCTCGGGTCCTGTCACTGGTAACCACGGAGAAGAGATCAGTGCCTGCCCCTCCTCTTCCTGGTATAAGGAGTTTGAAAACTGCAGTGATGTTGCCCCTCAGTCTCCTCCAGGCTGAACAGACCAAGTGACCTCAGCTGCTCTTCAGCTTCTCTCCAGTTTAGCCACTCCCTTTCTACTGTGGTGAAAGAACTGGCTGAAACAAGCTCAGCACACTACGTCTTCCTTTGGGTGACAAAGAATACTCATGTGTGAGGTAATGATAAACTAGGATGGGACAGAAAGCTGTAGAATTTCACGGGTGACAAATTGCCTTTGAGACAAATCCCAGCTGGCTCTCAGCTGGTGATCTTCTGGCTCACACAACATCACAAACCCATCAGTATGATATACCAAGAGCCAAACGACAGCTCTCTGTGGCAGTAGCAATGGGTGGGGTCGCAGTAAAAACCTGTACCCATGGAAAAAAAACAGTCAGAGTAACAGCTGCCATTGCAAGTTTTGGGGAAGAATAGGAAAGGGAGGTTTGAAACATAAACACTCTTTCAAACAGTCTTCAAGATCTAAATATAGTAAAGATATGTAAAGTAGAAGTAGCAAAAAATGAGCACCCCAGAATACAATGCATCTTAGGCCTGAATGAAAAGCAACAGCAACAACAACAACAATAACAACAACACCACAAATAATAAAAACCTATTTAGTAGATATATTTGTGCTAAGATATAAAGATATAAAATAAAACATATTTTATTTTTAAAATAAATGTCCTAGACATAGGAGAAATTCTGTGGTAAGAAATCTGTTGATTTAATAGCATTGCAAGGGATTTAGATCCAGCATATGAGCTTCAATTTGGCTTACCAGCAAACAGGCTTGTCTTCCCTCCTGTTTTACTAGATAAGATAACATGAGTGAAAGAGCCATGCTTGCTCACCTACTTACTCTCTTGGTGGAAATAAGCCAGTCACACTCCTCTTACCTTTGTAGGTCTGAGGACTGAAGCAGACGACAAAAACAACTGTTCTCCATTCCTCTTTTCTCATGTTTTTTTTTCCTGGCAGAACATCTAATTAAGTTTTGCTTGGGTGCAGTTTATGTAGTATTGAGTAAACAAACCCATGTATTTACTAAAGCAAAAGAAAATCCCCGTTGTCTGGCTGGATCCTACTGCTTAAACCACAGCCTGGAGCCACTGCTATATCCCATGTAAGACTGCAGGGAAGTAAACATCTGAGGCCTGGTGGATGATGGAACTAACACTAAGAAGCACCTATGCTTAGCCAAAACACCACAATAAAATGGAAAAATTGGATTCTCTTTGGACCCAACTACTCACTGAAGGGAAGGTGACTACATCATCACCAACATAAATGTCCTGTGATTAATCCTGTGTTTATTAGGACAGTTAAGTCCAGTGTGTCTCTCATTAAAACAGTAGCACAGATTATTTGAGAAAAAGCTGAAAAGCTCTAAGGTGGGCAATAGAACATACTCTAGCTGAAAGTCATCAGTTTATTGCTAGTAGAGTGGAAAAAACCTTTTCTAGAGCCAATATGACCATCCCACAATTTGGTATCTAGAAATTTGGCATTCTCATCAAGAAGATTAACTAAAGAAAAAAAAAAAAACAATGGTTGCAGTGCAATAGTATGTTTATCTTAAAATCTGAGGTCTGTGTTTTCCCCCGTCAAAGTCTCATGTAACTAAATCTTTTCCAGCATGCAGAGAAACAACAGCAACAAAAAAATCCCAAAAATATCAGATAATTGTTACAATAAGAAAATAATAACGATTGGAAAATAGTGACTACTGTCAAAAAATTGTAAAAAAATTTTCAAGGAGAAAAAGGTGTAAGACGAGTAACGAAGCTCTAGGCAAGACTCACAGAGGCTAATTGATGTTTAGCTCACACTAAATTTGATGAAAACCATTTTAAAGCCACTTAATCAAAGAATTTTACCTTTTATCCTACAATGACATTTCCCTTAGTTTAATAAAGGAGTTCTATTAAAAAGTTCCTAATAAAAGATACAACAAAATGCCATAATAAAAAGATATTTGAAATACAGGTGAAATAAAATGAAAAATAATTCTTCATGCTCTTCTCTACATGAGAACTGTGCTCAACTGTTTGTTCCTATGAGTAAGTGTTTCCAAGTTTCTTCACTGGATTCTAATTCTGGAGTGGGGACAATATCATTACAACCCATTCCCAAACACTTATTTTGGGACAAAAACTGAGGCTTTTGCTGTCACTGCTTTTCTAGGGAGACATCTAAGCAGAACACAAAACCTCATTTCAGTCAAACAAGATATTCTGTACCTTATTCAGCTCTTCATGCACACCCTTTCAGAATGTATGGGCTTCCTAAAACATTCAGACAAGCTGAAGAGCGATACAGCTGAATTATAGCAAAAGCAGCAGACTACACTGGATACTTTGATCCTAAAGCCTTGACAGCTCTGATTATCCACCAAAGTTTTCAGTCCTTCCTCTGGCATCTTCCTCCATCCTCAACTGAATTGCTCCCAGGTGTTCTTAAGCTTCATATATCTTTCCATATCTAACCAACCCTCATTCCCCCTGCATCTTCTTGCAATGCTCTCCAAGCCATGCAGAACCTGGCTTCCAAATGGGTGTTTAGAACCTCCACAGTTAGCCAAACCCAACACATGTGAAGCATTCAGTTTCCAAATGGATTTCTCTTTTAAACAGGCTGTGCAACAAGAAATCACATTTTGGAAGTTGGTTTGTAAAGGTGCACTGGTTTTCAAGTTCAATGTTGTGAGTGACTGAGTGCTTAATAACTGTGTCTGATTATGGAGTTCTGCTTCCCCACACTTCAGCTCTTCTCAAGAAATTTACTAGGACTCCAGGCAGGCTTGTGTACACACAAGTAATTTTAAAAGCAGATTAAAGTTTTTGGGGAAAGGAGTGAACTGCAGCCAGCTCTGACAGCACAGGTTTCAAAATGCTTTTTTCCTCGCTGATCTTCCTGCCAATTTACCAAGGAACTTTAAAAAGTATAAATCTATGAAGTATGGTCAATGTCAGAGAGTCCAAAATTGTAAGGTTAAAAAGAGTTAAAAACAACAGGAAAAGCTAAAAGATCCTTTTGTTACTACTGCAGATTTTGTTAGTATTCAGCTTTCAATCACCAGTAGTTAGATTCCAGTTGGGAGGACATTTTTCTACCTTTTATAAAATATCTGATATTCTCAGAGAATCCACAAAAAAATTGGTTAATAAGGAAAAAATATACACCACAAGCCAGGTAGAAAAATTGAGAGATTTGGCAGTACTGATGCCATTTTTCCCCTCCTTCCCAGAAAGGCATGGAAACACTGATGATTTAGTTGACAGTGAAAAGATGAAAGGAAAGGACCAACAGCTGCAAAGAGCTACTCCTTTATAATTCCTCTGCAAGTTACACTCGTCAGAGCAAAAAATGTCCCAAAGGTTCAGTTTGGTACCAAAGTGCAACCTTTTGGTATTTATGTTTTTTTGCTGTCCTCTGAGTATCAAGGAGACCTCCCTTGAGTTGTAGGAGGTTTTGAGCTGGTTTGTCTGGGCTTACAAATGAACAACTATTATTAGAGTGGCAACTTCAGCAGAGTCACCCACCATCCTTACAACCACCTGTCCTTGGAGTGCCGAGAGCAATCCAGTATCCAGGCCAGGTGGCCTCATTAAAAGCATCCTGGGATTCCTCTCCACGTTTGTGTGCTGACCACCTGTGCCAGCATTAGGTATTGTGTCTAATCCTCCAAGCTAATGAGGTGTATCTCCAGATCCACGGTAGGCTCATCATTCTCAGTCTTCCTGAACTGACAAGTCTCCCAGGAACATAGCATGCTGGAATAACTAACTAAGGTGCTAAACATTACTATAGCAACTGGGGAAAAACAGAGGCTCAGAATATAACTCAGCTATATTTTCTACTTCTTTCACCTTTCATATTCAATCTTTACACAACTGTAACATGGTCCTTTGGCATTATAAACCTTCCCATTTATTACAAATAAAGTAAACCAGTGTTACTCGGCATGATTGCACTTGCTTCCCTGGAGATTCACCTTGCACATTCATTGACAGGCTAGCTAGCTCCCTTTCTGTGTCAACAGAGAAAATTAAACCTTTCTGGCCTAAAGTGAACTGAAGAAGAGTAGGAAGCAGCTTGACAGAATGTATAATGAAAACATTCATTCAATGTAAATCATATAGCTTCTTTTTTTAATGAAGTGTTTCATAGTTTTTTACTGTAACTCTCATCACATTTTAATAGGCATGAGGGAGACCTGAATGCCAATTTTTTCTGGCTTTCCAGCTTTAGTATGTCCCTGGTAGGTGTTTGAAGGAGCACAGGATGTGGAGTTTTACTTGACAGCATAACTATTTTTGTATGTTAAAGCCCCAATAATTTTTTCTTCTTTCATTATTTTATCCATTTAAATTTACAATGTTCAATGAAGGGAATTTAGTCTGTCAAAGACTGTGATAAAGGATACTCCAGTACCTGGATTCAAAAACTGTCTGGGACTAGAGACCAGACTCTAGAGTTCCCCTTTATGTGACAAAAACTATGCCAAAAAAATAGCACTATCTATCTGAAGAAAACATCTCCTTTTTTCTCCATTATTACTATGTGGGTTTCAGGACTGGATTCCACTCCCTGTTCTGGAAATTCCCTCTAGCTTCATAACATTCTGCTGAACTTTGCCATAAAAAAGCCAAAAAGAAAATTCATTTGCTTTCCAGAAATATGAGTTAAATCCTTCATTTTTTCTTCAGATCACAGTAGAAGATGGTGATGTAAATTCCACATGTGTGCCCTGCAATGACTTCTTGTGTAAAAAAAACCCTTTCAAGGTTGTTATTATTATTAACAACTCTATCAAGTATGTTTCATGGAGATGGGTGTATTTATCTCAGATGGCCTTTGATGAAATTACTCCCTTTTTCATCATGCATTTTATCTGAGTTTTGGGATGGTTCTAATACTTTTCGGACACCTCAGATTAGCATATTCTAAAGAGATTATCTTAGATCTATTTTAGATTGCATATTTTAAAGGGATTTTGAAAATCTATCTTTAAAATTAATTACCTTTTACTCTCATATTTGGAGTAATCAGCATTTGCTCCAGTGCACAGATTTTTTTTTCACTTTTGTTTAAGGTGGTCCTTTTAATATTAATCCTAATAATGTTCTACCCCACTTCATAGTTCTCATATTTGAGTAACTGATTAGTTAAGCTGAGTCAAACATAATGAAGTCTTTGATTTGCATAAATTTTGATTATTTTTAATTAATGGCTGGCAAGATATTACTAATAAAAACAATGCTATAATTCATATTTATTTGCTACAGTATAAATTTGGAGAAAGGACATAATGGGTTCAGGAAGATTTTGAAAAAATCTTTGCAACTGGAAATGTGTCATAAAAACTAATATAGCTTGACTATTTGTAAAAAGTGTCAGAATTTTTCTATTTTAAAGGCGTGTGTGTGGTATATGTCAGGTAAAACTAATTCATACAGCACTAAAGATAACTATGGTATTATTTAGAAAAACTCTGAGCCTGCCTTCATAATCAAGCATCTTCACCATCTGCATTTTTGAGAGTAAATTTACATTTTAAAACATTGAAAACATTCACTGTTTATAAGTAAATACAGTATAATCAGCAAGAGAGAAAATTTATGAGAGTAATTGCCGAAGCAATAACAAAAGAAAATGCTACATGAACAGAGAGACACAAGAGGACTGGAAATATTAATCTGTATTGTGTCTCTTCCTCCCATCCTGCTTCTCACCCCAGCTCATCCACATGCTCTGGGAAACAGATATCAGTTAATATGACTCATCTGGAGCAGTGTCCATGTGGATAGGCCAACCTGTTACGTGCATGCCTTATTAGCCAGGAGGTTGCTATGAAATAGGAATACAATGACTGAGCTATGCCTTCCTCAGAGGAGTCATAAATTTCTCCTTTATCCTGATATTTGTTTCCATTAGACTAGTAGGAAAACATCTTTGAGTACTCCACCATTTTTCAAAGCCAGTTAAAATTATCCAACATCAAAAATAATGGGGGGAAGGGATTTGCGAAGGGATTTGCAAAAGGATCAATGTGAAAATTATATAAAAGTCATTATTTTATTTTTTTTTTTAGGAATTCAGGTCTAAAAAGATTATAAATTGAAGCATTCATGCTCTGTTTTATTATTATTGATTTTTACCCATCCCAAATGCAGCAAACTGAGATGTTGGTTAATTTCTAAAGTAAAAAGTTTTCCCAGCTCATAACTTGAAGCCTCACTTGCAGTGAGCACTGAGTCTGCTGCAAGCCCCACAGGACTCAGTGGGGTTGAAACGTCTTAGAAATGTGGAGCTGCCTACCTAGGTTGTTTTAATAACAATATTTACTCAGCCAATATTTCTTAGGTAGCTCAGCACCTCATAAACTGCAAGTTCTTTATTTTCATCTCTGTGAAGCACAGAGGCTCCAAGTTTACACATAAGATAATTGTTAAGGTTACCTCCACCAAGGGAGATGACTGAAAAATCTTTTAGCACTGTTGCAGTAAATTTTCAGATGCCAGGTGCTTAAAGAAATACAATTCTTCAGCAGGTCCTTGATTTCTTTGTTCTGTGAAGCTGAGCAATTTAAGTGCCCATACCAGGGTAGATAGTGTGCATTTAAATGTGTTAGGGTACCCCACCCTGTCTCCAGATGCCACTCCAGGAAGACACAAACCTACTGTGCTGTATCTGTCTATTCCACATTGGCATCTTGGTAACCAAGGCCATCTCCACTGGCACCTGGCACCTATGTTTATGTATCTATGTCCTGTCATAGATGGGGGAATTCACAGGAACCAGGAATCTCTGCATAGGTAACATTAAAACACCTCTTTTTTTAAAAAAAAAAATAAGTCCAGAATAAGCAGGAGCATTAGAAAAAGAACTGAAGGGCTCCAAATCTGTGAAACTTTTTGAGGTTTGGGCATGAAGTGGGCATATTTCACCCAACGTTCACCAGGAAGATACTGCCCACACTGAGAGCTGTAGACATGAAGAATTTTATAAGATTTTGCTTTATCACTGACAAGCTAAGGAAGATCTGCATACTTGAGCCAAAATGATTTAATTTGTCACAAAGAATATCTGGAGGAAAGGAAAAAATTGGACGTCTCTCCCCATCACCTAAAACACTGGCCCATCCAACCTTACAGCACACTAGCCTGAAAAATGGTATAATACCAACCCAATCCATATTTGTTTGATTCTTTATTTTGATTTTATATTTTCTGTCTTGGAAATGTTTCTCAGAGAAGTCTAACACTGTATTAAAGGGGTTTAAAGAGAACAAAAGGGATACAGACTTTCTGGGAAGTGAAAGACAAGGCCTGAAAGGAAGATTGGAGGAGGTTAAATGGGAGTCATTTGTGCAATTGGGAAGTACCACTCAAGAAAGGTCTTACTTCCTTTAGTTTTAGTACCAGAACTGATGAGTTTTAAATGCACTGGCACTGCAGAATGATTGGTAAAAGAATGGAAAAGCAAAATAAATCACAGCCCTGACTTTCCCTAATTGAAACAGTTTAGTTACAGCAATTTACTGTCACGATTAATGCAGCAGCAGCCAGGCAGATGTGATGTATTAAATAGTTCTGCTTTTGCCAAAAGGAATTAATTCAGTACGACTGGATTTTATAAAATCTTTGTTTCATCTAAACATCTGCATCTAAATCTTCACAACTTTATGGCATATTTTACATTCTCTTTTCTAAATGTTTTATTACCAGAGCATATTCTATGCTTTAAGGTATTTATACATACAAACTCCTTTATCTGTGTCCTCTATTGAGAACACAGTTACACTGTAAGGCTTTGTCTAGATCATGGCAGCAACTGTTTCAATTTCACCAAGAGCAGGAGAAAAACCAAGCAAGCTACAGTTTAAATGGCACTGGACCTCCATCTAGTGAGAAGAAGAATAGTGCATGATTTTATGTTAAAAGGTTTTCTTAAGGGGAATTGTGCTTAGCTGCCAGAAAAGGTGTGGAAATATTTGCATAAAATACAAAAGAAAATGTTAGATTTTATGCAAAAACCTTCACAAAATCCATAATTTCAGTTTGAGTGTCAGTGATTGTTCACAGGTAAAGGAAACGGATATTGATAAAAAACTGCTGTAGTCAGACACATGTGAGAGCTGATCTTGTACTGCAATGCTATGCTCCACTGTCTATCTGGTTAAAAGACTGAAAAAGCCTCTCAAGGCCCTCTTTTTGAGGTGGGGAGGTGTTACCACCCCATTGCACAGATATGGGTAAAACATACCAAGCAAGGGCTGGATTTTAAAGGTTTGAAAATAGGCACCTACTGATATTTCCAATATGCCAAAGTCTGTATTTAAGTCAAGGTGTTAAGTGCCTGACTCCTCCTAAGCATCATGGCAGATGGCTGGCTGCACCTATTGCCACATAAATGCCTGTAAAACTTGTCCTGAGGTGCCAGACTGATGCCCTGCTCTTCTTCCCATCTGGAGGGGAACAGAACTGCAGAATTAGTATCTGCTCACTGATGCACCTGCAATAATGACAGTCCAATATTCCACATGAGGCTTCATCAAGGGAATCTTCCAAGCATGCCTCATGACATCACTGTAAAAATCTTGTCATTTGATTCCATAGCCTGGACCTCACTTCACTTTAAAAGGCAAGACACAAGCCCATGTCCAAGTCAATGCTCAGTTCTTGTTCTGAAGGTGATAACAGCAGGAGCTCTGCATAAAGCCAAAGTAAACTCCAGGTAAGGTCTATAAAGAGAAAAAGAACTCCTTCCTCAAAAAAAAAAAAAAAAAAAAAAAAAACACAAAAAAACCCAAAAACAAAAAAAAAATTTAAAAAATGAAAACAAAACAAAAAAAATCACATTATTGTTGGACAGTGTTCATGATCTGCAAATTATAGATCACTGAGATATGCTTATCCAGACTGAAACTCTCTAAATAAAATTTAAAGACACCAGGCATTCAATGAATTACATCTAGACATCTAGACAGTTACCAAGGCAGCTTAAAATGTGCTGCTTTAATATGTTGATCTGTTAAATGGCAGGATCTGTATTTGGCACACAAATCTAAGTATCCAGCTTAGCTTACATGGGTGCCTATTGCAAAATCCTGTCTAATAACTGTGTCCCTTTTTTTCTGCATTAGTAAATGAGAGTCTGACAGATTAGACATTGGTTCTGTGTATTAAGATTCTCTAGACTGTTTTTAAGAAGACTGGGAAATTAATTTTCCTTTTTCTGTGGAATTACCTCATGGTACCAAGAGAGTATTGGCATTCTATTGGTCCTGTCTTATAACCTTACCACAGAATAAATGTATTTGTCCATATATAATGTATAGCTGATAATGTATATCAGCTATTTAAATACATGTTTTAAAACATGTAAAGAAGATTGTTTTAAACAGTAAAGAAGACCATGTCTGGGAGGGATTCCTAAGGATGTTAGAGTTGATAAAAACTAGACAGACTGGAATGGTTTCTCTGTAGCTGTAATTATAAACATACCATAATGAACTCCAATAATCTATCAATAATTTGAGATATGGGCCTCAAACAATGCAACATTCTGGAAATAGAAGATGAGGAATCATTGTAGAATGATTGAATATGTAGAATATGTAGAATAATTGAGAAGAAAAGGAGGAAAATCTCTTAAATTCCTCCTGAACATTGCATATAGTTTCTGTCACTTTATCTTGAAGATAACAGGCAAGGGTAGAGGAAAGGATGACTGAAATGATGGAAAATAGGAAATAGATTCCTAAGAGCTTTGGAACAGATTCCTGACCAGGAAGTACTGACTAAATAAGGATCTTTGGTTGAAAGGACACGAGTGAGAGGATACAAATGACTCTACCCAACACAGTGCCAATAGAAAAGGGAAACACTATTCAGGATGATGAAAGCTTGGCCTTTGCTCCTTCCTTTCCTTGTGCCATTGTTTGTGTTGGAGGAAAGCCTCCCTGTGTCCTTGGGCATTGCAGGTGCCTGGGAAAGGCATCCACTGAGTGGGTTCTTCTTAGGAGGGCCTTACAACAACAGCCAATGTACCTGACAACAGGCTGAACCTTTAACAGGAGGGACATTGAACAAAACCAAGGTTCCAGGCTATGTAATAATGGGCAAGGCTATACTGGGGCTTGGCCAGACTCACCACATCCTTGAAACTATAGCTGGATTTCCTCCAGCTCTCTCATACTCTCCATGCTCTCACCATACTGCCACCTGGCTTTAGATTGTGTTCATTTTGTAAGCCCTGAAAATGCTTTTCCAGGGCAATGGTATTTGTTCTGCCTCACCCTCATCTTCCTGATGTAGAAATAAAGTCTGGGTGCAATTCATTAGCTCGTAGTTAGTATCATTTTCGATTTTGAAGACCAGTATTACAAAAAAAAAAAAAAAAAAGATAGAAAATCTTAATTTTGGAGGGAAAAAAATGTGGCACTTTTCTTTCTGACTCCCTAAAGTTTCCTTGCTATCTTGGGCCTTCAAGTGCTTTTGCAACTCTGCTGAAGTTCAGGAGCAAAACATAAAAAACAGGATAAATAAAACAGCTTCAGCCAGCTTTATTCAATTCCTTTAGGTGTTAAAATGTCAAGAATTTATAAAACATGTCAGAGAAGTTTATAAAATATCCCTAATGTACAATAAAAATATGTATGTGTCAAGCTTTGTGTGGGTCTTGGGCCTCAACAAGACAGGAGCAGTTGTTGGTTGCTGTAAAGTTGTTAATTGTATGAATACATCAGTCTCGAAGGTGAGGAGTTCAGAGTGTTAAAGTCCATGCTAAAAGCTTTCTGGCATAGAGTCCTGATATATACAGCAGAAGCAGCAGCAGCAACAGCAGAAGCAGCAGTTTCTTCTTCTTCTTTCTGTGTTGTGATGTTGTTCTTCTTTCTGTTGTTGTCCTGCTGTTGTGCTGATGCTCCATTGTTGTTCTGTTCACCCCAGTACAGGGGGATTTTATTCATAAATCATCCAATCAGCCAAAAACACAATTCTAAAACATTCTTCCTACACCAATCTGAGCTTAATTCTAATGTATGAAAGCAGTGTCAGTTCTTACCCAAAATCTGCTTATAGATTATTTTCTGTTTACATACATAGCTCTATCTGTTCTATCTAGAAATGCAAGCTATGTTCTTGCTATGTTCTCATTACATCTGGAGCTAAGTTAATGTTGCAAAAGGTAACAGTACTGAACTTTAAACTAGGCTTTAGGGCTTTTTACTGGCTAACACAGTTTCTTAACGCACTTAAGATATATTTCTACTTACTAAAACTAAAACTTACACTCTTACTTCATGTTTGTGGCTTAATCTATTTTAGTTTCTCTAAAGGTTCCAGTTTAATCCCCATATTTATTTCTCTCTCTGAGGGACTCAGAGAGGCTTCTATTTCATGCATTCCAACATATATGTATGTATATATAATTAAAATTGCCTCTGGTGAAACAGTGACAGTAAGATGAAGAACTATTTAATGAATTTTGAGCTTTGCTGCATGAAAACTGGACATAGGAATGTATAAATAAATGTCAGATGTATCATTAATGATATGGCATTTTTTTCTTCCTCTTTTGTAACTCCCTGAATACTGTAAAGCCCACATAAGCCTTAAGAAACTTCCTGTATTATTGTCAGCCACAGACTTGACAGCTCAGAATAAAAATATCAAAGCAGTGTGCTCCTCTTAGTAGAAAAGACTCTCTATTAGCAGGAGGTTTGCTCAGCCAGATGACATTTATACCTTCCCTCCTTCCCTATCCTAATTTAAAACATTACTTTTCAAGGCTGCACAGGGGTAATGGATTGAGAACAGCTTATTAACTGGCATAACACAAAAGAAATCCAGGACTGGAAATAAAACAGAAAGCTTGCAAGAACACAAAAACTGTGTATATGAAACCACTGATATCCTGAGGCTCATAGCACCTTGCTGTTATTCCCTTTTATGTGCCTTAGCTTGTCTGCAACCACCATTGCTTGCACATAAAAATATTCTTGTACACTTAATAGAAGAAAAATGTGCTAAATTCTGAGGGCTTTATGTAAAAAAAAAATCCACCCAAACTTCCTGTTGAAACTCAAAAGCCTATGACTGCAAAGAATCACTTCACCTAGATAAGGTGTCTGAAATATGGCCATAAGATTACAAGGTTCTGCAGGCACATGTACAGTTATATTCTGCCTTCCTCTAGGTATGGTTGGTATCCAAAGTTATATCATTGCTTTGTTATCTTGTGAGGAAGTAAGGAAGGATTATACTTTCATACACACACATAAATCCTGACATAGAAACTTATCATTTGTGTATATATATCCTAGTTATTCTCTGATGTTCACCCATTTTTACTACAGCTGTAATGCTTCATTACTTCTTAAATTCAAAATAAATTATTATTCTTTTGGTCCAGTCTGCACATTAGTTTATTTGTTTGAATTTCATCTGTGTGAGTGTATTATACCACCCTGCAGTTATAATTTATTTTTTAAATTTAAATTCCCCACATATTACGCATGTGTGGATTTACTTATGAGATAAAAGGGGGGGGGGTAATGTTCTAAATATGCTATTACTTTGTTCCCAGCATATGCAGTTACCTTTTGTCATTTTAATTCCTTGTGTTTTTTAATTCCTTACCACATTTCCTTTTGTCCAGTTGAGAAAAGCTACTCTAACATACATCAAGCTCAGGTGTGATTCTTCACCACTATTTTTAGGATGCACTTGCACTAAGATTTATACCATTCTCTGGGGGCGTCTGTCTCTCTACACTGATTAAATTGGCAGGCTGTGTGATTAAGCTTCTAATTCGGGCTTCTCAATGTTGGGTTTAGGCACAGGTTGTTCTCAAGGGTCCTGTCCACATCACCTGCATATCTGGCATCATAAAGAAAAGCACTTTCCTTCTTATAAAAAATCTTCACTGCACAGACAGTGACAATTTAAGTTCTTGGCCATGGGAACAGCAAAATTCAGCAGTGCCAGACCTTCATGAGAAGACTTTGGCCGCTTCAAATGGATATCTCTAGCCAGCTGCCTGTGATTTTCTATATCCCAGATCAACATCTCAACACACAACTTGAGTTCAGCTGATGAAGACTGCATATGTGAGGAGTGAACATGTACAAAGCCCACCATGCAATGCCAGGCTCCTGTTCAGGCATTATGAGTCAAGAGGATGCTACTGTCAGTACTGCCAGGAGCTAGTCTCAGTTCCTGTTCCCTATTTTTATCCCAAATCTTGACATAAGAGTCATCCATCATTTTTCTCAGTTTTATTCTTCATAACTGAAATGTGACACATATTTTCATCCTGAATTTCTCAGATGATTGTTAAATATCACAGAACTTTATCATTCAGATAGAGATGAAAAAAATTAAATTTTTTTCTTTTTCAAACATGAAAACAAAGCCATTTCTGACCCCTTGGTTCTTAACCATCCATTGATAGAATCACCAAATTTTTTAGGTTTGGAAAATCCTCTTAGATTATTGCATCTAACATTAACTAAATGATGTCCCTAAGTACCACATCTTTTTAGTATCTCCAGGGGTGGTGACTCAACCATTTCTCTGAGCAGCCTGTTCCAGTGCTTGACAGCCCCCTTTTGTGCAGCAATTTTACCTAATATCCAATCTATACCTTCCCTGGAGCAACTTGAGACTGTTTCCACTTGTCCTATTGCTTGTTACCTAAACAATAAGGTCTCTCCTCAGCCTCCTTTTTCCCTCAGCTGCTCCTCAAAAGACTTTTGCTCTAGACCCTTCACCAGCTTTGTTGCCTTCCTTGGGATTTGCTCCAGCATGTCAATGTGTCTTTCTTGTAGTGAGGAGTCCAAAACTGAACACAGAATTCAAGATACAGTCTCCCATCTCAGAGGGGCCTTGATACCCAGAGAACAACTGGTCTTGCTGTTAAAGACTGAGACAAAGAAAACATTAAGTACCTCAGTATCTTCATCATCCTTTAACACTATATTTCCCCACACACACAATATAAAGGATGGAGGGTCCCCTTAAGCTTCAATGTGTTGTTGATTTATTTATAAAAACATTTCTTACTGTCTTGTACGGCAGTGGCCAGATTAAATTCTAGTTTGGCTTTTCTTCCTTGTAGCCCTCCTGAGTTGCTGCCTCATCTTCCAAAGGTGATAAACTCTTGTTTTTTCCTTAAGCTCCAGACAAAGCTCTGTTCAGCCAGGTTGGTTGTCCCTGCTGGCTCATTTTTCAGCACATGTGAATGGTCTGTACCTGTGCTTTTAAGATATCCTTCCCGAAATATGTCTGGTCTTCCTGAACTCCTTTGCCTTTCAGGACTATCTTCTGACTCTGCCAACCAGGTTCCTAAGGAAGCCATGCCTGCCCCACAGAAGTCCAAGCCTGCAGTTCAGTTGGCACCTATCCTTACTTCTCTGACAATTGAAAACTCATTTTGTGATTGCTCTGCCCAGCATCACCCACCAGTCCTTCTAAGTTCATGAACAGCAGGTCCAGCAGGGAGCCTTCCCTGGCCGACTCCCTCACCAGCTGTGTTAAGAGATTATGTTCCACACACTTTAGGAGTGTCCTAGACCATTTCCTTTCTGCTGTGCTGTGTTTCCAACAGACATTTGGTAAGTTGAAGTTCCCCACAAGAACAAGGCTAGTGATTGTGAGACTCCTGCCAGCTGCATATAGAATATTTCATCTAAGTCTACATCCTGTTTGGGTGGTCCCTAACAGACTCCCACCATGATATCTGCTCTGCTGGCCCTGTCTCTGATTCTTACCCTTAAGCACACAACCCTATTGTCACCATCATGGTGGACTCCCATGAAATATTTCCTGGTGGAAGAAACCCTGCTGCCATGAGCAGGGACACCTTCCTGATTAGATCAGATTGCTCAGAGCCCCATACAACCTGGCCTTGAACACTTCCAGGGATGAGATATCCACAGCTTCCCTGGGCAACCTGTTCCAGTGCCTCACCACTCTCACAGTAAGGAATTTCTTCATATATCTAGTCTAAACTCACACTCTTTCATTTTAAAGCCATTATGCCTTGTCCTATCACTACATGCCCTTGTAAAAAGTCTTTCTCCAGCCTTCCTGTAATTTCCTTTAGGTACCGGAATATGCTATAAGGTCTCCCCAGAGCCTTCTCTTCCCCAGGCCAAACAGTTCCAACTTTCTAAGCCTGTCCTCATAGGTGAGGATCACCTGATCACCTTTGTGGCCCTTCTCTAGACTTGCTCCGGCATCCTCATATCCTTCCTAAGCTGGGGGTGCCAGAGCTGGTCACATCATTCCAGGTGTAGTCTCAGAGTGAAACGGGGAAGAGAGAAGAATCCCCTCTCCCACCCTGCAGGCCACACTCCTTTTGATGTAATCCAGGATACATTTGGCTCTCTGAGCTGCAAGTGCACATTGCTGGCTCGTGCTCAACTTCTTATCCACCAGGACTCTCAAGTCCTTCTAGTCAGGGTTGCTCTTAATCCCTACCCTGCCCAGCCTGTATTTGTGCTTGGGATCACCCCAACCCAGGTGCAGAACCTTGCACTTGGCCTTCTTGAACTTCACGAGGTTCCCTTGGGCCCACTTTTCATGCCTGTCAAGGTCCCTCTGGATGGCATCTTTTCCCTCAAGTGTGCCAACTGCACCACACAGCTTGGTGACACTTCCAGCATGCTGAGGGACACTATCCATGCCACCAACAAGGATGAACAGTGCCAGTTCCAATACTGACCTCGAGGAACACCACTTGTCACTGCTATCCGCTTGGACATCAAGCTGTTGACCACGAGCAGCTCTTCGAGTTTGACTACCCAGCAATTTCTTATCCACCAAGTAGCTCGATCCATGTTTCTCCACTTTAGAGACAAGGATGTCATGCAGGACAGTGCCAAATGTTTTGCACTCTTCCATGGAGACTATGTCAATTGCTCTGACAGTACTCATTGATGATGTGATCCTGCCACAGAAGGACACCAGATTTATCTTTAGTGAAGCCATAGTGGCTGCCACAAATTACCTCCTTATATTCCATGTGTCTTAGCATATTTTCCAGGAGAATCTGCTCCATGATCATGCCAGGCATGAGGTGAGACTGGCTGGTAGTTCCTTCTCTTTTTCCATATTCAAAAATGAGGGTTATGTTTCCCCTTTGCCCATCACTGGACTGCCACAGATTCTCAAACATGATGGATAGCCCCTTCATCTGCTAGTTCCCACAGGACTTGACAGGTGCATCTCATCAGTCCCATCGACTTTTGCCTCTCCAGGCTCCTTAGATGATCTCAAATCTGATGTTCCCCTACAACAGGCAGTTCTTCATTCCCCCAGTCCCTGACTTGGCCTTCTGTGACTCAGGTGGTGTGGCTGAAGCACTTGTTGGTGAAGACTGAGGCAAAAATATTGTTGAGTACCTCAGCCTTATCTACATCCCAGGTAATGAGTTCTCCTTTTTCCTTATAGAGAGGGCTCAAATTTTCCATAGACTTCCTTTTATCATTGGCATACCTGTAGAAGCTTTTCTTGTTGCCCTCGATGGCCCTGGCCAAAATTAATTATATTACAGTTTTAAGTTTCCTGACCTAATCCTTGTTTGCTCAAAGAATTTCTCTATATTCCTCCTATAGTGTTTGAGTTTGTCCCAAAGCTCTTGTTCTTCTCTTTGGGATGCACCTTTGGGATCCATCAATCCTGAACTTGGAGGAGGTAACCCTTATACTTTACCAGATTTCATGGGCCATTCTTCTTCCAGGGTTTTGTCCCATACTCTATCAAGAAAATCCCTGAAGAGGCCAGAATCTGCTCATTTTATAAGCAAAAATGTATGCCTATCCTCTTTATTTTTAGAAGTATGAATCCAGGAGATAAGATGCTGTTTAAAGAGAAAGGCAACATTTCTCTTCCAAGTGGTTCTCTTTAAATGTATCTTTTGTGTGTGAGATAGGGTTGTGCTGTAACTATTACACAGTAAGAAATGAGAAGAGAAAGTTCATTAAATCAGCAGAGAAAATAAACATCAGTCAGACCAGCTTGATCTATTTCAATTTAGTATTAGAGGTCCACAGAAACAAGTGCCTCAGGAAAGTAAATATGTGGATTTCTCTGACAAAGAACAGTTGCAAACTGTATCAAACGTTACAAGAAAAACAAATGCACCACATGGTGAGTTTGAATGAATCACACACAACTGTACATAGTGTGTTCATAGCCAGGAAAGACATTTTTTTTGATATAGCCCCTTGCTGACTCCTTTAAAGACTGTTATTATTTCTGCAGCTCAAAGGTGCAAAAAACTGGCACAAACTGAAAATGGGTATATCATTCTCCTCTCCCATCAGAGTTTAAAGCTACCTAAATTTGGATAATTTTTAGATTTACATTATGTTCTATTACAGCATATTTTGGAAACTAAGGCCTTAGGATAAAACCAATGGCTGTGAAGCTGTGAACCAAAAAGCCTTGAAACAATAAACCCTGCTCCTGCTGGAACACAGATTCAGCACTGCAACAATGAGAAAGCAAATCAAATAATCACTCTGAATTGCCAAAAGATCAGGACTCCCCAGCAGCTTCCTTTTTAGTTTCTTAATGGACACCAACAGATGAAAAAAAGCTGAAGAGAGCAGGCTTGTTTTCTCTGCCTGCTGAATTATTTCCTTCTTACGCCTTTTTGTCTATCTATAGCTTACAGCTCTATTTACCCAAAATGATTAGAGCTTTCTGTGAAACAGAAACTTGGAGGAACACAGAAGGTCATGTATATTCTTGCTAACACAGCCAGCCACCTGTTGTCTTGCCACATTCTCCATTGATTTGCTACTGACTTGCTCAACCTTCTTCCACAAGCCCAGTGACATCAAGTGGGATCATGATTTCATCTTTTCACTTTTTATGTAGCAAGGCAACAAAATGACAAAAACTGTCTGCCCAATTTTGTAACCTTTCTCTGGTGACATTTGTCCTGCCTTTACCAAAAATCATCACAGTCTTACCTCCTGACACTCACTCAACCATACAAAGGAGGTGATGGTGCTGTGGGTTTCCAGACATAGGAAATAGTTTTGAGTAAAGTGCACAGTCATAAAGGCATGAGAGGGGAGCAAAGCAGATTATTCATTTTGAAGTTGCTTCACAATGGCAAATCAACTAAGCCCCTGGCTTATTTTTTGAAGCAACTTGGCTCTGCTAGAGATTAATTTTCTCTGAGGGACTTTGGCAATGTTTTTATAGCCTGCTGAGACATTCTGGACTGCCAAAATCCACACTAGCAAGGGTCTCCAACATGCTATAATTTCTAGGTCAAGCTGGTTCTGAGATAAGATTTTTACAGAATATATCACAAGGCATTTCAAAAAATGAAACACTTTTTTTTCTTTTTTTTTTAATAGACCCTTCTCTGCAAAATAGGCATTATCTAATTCTGTGGAGACATTCCCAGAAAAAATGTACCTCTGGCCACAGCTCTGCTATACCTGGCAATTTTAGATGGAAAATACTTTAAAAAAAGAACAAGAAAAGGGATAGTCATTTGTTGATTGGATGAAGATGAAGCAGCCAGAATTAGACTTCAAACAGAAGCCAATTCCCATTTTATCTTTGGATTTACAGTACAGCATCTGTAATTTCACCTGTTCTCATTTTGCAGGAAGACAAGGAGCAGAAAAAAAAGACAGGGCTGGAGATAAGAAGGAGGCCACAGTTATATGTCTCTGACTTTCAGGAGCACCCAGGGGAAATTCATATTACTTTTGTCACAATCATTGTCTTCTGCTTCTCTGAGAAGCTGGATGAACTGAGGCACACACTTAAGAGATTTTTCCCAATTGCTTTCAAACTTTAATTGTCTAACCCATTAGACAGGTCATCTAACTATCTATTATACTTCTTCCATGCAGAAGCAGTGTTAGTTTTTATTTTTCAATCACAAAGGTCTTAGTTCAGTGCTTCTAAATGATTGTGGGAAGATCTGAGATCCTTTGGTTTCTAATGAAACCAGTTGATTATGTGGACTGAAAGAGAAGCTAAGCAAGCACCTTTTTTGGGGGGTAAACCTTTTTAATAATATGTGCACTGTGAAGTAGTAGGCTGCCTTAGTCAGCATCAAGGTTTTATTTCAGAAATTCTGTTGCATGATCTGTCAGATTATATTCACTGCTTGAGGATTTTTAGGAAGAAGCACTAAATTTGACTTGGAAATACTGCAAAGCAATGAGATATGCTAGAGACAAGGCCAGAAAATAATAATAAAAAAAAGACCCGACTGAAAAGAGAATGAGAAGAGGTCAGATATGGTGTGTTATATGGGCTGGTACTAGTCACCTGTCCAAACAGCATATGCACAGCTCTAAGTTACTCAAGATCTGTTCTGGCTGTCATTTAGATCCAAAGGGGAGGCTTCAGCATCCAAACAGCTTGAGCTGTCTCCAGCAAGCTTCATAGTTCCACAGATGCTTGGTTTCAGCTCCCTGCTACTTGGGGAGAGCCATTTCTTCTTAGTGCTATACCATTGCCAAGAAGAAACCCATCAAGAACACTTTTCTTTTTTTACTCAGAAAGTGTCTGGAAAGGAGTATGAAGTTGTATCTTGGATAAATTGAAGTAAGGCACAGTAGGACAAAGTGACGAAGATTTAAGTAGTAAAAAACCAATAGCTCCCATCTTGAGGGCTAGGATTACATTTCCCATTCTGAGTTTGGACACTGTATCCTACTCTCCCAGTGAAACAATTTGAGAAGTCTGACAGGAAATCTGCTTGTCTGAGTTACAAGAGCATAGAATGTTAAGGATTGTAAGGGACATTAAAGGTCACTTTGTTCAAACCCTCTTTAGAACAGGTTGCTCAAAGTCTTATCGAACCTGGCCTTGAACATTGCCAGGTATGGAACATCTATCTACAACCTACTCAAGCAACCCATTCCACCCTCAAAAATTTCTCCCTAATATCTAACCTAAATTTCCCCTCTTTTAGTTTGTACCCATTACTCCTTATACTATCCCTACATTTCCTAGTGAAGAGTCTGTCTCTGCCTTCCCTGTAGGCCCCTTCAGATACTGGAAGGTTGCCATGTGGCCTCCACATGACCTTCTCTTCTCCAGGCTGAACAGCCCTAACTTTCTCAGCCTGTCTTTGTAGGGAAGGCCCTCCAGTCCCCTTAGCAACTTCTTGGCCTCCTCTGGACTTGGTCCAACTGTTCCACATCCTTCTCGTACTGAGGACACCTGAACTGTACACAGTATTCCAGGTGGGATCTCATGAGAGCAGAGAGGGAGAATCATCTCCCTTGTGCTTCTGGCCACACCTCTTTGGAGCAGCCCAGGATTCAGTTGACTTTTTGGACTTCAAGCTCACAATGCTTGTTTATATCAAGGTTTGTTTTTTTTAAAGATCCCTGTAAAATTTTAATTATAGAGCCAAGTTTTGGTCACTGTAGCCCTTCTGGACACCACCAAAGCTACTTCTCTAGACCTGAAACTGATAAAAGGAGACAGCAAGAGATATTTAGTTGCTTGTTTCCACCAGCCTCCTGCACAGACAGCGTAACTTCTGCTGTGGCCCAAACTTAACGTCCTGAAAGGACATTTCTATGGCCATATGTGGCAGCCAGTGAGCAAAGAAGTGAAGAGGCTGGCTCTGCCCCAGGATAACACCAGCAGTGATAAGAATCATTATTGATTCTGGAGGCAAGGACAAGATTCTCACCTTCACCTTGCCCTTGGGTGATACAGACACTCATGGGATAGTGGCAGTGGCCCCATAGGTGCTGGCTCTGTGGTGTTCAATGTAATGTTCAGGCCATCCAGAAATCCAGGACATTTAGGAAGATCCATCAAATGTTAGGCAAGCATCCAAATGCATGTTCTATCCAGACAGAGAACATGGAGACCCCCTATTGTTACAACAGGAAATGAGGGGAAAAAGACAGAGTAGTATGCATCACTTGCCACATCACAAGCTGATAGCCTGTCTTTATTGGTGTTACCCCACTAGAAGGAAGAGGTTGTGGGTCTGGCACTGAATCTGCAAAGATGGGACTCATGTTTAGCCAAGGGATGTTAGTGCTCATAAGCAAGCTGATCCTGATGTTTCTGCTTGCCTAACTGAGGCATCCACCCATCAGAGACTGGTTTGTGACTCTTGGTCCTCTACAGAAACCCTGAACAACTCTTTCCCTTGCCCTGAGGGGATAGACACTGAGCTCCAGACAATGAGGGCAGACTGCTCGAAATTTGAACAGATGTCCCAAGTTTAGGCATAGCCTTTTTCCATTGCAGATGGGTGCCCGCCCCTCGAGCAGTGAGTCAAAGAAGAGAGAATTTTGCAACCCTTGAACCCTTGCCATTGAGAGTAGGCAGAGCTGATACAAGTGATGCTAGAGAGGTGGTGCAGACAAGCTAAGGGAAAAGTGTGGGTAGAGAAACCAGCACTGGGGAGCCATGAGAAGTCCATGAAACGGTGAGATGGGATTTACTTCTGCCGAGCTTTGCATGCAGCTGAAACAACCTGGAGATAAATGGCTGTGTCTAAAGCAAGTGGAGACCAGAGCAAAAGCCAGGCAACCTGTGGTGCTCCCTTCAAGGAAAGAAGGCTTTTTTAAGGTTTATGTCTAATTCCAGTGCTAGAATAGCATAGCACTCAGCCCTCCCAGAAGATAGAGAAAGGAAATTGAAGAATTCGAGCTGTAGTGTAATGAAATGCGCTTTCCACCCACTTAGATTTAAGACTGTGATTCAGTACTGCATTTATGCAGTTTCTGGAATGGAAGGGCATTGTGATGCATCTAAATAAGATTTCTGAGCCAGTGCTAGCAGATGGACCTCAAGAAAAAAACCCCACGCAGTCAGATGGCTAAAATAAGGAGATATTTTTCACCACTGCTACTTCAGTGATGGTGTCACCCTCTGTCATCACCAATTCCAACAAAACTAATAACCTCTTTAAGAATTGGAACACATGGGAGATAAAAATATCAAAAGCAGAAATTAGCCAATTTAGCAACCTCACCATTTTTTTGCACAATTTGCATCATCTATATCATTTGTATGACACTTTGACAGCTACACACAGAGCCTTTACTGGCAATTCAGGACACCAACCATTAAAAGTTATTCCATGAATATTACTGTAAAAAAATTCATTAATAGTCATCTTGAGAAATTGATGGCAGCCATACTTGACAATTAACTCAATTTTAAGGAAAAAGTATAACAGACTATAAATTTGTAAATCTGTAAATTTCTAGTTTTATTTTATCATTAATTTGCTTTATTAAAATACAGTTCTAAAATTAAATAAACCAATGAGGCATTGAAAATCTTTTATGCCTAATCTAAATCTTGACAGAGAAAAGTTACTTCCACTTTAAAGTTGCACAGCCATTCTGCAAATTTGACTTAGTGTTTCCCTACCAAAGCAGCATTTACATTTCTTATTCCTGCATTGGGAAGTCCTGTACTCTCACTTGCTGTTTAAAAATAAAAAGTCAACCAACCCATTAAACAAGCAAGAACAACACACCCCCCCCCTACAAATTTCAGGACAATGTGATTGCTTCTTATTTGATTTGGACAATGCAGTGTTCACTCAAAATATTCAGTTTAATCGAAGGGAGATAAATCACTCCAGCATAATGCCAAACACTGCCTGTGGTTTCAAGCAGAGGAATAATTATTGCTTTCCATGTCTAACCTAGGTGGGGATATTAAAAACAAGTAAATTTAGACCAGAATGCAAAGCAGAAAAGCTCAGTCATCCTGAGGCAGACCAGAATAGCTTATAAATTAGGAACACATATGCACTGATTTAACATTTTTTTGCTTCTGAGACTTTCAGTTACAGAAATTGTCGTACTTAAATACGTCATTACCATTTCATTCACTGCTTAAGAAAAAATGTGGCCAAAGGCATCCATCTGTTCATCTTTAGCACCCACCCAGACAGAATCTATAGTGCCAGTTTCTACTCAGAAGTACACTGAGGTAAACCAATAATAACCACTTTGACAGTAATGTATTCAGGTTTAATATGGAATAAAATTTGTTTCCTGTTTGGCAGCTCTCTAAAGACTAGAAAATCTCCTTGGAGGCCTATCTAATATTTCTTCTGAAAAAGTCTCCCTAGAGACCTACCTAATACTTCTGGAAAAAATCATATTTATCTACAATGGTGTTTAAATCATGTTTGACAGATCAGTGTAAATACTCTGACCACTGTTTAACTGCTGGGCGATCTGCTTTAAGGCATCATATTTTAGATAATCTTCATATAATGCCACAGTATATTGAATATGTAGGAAAAAAGTCTCCATTCTTTCTCCAATATCAGGTTCTCTAATCAGAAAAAAAAGACATCTATGGGATATTATAGAAAGTTTTGAATGTTCTTCTTCAAACATCCAATTTCACCCTGCATGGAACAAAGCTACAGAGGGTTAATGTTACACAAATCTTCCAATCAATCCACACTGTGTCTCAAATGGCTTCATAAGCATATGAAATCTCACTTCAGACTCTGCACTCTCATGCTCCATGGAGATCACAAGTTGAGAAATCTTAGAGTGCAGCTAAAGAATCTGTGATCATTTTCACTCACCAGCAAAAGCCTGTGATAAGTATTTTTCTTAGTAGAAATGTATTAAAGGATGAAAACAAGATGAGTTGATTCTGTTGCCCATATCAAGCTCTGGGGAAAACCCTAAAAAATTCCATTTTAGGATTTTTCTGGTAAGGGTAGTTGGAAGTCACTATTAGTTTCTGCGAACACTAGTGGCTGCTGAAAGCCCTCCTAATCTTGGTCTTTGATGCCGCTAATCTAAATTATTCATATAGGTTCAAATCTGTAATCCTAGTTAGAGTTTTGTTTCACTTCTGCAACTTTCAAGCTTTCTCAAAGGCAATGGCATTTCTAAATGTTAAAAAATAAAATGACTGTGTTTGTATTAAATGAGTGCATCTCAAGTTCACTGCTGTACTTTCTACTTGGCTACAGAATCTATATATGAAATGAATATTAAAAATTAATTGATTTCACATTTGGAAAGACCACCTGTTATTTGACAGATTCAGAAATCTATTTGGAAACCATGAAACATATCCAATCCAATTCATTAAAAATTTATTAAACTCTCTTCAGCCTGAGTCTTAGAAGCACACTCACCATTTCCTGATGAGACTATGACTAATGGAAATGTATGCCATGACACAGTGTAATAAGAGAGGTTAAAATGGCAATGTCTGGAATTTAGAAACTTTCCTCACTGCATTTCTGCAGTGGGGGTATGAATTCAGCTGTGTGACTTCGTTGGCTTTAGTGGGAGTCATACAGCAGTATCTGGCAAATAGGTTTATCTATACATTCCCATGGCTGGTGTTCATATAATAGGATTGTGCCCACAGAAACATGGATTATCCTGTTACATTATGATTCTTCCATACAGCAGGGTAACCATAATATAATCTATATTTCTTTCCTTTTCACATTTACCTTTGCTCAGACAGTAAAGCTACAATGACAGAGCAGAAACTGCCTCCTTGTGCACAAGTAGTTTTTCTAAAAATTGACTTTTTGCAGCCCCTACACTTTTCAAATAAATGTATCAGTTCTTGCAAGGGCTAAAACCAGTTAGGCCTTTAGCATCTCTAGCAAGGAAGAAGTTCCTGCCTAGTTCCTGCCTGACCCCCATTTTGATCTCTAATCAACAGAAAAAGAACTATTCAGTGCCCTGGACAGATGCTGCAGGAAACCCTTCTGACGTGTCTGCAAATGTGTTGATAGCAGCTTGTTAAAGTTTAGGAAGAGTTCTTGGAAACCCATCTTGCTTACTGCACACGCTTGCTGGGAATAACACTATCTGCTATAGCACTGGACAGTCTTTCTTCTTCCTACTTAAGACAGCACTAGGTTAAAGCAACCTGGATTGGCACTACGGTCCCAGAGTACATTACAGTAACTATTACGGAACTCTTGCACCACAGTACATCACAAGCTGTGTTGTAGCTATATTTAGGTCCTGCATTGTGAGGACAATTCTCTGTAGGTGGAATTGAAAGACTGATTTGCTGAAGATATTAAAAATATCATTGGAAAGGGTGGATGAAAGAGAAAAATGCTGCAGGACACAGCTTGGAGCTAAGAGAGAAACTTTTAGGCAAGTTTTCCTCTGTGCTGTATTTTATATTAATACTTTCTTTTAAAAAAAATATTTTAAACAATATCACATAACTGTATCATAACAAGTGATATAAAACAACCTAACTAAATGTCACTAACAATACAGTTAACGGACAGAGAATATGACGTTAGTAGCAACATCTTTATTATTATGATAATGCTGAAATATCTGCCATAACAGAAGCTTTGACTCATTTTTTTAGCAACTGAAAGTCAAAATCTTAAGGTAATGATGCAAAGACACAGCAAGTTAGCTACAGGTAAAATTACTGGATTGAGTTACTGTGAGAAATTAAAATATGATGAGTCCCGAAAAATGGTGAGGGTGAGTGCAAGGCCTGTCATAAGAATCACGCTGAAGAATCTGAGAACTCTCACCTAAAAATTTCAGGGGTCATTTGCAAACTTTAAGTAATGTCATACAGGAGAAACACAGGTGCTCATTATTTCTGCTGCTAACACAGAAGCAAAAAAAAAAACAATGAGACAACACTGGCAAGTCAAAATTTGAACTAAAGCAATCTTGTGCCTCGTTTTACCTTTAAGTAGAGGAGACTATTGTATATATTCAAAAGACAGTACTGTAAAACTATTAAGTAAGTACCATGGGACAATCACGGTGTAATTCTGTGCTTCTCTCTTTTTGAAACAAACACAAACACAGTAATAAGTCACAGATGAAGAGAAGCAAATTCTTAACTTCATCTTACCACACTTTGAAAAAGCAAAAGTTAACTCTCCTTAAGTTTAAGCTTACCCTCCTCAAGCAGTGGGCATTTCTGAATAATGACTCATCCTCCTAAAATAAGTTTCTTGGATAGAAGGGATGATTCATCACCTGAAGATACCTAGAGAGCACATGGGAGTAGTTTAGATTCAATGTCTAATCTTTTAATGCTGAAAGGTAAAATGAATCCATAATACAGTAACTATCTGATATTTCCCAGAATCCAGAAATAAATAAAAAAAAAATTAAAAAAGTTTAAAAAACTGACACAAAAGAAGATGCATTAATTTGCCTCACTCTCCTAGACTTACATTGCCTTTCAGAGCTGCCAAATACTTACAGTTCATTCATGACAAAATTCAAAGCAAATGCCCTTAAAAGACATGTACAGGGCAGGTAAATGCAGTAACAAAGTAACATTTTGCTGTTTCTTTTATTTCTCACATTGCTGTTATGGAAAGGAGACACATAGTTCAGGAAACCATAATGAGTCCCATTATTAACTTTCAAATACAAACCTCTTAAAGCAATGTGCATTTCACTGTAAGATATAAAAACCAGCACAAAATCATGCTGCTCCAAGACACTGGCAACAAGAACTTCAAGAAACATCCAGCCTGTCTCTAAAACCCACCAGCCTACATTGACTGAAGAAAGAAAAATCCAAGTTCAATTCACTGCTTTGTCAAATGAATCTTTCAAAGTGATAGAACTGGATATATACCCCCTGAAGGTATATTATATATAAATACAATCAATATATTTATTTATGTATAATATGTTTATAAATATATTTATAATACGTATAAATATATAAATATCTAGAATTACATTTTTATCTATTTAACAATGGTGGATGTTTCCCAGCTCCTAATCCCTACTGGTGATAGAGGGACTTTTATTTAATAAAATATCTCAGCATTCAATATATAGAAACTGCAAGAAATAGGCCCTTATTCTCAAAATGAAGCATCCTCTGTGTTAGTTTCACATGAGGATATTTCATAGCAATGTATGTACTGAATTGCTTCTTCAGCAGCAAGAGGTTTCATACCACATGCAACTCTTCTCGTGGGACAGGAGTGAACTGGCACCGAGAGGCTGCCACAGCCCTTGTGTTACACTAGTCCTGGTGGCAAGGAAAGATCAGAGACATTAAAAAGTCATGCATCTGTTATTTTTAATATTCCCTTGAAAGACGATAATCCAAATTTCTGGCAAACTTGTTTAAACTAATTCCTCAGATTCAGGGGAATATCAGGGAACAGTAGAAAATGCTGGGCAGCAGAATGTTCTGAAAGGCATATTTAGAAAAAGTTTATTTTTCCAGAAGTTCAAGCACATTACTACTTAAGCCATAATTGCACTTCCTCTGCATTTGTCAGGAATGGTTGTTGCATTATTAGTATTGAATGAAAGGGTCAGAAAAGCAATTAAAGCAAAGCTTTTACTATGCATATTTTACTGTTTTACACACCTGTAAACCAAAGTTTACAAAGTTTTCTATTGCACTCTGAGCTTGGCATCTTATTGTTTGAGGCACAGTTCATATAGAAGCTTATGATTAAATATCCCTGACCAGAAACGAGTTCAATTAAAATATCACTGGCTAGATAAGCTCATTGGAAAAATGACAAAAATTGATTTCTTGAGACTTGTTCACTAAGACATTTTTATGAAATCTGGATAAGAAAAATTATATATAGTTCATCAATGCATTACAAATACCAGGTGTTTTTGCACTACCAGAGCCATAATACTTCCATGTCAGAAATATTTACTCAGGTTTATATTTTCATCATGCTTGCTTTTAGTCCCTCTGTCTAGAGAAGGCCTCAATCAGAAGATTGGCTCTAGGGGGTGCTGTGCTTGTGTCATGATCTTATGTGATAGCGATTGATACGGTATGATGATTCAGGCTCTTTACCTTCCACCCCAAAACAACATGAGTTTTGCAAACCAGGTCATTTGAAAATGGTACCACCTTACTTGGGCAAGACATGCATTTTACATCACCATGAATGACAGCTTTGTCATTTTCCACTCTAACAGGGAAGGCCAGTACAGAGGATTATAGTAATCTTATTATTCTTACTTATTCAAAATGCAGTAAGAAATGTGTAACAGTAGATAGAGCCCTCCCTTTTCCACCATGGCTGTGTGTATCTTTGAAGACAAATTTTAAATTATAGGATTCATTTTATGGAGCTTAGTGTGGGTAAGTCTGTAAACATAAATGACAGTGATGACATTGATGACAACAATATGTAAGTACACATACACACAATCATAGATCACAGAATACTCTGATTTGAAAGGGATACATAAGGGTCATCAAGTTCAACTCTTAAGCGAATGGTAGATATGAGAATTGAGCCCACAATCTTGGTGCTATTAGCACCATGCTCTAAGTGCACTCATCCAAAAATTATTTAGTTCTGGAGAGTGTCATACCTTTTACACTAGTGTCTGCCTAAGTTCAGAAAACTAGTACCTACTGCAGAAACACAATCAAAACTTTTCCGTGTCAAATTACTCTTGAGAATAATTACTCCACCAGCAACAGAACTAAGAAATTCTTCCCAGTTTACAGATTATGTATACTTATGCACTTTCCCCTACATTAACTACATATTTCTCTTTGCTCCTTATAGTTTTGGATATAACAAAATGTACCAAAGTACTGAAGCCAGTACAAACAATAACTGCTCTAAGTCGCTCTAACACCAATTTTAAAGTAGTGCTAGCATCAAAATTTTGAAAACCATTAATTTTCTCAACATTTTTATAAAAGATACGTATCACTCCAGATATGGAACTGACCTATGGCAACACTGCAAAATCTTTACTGCTGTAAGACTGAAAGCTATACTTACTATAATCAATTAATCAGACTTCCCACAACTTATTTATTCCAAACCCTTGCTTAAATGATTTACAGCCTACAGCATAAAATGAAGATAAAATTGAAAAAGAGAACCTATTTTTGATGGCACATTCATTTTTAAAAGCCATCTAGTCACTTGATATACATAATAGAAGCAAAGAGAGTGGTGATTTTTAAACTGAGCTGTAAAATTTCTACACAGATCAGGGTAAGAGAAAATATAAGGGGTTCAGATTCCCATGCATTTTGTCCCTGATTATTTTTATTTCATACACTCTCACAGAGAAGTCATGGGGAAAGAGATTGCCCTTTCTAAAATCTCAATCCCTCTAAATTGGGTAAGGTTTAACATTCAGAATCAGTCATCTGGAAAAAAATCCATCACGGAAGTTATATACAAGATATAGAATGCTCTGGAAAAGGTGTGAGCCATTTTAGAACTGACATGAGAATAGACCTGAAGTTGAATGTTATCTGTAGCTTCAGGTCATTCTAATTCTATTTTCAATTTATTTACCTGTTTGAGTTTTGAGATAGTGCTTCATGATGGTATCATCATTCCCAAGTGATGAAACACCTCCCAGAACAGCCAGCCAAACATGAGCTGCAGAGTATTCCTAGGACAATACTAAACTGTGTTGAGATACTCATTAAGGCCAAAACCAGTTATTGCTACAAAGTATGATGGCTGCAAGGGCTTTCTGTGGAAGAAGAGAGACCTGAATTAAGATCCTTGTGTAATGAATACATGTGTTTTTTAAAGTCCTGGGTTCTTGAGGAAAAGAGTGGGCATGAGATGATTGTATCACCTCGGTAGGCAGTAGTTGCATTAAATGTCTGAACACTGGCAGGGCTTTGGTGTGAGTCAAGCACCTCCATCACTGCCAGATGAGGACACAGCTGCTCCTAGATATGTCCAAAGAACCTTCTGCACATAGCTTGGAAGTGTAGACTGCTGACCCTCAGTACCTCCAGGGACAAGGAAGCATCTAACTAGAGCTTATGTTTACTTAATTTCTTTAAAAATTTGTGTCTCTTGTGCCTCACTGGTCACTTCATAAAACTTTGGAGAATAATAAATCTTTCTTTCATGGTGTCAGAAGATATATTTTTAAAAGAGACTGTGAATGTAATGATCAGAGGAGTTAGAAAATATTTGGATTTCTCTGCTAAAACTGCTTTGTATATTCGGCTCTCATCTTTGGGGAGATATTTTTAACTCAAACATTTACAATATTTTACTTATTTCCAGATTGTACATATCCTACATGTATCATGATTAGTGGGTTAAGTTGCAGGATATTCTAAAGTTTATGAATTCCATTGAACAAATATTAAAATTCTACATTAGAAAATTACACCGCTTACAAGGTCACGTAAATGGAACACAAGAAAGAAAATAACAAGACCAAAGGAGCTCACTTAAACATCTAAAAGGTTATTGGAAGAAATTGAGGGGTTTGGGGGTTTTTTTCCCCCCTTTATCATTTGTACCTTGTGGTTTAGCTAAGCCAGTGAATAAAGGCAAATTAGAAGAACAGAATGAAATCTCTATCCTCAAAAAGCTGAATATCCAGATATGCTTTTTACTTAAGCAAGGTGCAAACATGTATTTCTACTCTAACACAAAGCTGCACAGATGATACCATCTTTTGTGACTCAAGAAAGCACTCCTGTATTTCATTTCCCTATGCTCTCATAGCTGGAATAATCATTCTTCTTTTAATATTGCTAAAGAATATTACTGAGGTGATTGCTTTTCTCTGAAGAATTATGGATGCTGAAATATATTTGGGACTAGGTTTTTTTTCGCCTTGATCATGGTCTGGTGTACCTCTACATTTGAGTAGAGGCTGAACCTTGCATTACATTCACCACAGATATATGATATGGTTTGTGCTGATCTTTTGCTCCTGCAGGAGCTTTCCCATTGGTCAAAAAACAGCTCTCAAGGAAGGAGGCTCCAAATCAGGCCCTGACCATGGTACTATTTGTGGCCTTTGTGTCTGGGGACTATTTCATCATTTTTTGTGCTGTGTTTTGCTTTACTCTATGCACATATTTCAGTTTCAGCCCCCCCAGGAGACATTCTGCAGAATCTGTTGCTTAGTAGTAGTAACCTTCATGGAAATTAGCTTGAACTTCAAAAGAACAAAACATCTTTCATCAGTCACAGGTTTTCAGTTAATGAATTCCTCTGAGAAAGTTGATTAGAAAAGCAAACTTTCTAGAATCAAGTGCCACCGATGTTGACCTAGGATGAATTACCCTCTTGAAAGTACCATTTCTTTATCCTCTTTAAATTATGTTTGAGATTGTTTCTATCAAATAGTCAGGCTAACCTTGACAACGGCACTAATCAAATTAAGTTTCATGTAAGTGGAATCAGTATTTCATACAGAATACAGCCAGAAAAAGTTACGCTAGTCAGGTAGTCTGCCCTCCTGTGTAATATAAATCACATGAATTAATTACTGTGCTAACAAAAGCACATCTCAAATTATCTCAATATAAAATACTTTTAGAAATTTTCTTTTTTCTTGAAGACCTGCTTTAGTTTAAAAAAATCACCTGTTGTATGATAGAGATGAGGCATTAAGGACCAGAAGGGCACCAGAATTGTTGCAGACTCCTATTGAGAGGGTCAGAGATAGGGACCTACACCTGCTGCCCTGTGAGTGAAGTCAGACACCTCAGCAGGCTGTCTCAGGTCATCCAGGCCACAGAAAAGCACCTGTTCAGTAGAAATGCTTGGCAGGACTGACACCTTCCTGCTGAAGTCCTGTTTTCCATCCCCCACAGCACCTACCTGGAATCCTGCATTTCCAGTTCCTGTGAAGGATGGCAGAGATCTAACAATAAAGAACTCATCTCCTTTAAAACACATGGAAAAGGACTTATCTCTCAGCAGGATGGTTCAGCAAGTGCTGCTGAAGAAGCAAAGCGAAGTCCGAGTGCCTCTCCCAGCACTTACCTGGGAAGTACAGCACAATGCAAGAAGCCACAAAACTTCGTGGGGACAGAATGAGTGGAACAGGAATTAATGAGATGCTGGTGCCTGGAGATCAGAACATATAAAGCTTCAGCTCCCACCGACATTTACAGGATTGCTCCTGCATTTCACATCAGGTAATATCCAAACAAAATCTGAAATCATACGGGAAGTTAGGGCTGTCCTCAAGGATTCTGACTTGCCCAAATCAGCAGGCTGCAAAGTCAGGTCCCCTCAAGACTTGAGTCCCTTGGGTTGGTTCTTACTTAAATTTAGTCTTACAAATCTTCCATTGCTCCCTCTATCTAGTCTAACAAAATAAAACATGAGAGCAGCTCAGCCAAAGCAGTGATGTCTTCTGGATTTCTAAATTTGACACAACAGGAATGGAATAATTAATAGAACTTTAAAAACTCATGCAAGAAGGCTGGGTAATTTTAGAAGTGACCTTATAAAGTCTTGTCTACATTAGAACATGAGAAATCAAAGACCAAGTAATTAAAGGTACAAGGGAAATGCATTCTAGTTTAACAATACTAGCTCTCGCTGTAGGTGTTCCCACATAGAAGGAAATGGCTCTAATTCCTTTTGAAAAATTGTACCAAACTCAGCCCAGTCTAATTTTCCAGGAGAAAATCCACACCATGGTTAGATGTGCAGGAATTTGCATCACATCTACAAAGAAGCACTAGAGGAAGTGAATCAAGTTCTACAATGCCCAATCTTTTTTTCCGGTGGAGTCATCACCAGAACTACAAAAAAAAAAAAAAGAAGAAAAGCGGTTCAGGGCTTTTTCATGCTGTTTCTCTCCTTTTGGAAGGTAACCTTCCAGAAGAGCTCCTAAAAACTTGAAAGCATCCACTCATCTCCACCAGCTGCAAAAGAGCCTCAAGTGATTGGTGGAGCTGTCTATGCTACAGATAGCTAAAGTATCAGAGATTTATCTCATCATATATACATATACTGCTTCTGTGTATGTCCAGAAGCACTACAGCACTGGTGGCAGTAAGCCATGCCCATCCCAAACTAGAATTGATAAAACAGGCTTCACATTATCTATGCCACAGAGAAGATCCAGCCATAGGCATTTTCAGAGCTCAACCAACAGCTTAAGCTGTAAAACAAAAGTCCATAAATGAAATAGAAAGTCTTGGTAGACCACTCCCTTAACTTAATAATTCAGTAGTGAAAATATTAGGAAGGACATGTGGTTTTAGTTATTCTGAGGATCCCTGGGGATTTTCAACAGTCTCCTCACCTCTTGAATTGTTGGATTATTACCTAATCTTAGTTAGGAATAGAAAGGGCACCGTCCCTCACCTCTGTAAAAGCTGTTTCAGTTTTAAAGACTAATTAAATGTTCAGCAGACAGGAGACACCTGGGCTGGGGTAGTTACTGCACTGATGGAGAAAGCCTGGCTTCCACTGCTGCTCCCCCAACAGCCAAACTGAAACTCTACATGATCTGGTACCAAACAGCGGCTGGAGCACATCCTCCCATTTTCTTCCCACACTCACCCTTTCTCTCCCACCCAAGGAGTGTTGAACGTAAAAGAGTTCACAGGAGGGGCTGATGGTTCTGCTCATTTCCTCTAGATCAGATGCAGAACACAGGCTGAGAAATGACAGCTTCAATTCCCCTTCAGTAAGGAAAGAAACCCAAGTTCAGGGAACCAAATTCAGAATTATTATTCTCACAGTTAAAGTGTCAATAAAGAAGCAAAGAAATGATGGAAGACATGTCATTTCATCTCTTCCTTTGAAAGGAATTACTTTTACAGAAAAAGGCAGCACTAACACCCAAAAGAATAGTGGGCCTCAAACTATAGCACTGAGATTTTCACACAGGCTTCAGTGGCTCCCTCTTGCCATCCTGGGTGTTCAGGCAATACCCTCTGCCACCAAAAATTCCGTCTTTGACAAAGAGCCTAAGCCCAGTAAATCAAAGGAAGGTATTGTTGAATTTATTACAGCTGTGACTACATCCCCTCTGGAGATCAGATTAACTGACTCTTGGAGGAACTGTCATTTATTTCACTAGACCTTCTCTTTCAAAGACAGGGAAATGTTAGCAGAATTTCTACTCATGACAGTGAAAAGCCTTAATTTTATTTCAGGTCAGCCACAGAGGTTTGGATTGCAGTAACCTATTGAAGGCAGAGCACCGATTAAATGAGAAGTATATCTCATTATTGCTATGTTCTGTGCCCGCACATTGGCAAAGCCGATTATGTAGACAGGATAATAACAGAAACCAGGAACAAGCTCTACTTTGGTATTTATGAACACTATGTTACTTATCAGCAGTACTACAATGATTTGGTATCAAGCTGCATCCACTGTTACACAGTAAGGCAAAACAACACAACCCAAGAGTCTGTGCATAAATATCCATACATCAGTTTTAAAAACGAACACTATCTCTGTAAGGGGCACTTAAAAAGTCCCATTACAACTCACATTTTCCTCCACCACACAGCGCAGCCACTGATTTATGACTATTTTACCACTTATATCTGAACAGAGTTGTGGTTGTCTCCATGTATGTCATTTTGCTTAGAGAACAAGCTGTAGGAAGTTATGTTGGAAGCTCGCTGGCAGATCCTGTGCCCAGAACACTCATAGAGAGACACAGGCCACCTCAGGGATTCTTATTCAGTCATGAATTGGCTGAAGATGGATGAAGCTCAGTTGCTGAAAGATGAGGTAGTATGAAATTTCTAACACTACTGGGGATAAAACAAGGATCCTGCATTAGCACTAGAGGCAAACATATTGTGCTACTGTAGCACCTCCCCTATGATGGCACTAATGCTAAAACCAGAGGTGGTAAAAATCGTCCTCAGCCTGTCATTGATGGTCCAACCTGAAGACTGGAAAGAGTGGCACAGGGTGAGAGGTTTGCTGCCTCCACAGCTTGCCCGGGGACCTCCACCTCCTCCTGCCACCACTGTACCTGCTGCAACACAGTGGTACAGAAGGAGCTGCCTTAGAGGGATGGGAGGGCACCAGGAGAGAATGAGGGAGAAAAAGTGGCTGTTGTGGAGATATGGAGTCTGAGAATGAGGCACTTCAGCAGCTCAGCACAGCCATTTTCAAGCAACCAGGAATATCTATCCCCTCTCAGGCACTCTTTGGGGACATCTTTATCACTTAGAGAAATGAATCCAGCAGCCTTTCTGCTAAATCATTGTCAAGCTGAAAGTTTTCCACAAACCAGCCGAGTTGCTGAACTTTTTTCACTCTACTAATATGGGGGATAATCCATCACATAGAAAGATGCAGCACTTGAATCATAAAGGTCACAGTCTTGTGTTGATACGAATCATGCCCCACACTACTACTGCCTGCTTTATTACACAGCAAGATAGTCTTAATTACTTAGTGCACGCTAAAAGGTAGTATTAGTACCCAGTTCTGGAAGTATTTTAGGAAAGTTACTTTCTTATTAGAAAGATACTACTCCAATTGTTCTAGATATATTGACATGTCTCTACTCCATTGTCTCAGAAAAGAGCATTCTGCAAATGCTTTAGACAAGAAATATTTTGGCTTAAACAAAACCACCTAAATCAGGCAATCCTGGTTATTTCATAAACAAGTGTTTGAAACTGTGGAGATGGGCATTAAATACAAGAAATAAGTGCATGTACAAACAAGAGAGTCAATTCTAAAGACTTTTGCTACATTTCTGGAGAATGTTTCTGTTTATTTTTCTCTTTTTTTTTTTTGTTTCTCAGGTATATTCTCATGGGTGTATTATGTACAGAAAAGACAATGCCATTCTACTTAATAGCTTGTTTTAAAACAAAATTTCAAAGTTTCTCCACATCAGAAAATTACTAGTCCTAAAAAAAAAAAAAAAAAGAAGAAAAAAAAGGTATTGGCTCCTGGAAAACTGGATTTAACATAATCCTCACCATTCCAACCACAACAAACTTGTGCCCTAAATTTTTAGTTTTTACACTAAAATAAATCTAAATCTTTTTCAAGAAGGGTGTTATTGAATGATTTAAGATTTAAGATTCTCAAATGGTTTCAGAAAGATCACTGAAATCTTAAAGCTATTTATGTGTATGTCCAAAATAAAATATGAAAGCATTAAGCATACAAGTGAAAAAAATAGTGACAGAAAGCAATAAGAGGCAAAACAATTTTCTTCTCTATATACAGAAATATTTTTACATAAGTAACAAGGCATGTCAAAAATACACAATTTTGAGTACAAAAGAATCATTTCAGCAACAGATTTGTACAATTGAGAACTGTGTAAGCAGCATGCTTTGACTGAATGAATTAAACTGCAACATACTTCAAAATACATTCATTTAATCCTCCATACTAAAGATGTCTGAAAATAGAACATGAGGGAATACAGATTAGTAATGACTATCATCTCTGGAGAAGAAGAAAATTATAATTCTCCAGTAAAGTCAAGAAGGATCAGTCTGAGTTTTTAAAATCCTTGGTCTTGGTCAAGACCATTAAATTGCCTCAGGAGACCCACTTCTGCCAATATGTATGTGTTTTAACATTACAAATCTCAGCAAGGTTGTGCAGGATTCTTGGCAGGATCACAGACAGCAAGACTGAGCAGTTCAGAGGTCTTCGACTTGGTCCTAGGACTTCAGCTGTAATTATCAAGGCACTGCTCTCAAGACAGTACATAGACACAATAGCTCAAATGATTCTGTAAACACACAATTGCCCTGGGGATATTTCTACATCACCTTGTTCCTTTTTTTTTTAACACCCTTTTGTTCACTATATGCATCCATCACCTCAATACACCTGGTAAGTGTGAATACTGTATCACTGTGGAAATAACCTTTGAATTTGGGCAACACAATTTGGGTTTCTTTTCTCCAAGGATCAGTAGATGCAGCTTCCACCAGAAACCTTGTTACAGTCAGGGTAAACAAATGCTTAATTATCAAGACAAATTAACTGTCCTTGGTGTTTGCAATTTACACTTCACAGCCAGTACATATCAGAGATCATGAAAATCCCACAAAATGTTTTTCCCTCCTCCTTCAGCAATGTAATTTCATCAATTTTCCTGTATTGCTCATAGTTTTTCCTTCTTGAATTACCATGTTTAACAACATTCAAATCTCTTGCATTGTAGAGCTGGAAGACAGCAAAAATACCTGTTCCTGCCATTTAGACAATGTACACTCTGACTCTGTTACATTAACTCTAAGCACAATTTTGCTGCTTTGAGAGATGAACGGGTATGACAGTATTGAAACAGAAAACCCATACTAACCAGGTCATAAACTTGTGCTATCAATGTAAATGTAATTGAAAAATAAAAGCCTTACTACAAAGACACACTAAAACACTCTGCTTTATAGTGGAACTCCTTTAGATCAGAAAAATCTGTACCATCATCAGTAAAACTGACAAAGAAGGGAAGGCATGGACATCAATAACATCACCACTGCCAGATGCCTTTATACGTAACCCACAGTCTCAGCTGACAGCTTTTTTGGGTTTTTTTTTTTAATTAAATTCCTGAATTCAAAATCATTCCCTTGAAACTCCTAAAATTTAAATAATGACAACAATTTTACCAATAGCTGTCAATGAACAGAGCTAACTTAAATTAGTTCTTTATTGAAGACTTTTAAAAAATATCTGGGATGTGAACACTTTGTTGCCCTCAGGAAGCAAGAAGTCCCTGGACACCCACATAGGACAAGGCATTTCCTTCAAACACAGGTGTACAGTGTAGATACACAGAAGTAGACAAAATTGCTATTTTTGCTCCTCTGGTAGAAGACCAACGGAGAGGTCTGCATGCTTTGGGGCATTGAAAGACAGATGGAAGCATGAGAAGCCCAAACCCTAGCTCTAGTCGTTGTTTGTTGTACATAAATCCCTCTGTTCTCGGTCACAGCCTCAAAAAGCTGATTCTGCAGCATTCTTCCCAGCCTCAGAGCAACTGGGGATCTGTCTCCAAAGCCCAAGCCTAACTCTTAATTCTACCTGTCTCACAATAAATGTTTATTTAGCTGATTGAAAAAAAAACATAAAAGTATCTGAGTTTGGTTTGCTATCATCAAGGAAAATCTTTGTCTTTCTGCTTTCCAGGAGAATATCAACACAGTCTGACATTAATCAGAAAGGTAGTCTGGCATTTTAGGGAGAGAAGCTGATGCCTAATAGATGAGGACAGCATGTAAACCCTTGAGGCAGCAGTCACTACAGAGACAAAGAGGTAATGAAAAAATCAATGTGAAGTAGTATCAGAGGGAAAGGGGGTTTTAACTTACACCCCCAGCAAACTCTCCTGGCTGCCTCTTATATGGGGTAATAGCTGAAAGAGAGTAGATTTAGAAAAGATATAAGAAGAAATTCTTCCCTGTGAGGGTGGTGAAGCACTGGAATGGGTTTCCCAAAGAAGCTGTGGATCCTCCATCCCTGGAAGAGTTCAAGGCCAAGTTGAATGGGGCTCTGACTAGCCTGATCTAGTGGAAGATTTCCTTCCTGCCCATAGCAGCGGGGTTGGAACAGGATAGTATTTATGGTTCCTTCCAAACCAAGCCATTGTATGATTCTGTGACTGCTTATGGTTTTGATCTAATACTTCAATTGTAAAACAAGTCCAGGATTCTTTTTCTCCCTGTAATTACTATGTAGACTAAACCCTAACCTTAACTATGGTTCATTTGCTATCTGTGTGTTGGTTTACCCTACTATCCTATCCTGACAAATGCCTGACATCATGATTTCAGTAGTGTAGAGCACACCTAGCCTTATATGAGCTCCAAGCAGAAACAACGTTACACCAACACAGTATAAACTGCAGGCCCAAAAAAATCATCACTATTTCAGATAGTTTTTCATGCATATCATCAGGTTTGGATAACTTGTAACAGCCTCAAGTAACAACTACAGTCACCCTTTACCCTGGAACAATGTTAACATGAACACTCTTCTTCTAAACCATATGCTAGCCTAAATCTCAGGTCATGGTATTTTTGTTGCTTTCTCTTTCATTCCTCTGTTTTCTCCTTCTAACTCTCCTGCTAACTGAGCAGGTAATTTTGATCAATTGTTAGAAAACCAGAAAACCTGTGACTGTACATGTAGCTATACCAAAATAAATTGTCCTCCTAGAGCTTACATAGGTCTTTCATTGAAATTCACCAATATAACAAATAATAATAAAAGCAATAATAATACACCTTCAATACAGAACAAAATATTCAAATGAACAAACTATATAGTAAATTTTGTAAAGTGCACAAAAATATTAATGGAAATATTAAAAAAAAGGTTTTTAATGTCACCATGAAAACTTCTGAAATATCATTAAATTAGATAGAAATAATCTAATGAGACTTTTTGGCTCTAATATGTTGGCAGACAGCAGCAACAGTTTTCAAAAAAATTACACCAACTAAATACACCGTCTCTTAGCAGCATTAAAAAATCCCTACAATTAGATAAAATTGCAGGCCTAATAAGCATAAACCTGACAAGATGTTCCAAATATAGTTTTCATTAAAAGAATGGATTTTCATGGAATCCTAGAGGTAACATTTGTTATTCTGTTTCCATTGTATTCTGGTAGTAAACCCAACTATAGCCACACATTCCCTCCATCTTCCCAAAATTGCACAGAGTAATGAAAATTTAATCAAGTTATAAGATATGGCCACACTGAAAAAGCCATATGAAACAAAACAAAATTCAACCTAAAGCCTAAAAACTAATGACCCCAGCAAACAACAATCATTGTCAAACAGCCTCAGCTTCAAACCACCGACCGATGCTCCCCACACACGTAGATGGCACTGGGCCGGATGCGCCGCCTTGTATGGCCAGGGAGCTGTGGCAAGAACTTGAAGAATCTGGGCATCAAGTCTAAGCATGCATCATGAAACTTCTTAATCCTCCAGTAGTAAATCAGTGGGTTCAGTGCAGACTTGAGGTAGCAGAGCCAAAGGAGCCAAGTGCTTATCTCAAAAAAGTTGTGCTTGTAGTAGAAGTGGCTGTTGAACGTGGCAATAAGGCTGTAAGTGGTGAATGGTGCCCAACAGACTATGAAGACAAGGAACAAAATCAAGATGGTTGTGAAGGCACGAGTTTTAAAGCTCATATCAATATTCATTTGAAAAGGTCTCTGTAAGCTCATGAGACCAAGTTTGCTGGCCTGGCTGAGGCATATGCTATCAGGGTGGCTATGGATACGAACTGCGTTGTGGCGGACAGTGTTGAGTATGCCCATAAAAGAATACAGCATTACCAGGAATGGAATAAAAAAAGAAATTAGCAAGATAACTATCACGTAGGCTTGGTAACCTGGGCTTGTAGAGTAGCCAAAAACACACTGAGGTGCTCTCGAAGGTATCTGCAGATTAGGATTCCCTACTGATAACGGAAAAGCGACAACAAATGATGCTGCCCAGGAAATCACAATAAGAATCTTTGCACGGTAGGGGTTCAGTTTATCTTGCCTCTGAACTATGATAAGAAATCGGTCAATACTAATAATAAGAAGAATGGCTACCCCCTCTATGACAAAAAGCCAGAAGAACATGGCAGAAACTCTGCAAAATATATCCCCAAAAATCCACTGAGTGGTAATGATTGTTATCAGAGCAAATGGCATATTCAGCACTGCCAGCAGCAGGTCTGCAAAAGCCAGGCTTGCTAAGAGGATATTAATTGCAGATCGCATAGCTGCCTTCTGGTAGACCATCAGGCAGACAACAAAGTTTCCAAGGAAAGAAACCAATAGGATAAATATCATAGCAGCAGAAAGAATGATTTGGAGTGGCAAACTCAAGCTCCTGAAAACTTCTTGTGATGGCAGGATAGCTGTGGTGTTTACCAGGAAAGTACTTCTCTCAGTGGTGAGCACAGCACCTGAACCATATCTCAATGGTTGTGTTGTGCCACTATGAAGCAAGAACTGGGGAGTGGTAAAATTCGTATAGGCATTTTCATAAACAATGAAAGTAGCATTTGAGGTCCCAGAGTGGGCCAGCGTCAACATTGCGGAGAAAACCATTGCTTCAGGAAAAATGAAAGCAGAACCAAAGGTCTTCAAGGCATTTCATCTTGTTCAGGTAGTATTTTGAACTGGTCATTTAACAATCAAAATTCAAGGTTCGAAAGAATCAAAGTTCTCAAGTTCATGTCAGTATTTCCATCTGAAAAAGAAGAAAGAAATGTAAATACACAAAGTAAAACTCTCTGAAACCAGTGGAAATCTAATGATTACTCAGTTTTCCTTAATGAGAATAGTATCCTTAATAAATGTTCACATTTCCGGTTGACACAATTTACTTAAGCACCAGACACAAGTCTTGTAATATTTGGCCTTTCTCTCATAGGTCCTACTCCTGATATTGTAAAATATTCTCAACTCACCACACTTTTTTTCTTCCATAACCAAGGCTGGAGAACTTTTGTGCTTGAAAACAAACTTTACTGATTAAGAGCGAATAAATCAAGGAAATATTTTTAGTTACATCTTGTTGTTTTTAAACTAATCTTGTTATTTTGTTTTGAAATTGCCTACAGGTCGAAATTCTAATAACATTTCTAAGTAGCTTAAATAGTATCAGTATATATATTTGCCTATTTGTCAAATTCCCTATTTGGTAAGCACTGAAAGCCTGTTTATCCAAGTTATTGCATATAATACAGAATTCTTGGTTCCATGTCAGTCATCCAAGTCAGACATGTCAGGAAAAACATGCAAAACATTCTAACCTGTTATTATGAAATAACTTGTCCACAGGATAAAATCATTTCTCAATTTGTTTCATTTAGGGACAGACTCACATTAAGGTGCAGGAAACCATCACTTCTTTGATCACTATAACCCTTCCCCTGGCAGTAAGCTTTCCTGCTTCTACTGGTCTGGGCAGGATTTTGTTAATTCATCTTGGTATCCCCATATAATTTAACCATGTGTGCTCTCTTTTTCCTTGTAAATCTAATCCTTAGACATCGTGCTGAACTGCCTCCCTTGTCATCATAGTCATAGAATGGTTTGGGCTGGAAGGGCCTGTAAAGATCTTCTAGTTCTGACCCCCTTGCTCTAGCAGTGACACTTTCCACTAGACCAGGTTGCTCATAGCCCCATCCAACCTGGCCTTGAATACTTCCAGGGATAGGGCATCCACAACATCTGTGGGCAACCTGTACCAGTGCCTCACCAGTCTCACAGTAAAGAATTTCTTACTAATATCTAGTGAATCTCTCATCCTTCAGCTTAAGACCATTGCCCTGACCTTGCAGAAAGTCCCTCTGCAGCCCTCCTGCAGTCCCCCTATAGGAACTGACACAATGAAACATTTCCTTTTGTAGTTTACAAGCATTGTCTTGTTGCACTATTACTACTAGTATTGCATTGTTACATATATTTGTATGCACCTATTCTTAACCAATAAAATGCAAAGGCGTAGAGTGCTCTCTCACCTTTTCAGTGCTAGCTCCTCCCTTCTATCTTGGACTATTAAATCAAGCATTCTCAGAGCACACTGGCATCAGATCATGCTGGAAACCAGCATGCCCTTTTCAAAAAACAATCACTACAGCCAGAAACATAAAGTGTGCTTCACCTCATTCATTCTGGATGACTGCAATAGTCCCTTCTGGCTGTTTCTGTGTTTATCATTAGAAAAGGGATAAAGGCATCTTCAGAGGGCAATCTCTTCCATCTCTGCACACAATGACAAGCTTGTGCTACTAACACAAGCAGTTTATGGTAGCACAAACCCTGCCCACAGTATTTGTGCAGGTTCTGTTTAGTATCAAAGTCAGGCAAAAATAAAAGGAGGAAGGAATGTTTTTCATGAATTTACACAAGGACCACATGCTTTGTGTAGGATAAAAATTCTACCCTTTGCTGGATAATACTTCATCAACAAAGAAATTAACTGTAAGACAACGAAGTCTGATCTATGCCCCAACTTTGGACTTCTAGCAATCTGAAAGCAAGCCTGCACAGGCTGCTGTCAAGAATTCATCAAATAACATCAGCACTATGACCTACTCCTTTCATTCTGCGAGCTCTATCACTAGATGATTTCCAGTGCCAGACTACCATCAGCATTTTTATTTCAGATAAATAATTAACCTCTCTGTGTCCTTTAATTTTCAATGGTATCACAAAAAGATATTATAATATAATACAATAATTATAATATAATTATAATATCCTAATTTAATTGACCTTTGTGGTGGGCTGATCCTGGCTGGATATCATGTGCCCACAAGAGCTGCTCTTTCACTCCCCTCCTCAACTGGCCAGGGGAGAAGCAGTATTACAAAAGGCTTGTATGTTGAAGTAAGAACAGGGAGAGATCACTCACCTGTTACTATGACAGTCAAAACCTCATCTTGGGGAAATGAGATTAAATTATTACCAATTAAATCACAGTAGAGTAATGAGAAAATAGAGCTAAATCTTAAAATCACCTTCACCCCACCCCCTCCCTTCTTCCTGAGTTTAACATTCTGCCTAATTATCTCCATCTCCTCCCCACCACCAACACAGAGGAACAGTGGTAGCAGTCAGTTCACCACATGTCATCTCTGCTGCTCCTTCCTCATCAGGGGGAAGACTCAAACTCTTCTCCTCCTCCACTCTGGATTCCTCCCATGGGAGACAGTCCTCCATGAACTTCTCCAATACAAGTCCTTCCCACAGGCTGCAATTTTTCTTGAACACTCATGTGTGGGTCCCTTCCACTGATACTGGCTCTAGTGGTCATAGAGGAAGCTTCTAGAAGCTTCTCACAGAAGACACCTCTGTAGCCCCCCTGCTACAAAAACCTTGTCACACAAACCCAACAGAGAGTCATAAAAAATTCACTTTCTAGAGGTCTTAGTGCTTGAATGAAAGTTATCATTTTCTATTTTGTCCTATTATATTTCAAGGATTGTAAAACTCAGCAAAAGCATATAAAGCTATGTACATTGACATTTTGTAAAAATGACCAATTCCACTAACTTTTTTCTTTCCCTCCATTCTTTCTCTTTAAATTTATATTTTTATACTAACTCCTTTAGAGAAAAACCTCAATGTTAATTAGAGGCTAAAGCATATATACTAGCCAAAGCTCTTCTTTCTTTGATCTATATAAACTTTTCCTCTAGTAGTCTTCTTTAACATTTTTAGAATAAAATATGCAACCAACAGGAAAAAGGTTAACAGAATTTTCCAGAATAAATATGAAATATTTTAGCAATGAACAAAAAAATCTCACCCAAAGTTCCACTCAGGTTTATGACTCCACAAGCTGATAACACGATGAAGGAAAGGAAGCTGTAGCATTCTGCAGGGACTGCAAAAGAACATAAATTCAACATATAATTCTGGTTTTAAAATATTGGAGCAAGAAAATTAGATCCCATGGGTAGTGTCTTTTAGAGCTGTGTAACCAGTAAGTCAGCAAAGGTAACTTCTGCATTTCTGACTGGCTTTGTATAGGTCTTTCCACCAAGGCTCTAAAAGAAACTAATCTGCCATTAGATAAATGTAAAACCCTCGTACAGACAATAATCAGTTTCAAATAGGAAACAAAAACAGGAGAGGTTAGTTCTGCAGAGAAAAGAGGTCACCAGAATGATCCTACAAATAAAATCTTTACTGGGGTTCAGGGTCTTTAATATATAGAGGAGAAGAGGGAAATGCAAAACAATGACATGTGCTGCGGATGAAAATGAATTGTTTTTCAGGTCAGTTTAATAAAAACAAAGGTCAACTACAAAAAGGTACAGAGGGATCTCTTGAGAGTTAGTGGCAAGCTAACAGTCTACCCTGTAAAATTCAGTGCTAAAGCAATGCCTGTACTGAAAAAACTTATCTGCACAGTGATAGATACTAAACCAATAATTACCATCCAGAAGAAAAACAGATCTTCAAATTTTCATAGTCTGCTCTATGAAAACATCAGCCATGTGTTCAGAATTGTTAGCAAAGGAACTGAGAAGAAAACCAGTAACTAGGTATATACACTGTATATTTAGATAAACTACCTGCTACAATACACATCTGGCATCTCTTCAGTACTATGTTCAGTTCTGCACCACCTGATCTCTTAAAAAGCAACCAAAAAAAGGTATCATACAGGTCTACCAAGTTTTTAGTGGCACAGGGAAGCAGTTATGAGTGACTGCTGTGTCTCATAACAAGACTAGGAACAGTCAGAGAAATCACAAAACACCTCTGGAGATCATCTTCTCCAGCCTCTCTGCTCAAGCAGGGCCACCTAAGTAGAGGGCTACAGTAGATAAAAATTGTCTCCTGATGCTCAGGGGGAATTTTCTGTTTGAGTTTCTGCCCACTGCATCTATCACCTGGCACCACTGAAAAGATCTTGGCTCTGTCCTCTTCAAGTATTTATATACATTGATAAGATCCCCCTGAGCCTTCTCTGCTTCAGGCTGAACGGTCCTGCCTCTCTCAGCCTTTCCTCACAGAAGGGATGCTCCAGACTCTTCATCTTTGCAACTCTTCACTCTGCTCTCTTCATTATGTCCAAGTCTCTCTCAAACTGAGGAGCTCACATTTGGAAATTATTTCACAAGTAGTTATGAAAACACTTGCCACAGGATGTTGTGGATGTCATAGAGCTTCTGTGAATTCTGTCAGCATTCAGGACATATTTCATATCATTATACAGATGTCTGTGTAGAAAGAGGTGAATCACCCATCTCTCTCTGCTGACTCCAAAGGATACATGGCCTTCTGATTTGAATACAGGCAACCGAGCACATACATGCAGTTGCTTGACTAGCTTTAAATATACATAACAGAATTTGTTCACTCAAGTTTACATCCTTTATGCTACTCAACCTAACACTCTGAAGTATGAAGTTCAGCAGAGGCTTAGATGATAACGTGTATCATAAAAGCTTTAAAGAGGAAAAAGTCAAAAACCAGAGAAATAATTGCTAATGTTTCATAGTAAACAATCATAGCTTCAGAAAATACTGCTATATCCTAAATTTTCCTTCTTAACAGATGGAACCAAACAAGGCAAAAAGGTGTAAAAGCGTTCTGCATCCTTAACTGAGTTGAAAAGATTGTGCTACCCTGCATTTCTCAAGTCAGTAGCAACCAGTATAAAGCAAAGGACAAAGGACTCACAAGTGTCTATAGTTTATTCCTAACAAACCCAGAAAAAGAAAGAAAAATAATCCCACATATGTTCTCTCACCATGCCAGCTCTCTATGCAAATAGCTACATCCCCTTTTGTGCTTTGTCCCCCCTGTGTGAAGTTCACATGTTTCTCTGTGCAGCATTAAAAGAGGAGGAGAATGACCTCATCCAAGCTGCTGCCTGGGCCCAGCTTAGTGCTTAAAGTGGAAAGCAAGCAGCAGCCATTTGGCTGTTGCATAAGCCATCAGCCATATCTTTTCAAGAAGGATGAGAGAGTGGGCAGTGATCAGCTGTTGCAAAGAAGACATCTAACCCAGTAAGAGGACTGCAGGCTTTGGATCCCATGTTGCTCCTGTGTTCCTTGCTTCCTGATGGCTTCCAGCAGTACTCTTCTCTGTGCTCTGTTTATCACTCTGAGTATGAAATATCTGTGTGTAGTGCAAATGGAATCTGAATGCTCAGATACTGGTTTGGATATACACTTATCTAAACTGCAGGCAGTGCTCTTTCCTGGCTATCATCTGTGACATGCCCCCCACACTCAGGGAGGCAAAGATTTAGTTTCAGATAAGCATTGTTGAAGTGAGAGGCGTGGCTTTAAAGCCCAGGAAGAGTGGATTCCATCCCCCTGCCTCGGGGATGGGTCCTGTGAGTCCATAAGAGTTGCTCCACCCTGGACCTTCATGGGGTGGCAGCCCAGGGAGTTCTGATTGGGTTTGAGCCCCTGGGGTTTCGCCCTTGCTGCGTTCCTATTAGACCCCGACCTTAAACACCACCCTGGTTCTGTCCCACAAAACCCATCACCCTGCCTCTGTTCGGGGCTCTCTCTCTCTGGATCTAAGCTGGGTTGGTTCTTGTATTGAATAAATGGTTTCCTGAGCAGATGCCCATCTCCTTGAGTCCCATGTCAGTCACTGGTAGCTGTAGCCTGCCTGGACATCATCCTTCATGCAACAATCATTACAATCATCCTTCAGGGAAGTGATTGACCAATTCAGCCAATAAACTCAAGAGGTTCCCTTCTCTATGTATAAAAATATATACATTTTTCTCCTTTTTTTTTCCTCTCTACTTAAAGGCCTTCCTCCGTGACCATTCACATGATTATTAAACATGTGCCTCCGCCCCTCTCCCTACCCTTCCAACTTCTCCAAAATTATGTAAAGATAGAACTGAAAGATGAAAGAAACCAAGAAGATAATTTCACAACAAGAGCATTTCAGTCCTCACTCACTCCTTGAGAAAGGCAGATCCTGTAATTTCAAAGCCCCAGTCCTTGTTGAATGGTAATCACACAGCTTGCAAAAAGAAAACCATGCCTTGATAGTTTGCTGATGGTCAGGTACTCAAGCAAGAGGCAGATAGGTACCTTTTTGTCACAGCATTTTCACTTTTGGAACATGTATTCTCACAGATTCTTTTCAGATGCAAAAAAGCTTCATACAATCACTTTTTTCAATGTCAGTGCTGAAATTTACTGTGTATGCACATTTTCTCTCAAGCAAGGTTCTCACTCATATACAACTTTCTTTTTATGGAACATAATAGACACAATTATTTCAATGAAGTACATACTTAAAGCTAAATAACACACGAATTCCATTCATCAAATATAATTATTGCTAGAACTATGGTGCCTGTTTTTAACAGTTCTAGAAGCTAAAAGGTTCCTGTTCAAAATTTGGATAGCATGCTCAACTGGAAATATAAGATTATATGTTATATGCAAAGCTGACATCAGTCAAAGCCAGGAACGCCAAAAAAGACAGAAGAGGGAAAATAACAGTGCCATAATAACAGTAAAGTTTAATGCAGATCAGAACACACTATGACCAGCTGCCAAAATGTTCAGTGACTTAATAAATCTGCCTGCTAAAAGCAAGCACATATTGGCAACACTGACCAGCACCAAGATTTCATCCAGCACACAAAAATAATTTTTATTCAGAAATCTGAAGGGAGCACTGCCTGGTAGAGTGATTCTATTTCTTTGGGATATTTTAAGTGGTCTGAGAAGCTTCTTCATACTTTATAGCTACTATCAATGGTTTTATTCTACAGGCAAACTTTGGCAAAAAATTATTTTTCACAACATAAAAAAAATTAAAAACCAAAATATTCTTAGGGGAAAAACAGTAAAAAGAAGCACGAAGGACACGGGTTTATTTTGTTTTCAAAGGAATTTATGTGCCACATGAAACTATTCAAGTATATGCTGACACCACATTATCATACAAAGCAGCCCAGGACATACACCCCTCTAAATATGAATCAAGCATTGCTCCCTATGTAATTAAGCACAGGCAGGAACATGTTACAATGGAATCCTTTCTGCTAACACCAGTGAAAAGAATGAGTCAGAGCACAAAGCAGCAGGGACAATGTTCTTACTCACCTAAAAGGAACCAGCAGTTTTCAGTTTTAATTCCTATTTACCTATAACCTAAATTGAAACTAATCAACTACACTGCATGAGTAGATGACCCATAAAACTATTCACAAGAGACATTACTTTAATTTAGGAAATTGTTCTTTTTTCCACTCTATAAACACTGCTGTGGCAATTTTCATAGGAAAGTGCTGTGGGAAAGAGTCACCTCTGCTTTGGGTCGTTTGGTACAATTAATTGCCCTCTTGATGATATTTCCTTATGACCTTAATTCAGAGAGCCATTAACTGTCAAGAAACGTCAGTCCTGGTAATCATTATCACTACTGTAAACCATAAATATTCAAAATGTTAAAAATAATTCTATTTTCTTAGCTCTTGGGAAAAATTATGTTCTCAATTTGCAGATCATGTGAAAGGATTTGGGCAGTTCTAGGTTCATTCCTAGCTCTGTCATATTTACCCTGACTTTTAACCTTCCCACTAGTTCAATGGTCACATTAACTATAATCATGATGAAGAGCTGAGTGAGAATTGTAGCACCTTGAACAATAGCAAACATTGAACATTATAGAAAACATACTATTTTAATTCACAGTCTTCACCTAGTTATTAACAAGCAACTAACAAGTTGAAAGCTTCCTAAAAGATCGGATTCCTAAATTTTAAGCGGATCTTTGAATTACACACGCAATCACTATATGTCAGTTTAGCAAGAAAAAAATCCCAACACACAAAACCCAAAGCGTACCAATCCAGACAGGTTCCCATGATGAGCAGGAATCATAAGTCATCTTGTGCTGCTTTTGTTCAGCTAATTATTATTCTCTTCCCGAATAACCTGCCAAAAAAAAGTGATATATTTACATTCAAGACAGGACAAAAGCAGAATAGCAAAATTTTCCCTGTAATAAAACTTTATTTTTACTGGGAGAAGTAGAATATGCTGTGTGTCCTGACAGAAGGCAGAGTGGATGCCCCCTTTTCAGAAAGGACTAAGGCATCAAAGTTTCATCAAACCAAGAGATCCTCAGCTATGTCACCTATGGATCATAAGAATCTCACCATTTCATACTAGTGTCTGTCACGGCTGGAATAACACATGGTTTCAGGTCTCATTCAGCTATCCTTATTTCACTTGTAAACAAGCACACAGCAGCCAGCTGCCATAAGTCTTACTGGATCTATTAAAATTAATTCTTACCCTTCATCCTGATATTTATATCCCTAAAGACATTCAAAACAATGACATTTAAATCTACTCCGAGCATCATAAAGAAGATAAATAATTTCTCCCCAAATAGTAAAGATAACTGCATTGGAAAAACAAAGGACAAGAAAACAGGTCTAGAGAGGAAGAATAAATCATTAAAGTTTCAATGCAGGATCTCAGCACTTCCTTTACATGTGCTTGCACCAATCAATCATCATTACACTACTAATATACATCAAATAGCTAAATCATTTCTGCAAACTGGGCCTAACATAGCTAAAAAGCTGCATATTCTACCATGAGTCATGACACAATCAGTTATCATCAGGTATCATCAGTTCTTAATTGAGAAAGCAAATTTTCAAGGTAACTTCCCCTCATACTCTTCGAAGGAAGGCATAAAATTTCAGTGAGCCTTGAAAATTGAGTTTATGTCACACTAATAATTTTAAGTGACCTAATTAATTTATAAATATTGTTTTTGTATATATATATATGTATCAATCAGGAGGACAAACATATGAGACACTTTACATGCATGTTTTTAAAAGGCTACATAACTTTCAATTTCTGCAAGAATAAGCTTAAGGAACATCTCTAAGTCACCTCCACACTGGAACAAAAGATACCAGGATCCTTCAGGAACAGTTTTCTAAATCAATGATGCACACAGGGGCTGAAGGGCAAACCAACCAATGAGTTTACAATGGCCTTCAGCAAGGGAAGCAGTAACAACAAGCTGTGCTCTAAGACCACCCATAATGTACTGACCCCTCCAATCATTCAGTGCTGAGTTTCTATATCTGCAGCCAACTCAACACAGACTTCAAACACTCCAAACATAAGGCTTGATTTGCCGGACTGGAGTCTGCTGAGACATCTGCCTTTTGCACAACACATTATCTAGCCACAAGGGAAGCCGGTGTCTGAAAGGTTTTTCTGATAATCTATTAATACAAGCTGTTTTCCATGAGCACAAAAATTTGGTCTTTGCATTTATTCCACAGAACAAAGAGGGAAGGAAAACAGTTCTCAGACATACCTATGTATAAAAGAAATAAAAAGTAGCCACTGGATTATTGCAGACTTTCTCAATTTGGTTTGTTCCCTCTTCAGTGAGGTAATATAAACAGGTAATCTTCCCTCTTCTGCTTTCTCAAGTGTCAAAGAAGTGAATAGGTTTGCAAGGAGGTAGAAAACTACCAGGAGCCTGGACAAGATTAAATACCTCGATAACCTGTAAGATCTTCCCACCAGAGAAGTGCATCCTCTGACACAAGAGCCATTTCCAATCTCTACTTACATGATCATAGAAAATATTTCCAACTCGCACGAACATAAGAGTACCTTTAAAATCATAAGCATCTGAAAGAAACATCACAATGAACTAGGAAATTCCTTCACTTAAAGAGTCCAAGAAGGAAAAAAACAGAAGTACTTTTTCAGAATAAATCTGGAAAATTTTATTAAATTGGAGTACCTTGCAGAGCTCGCTGGGCAAGATTGCATTGGGTAGTTTTCTGTTGACAGTTAGGGGTTAACTCTGTTTCATAATGAAATTCCATTTTTTCTGCTCCATTATAAATGATTAGGCAGACTTTTTTCTAAGAACAGAAGGGAAAAGCTTTGTAACCCTTCATGAAATTTGAGTGCAAGGACTCCTGACCCTGCAAAGAGCTCTACTTTTGGAATTACAACCTTGATGATATCAGTATTTACACCTAGCAGAGTTACTTAAAGGGCAATCCTGACTTTTTCCTCCTTCATTCACTCATTCCCGAGCCCAGCTCCCCAGTTCCAAAGCAAAAGGAATAAACCAGACTAAAGCAGACCCTGGCCAGCAAATTTAAAAGCTTCACATTTCTGGCCTGAAGCTGGGAGATGCTAGGGAACACAGATCAAGGCTTAAGACATTGATTTAGCTTCCACATACTAAGAAGTATTTTAATTAAAGGCAGTCGGTCCTGTGCCACAAGCAAGCATGGTGCAAAAACTTACTGATGATCATAGAAAAATTTGTATCTTACTTTGATTCCCCAAACCAGTAGCTGTCACTTCCAAAGAACTGAAATAGTGGAACTAAAATCACAAAGATCTTAAACATAATTAAAGGTGTTTCCCACAAGTATTCAGATTACATTAAAGACTTAGCAGGAGCCTAGAGAAGATCAGAAATATTATGGAATTGCTTTTCAAATGAGTTGTAGCTTTGTTACATACTTTACTGACAATTCTCTACATCTCCTCATGCCTGATCTCTAGCCATATTTTATCAAGTTTTCCTAATATTTTCTTGGGATATAAAGTCAATCCACAGGCAACAATAAAGTGAAATACCAAAAGCTTGCTTCACAAAAGAGTCTGTCCATCAGAAGATAACAAGTAAGCAAAAAAGTCTGCTTCAAGTCAGAAAGCTTTAAGACAGTTGTCCTAAGGCTATTTTGGCATTTCAACTACAAAAACTTCTCCACTGTATTCTCTGAATGAAACACTGAGCTCTGTGAAAATTTTCCACCTTCATATACATTAAGGTAAAGATCTGAAGGCTCCTTGCATTACATCATTCTTACTTCCTCTGTAGTGCCCACATACAACATACACTATTGCACTGCCTTCTACTAAAAACAGGGGAAGATTAATTTTTTGTCAGTAGTTTGAACAACAGCTGTTAGCACACTGTCTTCTTTTGTGAAGGCTTATAAAATTCAGCTTATAAAAATAGTAATGCCAGCAGCGGCACTCTACACTGGTGGAATTTAAGCTGTCTCCCACAGAAATATACCTGTCTCTTGAAACAAAATTTATTTTAACAAAAATTCATCTCTCTATAAAAAGATATAGGGATGTTAATGAAAAAGTGATTAGAATGACCAGATGTGTACACTCTTCACACAATGTGCTGCCCACAAGTCCCTGGGATTTGATTTAGCTCCCAGAGCAAAGTGATCAGCCCTGCTTCTGCTTTTCCCTCAGGGATTCAGGTTATGCTAGAGCCAAGTTCTGTGCCTGCCCAGGAGTCTTGCTGCTGCAATACAGGTGTTACAGATCTCACTTCTTGGCATTTATTCACATGGAAGAGGTGCTGGTAGGAAGTTAAATGAGGTGACTACCTTTCACAGCATCCTGCTCTGAGAGTGCTCAAAGGCTGCAATGGTAATATTTATCTGAGAACGAAGCAAAGATTTATTTTATATGCCTATTTATATTATAACCTTTCTTCTCAAACATATACACACATGTCCACATGCGCATTTATTTCCAATACTTATTATCATCTCTATTCAACCAAAGACAAACCTAAAATGCTTAATACAAAATAATAATCAGTTATAAGGTTCCTTTGATTTTTTTTTCCCCCAGATTTACCCTATACTTTGCTTTTAGTCTAAATTAGTCTATTAAAGATAAGCTAAATGTTACAATAGTAACTTATTTTTCCTAATACAGAAATAGGGAATAAACAAACTATCAAATTATTGCCAGTTACCTGTGTCATCTAATTAATTTGATAGCTTCAGAGTTATTTTTGGGTCATGTCAGACAACTGCAATAAAACTTTAAAGACAGCAACTATTACGGTGAGATGACGTATTACAGACATTCAGACCCTATGCAACACAGGCACTAAGAACTTCTGTACAGATCCAACAAGCAGGGCTTGAAGTATGCATCCCAAAGAGGGAAAAAAAAAAAAAAATCAATTAACATTTGAAAGCCAAAAACATTTAAATGAGCTAGTCTGATGATTTTAAAAGTACACTTTTCTTTCATGTAATACTAGAGATCAGTACTTCAATTTTTTGGGGTTTTTTTAATTATAAAAATGCAAAGCAAACAAATATGTGCATCAACTGAAGAATTCAAATCCTTTTTAGGAACCATTTTTTGAAGTACCTTATTATTACTTCTTACAAATAAATTAGCAGTTTATTGAAGGGATTTTGTACTGCTCATTAGTTCTGTGCTACTTTGGACCTTTTAAGCAAACAGAAGACCAAATCAAATGCCTTCCATAGATAGTTACAGCAGTTCTGAGTTCACAACCTGCAAAATTAGGAAAGGTTTCTTTCTATGGAAAAGCTCCTTCAGTAATAAGTTAGGGATTTTCACATTACTTTTAAAAAGTAGAGAAATTAAAAAATAAAAATCTGAAAAAACATCCCCAGAAAGAACATACCAACCAACCAAAAAAACCCACTGAAAAATAAAAACATCCCTCAAACCTACAAAGAGAAGTATTACCTTACCAGAAAGGTGTAATCCATTATTTCCTGATGCCTTCCACTTTGGTAGCTAAAGATACATTTCCCTACTCAACCAAAGGCTGTTTAAGTATGCTCAGCTAATGAATTTTGCAGTGTTTCTTCAGTTACGGAGATTATTCAGTCTCTACTTAGATATGAAACTGAACCTGAGAAAATACTGTATGGAATTTATCATCCTGCACCCAGAATAACTCTAAATAGCGTAAGTGTAACATAAAACTTCTAATTCAATTACAACTACTCGTAATAGCTGAAAAATTCAGACCAAGAGACTCATATCAACCTTCTAAAACACTGAAACACACCAAAGTTAGAAACAACTCAAAGTTATGGGCATGATTTATAGGAAAACAAGTGCAATGACATCTGCCATGAGATCAGAAAATTAAACCCTTGCCTCTATGCTCTCCATAAATCTCTTTATAGACCACAATGATACTGCTGAAATTAACATTATTCAGAATAAGACATCAAAACCCAACACACAAAATCAGAAGTGATGCTTCTCCTGTATTTTCAACTCAGGAGGAAAAAAAAAAAATCTCTTTATCAACAACTTTCTCATGGGTCCTACTGCTCCTTCCACCATACAATCAGCACACAGAGAGTGACTTATAGAAAAGATTCAAGGCATCAGGAGAACTCAGCCACTAGGACAATTAAACTTCCTCAGTTCCAAAGCCCCTCAGAAAAGGAGTGATTATAGAGGAAAAGCCATGTTTTGACAGTCATGGAGGGAAAAATTATAATTTTTTATAATGCCTTAATGCCATCTTCACAAAGACCTATGTTGTCTACCTGGCAGAAAAGACCAGAAACAGTTTTCTCAAAAGTACTTACTCTAAATCATAGTTGAAACACTGCATGTTGAGAAGTTTTAACACTGCTGGAACAATGACACATTGTCCAGAACATGTTTTACTGGAAACAGTCTAATCTCAATTTACAACACATAGAATGGAAATTCTACCAACCACCTGTACATACCTGAATGACAATTTTAGAACCTGTTTCACTGTATAGCTTCTGTCCATTTTCTAATTTCCATAGCCATTTTTTGTTCAGTGATCCAGGTAGTTTTGAGTGGGAAGTTAAGGTACCTTTTGTAAATACTAATAAAGCAATGAAAGTTAACGAACCATAAAATACAGGAAATTAACTTCTCATCACATCATCTAGCTACCCACCTAAATGAGTTTAAAATACCAGCTTCAAGCAGTCTGATATTCTAGGGACACCCAGTTGCCACTTCATTTATAGTCTGTTTCCTTAGCAACACTGTAATCCATCTGTCTGCAGAAAGCTAAATTCTCAAACCATATCCTCCTGTACACCGGAAATAGGCTCAAAACCATTTATATTTTAAACAGCCATCGTGATTACTGAGCATATAAATGAATCTGAAAAGGCAGTAGTGTCCTTAAAACACACATGCAAATTCTCACTGCTCTAGTTTGAAAAGCTGGTTCCATACTGAGAGTATCTTCCACCAAGAGTTTCAGAAATGAAAATGTTTCATCTTTGTTTCACCATGTCCAGCTGAAGAGGCTTTCAGAACTGCACCTGGTCAATCAGTTCTCTTAAGACTTTTCAAAGAGAAGTAATTTGTAAGACCTAGGATGTAATGTCATTAATGGCAGCCAAAAACGCCCTGATGAAAGTTGATCACACTACAAAGTAGAGCGATTTGTCTTAAAAGTACTTATTTTCGACTTTTTGTATCTAAAACTCTAAACATCATCTATACAAAGAAAAGTAAAAACCTAGTCCACAACTTTAAACATTAGTGTAAAAGTAACAAGTTCAAAATATTCAGGAAATCCAAGTGAAGAATTGGAGGGTAACCAGCAATTTCCCAAAACTGGATAACATCAGACTTCTATAACCAGAATGAATGGATACAATTTAAAATCAAATAATGTATCTTAAAAATACACCATTTTGCATGAAATTGGCAACCTCAATTTTGCAAAGGATATTCTATACATCTAGTTATGCAGAATAGAACCAGCCCTGCCTATATCTCAGACTCATCAACAGCAAGCCAGTCTTTAATCCACAGACTACCTCTGGCGTGCAGTGAACCATTTCAGTTCCGTAAAAGTTTGCGTGACTCGGCTGTACAGTGGTGGCACGCAAGTCCACATTGCCTGACCTGCTGATAGCAATAAAGAGAGATTTGTGCAGGTTGAGCATTGAACCCAACAGGCCTTTTGGCAATGTCTGCCAAAACTGGCAACTGCTCATCAATATGAAGCCCCAACCTCAGACCTTATGGAAGTCTGTTTCCATACCAGCATCTGGTTTTACACACATCATCCTCCTCCTCTTTTTCTTCCTATTAGGGCTGAGACTGATCTCGCCTAATTTTAACACAGCTTTGAGGTAAGCACACAAGCTAACTCAGCAGTCAGACAGAACACGCATTTCTGGAAAGTGAATTCACCTAAATCATGTCACGTACCTATTTATTTCTCTTGTTTTGTAACAGTACTGAAGTATGAACACCTCTGGGTACCTATAATGGTCTGCACACATCTGCCTGAAAATCTGACTCATGCTTCCATGTAAGAGCAACATAATACTTAATAGCTACATTCTGCAATTCTGTAGTTTCAGCAAACTACAGAAATTGCCCTGTCAACAGCTGACACCAGCCTCCCAAAAGAGTGATTCACCAGGGCCCCCCTTCCTGCAGTTAAGATGCTGGGATCCTCAGGGTGCTCTGGAGCTTGCAAGGATCCCACGAACACTGTAACAGAATTAAGATAACCCATCTTTCTCATCATTTCAGAAGTGTGAAATCTTGCAGGACCACAAAAGCGATTGATTAGTCTCTGACCCAATGCCTAATCACACTCATTTATACTGGCATCAAGAAACAAAGAATCTGATTATTAATTCAAATAGCTACATATCCACGAGGAGAGACAGACTTTGCAAACAGTGCAAAAACCAGAAAGAATGTTCCAGGGCTATTTTATTTTCAGTCTTGCTGATAATAGCTTGAAGTACATCACCATATTGGCAGTGTACCATGAAGATGCTTTCTCAAGTCTATCATTTGTGGCAGCCTTGAAAACACACACTTAATCCAGTTCATTTGGATCTAACAGTTTAACAGCATAAGTGCTGTTACCTGAGATTTCATGCTTTGATTTGATATCTCCAGAAAAGATGAATGCATTTGGAAATTGCCTTCTTATCAAAATGAAGGGAATGGGGAGGGAAAATACTCCTAACTTCAGTCAGCAAATGCACTCAACCCCATCCCTATTGGCATAATAAATGCAATGGCAATTTCTGATGGCAGATGCAGATGTCCCAGTATAGGTAATGCATAGTACAACTTCTCCCTGTTATAAATTCTCTCAATATACCTTTATGAGTCATTATTAAATATTGCCAAATTTCTTTTAAATGTCACCTCCTTATCATAAGTGACACACTTGGAACTAGAGCAGACATGCTGAATGAATTCAGTCATGTAAAGGATAGAATTAGCTTTTCTCAGCTCTACCAACTCACAACCCTTCAAACCAGAAATAAGGCATGTGGTGGGAGGCCTCACTGCAATTCAGCTGATTTTGCTTCAAAAATAAAAAGGTAGTTCCTTTCCAGGCCACATGATTTTCCCAGAGTACTCAAACATATGACGGTCTGGGGTACTAGTGGGCATGTGTGCATTGTTAAGAGAATGAAAGTACAAATATAGCACACACATTTCTTCTAAGTTTCATAACGTGTCTTTGGCTAGATGTGGGAAGTTTAGATTTTTGTTTGAAGATTTACCTTGGTTCTTAAAGCCATTTTGGTAATAGGATGAAGCACAGGAAATCTGGATATGAATTTTAAATCATTATCTGCACTTTGGAATTTATATATGCAAAAGCATTTGCATATACAGTTAGTTGTCAAAATACATGTATATTCTGTTCAATACTTTTAAACACACTCACAAGTCTCACATAAGATTCAAGAAAATGGTCTAGAGAAAATTCAGAAGTGACAACTGACAGAAGAGTCAAAATCAAGCAATAAAAGGCTTGTTGAAGTATTATTTACTGAAAATAAGGACTTAAGATTTATAATGTGTTTTCAAATTACATTTCAAGTCTTTGACAAAAAAAGTCATCTCTATTTTTCACAAGGTATCAGTCTCTTTCTATCATTATAGAAAATGAACCTTGTACAATCCTTTGAAAGGGATTATTTTACGAATTACACTACTGATGTGGAAAACTAGCAGCAATAACCACTTCTAAGTAGTATCAGGTTTTGAAGTTCCAAGACAGCTTTAGAAAGACAGGATTATTATTTTACGATTTGCATTAGAAATACACACTTTTTTCTCTGCTTTGTTGCATGGTTTTTCTCTTGTGCTCACAGCAATCAAAACTGAACACCTCTTGTTTGTGAAATTTTCTGCCCTCACCCCATCACTTTTTTGCCTTTTTAAAATGGAGGATAACTTGCACAAGACAGTAGGGTAATGAAGATAATTTAACTTTCCCTGAAGAACTGAGATATAGACATGAACATCAGCACAAAAGAAATACACGCTGAAGTTAATTATTAAGCATTCAGAATAGGCTGCAAATAAGACATGTGATCATATACTGAACAATGACAAGAAAATAAAGGACTGGAAAGGTGCTCACTAAGGATTGACCTTGCCTAAATGTAGCTGTCCTGAAAGCTGGATAGAAATGCTAAGATCCATTGAGACTGTAATGATACAAAGCAGAGAGACACTGAGCAAATAATACAGCCATAGGTAGAATAAAACTACTTTCTCAACAGGCTTATTTTTCTCCCCACTGACAGTGCCTGAAAGGTGAGCTGAGACTACCTCAATGTGAGTGTAGTACTCTGCACATCATTTCTAACAGAGCCCTCAAAAGTAACCTGTAGTCAGTGGGTTCAAATTTCCCATGCAGGGGGTCCATACACCTAACAAGGTGGGGAAAAAAAAATTACAGGATGACATAGCTGGCTTTCATAAGCCCAGCTTGAAGACTTAGATTTACCTCCTAAACCATCAGCATCTATTCACCACACACAATGAGGCAGTCACCTGATGGAAAATACAATGAATGACCATGTGTGAGAAAGGAGAAAATTCAAACATCTGTCTCAAAAAGAAAGATTAGCAAAAGAATTTTATTTTTCCCCCATACAAAAAAGTAATCCAACTGATTTGTCCAGCCTGCTACTGAATAAGGTGTGCAACCATGGCTGGAAAAGAATTGGTTTTTATGTACTTGGCAAAAGTTATCTATATTTTTAACAGAAAGTCCTATTAAGCATTAGAAAAACGTTAGAAAAATATCTGCTGCTTTTAAGAGCACATGAACCTCATTCTTCTTGGAGGAAGGAATTCTTCCTTTCTTCAGAAAAGGACCAGGAAAATTGACACAAGCTACAGAATGGTAACTTGAAATAGGCCATAGGGAAAAAAATTCATAGTGACAATGGTCAAACACTGGAACAGGTTACTCACACATACTGTGTAATTTCCATCTTTTGTGATATTAAAAACTCAAGTGGACATGACCCTGAGCAACCTCATCTAACTTTCAACCTGACTCAGCTCTGAGCAGAGCAGTGGCCTACATGACCTCCAGAGGTCTCTTCCAATCTCAGTTATTCTGTCATTCTGTGTCCCAGCCTCAGTTCACCCAGGTTAGAACAGCAATTATGTCTTCACTACAGCCTGAAAAATCCAAGCATTGGATCTGAGAGCCAGTTTCCCCTTCGCTTTTTAGACCTGATCTGGTTGGCCAGTTGACCCATGCAACCATAGGGCTGCACACTAGATTAGGACAAAATAGTCACACTGGCCAAAAGAAGTGACTAACAACTACAAATTATTTATTAAATCAACCAAGAAAATGATTTGGCAGGAAAATGTAGAAAGCAGCAGGAAGAAACAGGTAAGTAAAATATTGCAGGGAAAACAACTGTAAAGTCACCAGACAGCATCACCCTGTGGCAAACAGAATGAGAACTGTGCACCAACGCTTCAAGTCAGCTATATTGTGCTACATAAAAAAATAGGGGGTAATGGGGGTTATTTCATAGCTGATGTATAATGGTGCTATATCTCTTTATTGTCAAACCACCGATGGATCATGACCTACTACTACATTTTAGGCAGTTACAGCCTAAGCTGGCATTTAGAGGTTTTCACTCGGCTAACGACATCAGAAATGATCAAAAATATCCCAGAAAAAAATACACCTTTTGCTTCTATTTCTTTTAGGCGTAAAAAAAAAAAATCACTGAGAAAATTACACGCCCAAAAACTATGTTAAAAAAAATTAAGGTTTGAAAGTCAAGCTCTGAAGACTTGAAAAGTAGCAGTTAAATCCTGTGACTTCAATTAAACCCTTTGACATAGACTTTAACTATGTGACTAAATACTACTTATCCACACAGAATCCATCTTCTTTCAGAAGGTGCATTGCTTACCAAGATGAACAAGTGTTCAAAACCTTGCTTTCTCCACAATTATTGTACATCACCATGTCACATTTAATCAACATGATTCAAGCCTTGCTTTAGGAACTACAAGGAGGAGAAAATCCAGGAGAGATACAAAAGTCATAATCAGTCACTAATTTTGGTTGTCTTATTTGAGATGCAAAGCGTTCTGAAAAAAAATTTGGTCTTAGATAATACAAGGCACAGTTCCCACAGGCCACATCATCATTACTTCAAAGCTTTAAATTTCCAAACTCTTCTGTGCATATGTGGTCTCAATAATATTCTTTTAAACACAGCTTGTGTATAATAAACATCTAGATTGAGGTAAATTAGGTTACAGTTATGCAAGAGATTTCTTAAAGTGCCATTCAAACCAAAGGGACTCCTCAGATACCTCCAACACATGTTTTAGTGTAAATCCACCTTACCAAACCAGACTTTTGGTCTGGTAAAACCGAATTTGCTTTTACACAGGCCAAGCTGCCTGTTTGGGAAAGCACTTTAGAGCATTAACCCAGTCCCATCATATACTTCAGATTTACGCAAGTGTCTAGGTATTATCCCCAGCTGGAAATGAGATGGTTAAACAACTTTCCTATTCAAGTTCAAACTGTGCTACTAGCTAGGTTAGCAAAATAAAAATTGCCAGCAAATTACAGAGATAAAAAGTACACCGTTCTATTAAAGTATTTTATATGTCTATGAGAGGCAGCGCAACCTGACAATTTTCTACCTGAAACTCTACTTCTAGATACAAGTAGGATTTCTTAGATGATAGCTATACTTCCTCTTGCCTCACCTTATTTTTAACAACTAAGTCTGACATCCTTTGAAGCATTGAAAAAAAACCAAAAAAACCAACTTGCTCTGCCCAACTTGCTACTTGTAACAAAATAATTATGGAAGTCCACCTGACTGCAGGCCACGGACCTTCACATCTAGCCATCAGGACTGCTTAAGGACATGCACTGCCCTTGGGAGCACATTCCCAGACAACCAGAACAAGTCACATAAGCCTCTTCCTGGTCCTCTTCAGCTCTCCCTTATGGACAAGTGAGAAAACCACCAAACCTTCACCTACTCCCTCTTCACCCACATGCACAAGCAGAGAAAAAAGGAAGAAAGCAGCCCTGGCACTTCTAAGCAGATGACTATGAAAAGCAGCATTTTATAGTGCCAGAGATCTTAAATGCAGGGAAATTAGATCACTACAATTGAGTACAGAGTTAAGGGAGGGTACCTGCAGATAGACTACATTACAGATAGACTATGTCCACACCAGTAAACCAAGCAATGCCAGGAATCTTTCCCTGGAAATGGAATTCACTGTCACACAGACTGCTGAGCTGCCACACACCAGCACAGCATCTTTGTAACATAAGCCAGCTACAGGTCTCCCATGCAAATTTCCTGTTCTGGAAGGCAAGAGAGTTAAACAGCATTGACAAGGGCTAACCCACAGCACTTAGCTTCAGAACCAGAAAATGGTCTTGGGTGCATTTCATTAACTACAGAGAAGTGATCACAGCCTCTCCAAGCTTTATCTCTTATTATGCCTAGAGGAATAAAAGTGGCAAATGCAATGATGAAGCACACAAGCAATGCCTGATCAGCAGCACCTGACAAAAGTCACCTACGCATTGTAGCGCACAAGAAGAAAATTAGAAACTCATAGAGTTCATCATGCCTTCTTTCTGTTTCCTCTGAGTAGGCAGACACTGCATATGAACTACTAATTTCCTGAGTCTCATTTATTTTCTCGCTTGAAAAAAAAAAAAGTTTTATACATTTAGGATACATTCTTACAGGATGGCTACTCTCTAATAAAAAAGAAAGGTAGAACAGCTAAGAGAACATACTTTAGAGTGCTGATGATTTGGCAGTAGATATTTCAAAGGGAAGTTATTTAGAAATTATTCTTCTTCTAATTACTAATCATTACCAAATTTGCTTCTGTAGACCAAGAATGCAATACTAGTGGGTCTATATTGTTATGCTGGAGCTACAGCAACATAGGCAAATACATTTTCACAACAGATAACTGTGCAAAAAGAACAAAAAAACCCATATTTGACAATTGACAATACACAGCTATTCTGTGTAACTAATCGTTAAACAAATCTCTTTCACATTTCTTTACATTTTCAGTTCACTTGAAATGGTCTATTTAAAACTGCCCTTTTCATAATCTGATGCCTCTGACGCCTTTGCTCTAATGTTAGAACGTGCAATATGTCCCACAGAAAATGCAATATGCAAAACCCATTTGCCACTGCTTAAGCATTCATTACCCATTTCAGTAAGGACAAACAATTTTGTTTAACAACCTTCTTGGGCACGGATCTCACTTTTTCACTTTGCCTAGCTCTGATCATTAAAAATTCCTATGTTACCTGTATCTTTCTGCAAATGAACTGTTTCCTTGGAAAAATGTTTTTGTTCATTTACAAGAAAAACTTTATCATATGAATTGTTATATATATATACACATATACATACACTAGGCTGCAGTGTATCATTTGACTTTTACAAAACAAGCCTAGAAAACCATGCGGCACACGCAAACAAAAATTACATACTCTTTTAAGTAGATTAAAAACAATCAAAACCAAGCGAGATGTTTCTATTTATTTTTTCCAGGAGCGGCACGCACACACGGCACCTACACCGACAGGTTGGAGAGTTGAGCAGAAGCAGCAGCAGCAGCCTGACGAGCAGGTGACAGCGAGCAGAGAGCTCCCCCGTGCCTCTCTAAGCAGTGTCCCGGCAGCCGGTGGGAGCCAGGCCAGCTCCCGGGACGGAACCCCGGCCGGAAGCGCGGCCCCCGCCCGCCGCCCCCGCGCCCGGCCCCACCGCTGCCGGAGGAGGACGAAGCCCCCACAGGCGGCTCCACGGGCCCCGAGACGCGGCCGAGCGCGCCCACCCGGCTCCGGCAGCGCTCCCGCCCCCACTGCCAGCCGACGGTTCCGGCGGCACCGCCGGGAGAAGAGGCGCCCGGCTCCCGGTGCCCACGCAGCCTCCTCGGGGCGCCGATCCCCAAGCAGTCCCGGACCACGGGCACGGATGCCCGGGGCTAGAACGCCTTCCCGACGCTGAGACCGCAGCCGGGGGAAGCGGCACAGCCGTGGGTCCCCAGGGCAAGTCTCTCCCCGCTCCCGCCGCCCGTCCCGCCGCCCCTCGGCCGGCCACAGCAGCAGCCGGTCCCAACTGCCGTGGCCGCGGCGCGACACCGCCGCTCGCCTCGCCTCACCTCACGGTGTGGCCGGAGCCCTGCGGAGCCCGGCGCAGCACAAGCCCGGCCTGAGCCCATCCCTCCGGGAAGTTTCCTGCCATCACAGCGGTCGGGGAAAACAAAAGCTTCAGAGCCGGGAGCGGGAGGAGGAAGGGCAGCGCAAGCAGAGAAGTGAGGGGCATTGCTCGCCCGCCGCGCCGCTGCCCTCGGATGCCGACTCCCGCGGAGGGCAGCCCGCTCAGTGCCGCCTCCCCATTTGCTTCGGCGGCGGCTCTGCTGCCCGGGCAGCGCCGCGGAACCGCGGACCGAAGACCAGGCAGGCGAGCCAGCGCCTCCCTCCCTTCCCTCCGTCCGTCCCGCCCGCCGGCAGCGCGCCCCGCGCCGCCCGTCCCGCCCGCTGCCGCCGCCGCAGAGCCGCCGAGCCCCGCCCGCGCCGCGGCTCCGCCTCCCGGGGGCGCGCGCACGCTCCGGCCGAGCGGCACCCGCCGCCCCCGGCGGCCGTGGGCGCTTCCCGGCGGAGCGGCCGCGCCACCCCCGTGCCCCGCTCCCGCGGGCGGCGCGGGCTGGGCTCAGCAGACCCGCAACCCTCCCGTGTCCTTTCTCACCTCCCAGCGCCGAGCAGGCTGCTCCTATAAAGTTGGAGGCGTCTCCTTAGAAATCCAGGTAAAAGATGCTGAGGAGCAGGATTAACAAATGCGAAGGAGCGCCAAGCCTCCTGCCAGGCAGAGACATAAATACGGTATGCGCTTAGTGTTACTGCAGTCCCGGTGTACATAAAAGGAAAAGTAATATATCTCTAAGCGTCACTTTATTATACGGAGTTGTTCCAGCTGATTTTTAAGGACTAAGACAAGCCGTTATGTCTCCTCATTGCCCACGCAGCTAACTTGATAAGGAGGATATTCCAAATAGGATGTAGTTGCAATGCTGATGTTGCATAGTATGTGGCATTGGCAGCCATATCACTTCCAAACTGGGATACGGTGACTACTTTTTCTGAGAAGAGTAAGGCCATATGCCCAGACTCACTATATCATATTAAATGGCTATGAAAGGATGTAAATTGATACTAAAACTATATTCTCTTACAGAGCTTGGTGTCTGAAGGAAGAGTCTTTCACAATCCCTATTCAAAGTGCATTTACCTGATTGCCGCTAAACACATCTCTCTCTCTACATCAGATCGCAACTGCACAGAGTGAACTCAGACCATTAAAGAAGAGAATAAGAAAGCTTCTCGTTCTCCCAAATGGATCTCTTAAGCACACAGCTGATGGGATGCCAGCAGAATGCTAGCAGCTACATCTAATCAAACCACTGATACTGCTTTGATTTTTGAGGAGTTCAACTCTTGATTGAGTTTGGCAGCCCTGCACCCACAAGGCTATGCCTGGGAACTGCAAGGCAGAGAAAAAACAATTCTTTCTGTCTTTGCAAAATTCTTGATTGAATAAAATTATTTCTTTATTCTTAAATCTTCTTTTACAAGTGGGTATGAGCACTATTTTTCAGTTGCTATATCCCATCAAAGTTCAGTTCTCATCACTGTTAAGTTCTGCTGCTCATTTTGAATGCAAAAGAAGATACCTAAAAGAACCTGTGGGCTTTGTTTTTTTGTGATGCATTCTGAACTCCTCCCATCTGAAACAGGCACAACTAACGTGCCTTATAGGGGCTTCTGATTTGTCTTGCTGTGGTTGGATGAAGTCTTTAAAGGGTTTTTTCAGCATATGGGAGACATGATATATTGATTCAATTTGAAAATCCTCAGATATTATCACTGCACTCCATCTTGTGGAAGAGACAACAACATGTTTTAAAATGATTCTGTAGTGGTTTGAGTAATTAAACCTAACAATGTTTGGTTCATACTGCCAAAGCAAAGAATTACATATAGCAATGAATACAAGAAGTTGCTTAAGTCTTAATTTGCCTAATTGTACTCAGTGGATTTGTGTAAATGTCCCTTTTAGATATGAGATTCACATAATCTTTGTTTTGAAAAGGAGCTTTAGCAAAGCATTCAAAGAGCCTAATTTGAAAAGTGAAACTAAAGAAGAAAATAATCTGCTTTCTAGGTGAGATTTCCAAGGAACAGTCCAGATTTGGGAGAGATTTGGGGATGGTGATCTGTTGGGAATATGTGGCTGGGGTAAAGATTCTGCTAAACAAGATTGCTCTGTAGGGAATTTACTATGTTTGGGGTTTGGTCTGTGTGGTTTTGGTGGTTTTTTTGCTACCCCCGTATTAAGTACAATAACCCAGTTGTATCTAGACAGTGTATTGAGGATCACTGTCTTTACAAGAAAAAAAAAAAGAGAGTGATGAGATTCACTCATGTTTTTCTGAAACTGCCTTTCATGGCTTCTGACCTTTTTCCCCTTGATGTTCAGTGCTGCTTTGGGAAATCAAAATAGGTATTGAGGCAACAATTGTGAACCATAGCAAGGGCATAGTCATACATATTTGTGTCTGACCAGATTCAGGGAAAATTGAGAAACTTATCTGAATTCACTGCTATAAAAACGTTAACCTTATAATAGTTGCCCTAGGACAAGCTTGAAGATAAAGCCATTTAACTTTAATGAATAACTTAAAATACAAAGGGCTAGTTATTCTAATTGTTCTTTGGGCGGAAGCAAAAAGGTTTTGTTGAAAAAAGACTGTAGAAAAGCTTAGTCATTCAGACCCAAAGAAGCAGGGGAAAACAAGTCTTGCATAGGAAGGAGTTAGGAGAAAATTCTATTGTACAAATGAGAATCCTCTGCATTACCTCACCCCAGAAGTAGGTTTCACAAGGTGACTGAACTTAATTAACAGCCATGAACTATGCTTTTCTTTTTCTTTTCTTTTTTTTGGCTTTTTTTCCCCATAACTCCCCCCTCTCTTGCAGTGGCAGTAATGTCTGTGCCTCTCTCTGTGATGTGGTGTGGAACAGCAGTGCAAATGAAGCACTGGCCTTTTCTGTTTCATTTACCAGGGAGGGGGTTGACAGCAGCTTGCTGAACGCTAGTGTGCTTTACTGCTCCAGACTGAACTGTCTGGTGAGGTAGAATTGATCTAACTAATGCCTCAGTGCAAACTAGGTCTTGAAAGTGGAGTGTCTCAGTCTACTATTCTAATAGTGGAGACAGGTCTCATTAATTCCTGATGTATACTAAAGGCAGGCAATCTTCATTGACTACAAGTGTTTGTTAGCCTTTTCCAGACTCCTTGGTCATTTTCCTAAAGCAATGACTCACTACTCCATCACCACACTGATTACATTAAATTGTTACTATTATTACAATGAAAGTAACATAATGTTTATGTTAATTCACTTTATGTGCATTGTCAGAATTCTTGAAACAGTCCTCAATTGAAAGAAACCTACATGAGCATTTTGGCATTATTTAGACTCCTTCTGTTATGCTCTTCAATATTGTATATAAAAACTTGGAGCAAATGACCAGACCTTTTTGTGAAACCATTAGTATTGGGGGGGGGGGGGGGGGATCAGGACATTACTGGTCTTATCTGTCTGTCTTAAGTATCTATCTACAGCAAACCTCACAGATTTATTTTTTTATTCTTACAGAACAGGCCAAGAGTAATGCTGGGGGAGGGTTAACAGGGAAGATTCCCCAAAATGAAGTCTACTTTTTCGAAGCATTCAGCCTGGATGATTAGAACAATGCTGTTAGGTTTGGGTTTTTTTCTAACAGTAGCAAGAAAACATGCAGATGAACAGAACAAAAGTTAGATGTTAAGAGAACTTATATTTGCATTTCCTTTATTAAGCAGAGAGTGGTATAGAATCCCAACAGAGTCCTGAGCTTCAAGGCTGCCTCTGAACTTTGTGCCCAGGAGAAAAGAGACTTCAAAATGTAGTTTCTACTACATGCAAATAAAAAAAAACCCTTATCATCCTTTTTGCCTGCTTTTTTCTTTGTAATAAAATGAATTTGAAGACATGAAAAGACATGGTACAGTGTAACAAGGAAGAGACAGTACTGGGGTCTGACCTTGGTGGATTATTCATGTGCTGGAAGTTACACAAGTATTTTGTTCTGCTTACCACAGTAACTGGAACAAAGGAAGGAAGACTGGGTGAGTAAGGATTATAGTGGAAAAACAGGCTGCTATTTTGAAATGGAAATTCATGACATTGACCTGAGAATTGGTGCAGAAGGCTGGTGAATTGGAACTACCGAGTTTGAAATGTAGCATGAAAATGCTTTAACACCTTTTTTCTAGAAAAATGAAATCCTCTGTGTTTGCAGTGGAGCACATAGAAACTAATCATTTCCTCACAGCTTCATTACTTTGTTTTTTATCCTGTTTTCACTCTGAGAGGAGGAAAGAGAAAGCATGTCAGCAAATTTTTTTCTCATTGCCAAGCAAATATGAGATAGTTTAATATACAATTTCAGGTATTGCCACACATTCAGTGTCTCTTGTCCTCTTTTGGCCATCTGACTGATATTGTAGTAATTCCTCTTTTATTTCTTATAACAAAGATGAAAAGATGGTCAACAAACCTCACAAATTCACCTGCCTCTCAAAGGCCATTTGCTGGTTCAGTTGCTACTGTTTGCCTTTGAAGCGAGATAAACCAAAGCTCTATTGCATCTGTGCACCATCCATATCAGCATGAAAAAAGTGTTTTGAGAAAATTCAGCTTTCAATTTCCAGTCTACAAGACCCTGTAGTGCCTGGGCTGTAACTTAAATTTTTCAGTAATTATAATAAATTAAGGAGCTTGGGGAAGTGGAAAACATGGTACAGAATAGTCTCCAATACAGTATTTTGCTCTTAAAGCTCAGTTCTGAGCACCATGTATCTTCATCCCATATCCCAGCTTTAAGAAAGGAATGAGACTCACAACACTTCTCTTCATTTGAACTCTCCCATAATAGAACCAGCAAAATTCTTCTTGTAGTTAATATGCTGGACAGTGAGGCTATGTCCAGTATTATTGAAGCTGATAAACTCTTTTTGATTTGTTTCCTTTTGTTCTGTCGTCCAGGAACCAGGGGGAAAAAAATATTTCCTGGATTTCCTAGAGAGAAACTACAAAATTCTTTCCCCACTCTCTGCCCTCCCCTCCTCCCAGTTCAGTGTTTCCCATGCTTCCATGATTAGGGTGTAATAAAATAAGTGTAGTCTTTCCCCCATTCCAATCCCATCTGCACCTGTTTTTGGAAATTTTCTATTGTGTCACTTTCAGCCTAGATTTATATCTACTTCAGTTACTTGATATAATTTTCAGTAGGATCTCTGATACATATTGGTATCTCTGTTTTGAAACAGTTGTTTTTACTGATAACATAGGAATTAAAATTAGCAGTCTTAGTTTTCAGCAAATCCTTTGGGACCCTTACATTACAGTCCAGTGAAACTGGCTGGAATGATTTTCCAAGGTATTTGTGAAAGAAACTATCTACAGTGTAGTGTCTGAGCATATCCAGTTTTTGTTCAACTACACTCTAAGAAAAGAGTAACAAAATAGGACTTCTGCCACAAGTGCCTTTCTTTTGTGATGGCACAAATTTGGTAATGTAATTCTGTGCATCATGTTAGAATTGTTGCCATTCATTCATCAGCAAATTTGACTTTTAGAAGATGCTAGAAGTGAAGATGGACAACATAGATGATATTTATTAGAAACATTTTCATTTCTTTTTATTCAGAACCAAAATCAATGTCCCATAATCTTAATTTCATGAAGTTCTCACTATAATAAAAGAGGTTTCTGAACTGAAAACCAATAACAAATGCTTCATAGATCCTCCATTATAAAAATAATGGTGAAAAACTCATTTATCATTGAAAGTGAGCATTATATTAAGTAAGGTATACCATTAAGTAAGTAATACCATTTACCACTGGGAAATACCTGTGTTGGAATTGCCTTCTCTGAACCGGTAAGTAACTTCAGCAAAAAATGAACATGAAATAGTACTTTAAAACAAAATTTTCTGTTCAGTCAGTTTAATGACTTTTAATGAAAATATAAGAATTTTATGGAGATGTTGCACATATTTTTTAGTTCTCTCTTTAAAATAGTTTACCCTATTTTAATTGAACCTGGGATTAGCTAAATTTTCAAATTCTCTGTAAATTCCCTTTGTCCTAAATATGCCATACCATTTTTTGAACAGCATTAGTAGCTCAAGAGTGACTTTCACCCGTGGAGGCCTTTACAATTCACACCCCTCAGAGAGGAAAAAAATGTCCCAAGGACATCCATGAATGGAGAAAATGCCCCACTGAGTTGGACTGTAGATATATATATATTTTCTTTTTCTCAGAGGGTGGCAAGAAACCCTAGCACACATCAGGTGTTTTGAGTGTAAATCAAATACCATCTCTCCTCTAGAAATGCTCATTGAAGTTCCAGCTGTGCTTTTCCCTCTGCACTTTTTATTTACATACTCCCTAACCAAGACCCTTTCAAGTTGCAGGATCTCCTCATCAACAGCTTCCAGGCCCTGTTGGTTGTTTGTGTCACCAGAAGAAGGAAGCTGGATGGAGGGATCCTAATGACAGTGGAACCTGTGTATATTCATTTCATCATCCTCCCACATCTCCAGGCAGAGCATCACTGGGCTCCTTGGTTAGCCTTCAAGAAGTGATGAGTGGTGTCAGGGTTTCTCTGTTTCATGCCCTCCTCCAGTTCCCTAGCTCTGTATTTTCAGCGCTGCAACTCTTCCCTTCCTGTCATTTGTTTGTTGTTGTCTGTTTTTCATCCTTGTTTTCATTACCTATAGCCCTCTCCCTCCCTTGGGGGTCTTCAGTGTTTTGCTGATACAAAATTCTGTTTTTTCGAAGCAGAAAAGCAAGTAGAAACAGCAGCAGTGGGAGAAACTATTTACAGAATGCACACAAGCTTTGCCACCTTCTTCAAACTCTTTTCTTTGTACTATCCTAGCTTCTGTGGCTCTTACAGAGATAAATCCTTGCCTAGTCCTTTCACTGTCCTTCTTTTGGACTTGGACATGAACTTATCCAGTTCCTGTTTGAACCTATTGCTGGAGTCTGCTTCCACAACCTCCTTTGGCAGCAAGTCCAAAAATGCACTAGCCACTGTAATGTGTTCTTTTTATCTGTTTTAATTTAATTCCACGGAATGAGCCAAACTCTGAAATTTGATGAAAAATATTCCTCCTTATAGCCACCTTCATGATTTCATAAAGCTTGAACAAGTCTCACCACTGCCTTCTCCTAGCTGAAAATTTTTGAGTCTGATCTCCTAAAACAGCCTCTCCATTTAATCCCTTTAATAATTTCAATTGTCCTCTATGTATCTTCCCTACCTTTTTCATGTCCTGCTCAAGATATTAAGACAGATTTCTTTTTAGATCTTGTGAACAATTGCTTTTACCATTTTTTGTGTAATACATGAATATGTCTATTGATCCCAATGCTGTAAATCTTCCAAAGGAACAGTTCTACTTGGAGTGGAATTCTTATTTAAATAAGCTCAAACATATCTTTATTATAAGGTAGATGAGGTGAAAAAACCACTAGATCCTAGCTAGGAAGACAGGAGAGAGAGCAAATTAGAGTTGCCTTTGGATCAGTACCTGAGACCTAAGATTGAAAAGCCAGCTGCTTATTTTGGGACTGGTGATCTCCATGCTGTGTATGGAAGGAGGAGAGGAAGGGGTGTTCCTTAAGCATCATTGAAGTCTTCATAGATTTTGGTTCTTTTTCTTAATTTAATTTCCAGTTTTTAGATGCATAAGTGCTGAAAGTGAACTAGGAGGTTTTTATCAGAGGCTTTATGGTATTGAGCTGTTTGCGTGTGTATGTGTGGAGATATCCCTCATATGATGCACTCTTTGAATTGAAGGTCTTGCACTAGAGTTGAAACAAAGAGATAGAGGCTGAGGAAAGAAATATTTTAAAATCTATTTTTCTTAAAGAAGTAATTGCTTTATAGAAATCAGGCATTTTGCATATTACATTTTTCTTGGCACATTAGCTCTTCTCAATTCAGTATTCATATAAAATAACAAATACAGCTGTAAAGGCAATTGCACAGACAGCAGACTATTCTTCTATAAGGTTCTTTGCTATTTTGGTTTTGTATTTTACAAATCCAGACATTTTAAATCCCGTTTTATAGCAAATAAAAGAAGGTGCTATCTTTTGGGGGTTTTAGGGCATGTTATAAAATATCCGAAGAATATATAAAATACCTATTTAAAAAAATCTGTGTTTTCACATTGTTCTATTCTTATGAATGCTGATTACTGGAGAGGAAAGGATTGTTAATGTGAAAGCCCTATGTCCTTTTAAAGCAACTCTGTGCTATTAAAAGTAAACAAGTTTGAAATAAAGTCCTTTCTAATATTATGATTGATGCCTATAAGAACACAGGCAGTGAGATGGCAATCATCAAAGAGGGAGAAGAGCTATGAATAAATTTAGGGTTGAAATTTAAAACATTTCTAATTATCAGAAGAATTAGGTTCTGGAACAGTTTTTCAGCAGAAGTCTTGGTGGGATGATCTTTCTGTACAGAGATGGCATATGTGATTTCTAGCTCTACCAACTTAATCAGAAGACTGTAACACAGCCTGCAGTCTTTATTTCTTGTGCAGAACCAAGTAATAAAAACTCCAATCCTGAATTCCATAGTCTAAGCATCCTAGTCAGTTTGTGTGGGACCTAGCTGCATTTCTAATTTAGGGATTAAAAGGAAAAAATCCACATTCTTCTCCACTATACCTTGCCTGTGCAGACAGTGAGTCCTTACTGAGCAATGGAGTTATTTAACATAACTTTTGTGAAAACATCGGTGGAAGTTATAGACACGACTTTTTTTCTGCTGGAGGGCACTGCCATCAGAGTAGAGCTGGCAGAAAGGCTCATACAAGTGTTTCTTATTTTCTTCAGCAAAAGGTCAGGCAAGATTAGCTCAAAATACATTAAACAATAGGTTAAACGATGCTAGCTGACTTTGTGCAGGAGTAGATTAGGAGTGCCCACAAAGGCCATTCCACAACTGAGCTCCTGAGGCAAGTGAACTCGGAAAGAAAGGACAGCAACAGCTTCTGCCATTTCTGTGGTGACTGACACAGCTCAGTAGCTGTATCCATGCAACCAGTTATTTCTGCTTCAATCTGAATTACAGTCTCCTTGCAGAGAGGACCATTGAAACATTAGGCTTGTAACATTTCTGAACAGGTTGAAAATGCTTTGCTTCCAGATATATGCATTCTGAGATGCTTTCTGTGGTGCACTGAGAAATGCCTGATAGATGGAAGAAAAAAATCAATGGGCAATACAGGCTTGTGCTTGCTTCCATGCTGACCTGATGCCCATTTCTTCTTGGCCTGTTTGGATGGTTCTGAGCCACACTGCTGGTCCTTGCAAGTGCTGAAATGCTGCTGAATGGGTGTTTGACACTTTGACCAATGAATGTCAGTAGATCTTTACAGGATCAAGATAACCAAATGTACCAAAGATAACAAAAATGTACCAAATGATAACATCTGCTTTCCAGCAGTGAGTGACTTACAAACTTCCTAAACCACTTGTTCTTCCTACAAGTTACATCCCAGCTGCTGTGTTTATTAACTACACATGAACTTTAACTTCAGTATTGGTTTTTGGGATGCTTTTCTACTTTGTTTTAAATCTACTTATGCTTTTGGCCTCCATAACATCTCATGGCAATGAATTCCACAATTTAATTATGCATTAAAAGAAGGACTGGTTTGCAGGACTTGCAATGCACTGTAGCTACATATTCCTCAAGGCCTGTTTGCCATTTTAGTGCCCTCGTTGCAAAGTTCCAGCCTACAGGGACACACAGAGAAACTAGAAATGGAAAAGATCTATTGTATCATAGTGTTAGCTCAGCCTTAATAGCAAATGTTTCAGTCACAGCTTGACATGATAACATCAATGTACTTAAAAGATACAGCAGGTCTCAGAACAGTCTGCAGGGTGTGAAAACAAAGACTTCTACAGCCCCCAGGGTGTTTTTTCTCAACAGAATGAACAGGGCAGGATTCATGCTAGAGCTGCTGTGAACATCTCTGTTGGAATAGTTGATATTTTCAGTAGGCTTGTCATTTTCCGGACCATTGTAGTTCTAAAGATATTTCCTGTCCTTCTCCAATAGTTGCTAGACTAGCACTGTGTGCATTTCCTTGTATAGGCATTACAGAGATTACATTTTGTATCAATGCACCACAGTTTGTAAGTATCTTCATGGGGAATACAGTTGGTTTTCCATACCATAAGCATTGGTTAAAGAAGAGGCAACAAATTGGTGACAATTTATCACAGTCAGTCTAGAAGTAGAGCTCAGTCTTGAAACATGAAGGTAGTAATTTACTGTGGCAATTTTATAAGGATTACGCAGGATTGTTTCTCACTGGAAATCACTTGATCAATAGTGGGTTCCTCATTTTTCCCCTAAGCTTCTTCTGCATTTCAAAGAAGTAGGAAATTAAGGAAGCATTACATCACTTTATTTTAGATCACATTAGAGCATCACATTGGTCATATCTAAGATTATATAAACTATGAAATAAGAACAAAAGAAGAACTCAGAATTTCTAACCATGATTGATAACCAAGTGATTGAAAACCACAATTTCCTCTGGAATTATTCAGAATAAATAATGCCCAGCTAGTTTAAGCAAAAACTCCTTCAGTAACCTACTGACTACTTTTCCTAACAGAAAACATCAACACTGCAGATTTATATAATATTTTTATTTAGTGGCAATCCAAAGTGGTATACAGATGATTTATGGGACTATTTCATGCATCTCTAAACAGCATTCTCTTCTTGAGTAGAAAAAATATCATTATCAACAATAATACACTGTATTCTAGATCAGCAGTGTGATTTCTGGATATCTGGAAAATTCTATCTGTAGGCAAAATATATAAGCTGCTGTCCATTTTCCTCTTCTCAGAAAATAATAAGAAACAAATGCTGAAGAAAATGCCTGTGTGCTGAAAACATTCCTCCAAATCAATCCTCAATATTTGATTAAGATATCATAGATTTTACATTAACACAGATATTTTTTTCTCAAAGAGAAAAACTATATTATGGGTTTTTTACTCAGGAAGTTTTAAATCCTTCAGTCCTATTATTGGATGAAAAGTTTTATTTCCATCCTTTTTTAAATAGAAATCTGTAAGCCTTATGATTATAGAGAAAATATTATAAACCTGCAGCAAAGGCTCAGTAATTGCAAACCAAATAAACCATAGCAACCCCATACTTCTTTTAAAAATCTTTGATGCTTGAGGGCAGTAATACAATTCTTGACAGCTGGGACAAAAGACTTTACCATGCTTGGAACTGAACAATATTGTAATTCCTACCTCTTTGTAGCCATTTGTTGTAATGAGAAATTACTTAGATGGTTTTATAGCCTCACTTTGCACTTCAACAAACTCATACAGATGAGGTGACTCCAAAGTGAAGATGTTACTTATTTTCAAATGTATGTCCTTTGTTCCAAAGTGCCCTCAATTAATGGAAACATTCAGTGGTGTGCTGAACAAGGACACCAAGCTTTTGTAACAGATAAAATTTTTAAAAACTCAGTTATTTATCACATCACCCGCCTGAGTTTATTTTACCGAGACAGAAATGTCATACATATTTTAATTAGCACAGTATATACTATTGCTAGGTTTTAAACCAGGAAAAGGTTTTTAATATCTGATAATATATGTAGCAAGAAAAATAAATTGCTACTTTGTAGTCGGCTGAAAACAAAATTGGCAAAACTTGGTACAGGGCAGTTACTTAAAAAAACCCCGATTCTGTCAATACAGATCTCAAAGCTCATCATAGGTTAATATATACTTTTAACCTTTTAATCTATAACTTTTTTATATACTTTTAATAATGATTTGTATACATTTCTAACTGAAGCAAGCCTTCCAGACTGCACGTGCATGAAATCCACCTACCAGGGTGGATATGGGGACTGTGGAGGAAATGAGATACAAGCAGCTCCACAACTGTGCACGGACTTTGAGGAAAAAATGGATGCCTAGTGAACCGTTAGCATCACCACAATAAGTTTTGGAAATCTGGTCAAAGCTGACCTTCTCCATCCCCACTGTGAAGTTAAAAATAGTAAATTCGCATAGTTAAAATAGTAAAATGGTTTTATTCAATATTCCTATTCAATTTTTTTCTTTTTTTAGATACTCAACATTAATTTTCATTGTAATTCTGTTCCAGGTGTTTGTGTTCTACAAAAGGTTTTTGTTTCTAAGTACATGTTCTGCTCTGGTAATTATCCCTCCTGCACTGTAATTCAAGCCTGAAAGTTGATTTATTCTCCATGTGTTCTTTGTACAATTAAATGTGTCTCCTTTATAACAGACTTATATCTGACAAAGCTGACCTAAACAGTTGGAGAAATGTCTCATTGCCTTCACAGTTATGAGCCCAATTAACTTGTCAACATTTTCCAGTGGTTATTTACTACAGATTTACTACAGCTCTAATCAACTACAGAGGCAGGAGAGAAGACAATTGGGGTAGGGAGTGTCTTTCCTTGCATTATTTCTAGTAACAGGTGGAGGCTCATTACACAAGCATTTTAGGATCTGTAGGAGTCAAAATGGTGATGGGTCAGAAAATCAAAAAGAGGTTTGTTCAGTGGTTGTGATCTGACTTTAAAGCCTACTGAAATAGTTTTTCTATGAATAATTATTTCATTCTTCGTTGTTTCTACAGCCACATTTAAAAATTAGATTATCCCATGGGTCTTAGCATACTTCAGATGTCATTGGCATGCAATTTGCTACCTAAAGACTAGCTTCTGCTATTTTTGTTCATCATATCTCAGAATATCATAGCTGCATGAAAAAGGTGAAAACAGAACAAAATGAGAACATAAGCTATTGTTCTGATTGTATTAATCCCTTTAATTTGCTTTTTGCATGTATGCTGTATCACCCAAACTAAATTCCTGTAGATCCTCCTAGGGAAGTAACACAAAGTTATGTGATTTAAATACAGCTAGAGACAGCAAGGCACTTTGCTAGAGAGCAGGTCAGTGCACATTGCCCTTTCTAGAGCTGTTGAAAAGTGCAAAGATCAGAAGCTGTTGATCTACCCTGACACCTTTACAATAAATGTATTCAAAACACCTTCATTCTTTTATGAGACAACAAGAAACTACTCCCTTTGAGAGGGTTCTGCCCTCACACTGCGGATCTGTTTTCTTCTCGGCAACCATCAGAGCAGCAGAGCATTCCCTCCTGGCAGGGGGGCAGGAGCAGCAGCAGCACTGGTGCTGACAGAGGCTCCCAGCAGCTTCCTCCAGCTCTTAGGTCCATCACTGCCCACTAATGACATGATGGTACCAGGGTGTTGGTGGTGCCAGATGGATTGGGAAACACATTCACTGTCAGGGTTTATCAAAACCTGTGCTCTTCAGAGGTTTGGCACTGAAAAAAAGGCATCTCTGAGTGTGGTTATTTTCAAACCTTGCTGGGGTGAGAGGAGATGTTTTGTGTCTGGGAAAGTATGTATTGTGTTCAAACATGAAATCATGTTGATCATGTTGATAGGTCAAGTTATAATTCTGGTTTTAAGATAATTCAAGTTGCAAATTTGGTTTTTAGATACCTAGGTGTTATATGTAATGAATATAAAACTGAAGTTGTTTCTTTCCCAAGAGGGCGCTGTGGCTGAACGGAAACCATGGTAACTAGAGGGGCATAATGCTGGTACCTTGCTCCTGAGTGATAACAATGCACGTAGAGTAGCAACAAAAAGGTTGGGTTTCCAAATAGTTCCCTCTAGCCCTCCATTATAGCTGCCACCCTTGTCCTACACAGTATGTATCCCAGGCTTCATACTTTCATGTTCATTAATCCTTTAGGCATTCAATAAGCAGCAGAAAATACATTTCACACAAAATAAAGTAATTTAATTTTTTTTGGCCGTTGCTTTAGAAGAATACACAACTCAGATCTCTTCCCTGTAGAGCTGTTGTGAAGTATGACTCATCCTTGCCCAACATGTTGGATGCTCACTTTAATTAGAATATGTGCATATAAAGATTGTTGTAAACACTTGCTGTTAATAGCATATTACTCCCCGTTTTACAATGGGAAATATAAGCAATCCTAATACATTTAATACATTAAGCTGTATATTTTAAGTCATGTTAGGGCAGCACACTGACAGAAATTAATTAGGGAAATTCTCTAATTAGCATATGTTGGCTGCCTTACAAATCACATTGGCATGAAAAATTGGAAATATGCAAATTTTATTCTACAGTGACACTTAAATATTTTCTGAACACTAAATATTGTTACACAAATCTTTGATATCTACCTATGTGGTAAATCTGGATGGATATCCAGTTTATTTATAATAATGAGTGAAAAGAGATAAAGTATTGCTACTTTCTTGTTGGTGATGGTACATGTGAAATAGGCTAACCTTTATAGAATCACAGAATAGTTTGATTTGGAAGGGACCTTTAAAGGTCATTTAGTCCAACCCCTCCCCAATGAGCAGGGACATCTTCAACCAGATCTGGTTGCTCACAGCCCCATCCAACCTTCTTTCCAGGGATGTGGCAGCCACCACCTCTCTGAGCAACTCGTTTCAGGGTTTCACCACCCATGTCATTAAAAAAAAAATATTCCTTGTATCTAGTCTACATCAACCCTCTTTTAATTTAAAGCCATTCCCTCTTGTTTTATCACTATCTGCCTGTGCAAAAAGTCTGTCCCTTTCTTTCTTACAGGCCCTCCTTAAGTACCAAAAGGCACCTATAAGGTTTGCCCAGAGCCCTCTCCATGCCTCTCCAACCCCAACTCTCTCAGCTCTTGCTCATTAGGAGAGGTACTCCAGCCCTCTGATCATCTTCATGGTCGTTCTCTGGACTCATTCTAACAGGTCCTTCCTCTGCTGAGGGTCCCAGACTGCAGGATGCAGTACTGCATGTGGGATCTCACTGGACTGGAGTAGAGGAACCCTCCCTTGACTTGCTGGCCACACTTCTTTTCATTTCACGTATACATATTTTCCTCAGTTCAGGCAGGTGAAATGCCTTTATACTTAGCTGTGATCTAACCAACCCACACACCAGTGCCAGCATATGACACAGCACAAACTGATCATCCAGAGATTTTACAATCTCTCTCTGGGGAGATTGTAAAAAAGAACAGGAATATTATGTCTTTCCAAATGTGGCTTAGCATACGTGAGTAAGCTTGACTGCTCTCAAAATCTGAGAATGATAATATCATGTGGGTTTTTTCTGCATATGTCTTTCTCTGTTGTGCAGAAATGAATCATATTTGTCTGTAAGCAACATATCTTTTTTCCTCTTTTTAAAGTTTACTGACTCAGGATGTACAGTATTTCATAACCATAATGCTGTATCACCATGTGTTAAAAGGAAGGCTCCAAGGTGTTAGACTAACTGACTTTATTAACATTATCTATACTTTTAGAGTGTTCTCACATGGTCAGATCAATAGCACATGATTTAAACGTTTTCATGCCTTTTACTTCTCAGAAATCTTCACAGGGTGCCACTTCACACTTTCACAGGAGAGTATATTTCAATGTTTTTATTTGTCAGCCAGAAAAATTCCCAAACAACACAATCTGAACTAGTCTTATCCCTGAGAAATTTATAGACACCTTAGTTTGAATCTGAAGACCTAACTGTACATATTTTTGATCACATACATAATTTCTTTTTGTGGAAACCTGACCATTTATGTAAATAAAGACTCTAAGCTGCATGATCAGGACTTGAGAGCCTAGCTAATTCCATTCATTTGATGAGGATAATGGTGCAGCCCTGCCCTGGGAGAGGCTGGACTTCACCAGTTCTCCCACAGTCATTTTGTGGAGGGTCAGAATTTTTCAGCTGCCTTTTTTACAGGTCACAATTTTTTGGCTTTCTTTTACCTTTAATTTGAACTTAAGCACCTGCCAGAAAGATGAATGTGTGTATGTCACAGGACTATCAGAGAGTCTTCCTGGAGTGATTTAAGTGACATGACAACAGTTTGGTATATGCTTCTAAGACAATGATCAAAAAAATAGCAACCACATTTCTTGATGTGTCTGATGTAGACCTGAGGCATTAAGAAATTGTGGAATTTTTTGCTTGGTGTCATTAAGGAAATGTGTGAGAATTTGAAAGTAAAATGTCACCTCAACTGTGCCTACCAATACCATTAAAGCATAGAATCAAGGCATCCTAACAGTCTGTAACAGATTTGCTTCCAAGTATTTCATTAAGTTTGATGCCTTAAAAAATGAATAACAACTATGGATCTTTTAAGCATGTAATAAATGGAAACAATTTTCAGAAAGTGTTCAGACTGTAATGTGGATCCTATAACCTTATTACAGAAAACGTTACTACAGAGGAGTTGCTAAGAGAAGAGGAGCAGTTGTGAGCTTATGTATAATTTTTCTACATTACTGTTCATTAAATAAAATAAGGCAATATTATTTCCATTGGTAAACCACAGAGAAAAACAGGGATAGATAAGTTTTGCCTGGATTTTTGTTCGTTTCCTTGTTCACCCACCCACAGCTCTGGCTGCTGCTTTCCAGAGACAAATACATTGCTTGGTACTAAGTATAGAGAAAACACACAAGCTGACAGGAAGACTGATGGTGTTACTATTGCAGGAATAATCCTTAAATTGTATATTTATATTCTGTTGAATGATTTCTTTGTCTTTTAAGCTATACTATAGTGCAGTTTCCCTCTATTCATGTTTTATAGATGAGGTGGTAGAGTTAGCTCCCAGTAGAAATAGGAATTGGAAGGATTGCATTCCCAGCAAAGGAGTGAAGCACAGATGGATGGAACCAAGTTTCTTTCTGATAATTTTTAATATTCTGGTGATGCTGAAAGATATTTGGCCAGACATAAGCAATGTGGAGTCACTCTTTCATCTTCCAGTCTTCTAGCAGAACAACAATGGGCAACAGTCACAAGTTGCAACAGGAAATTTTGCCCAGCTGTAAAGAAATTACTTCTCCCACAAAGAGGGCTAAGCACTGGAATGGGTTAGCATAGTTGTAAAATCTACAGCTTTGGAAGTACAAATCAAGCACAATCAAGTATTTTGTGACTGCACAAGATAAATTATTCCCTTACAATCTAAATTACTCTGAGATTCTATGAATTCAAAAATGTTTACAATACGGTGCCCAATGTTTCGAGGTAGCAAGTGGTCTGCCTCATTCCCAAATGAAAAGCTCAGTCCTTCTTCCAACATCATTTGTCCTGCCATTAGATCCCAAGTCTCCAGATGGCTACCTGCAGTTAACTTGGAAGATGCCCAGCCATGGTTAAAACTGTCCTCTAGGTCCTGCAGGTCAGTAAGACCCCAGTGCTCCTTATTCCTGTTTGTCGTTCCGATTGGGAACGGCTTTAAAGAACGACACGAGCTCTCAAGGGAGTTTCAACACGAGAATTCTCTGGTTTATTCCTTCAGGCTTGTCTTATAGATAGATACGTGGAAAGTACAGAAAGGAAACTCTTATTGGTTAGCAAAGTGCTACATCACCATCATTGGTCAGGGGCACTCATCACCCTCCTGGCCTTCTCCTGCAAGAGGAAACAAGAGGACAGACAAACAGCACCTGGCAGTTGTTTTCTGTCTCTGAGGATTGTTTTGAAATCCTCCTTTGAATTTCTCAGGCTAGCTTTTCAGGCAGGACTGAGAGGCCATGGGCCTGCAGTTTCTGCAGCTCCCTGCAGCCTGTTCCAAAGCTAGCATCCATACCTGTTGCTTTTGTATAACCTTGATGGAATAAGGACAAGCTTTGAAAGTATTACAGACCTTATAGATGCTGCTAATGGTCTGCAACTTTATGAGCAAAATTAAAAATTGAAATAGAAATATTTTGGTAGCATGGTAAGGAATAAATATGTAAAAAGCATAGCTAGGAAAAGTCTGTATTAATTTCCCATACCTATATTTTTTTTATTCCTACTCTGCTGCTAGCAGACCTCAGAAAAAAAAAATAGGTAGTATTATTCCTAATAACAAGACAGAGAAAAACATAGTAGTAAATCAAGTAACGTTTTGTGTAATGACTTATCCAAGAGCTACGGATGAAGCGTCCTTGCAGAACACAAAGAAAAGAAATGTTATTCTTGTTCTCATAGTTTACATTTAGTAGTTGATCCTAGTAAGTCACCTTCCCAAATGATGCAAACAGGTCCCTTGAGACATCCCTGCATAAATTTAATTACCTTCTTACAAAAATCTCTGGCCACCTGCAGTCTATATAGATTTACCAGGGCTTTGGGAAAAGTTTGATTTGCAGAGACAGGTTATTTGCAAGGATTCGGCAACAAAACCATCTGCCTGCATCTCTTCTACAGCCTGAAACTCTATTTTTGTCTAGTGTATCTAGTGAAGGAATACAGATAAGATGTTTTCTCATCTTTAGGCCACATATTTTCAGCTGCATCTTTAGATAACCACTCTGCAACTCCAGAAACAGTTTGACCAATTGGAATGCACACTGGATTTTTATCTCTTAAGTAACCTTTATTTCTTATCTTGAAAATAGCTTGAAAACCAACAGAATGTGAAGTTAGTTCAGATTCAAGTTGTCTTCCATTTGAAACAAATCTTTGATGAAGACTGGAAAAACGCAGTGTATCCATGTCTAGTGCCAGATGTAGAAAGGACATAACATTTGAAAATCCTTCATGACACATTCTTCAAACTGACATTTGAATATTTATCTACCATTTCCCTCTCTCATTCGGGAAACCAAGATAATCTGTCAAGGAGAGGGCAAAGGAGATGCTATCATTTCACCAAGGACAAAATATTGTTTTAGAAAAGGCATTTCATGTTGTTAAAAACTAAAACCAAGGGAAATTGTCACAGAGCCTGTGTTAAATTCAAGAGAGAAAGGAATAGCACATCAAGAGCCCTATGTAATTTATATCAATATGTCCTGCATTTTGACTTTAACTACATTTAGGTTTTCATCTTTCATTTTCAGAAGTATTGAGCAGGGAAGACAGAGGAAGCTGTTCAGTTTTCACAAAGTATATTTTAAGTTGCAGCAAACTTAAGAGGATTTGAGTGAGCATGGCTTACATTCAGTTCAGCTTTTGTTCTTGATTTAGAACTAATTACACTTTTCTGACAACATTAAACATGTTATGCTAGAGTGCAATGCTGTAGCAAGGGCTGAATTCTGTAACAGGTTCCACAGCATCAGAATGATAGCACACATTTTGAGCCTAAAAATCTAACAAGAGTTTCTCATACTGCTCTGTCAGTAAAACTATGTTTTTTTCTTTAGCGTACCTCCAAAACATTGCAGTTTCACTGCTTTCTTAAGGCTAGAGAATTATGTATGTATGTATATGGTCATGGACCCTATATATCACAAGCAGGTATTTATGCTGTTTGTTGAAAGAACAGACTTGCTTTTATTAGCATCTTCTCAGTTTTTAATCATAGCTATGGTAAAATTCAAGTAATTTTTATTCAAAATGTACTCAACAGTACATTCATTTCAAAAGGGTTAAGAAGCCATGATTAAATGTCAACCTATTAAGAGAATCACAAGAAAAATGGCTCAGTTTCTCAAATTGCTACATTAATGAAAACTTGGCAATATAAAAAGGGTTTAATATTGAAGAATTGCATGTGCTAAAGTGAGCTGATAAAATTTATCTTTGTTAAGTTATGACAACTGTGAATTTGTTCTCACAAAGGAAATCTTTAACTGATGACAGCTAATTGAGAAAGGCAGAACACAGTATGAAATTTATTTCCACTTTCCTCCTCTGCAGAGAAGCAAAACCAAGAGTCTGGCATTATTTCTTCCTGAAGACATCTTCAGTAGCCTGTTTTGCACTGATTCATTGCTATTCGATGCACTTGCTTTCTATTCATTCCAGTTTCTCTATAGCTTTAGGTAGACAGTAAATCAGCCTCACTCAATGTACACAATTAATTGCCTGACTATGAAACAGGACTAGAAACCTGACATGATATTTGTCAACAAAGTAGAAGGGTGTGAGGAGGACTGGATTTAGGTTAGGGTGGGAATGGTAGTAACTAGAATGGGACAAACTTTGTTTAAACACAAGTCTTAACATTTATTTTTGAGATTTACCAAAGGGAAAAAAGAGTCTCATTATTTTGTAAAGAAAAAGTGTGTCTGAACAAAATATTTTGTTTGTATTGTATTGAACTGTTCTTAGAAATAAATGTCATATTATAGCACCACACCTAAATATGCTTTTAAAATAAAATAAAAAAAAAAATTAACAGTATGCTTTTCAAATACATAATCTGGGGATAATGCATTTCAAAAAATTCATAGCAGTATTTTGTTGCATGTGCATGTTTACCTTTTTGCCTCTAAATTTTGTGCAAGAAAAACATACCAAATTTTAATAACTTGTTTCCCCCTGTAGACATGTCCGATATTACAAGTAAGCTGAATCTATGGTGGCTCTAGCCAAAGGATAGCCACTGATGCTGACAATGGTAAAGACTTTCTTCTTCTCAGTTTTAGAAAGATCTCTTTTGGTTTGTTTTCTACCATATTGGTGAATTAAAGTGGTTCATAAAGTGGTCTGACAATTGCCTGAGCTAGCAAAAAGAGGGGAGGTGGGCTGTAGCACTGGGAACTGGGTGGGGTGGTAAGGAACAAAGAAGGCTTCCTTCCCTTCCCTCTCAGCAGTGAGCCTTTTCCCCTGCCCACCAGGCTGTAGCCCCTGACACTGCCCCACCTGAGCCCCACCAAGAGGGACTTGAGCCCTGCAATGCTTGGTTCTCACAAAGAAAATTCATGGTGTGGAGGAATTATGCAACTGATATATACAAGTTCCAGCTCTTAGGGGACATGGAAACTGCTAAGATAGGCTCTTACCTAACATTCAGTTTCTGCTTGACTTTAAGAGAGATGCAAACCCACAACCCCACCTTACAAGGGGACACCTAATCATAAAGCCTGTGGCATCCTTAGGCTACAGTGCTGTGCTGTGAACTCCAGAGACTGGGACAGAGGGCAAGGAAGGCTGACATGCAATGCACAACTCCTATAAATATGTTAGCTGAACAAGGATCTGACCATCCAGGCTTGCTGTGCTCTGCCAGTGCTTCATTGCTCTGCTTCTACTTCATACTCAACACATTGCTGACCAGCCAGTGTTGATTTTTTTTTTTCAACAAAGCCCTGTGCAATTAATAAAAGGGCAAACTTTAGGTCAGAGAAAATGTCTCAAAGACTCCACCTTTATCTATTTTTGCTCTGCCAACACAGGCAATTATAACCAGCTCTGCATTCCCAGTGCACCTAGGTTACCAGTGCTGTCGTCCTTCCTCCAGACTCCAATCTCTGTGTAAGTAGAGCTTCCAGATGTGACTTTACACTCAGGCTTCCAGTTCCAGCAGACCTGGCAGGTCTGACTCTAGCTTTTACCATATGCATCTCATCAGCAGTGGGATTCCTCAGTCCCTGTGTGATCACAGCTTCCAGGTGTGAGTGCCACTGAATAACTTGGAAAAAGTAGAGATTCATGCAACCACACCATTACTTCCCTCAGCTTACTAAAACAGTGACCACATACTTACAAGACATCATGCATTTTCTATTCCCATGCATGGAATCCTTATGGGAGATAACTGTGGAGTCTGTCCGGCCGCAGTTGCTTCCCTCTGGGGTAATGCAGCACTATTTGGCCTCTCAGGAGGCCAAAACATCCTACCTGAAAACAGCTTCAGCAGTTGAAATAACCCACGCTGAAAGAAGATTTTGGACAACAGTCACAAAAGAGCCAACTTGGCAGACTTCTTTTTTAAATTCTTCTCCTGGTGGCAGACACATCAAACCCCACTCTACTCTGCAGAGGCACAAGAGCTCTCCCTCCAGCATGACACAGAAGATGTGCTGCTGTTTCTTACCACTGCTGCTGTGTACATCTAAGTCTCTTTTTCAGACCAAGGAAACTAATGTTAAGTTTCTAAGAGAATTTAATCCATGGGATTTGTGGCTTTTTTCAGCAGAAAGTACTTAGCTCTGGTAACAACACAGCAGTACCTAAATTGTAAAAGGTTAACAAAATTCATTAGACTTGTAGATTGCTGGAAACAGATTTAACAACAGGCACCAACAGGGTGTTTTGATTACTAAGAGCACATCAGTTGGTGTATAACTTTCTACAGTCTCAAGTACCAAAATCTGCACCTGAAACTCACCTGCTCTGGTCATGCCTGCCCTGTCTGTACAACACTGGCACTGCCTGATCAAGAGCCAGAAAACTTCTGTATAGAAAGGGGCTTCAGAAAGAGATGTGAAATGTAAAGCTTCATGCAATCTCAAACATGTTACATGATGCTCACATGTAACAAAATGAGACAGCCACCTTTTTTCAACTTTTGCATTTTGATCCTGTTGTATGACTACTTGAGCTTTGATTTGATTTTCCAATAAAGAAATAAGACATTCCATATTGTAAGTTTAATACACACCTCTCACATACCATTTTCTTTTTCCCTTGAGCAAAAAATGGCAGCTTAAAAGACAAGTTCCATGTGCTGGGAGGCTACAGAAAAATCAAATTTTGTACTGAAGGTCCCTCTGACTAAACTGCATGGGGAGCAGAATTAAATCTCACTCTTGCCTCACAGCTCCAATCTTGCTATCTTGCCATCAGCCTGCAGGAACCAAGCTACAATTAATACATACGTGGTAAGACAGATTACTTGGGTTCCCATATCCCTAAAGAGTAACTTTTGAAGATGTGAAAGCTAAATTCCTTTTGAAAACCTGTCCTGTTTGTAAGTTCTGCAGTGCAAAAATGTGCTCAGTCTTCTAATCTATACCTCAGCAGATGTGCTACTCTTAGAAGCCAAGATAGCTCTGCAGAAGTAAAATTGTTGTTACTGAAAGGGCAGAATACAATCAACATTTGCATGTGATCTAGAACAGAGCAAGAATGCAACTACATGAAGTTTACATAGCAGCAAAGACTGGCTGCAGAAGGCTGGGAATAGACTTAATGATAGAATAAGGCTAGAAAAACAGGACTATGTCCAAGAGAACCTGGGTAAGTTAGCTACTAAACTCCTCCTACAGAAATTTTCATACAAAAATTCAAGCCAGTGTATCTGCTGGAACTCCCCTGAAGAAATTCAATTTTATGTCTCAACAGGAATGCAACCCTCATTTTCAAATGAGGCTCAGCTTACTCCTGGGTATTCACTTTGTATCAGTGCCCAAAGCGGCCTGGGATTTATTCAGGGACTTTTAAAGAACTGGTATAATAATGTCACATATGAGCACTTTGTCAACCGTGTGCCACACTAGAAATGAAACAAATCCCTTACAGGCTCACAAAGCTAATACTTGCTACACATTGTTATCATTCCATAATAGCAAAGCAGTCTGAGTGAGACAGGTTGTTCCCTGTCATTACCAAATGTAATGTTTTGACACGGTGGCCAAAACCACCTGAGCTAAATTTGTTTAGCTATATGCATGGCAATGAAACATGAAAAAATCTTCGCATAGAAGTACCTGAAAATTGAACTGCACGTTCCCACAAATCCCCCACAATTACCTCTTCAAAACATTTGCTTGAAGAATACTTCTTTCTTAAGCTCAGTCAAACAGTCAAACAGGAAAGGGATACAGACATAAAGGGACACAGAAAAAAAATCACGTTTCAAATGTAAATACCATTATTCTTCCAATTAGAAACTAGTAACCAGGCAAGATAACTGAAGAGTAAAATGCCCCTTGAAACTGGAAAAAATTATATAAGTAGTTCTAGAAAAGATGTGACAGTGACAATAGTCTTGTTCCAGACATCAACCCTAAAGACAGCATTAGAATCACACATATACTCACTGGAACACTGTAGGCACATACACATGCTGTGGTCAGCATCCCACACAGGACAAGACGGTGGTGTTGGAAACTCTTTCAAGGACAGGCTTTCCCACCAGAGCAAAGAGGAAAGATCCATGCTCCTGCCTCTTGTGAGCTTTGAGCAACTAACATGCTCCATGTTGGAAGACACAGTGAAAGCTAAACATTCAGACACCAGATAATTTGGATGGATAGATAATGGTACAAATTTTTACATGATCCTGTACCATTGGCAATACCACCTTTGTAATACTGGTTTGATGCTGTCCAGCAGGTGGGGCAGATGACCAGCAGAAGAATCTGACAAAAGGCATTGCATCTAATTTTCCTGGGGTGAACACACTTTTCCAGAAACTACTCTGCTCCAGAGAAGCCTTCTAGGCCACAAAATCACTGCTTGCAGGAGATGGGTCCCTACACCAACTCTGCTGTAGGACATTTGCTTTCCCACTGTGGATAATATATTCTGAGGAAGAGATCCTGGCTCCATAGAAACAAGGGAACAGCTTTGCAATCATCACAGTTGTGGATAGGATTTTGTCCTGAAGGTATGGCTGGGGGACTGAACATGATGACACCAAACATCCCAAAGTACTGCCTGCTGGAGGGTGTAAGCAACACAGCAGCATACCATAAAGTGAAACAGAGCACTGCCATGGTGCAGCCACATCACAAGACCTTTCATGAAGGCAGACAAAAGATGCCAAAATACATATCAAGGTGGTGAAAGGGCATGGTTAAACTGTTGTCTAGTACTGGTTGTAGTGTGTTTTTAATAAACTTCAGTCCATAATTAAAATTAATTTTAAAGGAAATTGCAGCATCTTCAGTATCAACAGTATCTGTACCAAATGCATTCCACAGCTGTTTTCTGAATGTTACCTTATATACCACATTGAGATGAACAGAAATCAAACAATTAAGTATTTCTGTTACAACATTTTATAAAAAGGAGTATTTTGTGCAAAGCAACCTTAATGTGGTACATCACTCAGGTGCATTAGTTTCAGAGTGCAGCTCTATACTCCACTGTATTAGAGGACAAATTACAAGCCGCACATGCAAAGACTAACGATTTTGAATTTTTACACAATGCACACAGTGTCATCTTCTACTATTGTACAGCATTATGTACTTCAGAAAGGAATCAAACATAACCTTCAAATACACTGTGGCAAACTGTACTGGAGATACTGTTCTCCAACTCTGAGGTGAACAAATCTTGCTGTGAAATAACAAAGCTGATCATCATCTTGGTAAGATATTTATCAGACTCCAAATCAAAGAATTGGACAAAGGTTATTGAAAAGTTACACTGTAAGCCTGGCACTGACTTATACCCTTTAAATTCACCTTCTTCGGTGACAAGAATAAATTAAAGATTCTGGGTTTGTTTTTTAAAGGCAGGCAACCATAATGCACTTATATATCAGTTCTGATTATCTGCTGCCCCATCTCCCCATCTTATCTGATGTTTCACTACAGGATTAACCATCAGTGAAAAACCTACCTACACAGCTGTGACTAGTCACAGTATCGGGATTAAAATCCACCACTACCTCACAGTTCGTGTCACCCTTTTGTCATCTGTCTAGATGCATGCTGTGAGTAAACATGACCTGATCTAGCCCACACTTGGATCAGACAAGGCTCTCACAGGGAAAAAGGATTGTTGTAACAGGATGGGCAAACATTCATGAGGTCCAACTAGTGGGTCCAATCAGTACATCCACTTGCATGTCCTTGATACCTATTAATGTGAAGCATTGCTCCTCATACAGCAAATGCCACGGGCTGCTGCAAGAGACTTATGCCAGGTCCTCACTCCACAAATCCCCCAAGTAACAGAACCTGGAGAGGTGCAGGTATTTAAGCTAAATCAGAATAGAATGGAAGAGGAGTTACATATGAGCCATTACTGTTACAGCACCAGAAAGAGAGCTTCTTGCTGTTCACCTTCTTTTTATTGTATGTTTGACACAGCTGAATTTTCCAGATGCCCTTGTGGTTAACCTCCTTTACAAAGTATAAATACCATTCCATTCTTATACAAAAGAAATACAGCTGTCTGTTATATACACACACCTTGACAGAGAGGTTCTTGAAAGAACTGTACAACATGAAATTACAGTGCCAAAAGCCACAGAGCACCTCTTCAGCTGTGCCAGGAAGTCTCTGCTGAGGAAGGCAATCTTTTAAGGTAAAATGCTTTAACTGAACTCATAACATTTGAATGGGATAATCAGAACCATGTGACATGCTGTCATATCACAAATTAGTCATATTCTGGTTTAAAAACTGTAGTTTCTGCATTTCACTGAAGCCATCCAATGTAGAATGGAATTGCTTGAATACATCTCATTGGCATAAGGAAGGAGCCTTGCTGGATGACACATTATTGACAGAGTTTTCAGACATGGAATATACTTGAGAGTAAAATGAAGACAAAAGTGAGATCACAAAAGGTTTTGGCAAGTATTTTTATGTTAACATTTTTGGTTTATGGCTTGTTATGGCTTTTCTGGTTTCTTTACGAAATTCATGCACAGTGAAAGGAATGAAGAATTCCAGAAGAGAGTTGACCTCCTTCAGTTCCAGACTGTATTCTGCTGCTATTTTCTCTGCAGTCCATATTTGAGGTTGAAGTTTATGATTATTAAGAAGTGTCAGAGCCTCCACAAGGGAAATTTTGCCTTTGGAAACTTTCTTAACATCTAGAGCTTCCAAGTGGCCTAATTTTGTAAGTCTCTTTTCCTTCTGTTTACTTGGAAGATGTTCACCATCTCGGTTTTTTACCTAATTGAGAAGGAAAACAAAAAGAGCTCAACAGCAGTTCTGTTTACTATGCATACAGCTAAGCTGTAAATGTATTTTCCTAAATATGGCATCTCCTGTTAGCTTTCCCCATTTTTTAAAAAAAGCTTAGCCAGCCTTAGCTTCTTCCACAGCCATTCTACATAGAGTGCCAGCTCCCAACCAAATGCTGAAAAGCTCCTATTCACTGCAGTCTAAGAGTTGTATGGGCTTGGCAGCCCTTCATACGAGAAAAACTACAGATTCTGGTAGGAAAATGTAAATCCAGATAACCTAGTATTTGGTATTGATTCACTGGAAGGGACCAAAAAATCCTACAACAAATCAATATCCTTCTGATACCACTGGAAAAACTTTTCATGTAGTCTCTCTCCCCTTCCTTTTGGTTTCAAATTTTAGTTTCGCTCCTTAAAGAAATTCCTCCTTTTGCTCTGTCTAGAGAACAAGCTTTCCTGCTATTTTGCAGCATCATATGGAGTTCAACTGCCATGACTACTGGAAGATGTAGACACACAGTGTCTCTTCTCTAAGGTCCCTTTATATATCCAATCTCCAAAATAGCTTTCATTTCCTCATATTTCCTTTTATTAACATTTAATCAGTGAATGACACTGAAAAAAAAAAATACGCAATTCAACCTTTCTTAAATTTAGAAGTATTTATACAGTAATCAGTGCCCACAACCACTGATTATTACACAGACACTCTGTATTAACTCACATGCTGAGAAAACTGATGTGGATGCTACAGCACCTGCATCTGTTTCTGAGCAAAAAGTAATGTCTGGCCTGTATAACGTATCTTCTGCTTTTTGCTAAAACTGTGCTTGGATAATAAATGATTTTTCAACTCTTAATTAGATCATTTGTCTCTGGGAATCTGCCACTTCAGGACTCCCAGGCTGGTGCTTCTCCACTTACCATAGGCAGACATCCCACACATACACAGAGGTGTATACATCACCTACATAATGCACAAAGTCATCATGATAACATCAAGAGTGGGAGAAAGCTTTTGTATTGCTTTGTCCACAAGCCTCTGTGATTACACTTCAGTTGTGCTCTAACAACTCCAAGCAGACACAGCACAAGGGCAAGTCTGTGGCAGCAAACTCCGAGTAGGCATGGAATCAAGCAAAGATTTGTTCCGCTTTGGGCTTTCTCTCAAATCTCTCTTGACAGGTTTATACACGAATATTGAAAGATACTGAAATTAGACCTTCAGCACTTCAAGATTAGAGTCCTAACTTCTGGGATGGAAATTAAGGATAGAGAGTTCTTGAAAAATTCAGGCAGAGACTGAAGAAATCTATTTGTATTTTAAATATTTTTAGACTTTAATACCATATTAGTGGCAAATTAGAGAGACGTAGGGATTTTGCTAAATGACCATAAGAACTTTATTGCTGCATAAAGCAGCTGGAATAAATAATGCAACAGGTAAAACACACAAGCCATAGCACAATATGATGGAAAAGAGGACACCGAACCCAAATCTGCATTTTACAAAGGAGTATGCTTTGCCTTTCAAGTAAAATATTGCAACCAGTGGCAATAAAGAAATGAGGACCATACAACTTACAAGATTATGTAGAAAAGAACCTAAGTCACTTCATGAGCTGGATAAAAAAAAAAGTCTCTGCACTTTATAACATTTAATGGAGTTACAGACTCCATTGAAGAGTAAACCTAATCTTCATCCTCTACCACATTCCTGCTCCCCCAGGAGTCCTAGTCTCTTCTAAGAACTTCACAAATGATCTCTGGCAAACTACTTTATTTTTGCAAAAGTCTCGAGAACTATCCTGCCTCATAGGAAGCAGAAATGGGAATTTAGGTGGAAAACTATATAAGATTAATGCAGTGTTACAAGGAAGACTGCCAGTGTTTACAAGCTTGCATAGTCACAATCTGTCACACATTCAAAACCAGGGGTCAGACACAGTCAGTGTTACTGACGATAGAAGAGTAATAAAACCACCACTTTTATGTAGTGAAAACAGGTAGCTTAAATGCACAAAGAGCATTTTTCTGGACACACACTTTCTGCTGAGTTCGAAGACCACAAAGCTGATGCTGGTATGGCTTGCACAGAGACACACTCACCCGCACTGGTGGATCTGTGGACTCGACATAAACATCTTTAAGCAAGCTAAGAAGCCTATCGTCCTTTCTGAGAACTTCTTCTTTTATCTCTGGGCTATCTAAAGGCAGTGAGAAGAAGAAGGGAAGGGAGAAAGGAAAAAGGCAAAAATATTGATCTGAGTCAAATCGTTTCCTTTTTGTTAGTTCTGCCAGCTCATCCTTTCCCCGGAGGCACGGCACGGCTCCCGCAAACGCACATGCCTTCTTGGGACGGTGCCATGCTTCCCACGGCCCTGACCTCAGCGACCCCGCTTGACACGGAGGGGCTGGGCCGGTCACCCGTCACAGCACAGCGGGAAGCACACGCTCGGTACTGCCCGGTACTGCCCCGCCTCAGTAACCTGCCGCCATCCCAGCTACCACCGCCTCCACAACTGTCCCGGGAACCATCCGCCCCATCAACTGCCCCCACGTCCTGTTCCCCTCAGCCTCTTCCACCGACCGCCCCCTTCACCCAGCCCCGCCAGGCCACCTCCATCAGCCTCCCTCTCGCTGCTGCCCGCTGTAATCGCCCCGGTGCCCGTCAGCCGTCCCGCAGCCGCCGCCGCGGCTCCCGGCATGCCCCGCGCGCCCAGCGCCGCTCTCAATGTCACCGGCCCAGCACCGGGAGCCGCCGCGGCCTCGCCGCCGCCCCTCGCCCCGCAGCCGGCACCCGTCCTGCTTCTCCTCCGCCGCGCCGGGCGCCCCGCGCCGCCCGTCCCTCTGTGGCGACCCGGCCACAAAGGCCGCCCCCACCGCCGGGGTCGCCCCGCGGGCGGGCGAGGCCGGCACTCACCGGCCATGGCGTCCAGCCGGGCGGTGCGGTGCCGCGGTGCGGGTGTGGGCTTCTCCTTGCTGATCTCGCGGCTGGCCCTGTTCTCCACGTTAAAATTCCGGAACACGCGGGTCACCCGCCCGCCCATCGCCGCCGCCAGCCGCGCCTGCGCACGGGGCACGCCGGGCTGGGACGGGTGCACCGGAAGAAAACAAACCGAGTACGGCAGGCAAGCAAGCAAACAAACAAACAAACAAGCGAACGAGAATACAGACAAGGCGGTTCGCTTTTCACTTCACGGCGCCCCGGCGGTGCTTCCTCCTTGCTCTCGGCGCTGCCTCGGACGCCGGCCCGGGGCGGCGTTGTTCCTGCCGTGGCTTTTCTGAACGCGTGCGTGAGGGGAGCCCCCGGGTCGGGCAGGTCCCGTCAGGAAAGCTCTCAAAGCCCTGGGCTGCCCCAGAGTTTCCTTTTCAGCCGTGGCGGCTGGCGGCTGAGCCCCCGGACACGTCATGTCGTGACTATCGCTACTTGTTCATCGGCGGGGATAGGCGCGGGTCGGAGCTGCCTCGAGGGATAGCTCCCCAGTACTGCTGAGAATTTGTAGGTTACACAAGGCTTTCAGGGTGCAGACCCTCTTTTTCCAGCCCAAGCAAATAACCATTCTTCTGACTTTGCAAAAATTGCGAAAGCTACTTGTGAGAAAATGTTGAGGAGGCCTTGAGCCATGCATGACAAGAAAAGTAAATTTGTTGAGATGGAATCAGCAGTTCATAGCTTCAAGAAGCAAAGTGTGAAAAGATACAGGATCCTTAGAGGAAGGAAGGCAGAAAGAGCGAGAATAAGAGCTACTGGCCTGATGCAAAACACAATAAAGCCTGGTGATTGACTACTTTATTCAGCCACAACAGAGATTAATGATTTGTGCATTCCAGCTGCTGTGTGAATTTGCCAATAAGCAATTCCCATATGGTTTTAAATTGTGTATGTGCTGTTTGCAGACTCTTAGTGCCTTCTGGGCCACTTGTTAGTTCATGGTAGTAGCTGCACAAATGAAGTGACCTGAACTGGGAGTGTTAATGAAGGACAGAGAAAAGACCAGACTTGGTCCTCTAAGGTGGCATTATTTAGTAATAATAATTATGATGTGATAGTTGTCAAGGCTACAGAGTGCTTTAATGCTGGATTAATGAATGGCTGTGTTTTCCATAGAAAGGAAGACAAATAGATTTCCTTTAGAAAGGCAATGAAGACGAGGCAGCATAAGGATGATGTATGCTGGATTTCTTCTCTCTTTGGGAATCAAGAAGGTGCAGTTTCTCCACTTGTTTATTTTAAAGACTCTCACGGTCTGTAGGAGGATAGAAACATGTTTTTTTCCTCTGGTAATAAGCTTACTGGCCCTGTCCTATTTTAGACATTGCACGCGAATGAATTAAGGAGACAAGTGATACAGTGATAATAGGAAACTGTTAAAGTCTGCCAAAGTTAGACTGGTGACAAGTTTAATTAAATATCTATAGTCAATTACTTGTTGTCTAAACCTGTGTTCTTGAGTCCAGGATTTGATACTTCTACAAGTGGTGAGTCTTGGGTGTGGCTATAATGGAAAAATCCACATGGATGCCTTTGGTGTTTGTAGACCTTTCATAGGTACTTCAGCATTTCTCTGAGACATACTCTTGCAGATCTGTTTGCAGATCAGGTATTGTGTCAAATTTGGAAACAGAGTTTCTCCTTCAAAAGCTAAGAACTCCCAGCTTGTGGAATCAAACTCAGCACAGGGCTTCTGTCTTCGTAAAGCCTGGATGTGGTTAACACTGCTGTAATACGTACTGACAGCAAAATAAATTCACCAGAAGGCAGTCAGTTAAAAATAAAGAGTGATGTCATGCTCTGCCTGTCACTTCCTACCACTGAGGATGGCACAAGGCTGTGCTTTTCATGTATAAAGATGCATCAAAATTTTAAGATTTTTATTCTGAATAATGTTTTTTGGACTGTAGCAAGCAGAAGTACTGAGATTGAAAACTATTTTTTAATATAATTTGGTATTTTACCAATGTGACCATGTTGATATTAAATATCAGTAATCAAGAGGTTGGAAATTTTTTTCCATATAAAGCATCTGCAAGTGGGATGATTAAAAAATGAATGTATGTGTACTCAGCTTAGATAGAGTTTCAAATGGGTTGCATTTTTCTTGAATAAGGAGTCTGAATTTTTCCAGGGAATTCAAAAATAATATAAAAAAACAGCCCATGAAAAGACTACAGATTATACAGGTGGATTCATGTACACCAGTAGCCTGTTCTCAACACTGGACAGCACCAAACACGTCAGAGGAAAAATACTGTAACTCACATGATATCTGTGTGCTGTAGACTGCCACATTAGGTCTCCTTGTAAGCCTTCCATACCTCTTTAAAGAGAAATTTCTAAAGCTACTGTGTACCTGGAAAGTAAAAACTGCATTTGTGATGTTCTCTGAATCTTTTTTGTTTTCCCTCTCAGTTTGGATTATATGTTGTATTTTTTTTCTCAGCTAATTCTGTAGCTGAGTGGAAAATTAGAAATTAATTTTTGTATTTAACTGGCATCAAAAGTCTGATTGACCTATCGAAAATTCCCTTTAGAGAAGGGAGAATAGGAATGTCTGTTGTTAACTTGTGTTTTTGTGTGGTGCTACTAAAGTTTATTGATGTCTTTACGAGTCAGAAGATCAGAAATCAGAATATGAGTTCAGATGGTCAGGTAGTCTCAGTGAAATAAGAGTCTTTTTTTGGTAATAGATGCCTAGCTGGAGAATTTTGGAGAGGAGGCAGGTGAGATTTGCTTTGTGATTTATGGTTTGGGAATGGCACAGCAAACGACCTGGCTGGACAACCACAGAGGAAAATGAGGAATGCCCTTATACAGCAGCAGCACAGGTTGTATTTGATTCTGTCCACGTTCTCTAGCACTGAAACGGTTTTCCTATTCTTGTCTTTGTGTTGTTGTTTGTTTGTAATTGATGTCAGTCTAAATGGATACTTGAGCAAATTCATGTATCATTGGATTCAGGGAATTGAGTTTATCCTGATTACTGGTTTACCAGTAAACACAATGAAAGCATTGATCCTTTTGTTCCTTATCTCATCAGTGTTAGGCAGAACCAAAGAACATAGCATTAGCAAGAATTGATTATGAGCCAAGTAAAAATGACTGTCCTGCACCTTTATAAAGATGAACTCAAGAGAGATGGACTTACTGATGGATCACATTTGCCTTTCAGTGATTTTTGGTTGTTCTGTTACTTAATTCAGATTATTTCTCTCTTATTGGTTTCAACTCATCCATCTTTTACTGGCTTCTGAAGTATCTACGGAAGGATCTACATTGAAGGATTTTGCTTAATTCTAGTCTGCGATCGGAGTGTTCCTGAACACTTGCATATTTTCAAGGCTAGGTGGCTGCAGTGCTTTATTTAAAGGAGTTTCTGTCAAGTCTTATGTGGATGAAGTTTATGGCAAGCACAGCAAGCTCAGTGTTACAGACTCACACACCATCCCAGACAGATCACTAGCTCCTTGTGAGATAATACTAATTTCAAAGAAATTGCATTTAAATTCTCCTGATTGACTCTGGCTCAGTGTACCTGACATCATCTTCCATATTTTTCCTGTCTGATTGTTGTATCTCAATTAGCAGGTTACTTTGACTTGGAAATGCACAGTGGGAGCCAGAATATTTGAGAGTGAGGCAGCCTGGTACTGGAATTAATTTCATCAGTTACACATGCCTTTTTACTTCATTTTTACTTCATTTTTACTCACAGGTTTCAGTACCCCATATTCTCTCCTCAGTGACAATACTAGTTGAGACAACTGACAGCCTTATTATTTCTTGTAACCCTGGCTTCAGTTCATCCCTCTTGCCAGTGTGAGGGTGTAGGAACACCTCCAGAGCAAATAACATCACACAGATGGTCTGATTTAAGAAAGAGAAGAGCTTCCATAACTTTTCTAAGCTGTATCAATTACTGATGGTTTGACTGGTCTGCAGAAAGGCACTGGAAGCACAGGAGGAAAAACAAAAGGCCTGTGACAGGAGGAGTGTGAATACTTTGAACTGGTATTGCTGCCCGGTCGGTTGGTTTGTTTGTGAGGGTTTGCACTTTGCTCCCAGATTGTTTCCCTCCAACAGTGACAGAAACAACTGTACCAGCTCCAATGAGGAGGAGGTGAACCAGCAGGGAGAAGGGACTGGATGGAATGGAGTGGTGGCTGGCTTTGCTGGTGCTCCAACATCACCCAAGACGAACAACATCCTTTGTTCTGACTTGAAGCAGTAACAGTAGCCATGATTTTATTGCACTGCTACTGCAGTAGCTGTCTGACAGTCCAGAAGAGAATTGGTGAATGGATTCAGAATATTAGCTACCTGCTGGTAGTTTCTTTCATTAAATATAACTTTTTTATAAAAAGTAACAAATATATGATGTAAGTGTGCTGGCAAGATGCTCTTCTACAATAATGTAATATTTTTCCATCCCTAAAGGATATTTCTATCCTCTCTATATGGTTTTAATTTATGATGATGCATTAATATTTATACAGGTGTGATGCATTTTGTATACATAACTTTATAATTTAGTTGTATTATCTGTGACATGATGTATCAAGGGATTGATTTTCCATGCTTTAATAAGTAGATGCAGAAACAATTTTATTTATTCTTTTTACACTTTAATTGCATCCTTCTGCAATTTACAAGTTGTATATATTCACAGGTGTGAATTACATGAAAAACTGAAGTCTTTTATTTACCTATGGGGAGCCAAATTTTGTGCAGAATAGGAAGGCCAAAATGACCTCAGTGAACGCTTCTAAAACCATTTGATATATATATCCCAGTCCTAAAGAAGGCTTATATATAGATCTTAAGAAGCTGGAGAAGTTACAGTGTGGTTTAATAGCTCAGTGGCTTAATCAGTGTTATGCTGGGTAAGTAGCATTTGAGTCCATGTCCTATACCTGTATTTTTTTAGATGCAGTAGCTAAAAATCTGCCTGACACATGCAGAGGATTCTTTGCAGATATTCAAGTGTATATATATCCTTGAATAGATGTATTGAGATGGAGGAATATATATGTATATGGAGATATATATATTTTGATACTGAGATTACACAGCTTTCCTGGCTGCTTCCACAAGCCATTTCAAGTAATCTAATTTCTAAAAAACAAATGTATCTACACTATGCTGGAAGAGGATTCTATCAGGGGAAGCTACCAGACTGCAGAGCAAAGAAAATATGACCATAGGGTTACAACCTACAACCTTTAATTAAAAGCCTTGAAGTAAAGATGAATGTGCAATATTGCATTACCAGAAGATTGGAGAAATACATTAAATTCATTTAGCATTTAGTCCAAGAAAAAAAATAATATTCTGAGATGTGTAGTCACCAGTAGAATTATAATATTAAAGTCTTGCTGATTTAAACACAATTTTTCCTTAAATTTCAGGTTGAAACAACATTATTCTAAACTTTAAGTTTAGGGACTGACCTTAAAACATAAAAAACAGATAAAATCCTATTGACTTCAATAACATAATAACATTTATACAGAATAGGATAAATAAGAATGAAAATAGGGGGAAAGAATCCAAAGCTCTAGAAAAAACTTCATTTGAAATGAATCAAAAATTCTTAGAATTTGGAGTGTAATTCAGTGAGTGTCAGAAAAGAAATCCACAAGGAAAGATTTTTGTAATTATGTTCTGTCTACTACATGGGTTTTGTTTCTTTTACATCTTACTGTAAAATACCCTGTGGAAGCCCTTATTAGAGATACAGTTTCAGATAACATGTATTCATGTTGATGATCAGGGAAAAATAGATTTATTATCCTTTATTTACCATAAAATATTACATTTTATTTGATTGAGGAATATACCAGTATGAATTATTGTAGCAGTGTTGTAACAGGAATAATGTCCACTACAAAGGATTTGGTCTACACCTAATGCAGTAGTACCCATTAATGTATGTCAAAGAGAAGAATATAATTAAGACAAATAATGCTGCATTGTTTTTGTTAATTTTGCATTATTTCCTAATACTCTATGTACAATAATACAGAAAATTAATTACATTCTTCCTACAGGTCTTCTGAGCATTTTAATTTGTATGTATCCCCATTAACCTGAGTGATTATATATCCAAATTGTGCTGGTAGTGAATGCATTAAAGAATGGTTTAGAAAGAAAAGGTTTCAATGACAGATGACTACCAGTATTAGAGTTCAAGTGGAAATAATTACTGAAGTTAGAGAGCCCCTTTGTGTGCCTCTTCTTCCCACAGCATCCAAAATCTAGGGGCAGCATGTGGGACACAGATGTATTTTGAACACTTACATTTACTAATTATATAGAGAGATACAGTGGTTAAGTATGCAAGTGTCAAGTTGCTCTGGGGGGCAACTAAAATAGATCATTAAAGAGGTCCCCAAATATTTAAAGTACTACCTCTTTGTACTAAAAGTTCATTTTTAGGTTGTATAATAAGGGCATGATTAAGCTTCAAAGCTCCAGCATTTTAATGCAGACTTACTGAAACTCCTTGAAGGCAGAGTTCTTTATGTGAGATGTCTTTGGGATCATGATGAAGCTACCACACTTTCCTATATACATAATAAAATACAAAATCAGTGTTCTCAAGTGGTAGTTCAGGAACTCTGTAGGTACTATTGTAATTTTTGGGCTAGAAAATGCTGAAAATGGTCAAGTTTTCTTTAGCTGATAAACAGTTTGTCAGGATGTCTCATGTTTCTCTAATATAAATTAAGGAATTTTCTACAGGATATATGATGAGTGATAACATAAATTTCACATGCACAAAATTGGTAGAAGTTAGCTGCTCAGAGGGATTTTTGTAACTTTCTGTGGGACTAGGTGTCAGCATCTAAGAGCTGCCAGGAGATGAGGTTCCATGTTCTACCTACAAGTAGCAGGTCTCAGCCTGTGGATGACAGAGAGTTTAAATAATTCAGTACACTGAGTTACTTCAGAGGAAATGTCTGTTGATGGCCTGTCTGAATTATGGCAGCAAAGCTTTTCTTGTCAGCAGTACTGCCAGACTCTCATCAATGGACTGTGACATGGGCCAGTTTCAGATTGTAGAAATGATCCCTGCAGGGCATCTTTCTTTGCAGCATGGGGAAATTCACCTCTCACCCCAAGAACAATTGAGATTTTTAGATTTCTGCAAGCTGCTCCTGTAGTCTTTCACTTTTTGTTCAGACATCAGAGAGAACATGCTAAGTTGTTTGCTCTTGTTTAATACTTTAATCTGTTTGGAAAATACAGGTCATCTTGTAGTGGTTAATTGCTACAACAGTGAGGTGTATTAATTTTTTTCTGACACCCCTGTGGATGGTCTATACTCTGGTTTTAGACATGGGGTCAAGAAGCAGAACTACAGACTCTTCACATGGGAGATAGAACAGCACTGATTTCAGAGTATGTTCTCTCTCATTCTTCAAGTACTGAAATGCACATAGCAGTGATCTCCACGTGCTGTTGCAGCTCCCAGTAACAAAGCAAGATACATTTTTCTCTTTTTAATGAATGGATTATGTCAACCATTGCCTTTTGTTCTATCTATTGGTTCACATGTATTTCAGGCTCTTCCACAATACCCAAAGACAGGTTAGAAAGTGGAGTGGAAAGCAAAACTGCAATTTTTAAAAGAGCAGTTACATTTTTTGCTAAAATTACTTTTTGTTTTTTAGATAGTTTGTCTTTCTGAGGCATAAATAAGGTGTGGGTCTTTTTTTTTGTAGTGCAGAGTATAAATTGAAAATAGACAGTAAAACGCTAAAGTATAGTCAACAAATGTATAAGTAAGAGCTACTATGAAAAACTGATGAAGTGTGTTCCTGTTTCCTAATAATAGGGGAATTCTGAAAGGCTTAAATTTTGATGCTTTTTACAACATAGCATTTTATTAATGCATTATGAGTGTTTGCCAGAGGTGACCATATGTATGTTTTCTCTACTGCCCCTGTAGACTGGGGCTTAAATGGAAACAATATTTGGTTTAATGCTAAAATTTTATCTGGTGTTTCTGATTTTACAGGTTATTCCCACTGGGTGAAACAGAAGATGCCTTCAACCACTCTTCTGAAGGCATCTTGCTCATTTGAGTTCTGCTCCTTTCAGATTGTATACATAAACCTCTTTTTTGTCTGGGCACAGCCTGAAACAGGAGATAGTTTCCACACTCAGCATCAGGCCCACCAGGCAACATTGACGCACACATGTACACAGACACACAATTGTATGCTGTTGTTGCTTTTGGGGACAGGAGGGGCTGTTGTCATCTATAGCCCTTGCTGTGCTAATTTTTCATTTCATGACTTCCATAACCTGTCTCCCTCCATGCTACTTCGTGTATCTTCATCTCAGATGTACAGAGTGACTCACCCAACCCTCCTGATTTCAGACCAGATTATTCAGCTTCCACTCCATGCCTCTCATTCTGGTGAACAATTTGAGCAGCGACTTTGTTTTGGATAAATTAAAAAAACAAACAATGGTATTTGACTGTAGTTGGAAGTAGGCTATCATTCCTAGTAACCTTCACTAGGATTAGACTTTTCATAAATCAGAGGCACATCTCTTTAAAGTTAGTTGCAATCTGCCTTTTAGTGTCTCCTGCACTATTATGACTGTCTGTCTAGATCAGCAGACCTGCTTCCCAGAGTGGAATCCATCATCCTAAAATTACTTTCAAGTATCTTTTTTGTGTGCTTACCAGAAGCAATTTAAATCTGCAGTCTAACAGTGCATTGTCTCTAAAGGAGAATCTTCTGCCAGTAGCCACCCCTTAGCCCTAAGAAGGGCTTCTCTGCCTGCATGGTAAGCTGGCTCAACCTACTGACTGTGCAGAAAACCACACACTTTCTTTTCTTTCATTATAGTTATTTTCAGATACCCCTTGTTTAAGAGGGTGATTAAGAAGCATAGCACATATGTCTTCTTCAAGATTTCTTTCAGGGAAGTTTATTCCAGATTTCTACTCTTTGTTAACTAAGGAGTTAAGGATTGGAATGTCAACCTTTGAGGGTTCAGTTACACTGTGTAAGATGAATCTTTGGTCTGAAGAAGTATAGTTACTATTCTGCCACCAGTATGACTAAGAAAGTTCTTCCTCCATTGATTTAACAGCATCAGTCATGCACATGAAAGTTACAGGCTTTCAATAACTAAGGTTTTCATATTACCTAAGTACCACTGTGAGTGGACTCATCTATTCTGTGAATGTGTTGACTAGAATATCTTCTGTTTCCAGTGCACAAATCCTGACAAAGGTGCAGGGGTCTTAGTTCAGACACTAAGGAGCTGAGTAAGCTGTGACCTTGTAGTGTTGTAATCTACAGAATATCATTATTTTGGATATCTACCTAGCCCTTCCTGCCACTGTCTATGAATTCATGCTCTGACAACATGAAGCCATACAGAACAAGAATGCCCTAAATACCACAGAGAACTATTAGAACACATACTGAGAAGGATAAAAGGCTGGTAGCATTTGCTGAAAGAAACTAAAAGGTAATAAACGTCAAACTGTAAGCGCTGGGAGTAGTAGCCTAAGATCTGATCCCTGCAGGTGCTTTTGCATGGGGAACTACTGGAAGTCCTTGATCGGATATGGAATCAACTATTCTTGAGATGGTGCCTGGAAAGTGAATAGACCCAGGTAGAGGAAGACTATACATGCTCACTGTCCCATGTTGTGTTTCTAAGATGTACCCACTGGTTCTTATTCTTTTCATCTTCAGAGGTTAGAAACTGGGAGAGTTTTATGATTAAACAGTTAACTTTTTTTTTAACTGCATGAGGAAGGAGTTGCTGCTGTGCACAGTTAGCACAGTGAGGTCAGCACGGCCAGCTGTAGTCGTGATAGAAAATCCTTTGGTTCTGCCGACAGACTAAGCTCAATAAATTACTTTATGAGCTCTCCCTCTCCCAGCAGATTTCTAACACCTGCATCCTCCCTCTTATGATTTGTCTAATTACCCTAGAATTAAAAGTGAAGCAAACATTCACTCATTCTTTCAGATCTTCAGTATCCCCATGCTCCTTTCCATTGCAGAAAGGACCTGAATTTAAGAAAAGGCTGAAGGAAAAGTAATCTAAAGACACTGTTATACAAACAGAATAGAAGTCAAACATTGAAAAAAGGAAGGAAAAACTCACTGGTTCTCAAAACAAAGGCATGCAGAGTGCTCTACACAAAGGCCTATGCTTTTGTTAGCAGAGTGGCAGTGTCAAGGCTCCATAAACTGTAGTATATACAAGCTCATCTATCACAATGTAAAAAGCACTGCAGGAGTACATGGTCTTTCTCCCTTTTCCTGACCCCTGGTTCTATCCTTACTCTTCCTTTTCCAGCCATGTCATGATCCCTTTCGTAGAGATCATAGAGGTTTTCATACATCAGAGCCTCCAGCCTGATGCTTTTGCAGCAGCCACATGCTGAGTGGAGCAGCTACATTTTTGGAGTACTGGCAGTAAAATATGTTTCCTTGATGTTAGAAATACACCTCCTACTTCACAGAAATAAAAGCTGTGGAGAGTCACATCTAATGTGCCAGACTATTTTGATTTCAACAGTTGAGAAGTTGAGAATGATTTTGTTTAAAGCAGCCTCAGGCTGAGCCATGCTCAACTGTTCTTTTGGAGTAGGGGAATGTAGGAAAGGGAGTTGGAGGAATAAGAAAATTGTTAACATTCAGTGGCCAGCAATTTACCTACCAAAAGTAGTATATAGGTTGCCAAAATGTTCTTTTAGTTTCTTGTCTAACTTCCACTTCCTTTTTCCCTTTCTGTAAATGTTAAGGGCTGCATCCAGGGCTGTATTCAGAAAAACATACGTAGCAGAGGAAGCATTGCAAGGTTCAAGCAGGACCTTACACACCCTGCTACATGTCAGGAAGTTTCTTTCCTCCAGTAGGGGATGTTACCTCATATGACTAAATCTGTTCCAAATGAAAGAACCAGGTCAAAGCAGTAACCTAGACAACTTCAATGTTACAGCTAACACTACTATTTATATAGTTTCTACTGAGAAGGGAATAGTTACTCCCTTACCTGTTTTAATTTTCTTTTGCCTGCTGGGTTTCTTTTATGCAAGTGCTGTCATGTAGTTTGTGTTTGTCAGCTCCACCAACAAGCAGAAAACCTTAGTCACTTAGGGGTTTTCTTCTAGCTCCAGTTGCAATGAAGATAGAGGGTGGGATTGCAGATACTACGTTTTCTTCCTTTTTTTATGTTGGACTTTTACTCTGTTTCTTTATTTTAGATGTTTGTGGTACTGACACGTAATGTGGAAAACGCTCAGCTGAGAGAACTGCACGGAACATAATGTAATGTTTCATGTTTTCATGTTTTTAATGATAATAGTGGTGCTGGGTTTACTTTTGGATGTAGCTAGGAAATGCCTGTATTTATCTGGATAATTTTCAGAACATTGAGACAACATTGAGATAACATCAGTACAGCAGGTTTACATTCAGCTTTGCAAATCAGGAAGAGTCCTGTAAGAGGAAATGATGGGTTAAGTACAGATGAGTTGTAAAAAACCTCTGAACAGAAGGTTTACACAAACATTGACTGCGCATGGTCAGAGATTGATGTAACTTGTGGCTATGTGGGTAATTCATCCTAAATCACAATAAGATGAGAATCTTGCGAAGCCATACTGGAATCTGAACTGCAGAAGTTTTCAGTATGGATAGCTGAGTGATACATGATCCTAACACAGTGACTGTTAATCATTTTAGATGTTATCCAAAAACTAGAAGGAAAAAATGTGATTGGAACTCCAAGGCACCGTAGTGTTCATAGTAGTTCCAGTGACAGAAATTTTGTATTTACTTTTCTTCATAGTGTCTGAAGGAGTAACACAAAATTCTGTATTTATGCTTGAAAGCAGTCTCAGTTTTAAGTTCAAGCCAGCTGTACCCTGAGGCTGAAACATGGCCATGTTTTTGCAGCAGGGAAGACTGCCATATGTTGCTGTGATAAAAAAAATTACACTGATGCCAATCTCTGAAGTTAGTCTTCTAAAAAATATATAAGGGAGCATATTTGTGGCAATATAAGATTTTAGAGAGAGTAAAAGAGCTTGACATGCCTTTATTTATGAATAATTTTTCTGTCTCTTTAACAGTAAATGCTGCAAAAGTCATAATTTACTGTTGTTTTTGAGAGTTGTATATAATACATAAATCCATTGCATCTCCCCATTACACAGAATTGCTTGCTGTCTAGCTACCAGCTTTCAATTGCCATAGGACAATTCCATTCATTGAATAAATTCTTACTTATTGACTGGCTTTTAGTGAGCACAAACTGGAAATCAATAAGACATTTTTTTTAGGAGTTATTCAGGCACGCCTCTAAATGAGAGCAGGGATGTGGAGACCCTGGGCCTAGCTGGCAGCATCATGACGTACTCTTTCCTTTTTTAAGGTCAATATAGGCCATTCACCATTCATGGGTGAATTCCAATGCTTTTAAAATTGGCAATTAGTTTGTTTTAGTTCCAGCAGTATGTCAAGGATCTTTGAACACAACTATTTTAATTCTTGATATACATACAATAAAATGTACTGTACGATATATCCTCACAGTGCGGTAGTTCCAAACTGCAACTACTGCAACTTTAATGCAGAACAAAATATTCAATAAAAAATACGTATCTCAATCATAAACCTTCTGTTCCCTACTGCAAACACTGAAGCCACTGTTTCTCGTTGCTAAAGAAGGACTGTTACTGATCCATAAAGCAGACTACCTGAGCAGTTTTAAATTCCCTCCATTTACCAGTATCCTGAGGTGCATTTTTTAGATTGCTTAGAAATTGCTGAGAACAGACTATGGATTCCACCATCTTCTTTTATGTCCATGTAACATATGGCCACAAACTACCATTTATGTCCTTGAGCTTTTGAACAAAATTATCCAGAGATACAATGAATTTGGTTTGAAGCAGAAGTTTTACTACTGGCTAGGTCAATGGTTTCCAGATAAACATTTTCTTCCCAGCAGTGGTGGTATTCTTCAAACTTCCATTTTTTGACAGTATGCAAGCTTGAGTTCTTCTGCATCTCCTGTGCCAACAGGTTCTGCTGGCTTTGAAGTGAGGACAGTAATTCATTTGCTTTCTTTGTATATACACACTTTACCATTTTCACTTCTCTAAAATTCCCACAGTACTTTGCATGAGAGAAAAAACATTGGCTGTTTCTGTAATTTTTTTTTCAGAGTGAGACAGAGATCTCCTAAGAAGGTATTAATTGTTTTTATGACTCTCCATCTCATCAACCAGAAAATTTCCTTGTTATTCTGAAACAAAACAGTTTAGTTCCAGGACAATTTCTACCATTGCTGTCAAGATATTTAATGCTCCTCATGATCCAGATGCTTGCTTCTCAGTCAACTTGAATGGCTCAGCTTTACTAGCAAATGGCACAGTCCCATTTTGTAACACATTTTCAGACACTTGAGAAAGTTCAGTGTTCAGCAAATTTTTTAGCAGAGGTGAAAGACCCTGATACAGCTAATGCAAATACATTATCTGCTGAACAACTGATCAATAGGAGGACAACTATAAAATATGCATAAGACATCAACATCTGTTGCTGCTTCAGACTGTTCTCTGAAGATTAAACTGAATCTTTATTTACTTTATTACTTTATTGACCAGAACATTAATTTCTCCTGCAAATCTATTTGGATGATAGCACTGTGTTGATCAACAGCTCTCTTAAGATACAGTTTTGCATAGATACACGAATTATACTAACAGTACTGACCAAATGGCTAATTGTGCCATGGAATTTTTGTGTATTTAGAACTGAAACCATATGTTCTTTTTCAGCTAGAGGAATCTTGGTTTCTTGCTGATCTGTCTGTGTTTCTTTTCAGTTATTTCTCCTTGAATTTCAGATCTGTTTTCATTGTTTCATTGCTTTTATTAATTGTGAATGGTTTAGTGATTGTTTTCACTACTTTTTCCATGGTGCTCATAATCTCAATATACATATAACTTGTTCTTCCCAAACTGTCAGCTTTCCTTTAAGGGCTACATGAATTTTCAATGAAAATATAGATTCCATTTCACTCTTATGCAGCAGTGAGGTCTCCTTTTAAGTGCTTAATTAATCTTCAGTATCTTCCTCAATAACAGCTCCTTTTGGCAGCTGCTGGTAAACTTAAGGTTTCATCACGTTCTTTGCTCTGTGAGCATACTCCACTGTACTCTGTTTTCCCTTGGGATTTATAGATGTGGGAGAAACTCTGGCTGTTACAGATGTTCCCTGAGCACCTTGAAGGATCCTCTTAGGATGCCCTGTGTCTTCTTCCACAAGAGCAGCAATAACTCTTCCATGGATCAGAATCGAATACTTGGTATTTCCAGCTTCATAACTCTTTTATCAACTGACCCAAAATGAAGCATTTTTACTTCATGCAAGTTTATATTCCCAGTTCTAACAAGCTCTTGTCTATCTGCTCGATTTACTTTCATATGAGTGGTAAAGGAAAAACAGGATCAACTGTAATATGCATTCATGTAAGTAGCTGCAGTAGTTTGTTTTTTTTTGCTGAACCTTTTTCCAAGATTTGGTAGGCTTCATTTTTGTTGTGTTCAAGTATTTCTTCTGAGCCTTTCACACCTACATGTGTCTTGTGTATGGGATCATCGAACATCTACCGTCTTTCTCTAGAGCTGGGAATAGGAGTAAGATAAAAAAGTTCTTCATTATACATTTCCAGAATAGAGAATTTTACAAAAAAAAAAAAAATTAAAAAATAGTCAATCTCTGTGACTTTTTCTAATATTTAATATGATGTATTGCCAGACTCCATTGAGTGGTGTCCAGCAACAGGACAAGGAGCACTGACCATAACCAAAACACAAGTTACACCACAACGTGAGGAAGAACTTTACACTGAAGGTGGCAGAGCCCTGTAAGAGGCTGCCTAGGGAGGTCATGCAGTATCCCTTTCTGGAGACGTTCAAAACCCACTTGGATGCAATCAAGGAAAGGTACTGGAGCCATAACAGTTTTGTGTTGCACTGGTTCTAACGAAGCACTGCCTTTGTCTTTATTCCTCTGTTTTGGAATAAAAACAGGCCTCTGCCTGGTATTGCACTGCATAAGCACCAAGCTGCTTGACCCTTGACTTGGGGAGACTTTGCATTACTACCCCAAACACTCCATATACTGCATCTGGTGCACTTTCTGCACTAACTTTCCAGTGGTTACTGTGTGCTCTGCAGATGAGGAATTGAGGTATTTCTAGATACCTTCACAAACACCTTACAACAGAACAACTCATCTGTCAGTAGGCTTAGCTGAAGGCCCACATGCTGTAAAAGGGTCTTAAGGAATTGTCATCTGAAAAAGACCTAAACACCTCTGATGTGGCATGTATGTAAAATTTAATATGGAGGTATGTTGGAGATGGAGGCAGAGACTTTTGGGATCTACTGTTTTTGTATTAACTTCACAGATCAGAAAATAAAAACTAAACTCCTAAGAAAATCCAGTAGCAAGATGAAAACTGCTCAAAAGTAGAGGTGCTCTGTGCAATTCTCAAAATAGTATTTTCTCCTATATATTAAAGCACATTCCTGTCTTGATGATTATGAATGGATCACTATCATTACATTTATTTTTTAATTCTCCTGAGTGTTCTTCACAACCATGGCATCAGTTAGAGGGTGCAGGAAGAAAAGTTCCCACCACCTCTCAGTTTCATGAGGTGAGGCTGAAAGAACAGCGCTGTTACCGAGCCCCACTGCAGAGCTGGGTTCTGTGTCGCTGCAAAGATGACATTTGGAAAAATACACAGTGGCGCGGCACTTGTATCTCAGACGGATGTTCCTCATCAGTTTTGCAAATAAGATTTTCAAAAAGTCACATTAAACCCCATAACAGGATGATAAAGCAGTGATGCCTTACTACGCTAGGATGCTCTGGTCCTGACCCCGCTGAGACCTCATCCTTTCCAGAGGTATCTCTCGTACTAAAATCCTCCTTCCCAAATGCCGCCCTGACCTCGCCGTCCCCGTGGTTATCCCGCCTCGCAGGTGCTCTTCCTACAAACTTAGCGCTACTTAAAGGGCTCACTCACTCAACCAGGCCTTCTCCCTCCAGCTCTCCCACAGGGCCGTGGTCCCGGCGGCTGGGCAGCGCGGCGGCCCTCGCCTCCCGAGGGCACCGCGGGCTGCGGCCCTCCCCCGCGCCGCCAGCGGCCGGCACCCGCCGCCGGGCTCCCGCGGCCCGAGCCGCCTCCTCCTCCCCCGGCAGGTGCGGCCCTCCCGGGCCGCCGCTGCGCACTGGGCGGGGCGGGGAAGCTCCTCCTGCTCGGGCACTGGAGCGGCACAGCCGGGACGGCGGCTCTGCGGCGCGGGAGCTGCTGGCCCGCGGCTCGTCCCCCCGCTGCCGTCGGAGCGGAGCGGGGCGGAGAGGCGGCGCCGCCACCGCCGAGCGCGGCCCCGGCACCTGCCCGAGGTGAGCGAGCGGTCGGGCCCGAGGCGGCGCCTCGCCGCCCGTGTTACCTAACCGGGACCGGGGCGGGGGGCGGCCGCCGGTCGTGCCCCGCGGCCCCGGCCGCTCGACACCGCCGCAGTGGGGAAGGGGGCTCTGATGCGGAAGAGCGGGGGGCGAGGGCGAGTGTCCCCGTTGCCAGGGAGACGGGTCAAGCGGCGGCTCCGGCCGCCGGGGCGCCCCCGGGCACCGAGCAGCGCTCCCGCCGGCTCTCGGCTCCGCGTAGGAGGCGGCGGGGAGCGGCGGTGGGGGGAGGATGAGCCCGAGCCCGGGGTGGCTCCGGGGCGCCGTGAGTCCCGCTGCCCGCGGGGTTATGCGGGGACGTGCTCCAGGTGCTCGGCTGGCGGCGGCTCGGTGGAACATGGCTCTGCCGCCGCGACACGGGCGCTGGAAGGCGGCTCGTCACCTGCTGCGAGCTGCGCTCTCGTGTACCGGGACTTGAAGCTACTCGTTTGACTGACAAAAACAAGCTTTTGCTCCGCTCCGGCGTTTAAATATGCGACAGCTCGTAACTGCAAACGAACCGGGCACCCTGATTGCTGGAACATCGTATCTGCAGCCCTGTCAATTGAAAAGGTGCTGCTCAGGTGGTTGTTAGCGGATGGTGGGGAAGGATTTGGTTCCCGGCACGAAATTTGCCGTTTGGTCGATGTGGAGCAATTCTAGCGAAGCAGCGCGGGTCCCTGCGATGCCGCAGGTTGCAGATGGCTCATTGCTGCCGCTCTCCCCGGCCACCGGTGCACGGTGCATTCCGCCCCTGGAGCGAGCCCGGCTTCTCTGAGAGCTGATCCATAGCTGTCGCACCAAGCACCGGGAAGCAGCGTGCTTGGCACCAGACACCGCAATAAATTGGGAAAGAAATGGAATGATGGTTTAAATCTTACCACGGGGAAATAAACTGCAGACGTTGATCATAGCAAATAGTGTGATTGCAGTTTTTAAAGCTTGTCATTAATTTTTCCAATTTTGTAGGGCTAAGAAAATATCTTACAAAGGTTTCAAAAGCAAGTTGGGGGTTAGTCTTATTTGAGTAAGTCTTCGTGGCAGCATTTGTTCAGTCGTGAAAAGATCAGAAGCAGACCCAGAGGCCACAGTCCTGTTAACTGTAGCACATAGGGTAAAGGATTACTGTAGCCCTGCCAATTCCTGTTGATCTGCCTCCATGAAGTGGTTGGCAGGAGCCAAGACCGCTGGGGCATGTTCAATTCTTTAGTTTTTATCTGAAAACCGTATTTGTTGTTTAAGTATATCCGACAGAAATCTGGTGACGTGCTGAATAAGTAAAACAGTTATCACAGATGCTTAAAAAGCCACCCATATATAGCTACTCAGTCACATCTCTTTGTGTTATTCAAGTTTACAGATGATTGCAGAGAAATTTTTTCTTTACTTTGAAAGTACTCCAGAAAAAACTCCTTTAATCTTTTGTCTGTTTTTCAGACTGTGAATAATTTGACAGCATCTGTAAAGCACTTTACAGATATTATGTACAAAGTACTATGCTAGGTATAGGAGTACAGGTACTCTCAGAAACTGATGGAGAATAATAACCTCTTGATTAGTAGGACACTAAAAATAATGCACTTGTAACAATTAACATCTCTTAAGCACAAAATTTTAAATTTTTTTAGGTGCCTACAGTGTTTATAAAAATATTGTATTTTACTGTACATACAAGCAACAAAAGGCCCTGTTAATTCCTATATAGGCATGCATGGAGAAAATGTACATTTGGCCAGCTATTGAATTGGCAGATGGGGGAAAGATTGTACTCCTAATATGTCAAGAGGGAAAGAAGTTGCCTTGGGGTTTCTTTGAAAATGGTCCAGTTAGATTGGCAGTTATACCTTTCATTCAATTCCAAGTGAGAGGAAAATGCTGTTAGGGAAGGGAATTTTAATATGGAAGCTAAAGTGTTGTTTATTTAACACTTTGTAGCTCAGCACGAACCACACAGAAGATGAGATTAACCGCTGTTTTTACTGTCAGAAAACAATGGGATGTTTTAAAAGTAAACATGACCGTGCAAAAATTTAATTTATGGATATGTTTTTATGAAAACGAGCTTGGTAGTGACTGTGCTTCAAACTGACCCTGAACAAATAGTGTAGATTCTTGCCTTGGACAAGAAATACGAGATTCCCATGGATCTTCTGGTGGAATTGTAATCTCTTTTCAGTCTTGTCTTCTCTTTAAGACAGGACTTGAACAACTGTGTTTAAGATGGCGACTTCTGTTGAAAAGTCTGTGTATTGCTAATCATGTAAGTGAATTTGACCCCGGATTTGAACATACAAAGGAATTTGAGTAGCATCAAGGGAGGTGGTTTTGTTTTCGTTTTTTTCCTCCCTTTTTATTAAGGGGAGTAATAACTTTTGATTTTACAGTAGGGAGAAGTATGGTTAGAAGATCAGCAGCAGATGGAAATTTATGCTTGCATGGGTCATTTCTTCAGCAGGCACTTGCAAAGTAAAGTAAGTGCAATTTGAGTGCAAAAGAGAAAATGCTGTGTTCATTAAAAAAAACCCCACTTTTTTGTTGTCTATTTTTGATTCAGAATATCTTTCTTTTGCCTGAAAAGTCAGAAATTGATGTAACGCTTCTGACACTGATGATCAGCTTCTACAAAGCAGCAAAAAAGGAATGTATTTAATAAGAAATTCATGGCACTGCTGTGGTGTTTTTGATCAGTTCTGCTGACTGGAATATGATGAACTTAATGGCCAAGAATGACAGTAATTTAATGCCGTGCTAGCATGAGGAAGTGATGATTATAAATTGGACTAGAAGTGGGAATTGGATTAAGTGAAAAATGAAATTAATTTAATCACTCGTGTGAGAACAGATGACAGTTATTGGGAAAAACTAGCCAAACAAAAATATCATGCAGGGTAATTATACTTACCTACAGCAACCACATATTTGTCTCATTTTAGTTCTTTTATTGAAAAAAAAGTTACCCTTCATATTTCTCATCCATCTACGACTTTCATATGATACTTGCCAGTGTGCTCTCTGCTCTTAGGACTTCAATTACTTTGATTACCCTGATTGCCAGAAGTGGAGGGAATCTTTGTATTTTTGTATCTCTCTTCTTTGGAGATGGAAAAACAAACATTTAGCCAAAATGACAAGATTTTCCTAAGAAATTATTGAATTTTTAAAAACCTATTTTTAAATTTTGTAACAGTTTATTCCCCACACAAAAAAACCCCACCAAAAAACCCAAACCACCCTCATACTACTAACTGATAGAAGTAGTGTATCCCCTCAAATTTTTTGAATTATGTGACACTTATACGTAGTAGTGAAAGACAGGATCCTTGACATAGTGATTTCTAAGCCCTCACTTCTTTGTGTTCTGATTTAGATGGCTTTTTGACCACTTATGAAGTAAAATGAGGTCTGCTACTCTGCCATTCTGGATGCATACTATATTGCATGACTGTGTGCTTCTAGATGGGATGCTTCTATTTCCAGGAGATTTTTGAAATTTTACTGGCAAATTCTGATTGCTGAAAAGAAGTAAAGAATAGCAACCCTTCACAGGGCCTTGTAATTGTTTTAATTAATGATTATTTATTTATTTATTTAAATTTTGTCTCATGTCTAGGTTTTACACCTGACTGAATTTTGGGCTTTGAACAGTTAGAGCCTTCAAATTAAGAAGAAACGTACTTAGGAGACCATTTTTGAGGGGCATTCCTGATAAGACTGAAGACATTTCAAAGACTAGAGGCCACTCTGGGGGGGTAGTTTCAAGAGAAAAAAATGAAAAAATTATGTTGGAGTTTGATAGTTTAAACTGGGAGACCAGGAGGGCTTTGAAACTCTTGGTTCTGGGTGTTCCCATGTGGACCAGACACCCTGAATCTGCCTGATGTTTATAGGAAGGGAAATGTCTAATGTAGGCCAGAAAGGAGCTGCAGCAGATTCTGGGCAGGCTCTAGTCTGTGTTCTAGATTCTAAAAAAATATTTTGTCAAGATTTATCAGACATGTGTTTTAATTGCACTTTTAACTATGGAAAATTTTGGACTAAGACTCCACACTGAAGTCTGTTACCAGGCTTCTTGTGGACCTGCAATGTTTGTCTTCCTTTCTGGGGCAGGAGTTTTGCACAGATGAGGTACCTGAATTAGGAAACCTTTTGTGCTCTTTGCTGGTAGTGGCAGCGAAGTCACTCAGGGCAGATAGCTTGTGGGAACTGGGGGCGTACCAAGGGCTCTTTATGCACCTACATACACTTCTAGATCTTCGAAATACACCTCTCCTTCGGCTTGAGACAAGAAAGGTGTTGTTTCAGGAAGTGACTTTCCAGTAGTGAATGCTGCGCAAATTCCAGTCACACTCACACCAGTTGGAAGCTGTTGACTTTGATACTGACAGTTGGATATTTCCCTGTGATGAGAAAGCAATTAAATATATAAACAATTATGAGTAAAATAAATCAGAGGCTTCAGAACATCAGTAATACTTGAGAATGTGTGATTTTTTTTCCTCTTAAGTTAGGTGACTACTCTCAACAGTTACGCAAGTTAAGAATTTGTTCTGCTAAAATTTCCATAGCAATATGCTGTGGCAGTTTAGAAGAGCTTTAATTGTAGGGAATGAGCTCCGTAGGGGGATAAATTGTAAATATTTTGATTTGTCAGTACGTGAAGGTTAAGGTTGATCTGAAGACTGTCTTTTTCTACAACCATCTGTCTTTGTTTTTCCTGACAGGAATGATACATATGGTGGTGGTAGTTGACAGTGTAGATGTTGTAATGTTTGAGCCTAATTTTTTTTTTTGTGTTTTTCCTGAATGCTGTGATTGTTTAGGATGGATCTTAAGCTCATGGATTTTCCCCCTCAGTAGTCTAAACTCCTGAATTTTTTTAACCCCTTGTGTCTCCAGAATAGGCTTTCATTCTAGTCTTCAGTAAGGAACCAGTTGGAAAAAATTCTCAGCACCACTAGTTTGGATTACAGGGGAGTTTTTTTTTGAAGATATATCTCAGAGTGATTTAAGTCCATTTCTGCACTGTTGATAAGGCTTGATTTCTGTCCTGTATGTTTTGTTTGTTTTTTAAAGTGATTGTTTTAGTGAAAACAGTATGCTTAGATTAATAACAAATCTTGAATAAGATGTGAACAAGCTTATGGCCTTGTTATGTCTGAAACATTTTCCATCAGGTTTCACTTCAGGTCAAATAAAGTAAAAGGGCTACTGTCATTTGTAGGCTAAAATGTGTCTCTACCTGGCCTATCAAGACAAAAGAGATAAAAAACTGGTTGAAGAAATGTCATCAGAATATGTGGAATGTATATTTCTCAGGTTTACTTTTGAAATTTTCTAAAATTTGTCTTAATGGGTTTTTTTTTCCCTAACAGCTACATTTGTAAGACAGTGCCTTTAATAGTGCTTTTTTTTCCTGATCTAATACAGATTTTAAAATTCTGTCTTTAAAGCAATAAGGAGAAGATTCTCCCTTTGAGGGGATACCTCTTCTGTGGGTTTTGCCTTTTCTCTGTTAGTTTTGAAAGCCCCCTTTCAGTCAGTGACTTATATTTTAGTCGCATAAAACAACAACAAAAAAGGAAGAACTGAGGTGATATTTTCAGAACAGAACTGGGACTTTGACTTTAGTGAACTGTGGAGACCAAAATAGAGGTCTCAAGAGCAAGGCTGAACTGCAGTGCTGCCTTCTCGTGGAGATAAAAGTACCTGTTTTGTGATTTTGGTGTGTTCCTTAGCTAAACTTCCTTTTTTTCACTTTTTCTTTCTCTGTTTCCATAGAAAACGCAGACAAACAAACAGGAAGGGAGCAGAACTCCTTTGTGGCAGGGCTTTAGTGCATCAGTACTGCAGAGTGCACTGGAGAGTGTGCCATTCCCCTGCTGCGCTGGGCTTCCCATCCTTGGTGAGGTTACATTAAAATACCCTGGGGATTTCTTGTGGTCTGTGGCGACTTTTGCATACACATGCTGTATTTATTTGTAGGGAAAGCGTGTAGGAAATTGAATGATGGCAATGCAAGTGAAGTGTTGTCCATTTGCATTTCTTGTATGTGGCTCCACCCTCCAGACACACTCACAGAATTGCAAAAACTTAGGTGTTGCCAAAATGTAAATTGAAGAACTAGATGTGCTTTGCTTCCTTGCTTAGGGAGGATAGCTATGAACGGACGTGAAACAGAAGTAGGAACTCAGCATTAGAAAGCAAGTCAAACTCCAAAATGTTTTGGTAGCCAGGGCTGGCTATCTAATACAGGAGGAAGCTCTCCTAGATCCTCAAGTATAATTATGCCATTTCTTTTTTCTTTCTTTTTTTTTCCTCTTTTTTTTTTCTCTTTTATTGGATTTGTTCAATTTCTTTAAGACCTTTTGGTCAGGTCCATCATGCATAATGGCATCAAATTCCATGCTTTCCATCTGTGGGTGTAAGTGACAGCAGATGAGAACAAGTCATACACAAAATTAGTGGAGTCTGTGTTCCTTGCAGCTGTTCACATTTCCCCAGGATTCCCGATCCACTCTAGTGCACCTCTACCTTAAAGGCAGGAAAGCTGCTAGACAGGATGTTTGAATTTACTATCTTTGCTAATTAGAACTAACTTTTACACTATGGACTTGCATTGATTTTTAGTGGTGTTGCTGGGTAGGTGAAGAGAATTAAGGCTTCAGTAGCAGAACATTGTCAGTTGTAATTTGTAACCATTTTAAGACATAAATACCTCCAGCTTTCCACCTCCCTCTGCATGTATTGCAGAGCTGGAGGAGTAGACCAAGTGCCTGCATTTGGCTGGTTGTAGGCACTATTGTGGGATGTCATTATGGGTTTGAAACCTGTGGCAACACAAGTAGTACTGCCCCCAAGCACACCTCTGCTCTGGGGCAATAATGTGTGGCAGAGCATGTGGCATACTGGGGAAGGAGAATCAAAGCATCTTCAGCGGCATAGGTTGATTCTGTGAATTACACATTATGTTTCTACATTTTGTCCTGTCACTGGCCTGGGTACTTCTGAGTGCTGAAAATTGTGGAAACCCAAGGAGTGAGTGAATTTTCTTAGACTGTGTCTTTGGCCCAGGTAGTGAGGGAGATAACTGTGTGATCACCAAGTAGCCCATAGCAAACCAGATCAAGCCCTGAACCCCTAAAAGAGGGGAGGAAGTAAAAAAAAAAAAAAAAAAAAAAAAAAAAAAAAAAAAAAAAAAAAAAGTGGTACTATATATATATGTGTCTATGTATATATATATATATACAGGAATCTAAATATATAAGGGAGAAGGGTGAGGTTTTGTTGTTTGGAGTTTTGTGACTTTGTTGTTGGTTTTTTAGTTTTTTTCTGAGCTACTTGGTATAGTCTGTGGGATGAAAGAAAACATGCAAACAGAACTGTTTCTTTGGCTTACACCTGAAGAAGGCACAGAAGTCTAAACACTTTTCCATTCTTTTTCTAATTCAACTTCTGCTTCTAATTAAAGACCAGAGAGTAAAATATATTCAATATCTTACTTTTAGGTATTTTTCCTTGAAACAGCAGGTTTTCTCCAAGTGAAGTTTTGTCTCAGGATGGCTAGGGAATGGTTGAAGAAAATCTTGAGCTGTAGTTTTAGAACCTTCTATTTGAAGTGGGAAAAAAGCCCCTCTATCTGTTGTCAACTAAGGTTATTTTCCATCTGTTTATCTCTGTTACACACATTTGAAAGCTGTCAGAAGAACCAAACTTTATCAGAAAATTCCATCTAATGGGTTTATGACACCTTATGCATCTTGTTTTGACACAAGATGTTCTGCAGCTGTACTGGCTTGAGGTACTCCTGATCCCTCTGTCCCTCTGCTGCAGCTTGTTGCTCATTTTGCTGGCATCACCGTTTGTGGAGGGGTATTGGGGATAGCATCACCAGCAAGTCTTTTAGAGCTTTAAGAGAAAATAAAAAACTATCCCCTAAAAATTAAAAAGCAGCCCCACAGAAGTCTCTCTTACACTCTTAAACCAGGTCAGGCAAAAGAAGGAGGTATAGGAGCCAGCAGTGCTGCTGAGCCATTCTGTCTTGAAAGAAGAGAAAGTTGCTTTGACCTGTGATGAATATATGTAGAATAGAGCAAGGCATGTGGACTTGAAGTGTTTAGTTTTCTTTCATATAGTCGGGGGTAAAAGGTGTTAAAACAGTGGGTTTATTTAGCAATTTCTGGCACTGATTACTAGTAAGCAAATGTTTACACTGCAGCTTGCCATAAATAAACAGAAGGGTGTTTGGAAACCCTGACCAGCTTTTGTGTAGGAGAGAGCAGTCATAACAAACTGGTTCTGTGAGAAACTGAAAGCAAATAAAAGATGGGCTGTTATTCATGGTTTGCAGAGGCAGAAGAGACTGTGAACAAAAGAATCAAGTAATTTTCAAATACTGAAAAATGCTATTTGTGAACCTGGGATAAATTTCAGTAATGTTTCATGTTCTTCTGTTTTCAACCTTTAGAAAATCTAAAGAAAAGAAGGGCAAATTATTTTAACCAACTCCAGCCTCAGAGAAGGGTGAAAATCTTCAGCTCCATTCAATACTGCTGTGAGTCTTTTGTATCTCCCCAAGATATTTCCAAGACCATTTGCTACCTCTTTCTGAGTGTTAACAACCTTGCAGTCACTTAAAATGCTGTAGTTAGCTAAAGAAAAGAATTCTTTCAAAAATCTCCTAATAAACCTTTATCTGCAAGGAGAGCTCTTCTTTTAGTACTTAATGATATTATTGCCTACTACAAGGAAGTTATTTTCGTTATTATTTTATGTTATTGGGATTTTTTGAGTCTTAGTATTATGGTATAAAGTGATCGGTAGGCAATAGAGCATTTCCAGTTGGGTAGCTAAAGTATTGATTTATGGGTTTTCTAAAGTAGTTGTTAAATGGTACCAAACCCCAAAATCAATATTCCATTTTTATTTTATATTGACACATAGTTTTTGTGATTGAATCCAAATATCTTAGTAGCTGGTAACTATGATATGATAACTCATATTGACTTTTCTGCAACTTTTTTTTTGCAGTTTTCATGCAACCACAGCAATATACCAAATACTCTCTGGCCTTAAAAGATAGACAAGACTCAAACTAGTAATGGAGCTGATGAAATAGTAGTAAAAATCATGGCTGAGGCAGAATCTTTTTCTTAGTTATTCCCTGTGTGGAATGGAAGTCTTCAGCAATCTTAGGTCTTCACAGAGAATCTCTTGGTTGTAGGGTTCCACTGGAACCAAGGAGGCAGGGAAATTGTATTAATAGCTCAAATGTCTTTGTGACTGTGATGGTAGGAAAAAGAAATATGTTTTACAGAAGAGATGAAATCTTCTACATAAACTGCCATTAGGGCATACAAGTTAACTGAAATGTGTAGAGATACCCACTTAGCTCAGAACAAATTAGCAAAATATGAAGGAGCACTATTTGTAGTGTAGCATTTGTGTAACGTGTTGAGAAATTACTTGTATGTCTGCAGGTCTCTGCATTGGGCTATGTTGAATGTAGGTGAGGTGGTGATCCCTTGGGAACTGCAGGTCAGTAAATTCCAGTCCAGTTTCAAAGATTTTATTCTCTCTCTGTGAGAAATAGGCTTCAAAGACCACACTTACATGGTAATAAGTTGGGGAAACTATTGAGTCCTTAATAGTATAGCTGCATCCGATTTTGATTCATCTTTGAGAAGGTTTGTATTTCCAGTAGCACTTACTCTGAAGGAATTTCAAAAATCGCTTTTAGTTCTAGTTAGTGTGAAGACTGTGCTCTTCCTCTCCTGAAAATGAGTGGCAAGAGCCTTTATTTGGTTATCTTGAAATTGGTATAAATACAGAGGTAAAAACCGGCATTTTTCTTTTCAAATATAACCAACTGCCTGAGAGCAAGCTAGTGGTGATGCAAAAGCTTCTATATGCTCAGTGACTGGCAACACTGTCAGATATACAAGTAAAAGTGCTTGCAAGGTGGGGAGATATCGTTCAGACTTTATTTATTTATCTATTTATTTATTTATTTGAGATCAGTTGTCTCCTGATTAGATGGGGGTGACTGTAGTGTTGAATAACTAAGGTAAGTGAATAAACCTGGCCAAAATAGTCCTGCAATTCTTGGCTGCATTAGGCGTCTTACTGTCCAAAGATGGAAAAGAAGCAGTGAATGTGTGCTTAGAGTGCTGGATCATGTACAATACAATGGCTCAGTTCTTTGGCAAGGTGAGGAGCAGTCTGTCCCCTGCAAATTCTTTGATTCAAATCCAGCTTCTTGTGTGTGCCATTTGGTAAAGAGAAATCAAACACAATTTAATTATCCTCTTAGTCTTTGGATGTATCTGCAGTATCCTTGGGCTTGGCCATTGGAAGGGATGGGTGGGTGCTTCAGGCTATCTTTATGCCAGTCAGCATATGTTGGGCCAGCATGTCTCTGTTCCTAGCTCAAGACACTGATGGATAGCTTCTACTTGTTATATCATTGAATGGCTTTTAATCTTAGCATTGAAATTCTCAAGCATTCAAATTAGAAAAGTCAGTTCCCAGATGTCAGTAATTACACGAATTCAGACATTCCCCAGTAGGAGTCATAAGCCTGGTGTTAGATTGTTTTCAAGCCTCTCTCAGTAATCTTCAGCTCTATAAACTTTATTCTTTTTTGTGAGGTGAGAACTTCAGGTGCAGTTTTATTCCAGCAGATACATTTGGTGACAGGGAAGGAAGCCACCATGACTAGTTTATTCTGGCTATTTCACACTTAAAATATGTTTATTTTCTGATCATGGTTTACCTGTGATTGCAGCAAAACTACTCTCTAGTGTTAGAGCCTGAGTTAGCATTTTCCTTCCTAAATCAGTCTGTGTCAAATTTGATTTAGAAATTCAGTTGAGTTTGATTCTGCTGTCCCATTGATTCTTCTAGAAGTATACTAACAGTGATATATTTAAATTTTATTATTTGCTGTGGTCCAAATGTAAAAGCAACCCAGATAGCTTCCATGTGGGTTAGAGGCTGGGAATCTAAAGTAATTAAAAAGCAGCTGGAGTAAAAGTAATGTGGAAGTATTATGATACAACATATTAGTCAGAATAATATAGTAAATCACAGTAATTCAGATTTTGTCCAAGCAAGTTAAATTTTTAAAATCTTGAAAGCATATAAAATAATATTATATAAAATAATAATTTATCATAAGTATTACATTTAAAAGCCAAAATTTTAGTGTTGTCAGAAATTTATTCAAGGTGCTTTAAATTGCTTGGATTTCTTTTGGTTGATGACCATCTGTTGGAAAACTTTGAAAATACCCTCCCCAAAACTTAGTTAAAGAAAATAAATTCTTTTGCACTTGGTCAGGAGTCATTCAGGGCTCATCTTACTCTCTGGAACAGGAATGTCTAGTGCCTCTTGAGATACTGATCCAGAAGGGACTTGATGTCCTGTGTGTCCTATGTCATCTTTCCCATGTCCCCTGGAAGATGGCTTAGATACTCTACAGGGTCTGAAATAACAGTAAATTTTGGTATATTATCAACTGTATTCAAGTGTTAATTGTGTTTAATTGGAAAAATGTTAAAAAAATGCTCACATGTACTGCTTACAAAATATTATTTTTGTTTATCAAGTGAAATGTTCATCAAGCTTCATATGAATGGTAGTTGCACTGCCACCAAGCTTTCCTATCCTAAAAAAAAAAAAGAAAAGAAAAAACTACTTGCTTATGACAAAATAAGTGTTTAGTGCTACAGTACATTTGGTTTGGATTGGTAATATTTCTAGACAGGAGTTAAAAGAATTCCTAGGCAGTTCCAATAAATGGAAACTGAAATGGACTGAAACTCATAAATGTGCCCTACTGGGACACCTAACAGATATGTGGAGGCATGTGTGTTTGCTATGGTTTTGATAGAATATCCCCCTTTTGCCCCTTCTGTTTCCTTTTATGAGATAAAACGTCTTCAAGGAGATTGGAATGTGGAATAAATGGGTCATATGGGACTAATATGCTCTTGCATGCATGCAGTACATTCAGCTGTACCACAGAGAATCACACCAAGCACTGAATTGTCTAGCTTGGAAAGGACCTCTTGATATAATTTAGTCAAAGCTCCCTGTTAAGCAAGATCAGCTAGATGAGATTGTCCAGGATGGTGTCCAGAGGTGTTTTGAATATCTCTAAGAATGAAGACTCCACAAGCTCTCTGGGGAATCTGTTCTGATGTTTAACTACTACTCACAGTAAATAGCATTTTCTAGTGTTAACAGGAATTCCATGTCTGTTAATTTATGCCTGTTAAGTTACAGAAGAAGCAGTGTTTTAACTTGAATTATGAGTAGCTATTGGTAGCACTAAGTGGCTTTTAACAAGGTAATTATTGCCGTTAAAATTAAAAAATAAATGTTGTTTTGGAAACAAGGAAACAAATGTCTTTTTTTCTTTTCTTTTTTTTTTTCCTCTCCTGCTTGATGCTGTTTAGCTTTCTCAAATATGGTGGGATTCTAGTGATTGGCATCCAATTCACAAACTTCAGTGAGGCATGTAGGTCTGTCTCCACAAATCATCTGGTGTGTGGTTCTAGGAGCAGTATTCACAAACCCTAGAGACTTGCTGAGCTTACCAGTTTAATCAGTCTGAGTAGTGATAGATGCTTCAGAACAATGACTCAACAGGCTGCAAGTTGCTTGCATGTATATCAAGGGAAGAGCAAGATGTTAATTTAACTGGTAGAAAACAAAAGTATACAAGTCTTAAATTCTTCACTTCTGCAAGTAAGCTCCTAACTGTAGCCTGATGCAGTCTTCCATAGGTGCCCTTGGGAATTGAAACAGCAACTTGTTTAAAAAAATAAAAAGAGTTTTTACTTTTCTTTTGAAATTTAGCTTTGGCTTGTTTGGGATTTTTTTGTTTGGTTATTTTTTGTGGTTTTGTTTTGAGATTTTTTTGTTTGTTTAAATAATCTAAGAAGTATTGATGCAGCATTTGCCAAAAAGTAGATCTGAGTCTGTCTTTAAATCTGTGTGTACCCGAAGTATTTAAAGTACAGAACACATTCAAACCTGATGTTTCCAAACAAGAACTTATATGTTTCTCTGTTAACCTATTTATAGAGCTTAATTAGAGTGATATTTTACTTTACTAAAAAATATTTCCTTAAACTGAATTTCTTAAGACATGTTGTCAAAGTTATGACTCACACTACAGATATATCCTATGCATCTTCACTGTGAGTTTTTTTAAACTGTATTTCCTGACACCTCTTCTCTCTACTTGGTATGTCCCTTCTGCTCTGAGAGGAATTTTTATTTGTTGTATTGACCCTGAGTTTTAATAACAGTGGTCAATGTCAGAACATTTTCTAGGTAGCTGGTCTGGAACATTGAATAAAGTTTGTGTTAGAAATGGAACATGTATTGAGTAAAGGATGAGAGAAAAAAGCAGATCTCTTATTTTAGTAAAATAGACTAGTATGAAATCTAGATTCTGGATAAATCTTTGGAGAAAGAGAATCTACTAACACTATCATCAGCTTGGGCAGGGCATTCAGCTGTTTTCCAGCATGAGAAGTCTGCTGTCCTGGTGTCTTCCCTTGTGTTCCCAGCAGATATGTGAACCACAGCTTCCTCTGGTAGGAGCTGTACCATTCCCAACTGTCCTAATGCTTCAAAAGCTCACACTCTAGCAGATTGTACTCACAAGGAGCAGGGAGAAGGCCACAGTTCCCTAAGTAAATCTGCCCATTGATACCCTCTTGAGTTGAGAGCGTTTTTCCTTCTAGTGGTATGGTAAGAGCTTTCTCCTTTGTCCAGGTAAGGTTTGTACACTCCCATGTGTATAGCAAAGCTCTTGCAGGTTTTTGTCTATGGGTGCAGAGAATCCATCAGACATCTTCAGAGCCACTTTGCATATCCCAGGCCAGGCTTATCTGTGTACTTGTCCAGGCTTGTTAAGGTTATAGAGGTAGCAGTGACTGTAAACATGTTGCTGATGGTGAATGTAAGAAATCATGGTCTTACAGTAACAAAATATGTACATTATGGAAACTCTATTTTTCCTAAAATGCAAGTGTGGTTTTTTTTTTTTAATCTGCAGTAGGCAGTAAAGGGTAAAGAGCTAGAAGAAGAGATGACTCTGCAGGCTTCACTGCTTATGGCTTTTGTGATTGCAGTGTGTAATAGAACTTGGAGATGGGCAGCCCTCTCCACTCCCTCCCACTGCTTCTCACCCACTAACAGAATTCATCTGTAAGCCTTATTTAGTCTGGTCATTTAATTAGTGTTGATATTCTCTTTCAATCTAGATTTCTTTAATGTTTAAATGAAATATATCTTTTCAGTAAAGAAGTGTTTCAGTTGATCTGAGTTTGTTGTAAGGAAAAGGCCTAAATTAGATGGATTTACTTCAGAGCTGTAGCTGACTTCCAAGTCCTGTCACTCCTAGTAAAATCCCTTTTTACATGTAGAAAAAAAGCCACATGTAGAAATCCCTTTTATACTTGAAGCACCTTAAAGCTAAATAGTAATACAGGCATCCCTGTAATACAAGAGTTTATGCTGGAATGGCATTAGCCAGGCTTTTAGAAGATTTGATGCAATTTAAGAGTAGAAAAAGAGCCCTAAGGGAGTTCAAACATTCACGTTTTAAGAAATGAAGGAATTAGGAATACCTGTGCCTTTTCTTGCATTAAGCTGATTGTAGGGAACTTCAGTTTTGGTATTGGAGCACGTAGCTTTTTGCCTTTTCTAGCATTCTTGGTTTCATGAGCATGTAACCCTTTGACACTTCTTCAAAGGTAAACTAAAAAAATCTTGACGAGCTGTGCCAACTGAATAGAAGAGCAACATGACTGGAACCATTAGCATTAATCCATCACAGCAGAAAGTGAAAGAAAAATGTTCTGAAGCTCTTTCTCCACAAAAAAAAAAAGTGCAAAACTTGGTGATCTTGATTTCTAGTCTAAAATCTAGATGCAATGGGCTTTAACAAACATCAGTTCTTTTAATTGCTGTCTTCTAAATCTGATGGCTTTGTCACATGCACATTTTAGCCCAGGATCTTCCCTGTCCCTGTCTCTTTGTCTTTCTGTGTGCTTTCCCAGCCGGCTCTTCTGAGCAGTCAGTCGTCTTGTCTGGCAATTAAAATTATTCCCTGATGACCTGTGGCTTCTCTTCCTATGATTGCATCTGTAGAAAAATCCATCTTTCTCATCTATTTTCCCAGATACTCATCTGATTTTAGTATTGTGTACTATTCCACTGTTTCCCCTTCCCCTTTGCAACAGTGGAAACCCAGGAAATAACTTTAAGCTGGTCTTTATCACCAGCTTCCCCTGTGTTGTTTTTGTTTCCTCTTCCTACTTCTTTCCCATTTGACATCTCCCTCTTGGCCTCATCAAAATGTGTTTCATCATCAAAATGAATGACGCTCTGCCCAATTTGCTTAAAGCTAAATCTTTTGATGCCTGTTTCTCTTAAAAGAAAGGTGTTTGCAAATCTCTGAGTTCTCTTACATTGAAGAGTAGAGGAATAGTCCGTAAGACAATTATGTGTCCAGTTCTGGGGTCCTCAACATAACAAATGGTGACTTGTTAGAAAGGGGCTGGGGAAGGATCACAAAAATGGACCACCTTCCCTGCAGAGACAGGCTGAGACAGCTGGAATTGTTCAATCTGGAGAACAACTTGGAGCTTGGTCTCACAGTGGCCTTAGAGTAAGGGGCCTTATAAAAATGAGGGAGACTGAATTACATGGGCAGGTAATGATAGGACAAGGGGAATGGTTTTACAGGGTTTAGGCTAGATGCCAGGGAGCAATTCGATTTTCAGAGGGCAGAGCAGTACTGGTACAAGTTGCCCAGAGAAACTGTGGATGCTCCATGCCTGAAAGTGTTCAAGGCCAGTTTGAATGGGACTTTGAGCAACCTGGGCTAGTGGACCCTGCCCGTGGGAGTGGGAGTTGGAACTAGGTGATCTTTAAGGGTCTTTCTAACCCAATCCATTCTGTGATTCTCTGATTATATATGGGGTAAAATTGATAGGGATTTTAGTGATCAGTTACTCTGTGACTTGAATATTTTTTCAAACTTGAAACATGGAGATCGGTAACCTTTTGCGGTGTTTTGATGTTTATAGAACTGCAGTGTAATTGTGCTTCTATGTAATGGCATTTTTTTTTCCCCCTGATTCCTGGCATTGAAAGCACCCACTGGACACAGAGCAAGTATTTTACTTTATTGTAATTATGCTGTAAGGGGAGGGGGAGCCCAGTCTTTGAAATACTGTCACTGTCCTGGAGGTACAAGTTATACTGAAGCATAGTTCTGCCACCCTGTGGCTACTGAAGGCCATTCTTAGGAGGTACATGTTTACTTAACTGCTGGTAGTCACAGCCTTTTAGTTTTAACTTCATGATTGCTATTTCACAGAAAAAGTTGAAGGGCTATTGCATGTCCCAAAGAGATGTAAAAACTCTTTGTGATTTTATTGAAATATATAAATACTTGTTCACTGGAAATTCTGTATAGACACATGATCACCTCAGTTATGCAAGAAATCACACTTTTCTTAGTATTTTTATGAGTTTTTTTTTTTATATTTCAGTCATAGATATGAGAAGTTCATGTGGCCCAATTACTGAGATTGTAGATTACAGGACTGTATATTCCCATCTGGTGTTAATAGTCTATATGCAGATTTGAAATAGTTTCAGAAACATGTTTATGTATTTTTGACTCTTAAAACTCTAAAAAAGAATAATTGTTGTGTTCAATAAAAGCATATTAATGGTTGTGAAAGTTAAAAATCTAAGGCTTATCTGAGTGAGGCCCTGGTGAAGTTGACGCCATTTCCAACCACACCTCACTATTGTATGTCCCTTCCATGTTTGTTTGTAGAGTTATCAGGAGAAATAATTATGATCTTTCTCGTGAAATTCCTGTTGCATTCCACTATAAAACAATCAGCTTGACTTAGAGAAGCCTTCCACGTTTGTGGACTTATTAGAGAAGATACAGAGAAGGGCCACGAAGATGATCAGAAGCATGGAGCATCTTTCCTATGAAGACAGGCTGAGAGCTGGGGCTGCTCAGCAATGAGAAGACAAAGCTCCAGGGAGATGTTCTAGCAGCCTTCCAATACGTAAATGGGGCTTGTAAGAAGGTGAGAGAGGGGCTTCTTACAAGAGCATGTGTCACGATCCACTAACACAAGTGGGAGTCATGAGCGGTTCGTTTGATCCTCAGAGTGCAAAAAAGGACACAAAGGGATTTCAATTTAAATCACAGCAATAGCGCACCTTTATTTTAGTGCCAGCAACAGGGGTTATGTGATAGAGGAGAGGGAGAAAGAAAGAGAGAGAGAGATAAAGAAAACTAAGTAAAGAAAGAGAAAAAGGGGTAGTTATAGCTACCAATGGATGAGATGGGGTCACCGGTGTCTTCTTCCGTGGGAAGATCCCTCTCAGAGAAAGTAACTTAGTCACTTTTATAGTCTGTTTCAAAGTGAGGGGCAGTTGGCCAAGAGGTGGGAACAGCCAAGAGCCTGTTGTGATGAGACCCATTGCTCTGGGAAGCAGCTATAAGGTGCAGAACAGGCCACTCTTCACATTTCTGCTCACCAGCAGGAACAAAGGCAGAGTACCGTGGCAGCACAGCAAGCACACCTGCAAACAATCACTTAGCCAGCATCCACCTCAACCAGGCCAGAACCCCTGCACTAAGTCCCTTGGGGTCTTCAGGGTCTTAGTCTCTGTTCTTGCGACGGTGGTGAGACAAATGAGGGAAACTTCGTACCGTCTCTCACAGCATGTAGTGACAGGACAAGGGGCAAAAGGTTTTAAACTGCAAGAGAGCAGGTTTAGTTTAGATGTTAGGAACAAATTCTTTACTCAGAGGGTGGTGAAGCACTGGAACAGTTTGCCCAGAGAAGTTCTGTTTGTTCCATGCCTGGAAATGTTCAAGGCCAGGTTGTATGCAGCCCTGAGCAAATTGGTCAGGTCCCTTTCCCTGGCAGGTGGTTGGAACCTGGATGATCTTTAAGGTCTCTTCCAACCCAAGCCATTTCATGATTTTGCAACGTGACAAATTTTCTAAAAAAAAAAAAAAAAAGTTTAGACTTGAAGAAGAGGGTGTTTTTGGTTCTTTTTATCCAACGAAAGCAGAAATCAAATTCCAAAATAACATGCAATTCCAAACTACTTTAGTCACCCTGTCTTTTATTTCCTTTCTATAAGATTTACAGGAAAAATCTTGAAAGCATAGTTTTGCTAAGTAATGAAGATTTTGGTTTATGCAAGCAGCAGAATGCCTTAAAACTGACCAGAGACCTTTTGATTTGTCTCTTACAACAACCGTGAACTCAATGTATGGATTAGATACTTCATTTTGTGAGTGCTTTGCATATTTGTTGCCTAACTTTCAGAAAGATGAGAAAATAAGTTCATAGAAAAATAGAGTTTGGGTTGGAAGAGACTCTTGAAGGTCATCTAGTCCAGTCCCCAGCCATGAGCTGAGATTTCTTCAATGAGATCAGAAACAAGTTATATCATTGTTCTCTCAGCCATGATGAATGAATCTGCTGTAAGTTATGTCTTGCTCTTCCAGTAGGTGAGTAATTAGTATCATGGCTTAAATGCCAGCAACAGTGAGTGCTCTGAAAAGCTAAGACAATAGCACACAATGGTATATTACTACAGTTGTATAAAACCGTTATCTTTTTTCAAATTAAATTTGTGAAATTGTGTGAACACGTCCTGGAAGCAGACCTTGTCTTCAAAATCATCAAACTTCATCTGTGTAATTTCCAATTGAGTTATGTGTTTGTATATGTTTTTATCACTGGAATGCAACAGGTGGGGGTTTATGTAAAATATGCCATAAGTTACACAGATGACCATGAACCTGGCTTTTTATTTTATCTGCATGTGTATTCAGAAAAAAACCTTCCAAATTCTGATATACTGAGATATGCAGAAGGTATAGCGCCACAAAGAAGAGATAAAGACATAAAGATGTTGTTCTATTCATACAGCCTTTAGCCCTGTGATTTTGTTTTATATGTTTGTGGTTTAAGATCTTAATTATTCTGTGAAGTCGGAAAGTAGTTTGGTAGTAATAGAAAATAAACCTCATTATTCTAATTGACTATAGCTGATGGCCTGAAGGTAGCAATGACCTTTCTAGTCTCATAAGAAAGTAGTTTGTAATTAATCAGAAGAATGTAACAGTTTGATTTTTTTTGTGGTTTTATTTTATGTTTATTTTGCTGAATTTTTTCTTAAGGTGTTTTGACTGATTTTTGTTTTCCCAGACAAATACAGGTTTTCAATATTTTTATTCCCTTAATGTTGTAATTTACATTAAATCTAATGGGTCTTTTCAGTACTATGAAAGCTTTTTCTTGAAAGTCACGGTATTGAGGCACTAAATTAGTTGAACAATTTGTGTTTGAGCTGAGTGATGGTTTCACCAACAACATTGGCAGTGGCAGAGTTTTTCTCACACTTGACATTCTTGAACATTTCTTTATGGAATGAGCAAAATATTTCAATTCCAAAGATCTCAATGAAAAAAGGAAAAATTGTTGTCTCCCAGGCATGTGGGAAAAGTGTGGTAATATACTCAGAAGAAGATGGTTTGCAGTCAAACTTTAAATCTGTTTCCAGGTGTTTTCCTTTTGACAAATTAATTTGACAGAGATGGTACTAAAAAGAAATACAAGATAATGTTTTCCTTTATTTTCTGTGACTAGTAAACCCATAGTTTTGTTTCTAAAGAGACTTTTACTTTGAGAAAAGGTTGAAAGCATGATTTATTCTGAGTTACTAAAACCACAGGCAAAAGCAGAAGCTCCCATGAATAAGGATCCAGGCTAGAACAGAAAATTGCCATGGGTAAATCTTAATGGTCTAGTTCTGTATCCATGACAGCCTCTGTCAGGATGTGCTGTGATGCCATTCTGGAATGAAATGAATATAGTATACTTCTGATAGCTTTTAAATGTTGTATTTTCTTCTTTAAAAAAAGGGCCAGATTTAAACCAGATATTTGGAGCTGTCAAAGTGAAAATACCATTTCACTGCATACAAATGCTTTATCTTCATGACTCATCTAGTTAGTTCAGAATTTTACTTTTTTGCAGGAAAGACCTCGTGATCCCTTCAGTTTGTCCGTGCACCTAACTTGAAGTGGCATGGGTTTAAGTGGAAGTGATAAACTAGTGGAAGCTGACTTAAGTGGCACCCATGTAAAGGACTCCAGAGCTCCCAAAATCTCACTGCAGCCTGTATTCAGAGCTGAGTAACAGAGTTCTCCCCAGAGAGGCAAGTCAGTCTCCTGTCACTCTGTGAGTGGTTCTGGAGCAGCAGGGGCTGTTGTGAGGAGTGAAGCAGTGCCTGCTTGAAGACATCCCCAAGGGTTCTTGGCTCTTCTACCTTCCTTCCTCTTGTGTGGATCATCACAAGAGCAGAGATTGCATCTGGCTGCAGTGAAGATTTATGTATATTGGCTGCTTGGATCTCAGTGAACAATTTGAAAGATACTTAGCTCAAATTTTGTGCTGCAGCTTTTCACAGTTAAGCTATTTTCTTTATGTGGATAAAAGGCACCAAATACTCTGTAATTTTCCACCCTGTCTTTTAAAGGCATTCTGATCCTGGCCATGTTTGCAAGAGAGCATCTCTTCTCTCTACAAAAGCATCTTCTAGTATCTCTTGAATATTGAATTAAGCTGAACTCTGTGAAGTGGTAGTTGCCTGTGTTTCATTTTGATTTTTCTCACTTTTTTTGCCAATCTCGCCAAATACCTAAGAAGGGCAGATTCTCACCTCTCCCACCACAGCAGAGTGTGTTACCTAGAACTGTGTGTTTTTCTAACTCCTACACAGGTAATAGGACTTTTGCTTTCCCCTAGACCTAGGCTGGGGCTCAGGGAATGGGAGTGGGATAGTTTAGTAACTCCTGCTTAAGGAGTAATTACCCTAGTAAAGAAGAGAGTACAAGCTTTTTGTCAGATGCCATTTCATTTTTGTATTAAGAACATATTTAAGATCAGGACTTTTAAATAATTTCATTTTTGACCTAACAAAAATAATGCTTATATCTTGTTCTGTGAGTTCACACTGAAGTTGATTGTAACTCAGTTCTTACTTACTTTGAGCAAATGGGAAAATTATTGATGAAACCACCAAGGTGGTAATTATTTTATATAAGCATGAATTATGTAGAAAACCTGCGTGTTTAAAGGCATTATTAATAGATTGTCATTTCCATTATGAATATACATTTTTCACTAGTTTGGAGAAGCATAATTAGAGTGGAAAAAATGTTTCTTAGGTACCCACTATAAAATACAAAGTCTGTTTATGCAACAGAATAAGTTCTGTGACGATATGGACTGTGGTTTGGGCAACTCTGTAAAATCAGGCATGTGAACTAGGAAAAAAAGCTTGTTACTTCAAGGGGGAGGAAATAGTGAATTTTGGGACATTTAAGTTATTTTCAGAAAGAATATTGAATATGAGTTTTATTTTGATCTCCTACACCCTTTCACCCTTAATCTAATGCATATTCTTGTGGCTTGTATTTTCAAGAATTAAACAGAAATATGTTTGCACCTTCAGTTTGTTTCTGAATGATGCAAAAAAACCAAATAAACCCCCCCAAATAAACCCACCAAAAGGATGAGAAAAGATGTAACTGAAATTCTTTCAATGCCTCTTATGCATTCCGTGTAAATTATGAACATGGTATTGGCTCCTCAAGATTAACTTAAATGAATGAGTCTTTTTCTGGAAAAGGGCAAATGCATTCTACCAATAAATATTTTTGGATACTGAAGTACTTTGTCTAATATTTCCAAACCAGTGTTATGCTCAATTAAAAGAAAGAAATACTGCCTGCTTAAATACTGTTGTTTTAATAATCTTTGAACAGCTAATTCCTGAACTCCACTGGTAATTTAGATTAAAGAAGCGGCATAGCCTAACAGTGTGAAATGGATGTGACAGAGTGATGCTTCATTCCAAGATTTCCTGAGGGAGCAAAAAACCTACTGTTTATTTTGCTGTGTCATAAGACTGTGATAAAAGTATATATAGAAATGATGACACTTCACCAGGCAAACAGAGCAAACACTGTTTTGATGTATTAGTTTGTTATCATCATTTGCATGGACAGTGTGATTTTTTTTTTTTAATTGCTTGCCTTTGAAATCCTTAGATGCACTGTGTTTACATAGGAAACTACTATTGAGGGTTTCTTTTTTCCATTTAGGAATGGTGCATCATTCCCTACCAAAATATTATGTTCTTCCAATGCTAGCTGGATCATTACTAGTTTTATTAATTTGCAAATTTTTCATTTTAGCACTTTTCTAGGATGTGAAAAAACTAATGAAAAAATAAGAAAATAAATTTTAGTTCTAGAATACTATAGTACTGGGGATCAGTGTTCATTGAAAAATCACAAAGAGTGAAATAATATATTATTTTAAAAAACTTTTTGGCAATTTTAGCATGTATCTCAAAGCTAGGATGTAATGGGCACTCATTGTAGGGCCTGTATTTCTTCTGTTAATTTCCAGCATTAAGGAGTATTTCACTATAACAGAAGGATTTAGGTAGATTTAAAGTGTTCCATTTAAACCAAAAGTCTTACCCTTAAGTTTATAAAATAATCTTTTAAAGCAATATGATTACTTAATGTAGTTAAATAGAAAGACAATAGTATGTCTTAAACATTCTAATGCATAAAGTTTCTTTAGATATTAATCACAGTTTAGATAATGGAGATATATCCAGCTGTCTGAAATAGAAATAAACTCTTGGTGCTAATGATTTTAGAACTGCTCTGGCACAGCGTATCTATGCAACAGATGGAAGTGTCTCCTTAATTATTTTTTTTTTTTTCTGTAAGGATAAAGAATGCATTAAAATTTCCAGTTATTAAAAATGTTGAGCTGCTTTAATACTATATGGCTAAATAAAATCAATGCAGTATTGATAAATTTTTACACACTGTACTCTTGTGTACATGGTGTACATTTAAGTGAGGCATGCAGTGCTGGAGCTTTGGAAGAGAAAGGAGGAGTGCCAAAGTTTAGAGAAGATTGATTTGTTAGGGTAAAAACACTGAAAGCAGTGTGGGACTGTTTAAATTTTTTGTTAATTCTTTGATGCATATACCTTGATTATTGTAGAGGGAATACTTTTCCCTGCAGATATTCATCCTTCCTCTGTTTGCTCTCACTGCTGCTTGTAGTTTGGGGTTTTTTTTTCTGTGTTTGGGCCAGAGAGTTTGGGCCTCTTAAAGTTCAGGGAATGGTTGAATTTGTTCTCTGTCAGTCTCTGCATGTTGTAGGATTTCCGAAGGGCAGACATCAGTATTGACATATGGGTGTGTATAAGAGCAGGTACATTGATCAGAAATGTGTTTGCTTCCTTAGCTGACAGCACCAACTCAATGTGCTGTGATTTTCTGTCTCTTGAAGGATAAGGTGAATTGTCTTAATAGAACTGGAACGGTGATCACTGATGGTGGGAGTGAAATGCTCTGAAACCACCACTGGGAAGCCCTGCATAACCATTTGCTTAGTATCCCGCTGGATCATTGGTATAAATTCCCTATGACCTCACCCATCTGCTCAGAAATGCAGTCTTTTTGGAAAAGGGAGAAAAATATGGAAGTCTTTCTATTCTTCAGTTTTTGCTGAATTGTATTACTTCACTGTAACTGAGTTACATTAAACAATCCACACAAAGGTTTAAATAAGCAGTCAAAGTACTATAGTTATATTTTTTGATTATTCTGTTAAAACCTATTTTTTCTATATAATTCTTCTAAGAAGGTGAAATATCTTGTCAGCTGTGCTGGCTGCTACACCAGTTAAAAATTTGCTCTACAACCCCATTTTCAATAATTTAAGTCTTTGGACGCTTCAGCTGTTCTGTGTTTATATATGGTCCCTTTAGTATTTTGCCTTTTAAAAAAGAGCTTTTGTGTTTATAAAAGTGATTGTACTGTATTGTTTATATTTGCAGAATGACTATAGCATCCTAGAGTCATTTACACTGAAAAAGACCTTTAGGATCATTGAACATAAAAACCATGTGCTATTCTGGGAAGCAAGCAAACACAAATACATGCCTTTGGTTTGCTCTTCATATTGAAGGATTTTTGATACACTTCCCTCCCCATTACTCTTCAGCCTTTTTGAAATTATATGTGCTCCTGAGTTTGTGGACAGCATTCCTCAAGGGCAGTAGGTGCAGGACATTCAGATGGCAGGGTGTGAATCTCTAAAAAAGACTGGAGGAAAGACCACTTTCAGACAGTGAAAGTTGCTTTTGAATTGCACATCCTGAAAGTATTGATCTTTAAGGCTGAGGCTGTGTATGCTTTGAATTTTAATGTTCCTCTCCATTCTCTTTTTCTAGCTGGAACGCTTGCTGGTTTCCCTAGAGGATTATAAGTTTTGATATTCAGAAGACTGAAGGATGCCATCTGAGAGGTGCCTGAGGTATAGTACTTGGTAGTGTGTAGGAAGTTATTAATATTTAGGATGATGTTTACCAAAGATTCTGTTAAGAAGGTAGAAAAAAAGAAAAATTAAGAAGTTTGTTCATTAGATAGGAATTCACATTATTAAATATATATGTCCATGTTATAATCTGTAACATGGACATATCTATATATTTAGGTGAACAAAAGAGTTTCTATCTATCACAACAAATATTACCTTGTTGCTTCTTATCTCAGGCAAGAATGACTGTGCCTGGGATTGATTGGAGGCCCACAATCTCTTCATACGTTATTCTATTTATACCATAGTCTATATTTATACCATAGTCTATACTTGGAATTTTTGATTGTGGAAGCAGCAAGCAGTTTTCATTTATGCATCTGAAATGGTGTCTGATGATGATTTCGGGTCTGTGTAATGTTCCACTGTTCAGGGAATATTACTTTTCCAGTTATGTGAACTGTCTTCTAAGAATTCTCTCCAAATTCAGCTTTCTGCCTTCCCTTCTGTCTCTTTCCCAGTGTAGCCTTTCTCATTTATTTGTACTACCCATTGTTGTAATAGAGAATTTGTCATTTATAATTTAATTACTTTCTGGGAGCAGAACACGGTTCTTTCAGACGGAACGCTCTGCAGAATTTATTAACTGAATTTGTTTTCTGCAGAACTGTGCAGCAATGTGATATGTGGTTCTGTTTTACAGAGTAGTTAGCACTCTGATCTGGGAGCTCAGAAAACTCCCTGATATGGCTGGGACACCTTATCATTCCAGTTCTGTTCCCCCTTCCCTGCCATGCTTCTGCAGCAGAGGAGAATCAGAACTTGCTTTTATAGCTATTGAATTTACCAACCAACAATACCACTACAAATAGTCAGTCATAACATGACTGATATTCTATGTATTTTCATTCATAAATTCAAATTACATTGCCTTTCATGTGTATGCGTTCTTCATACGTTGTTAGCACAGGCAATTGATTTTTCACTTTGGTCACTGAATTGAAAAATGGATTGTGATAGAACTCAGTTTAAAATCCCAGATATGTTCTCTGTTGAATGAAATAGTCCTCTGGATGATGGTTAAAAAAGCAAGAGGAATGAAGGTCTTCATTTGCAACACTGGGAAAGGGGCTAATAAAAATAGAAGTAAAGAGAAGCCATCTCAGGGTATTGTTAAAAGTATCATACTTGCACTGGTTTTAGTCACTTCGCTATAGAAATTACAGAAGAGAAATAACCATTAAAATAATTCTCTTGTGTTTTAGCAAGTTAGATTCCTTGATAACTGCCATTTAGAATACAGGTTGAGTTCCACAAACAGAACAGCTGAGGGAAAAAAAAATAATTCAAACGTGTCCTTTTGAAATGTATTTGGGGCATGTCCATACTTGAAACCTAAACCGTCAGAGAGGCGGTAAAATTCAGATACATGCTATTCCTCTTTGGCCAGCCTTCTTGTAGAATTAATGTTTAAGTTGTTGTCTTTTTAAAAGAGCAGATTAGATTAGAGCAAACAGTATGCAAGGCAGATATGCCATAGTTTACAGGTTCCCAAGGTGCAGTAGTAGGAGGGGGCAGAGAAAGGAGAGCAGCCGCAGAGCATCTGCATAGTACATACATGCAGTGAATTACATGATTGTGCTGGGAAGATGATGAGTTAATAACCCCTTAAAAAAAAACAACTTCACTTTCATTTACACTGAGATGACTCTCTGTAAACTCACCCTCTATAAACATATATATGTATTCTCTGGCAATATAAATTGGTAGTGTCACAGAGTTCAAATCAATTGCATTGTTTTGTACCAAAGAGGATTTGCTGATATGTTTTGATTTGTTTCTATTTGCATCAACAGTTATCTTGTCTTTTCCTTCTGCTACAGAAAAAGGAAGCTGCAATCAGACAGTCTTAGACTGGATTATATGCAAATCTTATATTCATACATGGAAATATTCAGAGGTGGAGAAGGTCTTGGCATTTTAAAACCGAGTAAACATTCTCTCCCTTCCCTCTGCAATACAAAGCAGACAATCAAAAAACCACAACACTTCATAAATATGAATAGCCTGAAGTGGTCTGAAAACATTGAGCAACTCAACATCAGATTTAAACAGGCCACCTGAGACCATGAGGCATCATTCTTTTTTAGTAGAACCTCTTGCACATGTACATATACCCTCCTTTTCACCAGTGCTTCAGTTTGAACCACTTAAAGTTTTCTGTTGGTCCATTGACCTAAGCCCTCTATTGTTCTCATTTAATCCTAAAATGTACACGTGCTTCAGAGTTCAGCTGACTTCTGGTACAGGAAATGAAATGTCAGAACCATTGAGTATATAAATTTGAGTTTATAATCGGTTTTCATAATGGTTTGTTACATTGACCTTTTCTGATGTCTATGCTGTGTAAAGATTTTTATGGACAAGAGTTCATGGTTTTTTTAGCTTTCCAAGAGTTATCAAACTATCTTTTCTTAGAAAAAGTTGTTCTGTATTTATGACTGAAGGTGCTTGTGTCATACATTTTTTGACAGAATCTTTCCTCTTTTTCCTCTCAGAGTTCAGGAAATGCTGACAGGTCAGAGGCTTTGTCAGTCTAGCTCTCACAATGATGCTGTCCTGGCAGCTCTGAACCAACAAAGAAGTGATGGCATACTTTGTGATATTACCCTTATTGCTGAAGAGCAGAAATTCCACGCACATAAAGCAGTCCTGGCAGCCTGCAGTGACTACTTCCGAGTAAGTCCCAAGATTTTTCTCTTTATATAATATATTAAAAAATTATTGTTGTGGAGGATGGAGATGGCTATAGATGTCATGTTGAACAAGATTTAAATTTGAACCTTTGGAAAATGGAGGATTGTTGCACACTCAGTAGAGTATACAACTTTAAATATCCATAGGAAAGAAATGTTAAGAACACAATTCAGATTTTTTTCTAATAATTATTTATGGTAAGTCTTCCCCTCCCTCTACCCCCAACAGAGATAGGCAGTGTACATCTTTAATGCCCAGTAAAGTGAGAAAGTGGGAGATATTTTAGTATGTAGAAATTTTTGTAAAACATATGGGAGTTGTGATTAGAGGACAGTGGAGACTGAGGGAAGACCTCACTGTGGTCTTCAGCTTCAGGGGAAGCAAAGGGGCAGGCACTGGTGCCCACTCCGACGACCAGTGATGGGACTCAAGGAAACAGCATGAAGCTGAGTCAGGGGACATTTAGGTTGGATATTAGGAAAAGTTTTTCACCCAGAGGATGGTTGAGCACTGGAACAGGCTCCCCAGGGAAATAGCATAAAACCTGACCAGAAAACCGGAGTTCAAGAAGCATTTGGGCAATACCCTTGGGCATATGGTGTGACTCTTAGGGTGTCCTGAGCAGGGCCAGGAGTTGGACTTGATGATCCTGATGGCCCCCTTCCAAGTCACTTTGTTCTGTGATTCTATGATTAGAGGATGGAATTATGGAGATAGGGAGTTAAAACTTAGTCTTTACTGTGTGGCTGGTGAGGCACTGGAACAGGTTGCCCCAAGAACTTGTGGCTGCCCCATGCCTGGAAATGTTCAAGGCCAGGTTGGATGGGGCTCTGAGCAGCCTGGTCTAGTCCATGGTGCCCATGGCAGCAGGTTTGAAACTGGCTGATCTTTAAGATCCCTTTCAACCCAAGCCATTCTGTGATACTGTGATAAATGCAATTTAGTTCAGCTTGAGAGTGGATTTTTGTTGGATGTAAATGGTTGCTCTCAGATGGGAAGCCATAGTAATTTTTTAAATGTGATAAAATTTATTTTCAGAAAAAAGTGTTTCCAAGATGTAAAAGAAAATCTTCCCTGGGAAATCAGATTCAGACAATTTCAGTCTAATCCCAATCTAAAATTGGAGCTGAAAAATTGTTTCCTTATAGAAAAAGTATTCTTCATATGAAGCAATTCTACTAACCTTTATTACAATGTGCCCACTCAAAATGTTGGACCATCTATAGCTCTGCAGTTGACTGGTGTTTTTAAGTGTGAGTCATCCTGTTAATTAGAGACTAAAACTGAAATTAATTTAATGGTCTATTTTCTCTAACAAAGTAAATGTATTAAATATTTTGTCTACACAGTAATTGTAGTGTTATGAACCTCTTTATGGGGATCTTTTTGTCTTGTTACAATACTAACACAGTGTATGACAACTTCTCTATATCTCTGATTACCTGAGCAGGGTTTTTATCTTCCTGTCAACTCTCTCTCACTTTTGGTTAGAATTTAGACTTAATTTATTCTGTGTATTTAAGAAATGTTATTAACCTTGATGTGACTTTTGCTGTGATGGTGTTGAGCCAATTGATTGCTCAGTTTTTGAGCTTATCTGCATGCTTATGGGTTCTGCTGCAGCATAGTTTGTACTGCCACGGTTGCTGATGTTGCTTCATCACAATGCCCAGGCCCTGATTGCTTTGAATTTTTGTTTCCTTTCACCCCAGTACACAGAGAGGGATTCTGGACCTTTCTACCTGTAACAGCTGCTATGTAGACTTGCCAATGATAGATAGAGTGCCTGTTGTTCTGGTTTGGTTGATATTTTCTTAAGAGTGCCATATCATCCACACCTATGACACTCTTTCCAGAGCTCATTGTACCCTGTGCACAGAAACATCATGGAGTGGGCACCTGTGCCCAGCTTTCCAACAGTGTGGTAGGAACAGCTTCTACTTTGGTAACTACTGGTTGATGTTGAGATCTGGGGCACTGTGATTTATCCTGTTATTTCCAGTTGCGTTACTTGGCATTGACTAGGCAGTTACTGCAAATTAAAATCTTAGTGCCTAGAATGCTTTATGCAGCATTGAGTAATTTGGTCTGCCTCTAAACTCTATGGTTTGGTAGGATGTGTTCTTTAGACTTTAGATATCAGCTATAAATATGGAACCTGTGCTTTCTGGAATCAGGCAAACAGGTTTTTATTAATTGACAAAAATCTTTTTTTAGAATATTGTGAAATAAGATCTATATTCTGGAGGAGGATGGCAAGAAAGTTACACTATGTTCCTGATTCTAATAATTTAGAAAAAGCAAGAGTTGATTAAAAAGTAATAATATTTTGTATTTAACCTGAGATTATTGATTTTTTTTATTTCTAGGGGGATTTTACCTAATTTGAGTTACTTGGGTATTCTTTTTCTTAGACTTAAGAGAATGAATCAAGCTTAACTTTAGAGTTGGTGAAAAGAAAGAAGCATTTCCAGAAGATGATAAAGGAGAATAGCAGATTTATTAAGAATGACAGGAGTGACGATCTGGAAGTGCCAGGTCTCTCTCAAGTGGCCGTAGCGGCCAGACTTGTGTGCTTCAAACTTAGCTGTTAATATTATAGAATTTTTAACCTTATTTTTTCCCTGGAGGAATTCTTAGATGAAACTTCGAGACTTTTCCAACCCTAAAGTCATTTATGAAGAACTCATGTGAAACTCACCAGGATGGACCCACTGCCAGCCAAGACTGAACCAAGCACGGGATGATAGTAGCACCTCTATAGTCTGTTAACAAGGGGGAAAAAAAGTTACTGTACAGATGTAATTGTGGCCAGAGAAGAGCAGGGTGAGAATATAAGAGAGGAACAACTGTACAAACACCTAGGTCAGTGCAGAAGGAGAGACAGTAGATGCTCCAAGTCTTGGAGCTGACATTCCCCTTCAGGCCATGGTGAAGACCATGGTGAGGCAGCTGTGCCCCTGCAGCCCAAGGAGAGCCACAAGGATGCAGAGAGCCACTTGCAGCCCATGGAAGAGACCCTAGCCAGAGCAGGTGGATGCCTGAAAGAGGTCTCTGAACCCCTGGGAAACCTGAGCTGGAGCCAGATCCTGGCAGGGACCTGCAAGACCTGTGAAGAGAGAAGCTGAGGCTGGAGCAGGTTTCTTTGTAGGACTTGTGGGGAACCTAGGCTGAAGCAGCCTGTCCTTTTGAAGGACTGCACCCCGTGGAAGAGTGACCCACATTGCAGCAGTTTGTTGAGAGCTGCTGTCTGAGAAGGACTAACATTGGAGAAGTTCATGGGGAACTGTCTCTCCTTGGAGGGACCCCATGGTGCAGCAGGGGAAAGACTCCCCTCCCTGAGCAGAGGGAGAAATTGCCAGTGATGAACTGACCATAACCCCCATTCTCTGTCTCCATGCACTGCTGGGGGAGGAGGGAGAGCTGAGAAGGAGGAAAAGTTGCAGGGAAGTTGTTTTTAAGGTTTATTTCACTTCTCACTATCTTGTTCTGGTTTTGTTAGTAATTAATTCTATTAATATCCCAAATTTGAGTCCATTTTTCCCATGGCAGTACTTGCTGAGTGATCTCTTCTGTTCCTTAACTCATGAACACTTTGTTATGTTTTCTCTCCCTTGTCTATTTGTGGAAAGGACTGAGAAAGAAGCTTTGGTGGGTGCCTGGCATCCAGCCAGCATCAGTCCACTACAGTCTTTTTTCTAGGTCTCCAAAAATATGTTCAATTCTATGCAGGACTTTATCAAAATGAATAGTTTGTTTTCTCTTTTTGCCACTATTGTAAAACAGCTTCTACAAGAGACTGGATGTTTGCTTTCTATGGAGGGTTTGTATAGTTTTCTGCAGTTTTGTTCCGTGTCTACTTCTTAAATTGTAGTGTTTAATGTGTTTTAATTGTAGTGTTTTCTTGAGCAGCATATTTTCTTAGAAATTGATACTTATGTCTCTCTTTTACTGGAAAGAAAAGTTAGTGCTTTAGAAGGATGAGTAAATGTATGTAATTTTACAGGCTGGCATAATTGGAGCCACTTGTGTGGGGAAGAGTGGACAGAGAGGGCCAGAAGTTTCCTTCTCAAATTTTCTTTCAGATTATTGTCTGGAGTAAAATCTTTTGCTTTCCTAAGACAAACTGGAGACCTGAGCTTCAGCAAAATTCTTAAAGGTCAGCCTTCTAGGGTAACAGCAGGCCTTCATTTCTTCCTGTTGGTATAGTTAGTCTCACAGTCCCAGCTATGCAGAAACATGGAGGTTTAAATCCTAAGGGTAACTCCTGGTTTAGAAACTTATTACATTTGTACACCAAAATTTTGTGGATTTTCTCTTTATGAAAAAAAATCCCTTAGGGAATTGGATACAAAGACTCTGTATACAGAGTTAAACTGCAGTATTAGACACTTGAAAATTAGAAGTTTTAATTTGTTTTCTGCTCCTGAAGTACCTCTTCTTTCAAAATGTCCTAAGGAATATAGTAGTTATCTCCATACTCTAAAAAAACACTATAAAAAATAATAAACATCTGTATTTTTATGTGTTCTTTTTAAAGCAACAAACAACATTTTAGGCAAACTTTTCCATATTGACATGCTGTGATTTGCCATTTGTCTCAATCTATTGCACTGAGACAAGGCAGTTGAGTTAATATGTGTAACTGTAATAGCTCTAGCAAGCTAAGTCATTTCCAATTAAAAGATTCTTCTGCTTTTTTCCCCTCTGGGAGCAAAATGAAATGTTACTGCATGACTTCATTAGTAGGCATTTACAGTGTTGGCAGGTGGTTATATAACCTCAAGATTTTCTTGTACAAAATGCATTGGTTTTCCAGTCAGAAAAACTCTTCTTCCCTACGTTTCATTTGAGTGGGTTTTAAGTTGCAGGACTTTGATCTTTCTCAAAAAGATGCAGATTTTCCATCTAATTTAGATGAACAATTATATTAATTATCTGGAATAGGTTTTAAAATGTCAATAATATTCTAATTCTTTTACCACAAGGAGCATACTCAATTCTTAGAAGAATTTTTCTTTTCTGAAATGAACTAGTAGATAATAATTTTGCATACAGACTTTGTACTACTAACTGTCACAGCTGATTCTTAAGCAGTTTCTTCTTAGGGGTTTTTTGTGCTCTCTTTCCTGTCTGTTGTCAGATAGTTTTCTCCTTTGTCCACAACGTTGCTGATTGTTCATATTTTACAGCATATTGCATTGTTTCATGAGAAGGTTAGGGGATTAATTTTTATAAATCAGTCCCTGAGGATTCTAAGGGTGGTTGATGCAAATAACTTTTGAAATCTTTTTGTATTAATCATAAAGAGGAAAAGGCTATCCCTGATAAGTCTTCAAGATAGATCTAAAGACCTAGTTCTGGGAAATCAGGGTTACCTGCTGCTTTTGCAGTATAATGTGATTTTGTCTTTCAGTATTTTACCATTGGTATGAGTCTACTAAAAAAACAGTATCTTCCTTTCTATTGTACCCTCAAAGTTATGCTGCTTAGTAATTTTATTTCAAGATAATCTTTAAAAATGTAAGCTCTTCCCATTGGGCCAAATCAGCTCTGTTCTTCCAAACAAACAGTAGTTCCACTTGCAGTCCTTCCCTTGCCCCAAGCCACATATGGATAGGTATGGCTGCTTCTGAACATCCTGGACAACAGGATAAGGAGCAATGGCCATAAATTTAAATAAGAGAAGTTCCACTTAACCTGGGGAAGAATTTTGCTTTGAGGGTAGCATAGCACTGGAATAGGCTGTCCAGGGAGATCTTGGATCTGTCTGATTTTGTGAACATGCTGCCTATATGCCACCTATTGAGAATGAGAACTCAGTCCTGCTTGCTTTTCATTAAAAAAAAAAAAGAAAAAAAGAAACTTGTCTAAAATAGGGGGAGGCCTAGAAAAAAAAGGAGTTCAATTATTAGATTATAAAAGTTTAAATACAAATTAGAATATTACTACTAATTCTTCAGTAATCCAGTTACAGATGAGTTTCCAGAAAACTGCACATTCCTTCACTTCTCAAAATATTGTTAGATATAGGCTCTTCAACTGTTTTACTAAATTAAATCAAAGAATTGGAAATAATATAACATGGACAGGTGTGAGGTGTCTGGTGTAATCTGAACAAACTCTTTTACTTCTGGAGTATATACAAGAATGGTTTGAAAACTTTTTAAAACTTTCTAAAGAAATACTTTAATATTCTTTCAAAATGAAATAAGAAGGAAATGTATCTGGGTTATTTTATTTTGTTCATCCTTATCTTTGTAGTTAATGAGTTTTTATTCTGTGAGGCTCTGAAGCAATTCTTCTTTGCTGCAGACAGAATTCCCACAGTTCAGCAATGTTGACGCTAACAATAACATCTACAAGAATCTTCTCTTTTCTGAATTCTGTGTTCAAATTCCCAACAGTTGTTATTCTGTCTGCATAAATATGTTTCTGTTGCAACCCTCATGGTTCATAAATTAATTCAATTCAAATACAAATTGCAATTCTGTCGGTGTTGGATTGTAGACAATATGCTGCAGTATCATCTTGGGGTTTTTTCTTTTCCTTTTTTTTTTGAAGTGCCTGTATGGTAGGTGTATGTGCACCATGGTTGGATATGGCAAAATCAACTCTGCAGTTAGTGAGATAGGCCATGGTAGGCTGTGGCTCACTGTCTCAGATGAGTGTGGTAACAACATGTGGTGTTTGGCTACTGAATTGATGCATTTTCTCTGTTTGAAACCGGGAGAGAGAGTAGTCATTACAGCCATGGTCCTCTGGTTGTCCATTTTCTTTACCATCTTTGCTTGCTCCAGTCTACCTCAGTTCAATTTTGCAGTGCTGCAATAACAAGTATTCTGAGTTTGGGCTGGGCTCAGCTGCATTTCTATGTTGCTTACTGTTTGCCCATGGAAACCAATTTATTGGGGCAGGCCTGTGGCAGAGAAACATTTTGTAGTTGTTTTCTTCTCAGTCTCTATAGTCTGGTGAAGAAGTCTTGTGTTTCAGAACATTTCTGGATGCAGCAGATGCTCTTGTATATCTCGTAGTATCTGTCAGCATCTTCCTACACAACCTCAGGAAAAATTAAAACTATTCTGTGGGTGTAGTGAAGCTGAAAATACCCGAGGGAATTATTTGGGCAGCATATCACTTTTAGCTTCAGTGACTAGGACCCACATACCATTTTGATAACATGAAAAGTATCCAACAAAGAAGTCAGAGAGGTGTTAGAATCTTTTCACATTCTTGAAATAGCATTTCTTCTTTTGGGTACTCCCTAGGGGAGTGTTCCAGTCTCCTGTGTTTTTATAAGAAGCCCATTACAATGCAGTTCTGGCTTTTGTGTTGCACAACATGCTTGTTTGAAGTTTAGAGGAGATACCTTTCTTTAAATAAATCTTTCAGTTGCTTCATTGTCAACAGTGCTATTGTTTTACATCCTGTTAACGCCTTCATTTTAGTAGACTGAAATACGATACTAGCAAATTGAATACATGTCTCTGTAGGCCTTAATCTTGTGAAAGGCTGGATTTAAGCAGTGACACCTTTGCATTTGACTGTCCTGAACAGCTTTGTAAAGTGCTGCTGGTTGCTGATCTTTGGCAGGAGTTAGTCTGAGCCAGCCAGTTTGCAAATTTTAGACATCAAAAACTTCTCTAAATCCCAATCCACTCTTACTGAATATGTGAATGATGAATGAATCAAACTGCCTCTCAGTCTGCTACCTGATAGGTAATGCCTCAGAGGAGGGAGACACCCTTAGAAGCCTTAGGTGAGAGCATAAGAATGACCACACTGAGTTGAATCATTGGCTACTTGCTTTAGCAGTAGCTGTTTGTGATGTCTGGTGAAAAAGAGTAAATCCAGGGTAAGTGGATGTGATGTGTTCCAGAGAATTCCCCAGCTGTTTTCAGCTCAGGGTGTATATTCAGCAGTCCTCAATAGGTCTTTCTTCTAAGCTTTTATCTTCTTTCCTCTTGGGCCTGTGTAATATTTCTCATCCACCTTACAGAGTGGCCAACTGCCTGTTGTGTGAAGATCTGCTTTTGTTTATTGTCTATCTGATTCCTACAAGTTTAATTTGATTCCTTCTGGTTCTTCTATTGGAAAAAATAACCATTGGCTCTTCTCATGTCACTCAATCATCTCTTTTCCAGGCTGGAAACTTTTGACTTAATCAGATGCTATTTAAATGGAAGCTGTGCAGGATGCTTGAGGAAGCTTTTTGCCCTTCTCCAATGTTTTGACAGCTCTGTATATGTTTTGTGAGCTGAGGGAATTGAATGTAGTAGGCAGGGTGCAAATTTCTGTATGCACATAGGATTGATTTCTGTTTTGTTTTCTCTTGCAAAAAAAAAATTCTAAGCTTTCATTACTTTTTTAATTTGTTTTTTGTTTATTTTTATTGCTGAGGACGGGGGCAATTTTTTATTAAACTCATGTGTTCATTTTTATAATTACCATTTTAGTGACCATATGCTTATTCCATGCAATCCTTTTACAGTTTACCACATTATCCATGCCTTTACTACCTTGCATAGCTTTGCCTCAGTGGACTTTTTACCTGCACTGTTCTTGCCCTTTTCTGGAACTGCTCTGCATATGTTTGTTAAGTATGAGTTGCTCCACTGGAATCATCACTCCCTGTGAAAACTGGCTGGTCTTTTCTTGTTCACTGTCTCATGTATTCAGTCACTTACCCAGGCAAAGACCTCTCCTCTTTTCTCTCTTGCCTAGTCTTCCTTCCAGCCATTTAAAGGCCTCTGTCAAAAGCTTTTTGTGAATCCACTCAGTGAAAAAGTAATGGCTACAGCCCAGCATAACATACTCTTCACCATCCATTATTTCTGTATGTATAGAGCACAAGTTTGTGTGTGTATGTGTGCAAAAATCAAATTACCATCTCCTTAGACGTGTGGAACATTCTTAGCTACTGATGAAATAACCTGCCCTTCCAGGGCCATAGAGTGCCAGTTAGGCAAATAGGCAACAAACGCAAAGCCCGTTTTATATAAAAATTAGGAATAGTAGAACAACTTATGAAATGTTCATCTGCATTTTCTGGAGCTCTTGTAGCTGGCACTTAATTTTATCTACCTTGTCAGGATTAGATTTCAGCCAAGAAGGAATAGGTCTCAGGCCTAAAGAATTTATGGAAATTTATTTAATTTATTATTAATTTATTAAATTAATTTTGTTGTGGTCTGCTAGCTCAGAAGGGGTTTGCTTTCTTAGAGTTGAAGGAAAAGCCAAAGGATAAATGAGTATGGTCAAATGCAGACAACTAAAAATAAAGTGAAGAGATTATTTTATAGAGGCATTTGTTCCAGAGGAAATAGCTGATGGAGGGTAGAGCTTAGCTGATGATGAAAACTACTGTGACAAATGACTGCAACATTAACACAAGCTTGGTTAGTCAAGTCATTCTGGTTTTATTTTGCAAATTGTTAGTGTTTGTTTACTCTTTTAAGTTTTTATCAGTAGAAGGGTAGAAAAAAACCAAAGAAAATAGTCAGTAAGCTGGTTTTATTTCTTTGTATTAAAGAATTTAATAAATATGTTGGTGGGAATTAAGGGTGATACTTTAGCAAAATTGTACTATATTCTTAACGGAAAACAAGATTTAGAATCATAATAGAAAATAGAATTATTTTAAAGGATATGAAGGTTATCTAGTTCAAACACTCATAAAATGGGCCAAATAGGAAAGATAGCTAGTGCAAACTCTTATAAAATGAACCATTTAAAATTTCAGCATTAGACTTCTCACATAACAGGTATGCTTTTGCGGTTAAGATGCAGAATAGAAGCAATTGCCATAGTTTACTATTGCTTGGAACATTTGGATATCAGTGTCTAATGACATTCACATCCCATTATATAAATGGCTTCTAAAAAAGGTAATTATAATAACAACTAAGATTGTTACTACAGTTCTGTTAGATTAAGCCTTGCTGTACAGCCACTGGATTAGAGCCTGCATACACTAAGGTGGGACACTTGTCTTAAGGGTATTGTATGCAGTATTTTTAAAATGAAGTCCCTTAAAAGTGTCCAAGTTTGGATGATGGCTTTTCCTTGGAGGGGGAAAAAAAAGTCATGAGAAGCTTTGCCTTCCTGAATTAAATGTATTGTGGTAGTTAAAATGCTAGTTCAAGAGCTAAGTGACTTTTATTGCAATTTTATTCTGGGCTTGCCTTTGATATCACTTGCTAAAATCATCGAAGGATGTGAACAATAGGCTTATGCATTCACTGGGAAGCATTAAACCAATTTAAGCCAAAATTTGCAAATGTGACTCATGCTTTTCTGTGCTTGACTGGAAATGCTGGAAAAAAAAATCTGGGTTTAGTTATGCTGCTTTCTTTATTCTCCAAAAGGCAGGCCTGCTTATAGGTGCCTTTTGTTAGGACAGACTACATTATTGGAGTTTCATGCAGTGCTTTGCATGGCAGTGTCCTTGCAATTCAGTTTTCTTGCATCTGCCATAAAATAAACAATTATTTTGATATTCAGGACCACTTGTGGTGACTTACTCATTTTGAAATATTGGAAATAAGAACTTTACTGTATCTGTAATGGTTCACAGTTTTGTGTGGTTTTTATTCCAATACTGAGTTAGATAGGGATATTGTAGAATTATTTTGTTTCTTTTGCACTACTTAGACAGATTTTGAACATGAGTCTTTTTAGTGATGACGCAGCGACTCATTAGGAGTAGCATGTGGCTATTTTCCCTTGTGGCTTAAATTACATTTGTGTAGCTAAACAGAGCTTTGGGGACGATACATCAGGCTATTAAACTCTATCAAAATATGAATTATGTTTGATGCAGGTTGAATCAAAGATATAACTTGCAACAAATTTGGGGGATTTTTTTTTTTTTTTTAATCTTGAAGTTTTTATTTTGACTGGGAATGAAGTCCTTGTGCCTTGTTACAACCAAGAAAATAATTTTGATCTTGATGGAATGTCCAATATAAAAACAGGAAAAAATCTCAGGCTAGGTTCTCTAAACAGTAGAGTAGTTCTTTATTGCAATTTACATTACTTATTTTGAAAGATACCAATAAAGGGATATCTTTTTGTATCCAGAGTGTAACATAACAAGTCCTTTGTATATATCCTTGATTTGGTAAGCTCTTTGGGGCTATGTATTATGTAGCACTGTCTGACACTGACATGCTAAAAGAAGCTCCAAAGTGGAATTTGCTTTACTAACAGTAATATGTGACCCTTGAATACTGTGCTTCAAGTTGAATAGTTCGATGATCAGTTTTATCTCTTTAACTATATATTCTCAAACTATGAATGATAGCTGACCTTTCCATTTCATGGGATTCATTTTAGTTGCTTGGCAAATGCTTAAAAAACAATATTTAGGTAGATTTCATAGAGCAGTTGAATTACTGTAGGCTCAGTTATCAGTGAGTGATGTTATGTGACATTTTCTCTGTGAATTTATATAGAACTTTTTTCAGAAGAATTGTGTAATGAGCCTCTTAATCATATTTCATGCAATTGGTATTGATGGATATGTTTTTCAGTGTGCAAGAGACTCCAGAGGACAAGGCTGATTGGCTGGTGATTAATTTAGGATAGGCTTGAATTGGGAGGGAAACAAAGTTAATTATAAGAAGAATGCGGTACATTTTTACATGCTGAAAAGAAACATTCACATACTAAATTGGTTATTTGGATAAATACACATCTGGAGCATAGTTGATATTTGATGTGGGCATGGTCATCTGTCAAAGCAGTATTTTGACTCCTGTTCATGGATTCTGAATGTGCTCTTTTTTGTTGTGATAGGTGAAAACAGCAAGGGAAAAAATGACATGGCTTATGTAATGAAGAATAAGAACATGAAGCTAAGGACACCCAAAGGTTATTTCAGGAGTAATAGAACAAAGTAGATGTAATAGATTATGATTTATTTATTTAATATTACTGTTACATGAACAGGGAATTGCTATTTTTAATACAAACTATGAAGCATAGTTTTTGACCTGAAAAAGTTTATAGCCCAAATAGAAAAGATTATGTCAAGACTGGATACTAAGTAGCCCAAGTGACAGATAATCTTAGGTCCCAAATCAGAAAGAATGTGCCACTGATCAACAGGTCACTGATGCCAGTAAGATTTCTCACAGACTTAAAGTTACATGTGAAGTGAAAACAATCTTGAGGTATCCCAGCATAAGTGAGTTCCCTGAGCAGTGGATCCAAGATCTCTGAAGTGTTGGTTTACTTTCTTCATAGCTTTTCTGATGCCTGAGATGAGAAGTACAATCAACTTCCCATAAATAAAAGACCATGGAACAGTTGAATGTAGAATTAGGTGCATATGATGTGGGAAGTGAATTTGAATAAAACACTGCCCTTAATCAAGATGCCTATCTATTTTAAAATAATTTTTAAAAGAACTCAAGTCAGTATCATTGTTTAATTGTGGAGGCAGAAATTTGAGATTACAAATCAGCTCAGTTAAATGAGTTAAACAATGCTAAATAGTGTTAATTAGTTAGAAAATTCAATGCAACAAGATGAATAGCTAAGGAAAACCTTGTTGACTTCATTGATCAGTTCTTTAGCACTTAGTTTGCTAAATGAAGGTAATTCTAAAGTATCCCAGGACATTAATTTTGTGCAGCTAAGTCTGTGGTTGAACAAGAATTTGTGTAGGTCAGGGCTATGCTTTGGTGGGGAGTTCCAAATGTTTGTTTTGTGTTATAGTGGACATGGATGTAGGGCAGCTGGTTGTTACCAAAGCAGTGTTTGAGAAAACAGAGGGAGGAAATGTTACTCATGGAGTTACTGTATGTTGCTGTAGTAAACTCAGATTACTTGCCTGTTTTTGAAAGGTCTGATTTCTTTTGAGTGTTGCGTTTAGAGTTGAACCAACCAAAAATGGAAAGTGATGAATGTCGCTTCACAGTCTTGCTGAGGGAACTTTGAGGTATTTTAGAGGTTATTGCTGTGCACTGCAGCCATGTACTTCTTTAGTCCTTGAAGAGGCAGGGTATTTCTTGAAGGCCTCAGGTCACAGCAATAAGTTACTTAAGATTTCAGTCACAGTGCTATCTTTTTAACAGCATAAAGCGTATCCATTTGTTCATTTGATATAATTTACTTGTCTCCTGACACTGCATATGTTTTGATTTTGTTTCTTGCCTTTAAAAGGCCACTAAGATACGTGGAATTCTGATAAAATTTTCTTGTGTAAAATACGTACAACTTGGTTGTTTTGTGGTCATCTGCTGTTTGCTGTGACTGACATGGCTGTAAGGTTGATGTGTACAAATGAGGAAAAGCTCATTACCCCCATGGATATGGAACATCTGACTAAGTAAGAAAATGACTCAAAGGCAAGGAGCAATTTTGTATGTCACCACTGTGACAGTGAGCAATTTGTATTCTGGGGACTTTGACACACGTCTTGTGTGTCTGTTACCCAGGTATCTGTTTCTGAAGTGGTATGTTGTGAAGGAGTCCATATATGTTGCTGCAGTGCTGCCTGGCTGGTAAAATCAATGTGCCTGGACACTGTAACAGTATTACATTGTTCTAATTTGGTGATATTTTACAGCTATTGTGCATTTTGCTTTTGAAAGATAAACAACATGCTGAGCATGGAAAGACAGACTGTACTATGCATCTTTTACTTAGACTGTTCTGCCTGATTGCATCAGATCTGATCACATCTAAGTTTATACACTCTGTGGTTGTGTACCATTCAGTTTTGAGCTCTTGTCTTTTGTATTTTATGCTTGTAGAAGAAAAAGTTTTATAAAGGTACCTATGAGTGCTGAGGGCCAGGTGCGTTCTATGTTAAATGCCCACCAGCTTGCCACATTTCTTTGAAGTTGAGTTTTCAAGAGTCTGAGAATTTTATTATGGCTTGAATATTTTTTAGCTAAGGACCGTGTTCTTTTTCCTTTGGGTATAGTTCTGTAGCTTTGTTTCTGTTTCAGGCCAGGATCAGAAGAAGAATGGAAGGTTGATTCCTTCATTCCTCCAAAAAGAGGAGCTAATAAAGCATCTTCCTGCCCCACAAAAGTAAGGCCATCCAGATCTATAGCAACTGAAATGAGTGTGACCTCAAGTGGAATTACACAACTGGAATACATCCATTTGTGTCAGCATGTTGAGACCTGAATTTTGGAACAGTTGTCAAAAAATGGGAAGTGGATTGTACTTACCTTGCATTGAGAGATTTGGTTTACTTACTTAAAATCTTAACAGAAATACCAGATTTTAAACAATCAATTTATTTATCCCAATGTTGACTAATTATATGACTGGATGGCAGAACAAGATCTGGATATTTAAAGAAGCTGGAAGAAAATTATAAGTCCTCTCATTGGTGGGTTTTATTATAAAAGGGATCTTTGGTTAACACTGGCAACTTGTACTTAACAGTCTCATGAAGGTCTTGAAGCAGAAATGAGGCATAATCAAATTGATTTTACTTCAAGATGAAATGTTTTAAAATAAAGTACAACAGCATTGCTGAATGAAGTCAATAACTAACATGATTAACATTTCATGCTTAGTCAAATTTGGTAGCTTTTCTGATAGGTTTGACTTTAAGTTGTGCATTTATACAAATATTTTGTATTTCATTTGTTTTTCTTATCAGTCACTTCTGCATTCACCTGAGATATTTATCTTATTGCCTTGTTTTTAATGTACCCAAGGGAAAAATAATGTAGGCTAGTAGCCTTGTGTTAAAAGCATGACTGATGGATCTATATAAGCTCACAAAACCTTAGAGCGTTTTCAGGGATTCATCTGAAATTGGAGTTTAACAGCTCAGCTGTAACTGATTCTCCAGGTATTGGTGAAATCTCAAATCAGAATGTGATGGTCCATAATTTTTTTATAATTAAAAGTACAATTATCAGGTATGCAAATTAAAGACTGAGTTTGAGTTCAACTTTTGCCTATGGTAGAACAGATTTTTTTTTCATGCTGGATTAAACCTCAAAAACTATCAGGCTAAGAAGGAAATTTGCCTGCTGGTGAAGGCAGTGTGGATCAGTGAACAGTATGAAGTTCATTTAAGTGGAGGCTAATCAAGTTCAGCTGAATGTGAACTGTCTGAGGACCATTGCAGGCCTTATCTTTTGATCAAATTCCTTGGCCTTGTTTTCTGAAAAATAGATGTAGTTCCTGCTCAGTTTCAAAAACCTTCACAGAATATTTGAGGCATGACCACCTCAGTGGACAAGGGAAGAGCTACAGACATCATTTCTCTGAACTTCTGTAAAGCCTTTCACCCAGTCTCCCACAAAAACCTTCTTTCTAAATTAGAGAGAGATGGATTCAGTGAGGGGTCTGGTAGATGGATAAGAAAGTGTTTGGACAGTTGCTTCCAGAGGTCAAAGGCTTAGAGTCCTGATCGGCCACAGTGGCAAGTGGTGTTCCCTCAGGAGTCTGTATCGAGACCAGTATTATTTAATACCATCATCAAAGTGATCGAGTGCACCCTTGGCAGATTGGCAGATGACACCAAGCTAGGTGCTGCAGCTAACACACCTGAAGGATGGGAATGCAATCCAGAGGAGCCTGGACAAGCTTGAGAAATGGGAAATCTCATGTGGCTTAACAAGACCAAGTGCAACGTGCTGCACCTGGGTCCGGGCAGTCCCTGGTATTAAGACAGACTGGGGGATGAACAGATAGAGAGTGGTTCTGGTGAGAAGGACTTGGGGGTGCTGGTGGCTGAGAGGCTGGACATGAGCCAGCAAGGTCCACTCACAGCCTAGAAAGCCAAACTTGTCCTGGGCTGCATCCAGAGAAGTGTGGCCACATAGAGAGGGGATTTTTCTCCGCTGTTCTCTTCTCATGAGACCCCACCTGGAGTGCTACATCAAGCTTTGAGGTCCTCAGTAAAGGAAGGACTTTGAGCTGTTGGGATGAGCCCATAAGGGGTCCACCAAATTGATTAGAAGGAGCACTTCTCCTGTGAAGAAAGGCTGAGAGAATTGTGTCTGTTCAGCCAGAGAAAGAGAAGGCTTCAGGGTGTGTGTCCTTTCATTATGGAGAGAGCCTTCAAGAAGGCTGGAGAGGGACTTGTGATAAGGGGATGTAGTGATAGGACAAGGGGGAAGGCTTTCAGTCTAAGTGAAAGAGAGTTTGGATTAGATATTGGAAGAAATCCTGTACTGTGTGGATGGCCAGAGAATCTGTGGATGCCCTGTCCCTGTAAGTCTTCAAGGCCAGGTTGGGTGGCACTTTCAACAAGCTGGTTTAGTGGAAGGTGCCTCTGTCCATGGCAGGAACTAGATAATTTTTATGGTCTCTTCCAACTCAGACTGTTCTGTGATTCTCCACAAAGCCATAGTTCTGTGTCTTGCTGGCAGCTACAGTTCTCATAGCCCGCTGTACTTTTAGATTGTATCTGTAGTTATAAACAAGGTGAATGAGGCCTTGTTTTCTAGCCCTAAAAAGACTGGCATAACATGGCTTGTGACAATATGGCTAAACCTCTGTGAATGTTTTGGCTTTGTCCATGTACCTATTTGGAACAGCTTTGGCTTGAGTTATCTCTTGGACCAGTTATCTCCCAGTCTGGGCATTGACTGGGAGAGTGCTAGTTGGCAGGGCTCAAAACTCTCCTGGAGGCTGTGTTTCTTAAACACTGTGAGTGATTATGGATAGTGACTGAGTCAGTGGCCTAATCCTGCTGAGTTTACTAAATTAGGTGTAGTAATAAACCCTTTGTAAAGACCGTGTTGGAATCGATGTGTTGAAACAATCTCCTAAAGGTAATTAGTAAGTGTACACAGAATTCACATAGGAATGATTCCTGGTTTACAGATAAGGTTCAGTTAAGTGTTTCTTTGTATTTGTAAACTTAACTAATTTCATTTATCCCTTGATCAGAATAAGAGCTATATTAGTAACCACAGTGTCTTTAGATGGTTCCTATGTACAGGTCTGTAGTATGCAGGTTGTTACTGTAGCATGGTTGGAGGACACAGAGCATCTTTTACCTCTGAGCATTTCCAGCCTTTCTGCAGGCAGTCAGTGATGGGCTTAAGTGTACAGAAGGTGTACAAATCTACCCCTCAGTTGACAGGTGTTGCTTTGAGACTTTACTCTTCTTATTCAGGAATTGGTGTGTGAAAGGAATATTTTCCAAAACATTTATCTAGTAGTGAATTTCTGAGAAGAGAAGCTTATCTCTTCCAGACAGCGACTGCAGGTCTGCTTTTCCAGAGTAGGTGGCTGATGGGTACCTTGCAGCGCCTGGCAAGCTCTGAAGCCTCACATTAGCTACTACGTGACAACAAAATATCCAACTCTGATTACATTTTTAATGGATAAGAAAAGTAACTAAACTTGTTAGAAGTTTTTCTTTTCTCCCTAGGTATATTTCATGGTTGTGTCTTATTGCAATTGTTTAATAAAGCTTTTAAACTGTTTGTTGCTTCTTATCTGTTGCAAATTTGGAAGAATCCCTGATATCACTTTAAGTCAATAGAAATTGCAAAAATAGAAGGAATGACTGTGTGATAAATGTCATTCTTGCTTATATTGGATGATTTCCAGGAAACATTTATGCCAAATGATGGTGTTTCAATTATGAAAAGTACTAATATTTTCTGAAGAAATTACTTATTTGCGGGAAGCACTCAGTTCTTGAAGTCATCTGAGTCTAGGTAAATAATGGAATAGCTTGAGTAAAGATGATGTAATAATTTGTATTTGCTAAATAGTTAGAGAGGGTAGGGCTTATTTTTCCCCTTTAAATTCAGCACTACTTGGTGGACAGATTGCACATATGGAATCCAATGGGCTTGTTGACTGTCTCAGCTTCTGCAGGTACCAGCCAAAGTATAAAAAGAAGGTGTCAGGGGTTATGTCCATGAGAAGTGCTTGGTTACTGGAGTTCCCCAAGGTAGTTTGGTAGCCTCCATAAAGACATCGAGTATAGCACAAATCCTACTGGGGATGAGTTTAGACTTTCTTTAGTAGTGGCAGATGGTGGAACTGTTCAGTTTATTTGTTCACAGTTTACTGTTTAAAAACTCTGAGTGGTGTATTTCGTTAAAAAGGTGTGGGAAGGTGCCAAAGAATGGAGAATGGGGCTGATAAGTAGGGAGGGAGTGGTAAGTAGAGGTAGTGCAGCACAAGTGCAGGTTTGGAGGAAAGAGTGAAGGGCAAGGAAGTTTAATGGAGATGAGAAGAAAAAGATTCTTACAAGGATTCAAGAGACTGAGTAGGATTCAGGGAGACACTTCAACCCAGGGAGACACTGAAGACAAATTATCTGGAAAATAAAGCTGGATGAAAGAGAGAGTTGCTCTTCTCAGTGGTATGTTCAGGGAAATTCTGTTGAACCTTGCCTATCTTCAGTTTTGACTTTATGATATGAAAAACTGGGACAATAACAAGTAAGGGGAGATTGTAAGTTTAGGTGGTTGCATCTCCCTAACTCCTCTTCATTTAATAAATTGACTATTGCATTGCTCACATTCCAGACTGAGATGCTTATTGGAAAAGGATTGCTTATAAAAGATGTTTTTTTTAACTGCCCCTACTTCTCAAGTAATTGTTTATGGCTTTTTGCTCCTTCTTAGATACAGTCATATACATGAGTATTAACTTCAGTGGTGCTTGTGTAGATTATTCTTTTTCCAGAGTCCAGTTATCTTTTTTTTTTTTTTGAATGATACCTTATTGTGTGACTGTTCTCACTGATTTCACCTGAATTACTTAATTAAGAAGTAACAAAACAACAGAACGAAAGGATTTATCTCAGTTTATCTAGAATAAGTTTTTGTATTTCTTTAATGATAAAAGGACTCAGTTGCAAGATTGATTGCTGTGGTGTTACAGAAAACTTGGTATAGATCTCATCCTAACTCTCAAGGCTGCTGCTATTTGGAATTCTTATCCAAAATTGCTTAATGGCATTTTTGTTTGTTTCCATAGGCAATGTTCAGTCTCTGCATGGTTGAGAGTGAAGCTGATGAGGTGAATTTACATGGTGTCACAAGCCTCGGTTTAAAACAGGCCCTGGACTTTGCATATACTGGACAGGTATTGTACAGCTCTTCAAATTAAGAAACACAATCAAAAGCAACTGCAGTAAAAACTGAGTATGACCTTTTTAGAGATATGAGATACTAGAAATATTTTTCTTGTGCACTGCTTAATACAAGGTATTTTGATTTAACAGATCTTATTTTTCGTATACTGTGGTGCATTTTTTCTTTAGAAGGATTGTTTAATTTAAACACTGTTTTATGTGCATCATTGTCAGGTAGGGAGCCATGTAGGGCTTGCAAGCCTTTTTTATAGTTGCCAGACTATTCATAAGATCTTAATGTGAGTTGAATCTGCTTGTTAAACTAAATGTAAAGTGTTTCCCTTATACTAAATATTTATAAACTGCTATTTTTGACAAACTGTTATTGAGAGGAAAAGTAGTCTCTTACTCTCTGGACAGATGCAGTTGAGGCATCTTTGGAAATGCTTATAGGTACTATACATCTTCATTTTGATCCTCTTTATGACCACAGGTTAGGTATCGTGTTATGGAACTTCAGAAAATGCAGAGTGATGCTCCTTTTCCCTCTGCCCCTTGCCAAAAAAGCCCCCCAAAACAAAACAAAACAAAACAAAACAAAACGAGAAGTATTTGTGACCAGCCATATGTCTGCACTGCATGCTTGGAGAAGAGTGTTGCTGTGTGACTTTGTCTCACTTCAGAGTTCATGGATAGTGAGCTCAGAACACCCAGCTATTTTTGCTTTGGACTTTAAAATTCTAGATGACTAAACTATTTCTGGAATATCACTACAGCAGTTGAATCCATTGACGCACTAGTGAGGTTTATTAGTTAATTTTGAAAAGGAAGGCTTAAAAGCATATTATGAAATTCTAAAGAGTTGTCGGGTTATAAAAATTTAAGGCATCTGCTTCCATACTGTGAATTGATTATATGGCCTAATGTAGGTTTTTTTGTTTGTTTGTTTTTCTTTTTAAAGGAAATTAAGTAGAAATAAGGAAAAAAAAAATCTGTTTTAAAGGAGCTGTTTTTGTCAGCAGCCCAGAAAACAGTTATGCTTTAGCAATGGTCTTAGAGACTAGCATTTGAATTTCTTTGAAAAAATTTGAGTTTATGCTGTTTTGGAAAACATAATTTATTCAAAGATATCTTTGATATAAATGATAAACAGAGATGCCATACTATATTAGTGAATTAGCTGAAGAGCTCAGTACATGATTTGTCATTGGTATGCTTTTTTTTCTTTCAGTTGAAAACTTTTGTTGAAAATTGAATTTATGTGATAAAAATGAAAATGTTAGGTACCTATACATCATTGTATTAGTAATTTAAAACAATAGATTGATTATTCGGAAGAGAAAACTCTGGTTAAATGAAAATATATTTTCAGAAGACAGTATGTAATTGATTTCTATCTGACCCACCCTATGTGCTGTGATTATAGGTATTCCCCATCTTTCTGCAAAATTCAAAGTCTAACAAACCCATGTAAAAAGCCTTAAGAGCCTTTGAAAGGATGGATATGTTTTTTTTGTAACCCTGCAAATGACCCCAGGTTGCTTCCAGGGTGTTTCCTCAGATCCCTAGGAAATATGTACCTTCTGTCCTTGGCCCTTTAGAGGCTTTTGAGTCTTTCATTTTCAGGCATAACCTACTTTGAATAAAGGAGTGGGTTTCCTGAGTTAAATATAGATGTGCATATATGTTGCTCATACATACAAGTGATTATCAGGCGAGGCTTGCTCTGTGGTGTCTGTCAGATACATCAAGTGCTACTTTGATGCACAGACAAATGAGAAGGATTTTGTAGGAGTTCTCATGTAAAGGTGCCTTTGAAGCACAGCTCAGTGAAATGTGGGTCTGAAAATTAGCAGTGTTGCATTTCCCTTTCATCCTTGGAATTCTCTTCTGGCACTGTGTTTGTATGTATTGAACATTGCTTGTCTTCTGACTCAGAATGACAGAATCTGGGTGACCATTCCAAGGTAGAGAGTAGGTGTAATCCACAAAGGCTATTAATAAATAACTGGATTATTCCATGCTTACATCAGGGAGTTCTGAAAACACTATTGTCTTTAGCTTGGTTTGCAAACTCTTCCTGTTTTTAAAAGACAAAAAAAAAAAATATTTTTCAGTTTTCAATCCAAAAGTCGCTTGTGCTAAATATAAACTTATATTGCTCTGAAAGTGTGGGTATCAAGATGTGATCTAAAATACCCCTTAAAAGTGAAAACCATGAACTCTCTCTTTTTTTTTCTTTTTTTTTTTTTTTTTTTTTTTTTTTTCCCTAATCATATTTAGCCAAAATGTTAGTTAAAAAAAATTGATATTTCTCTAGGTAATATTGTGGAACTCCCTAAAATGGCCATATCTAAACAGATAGTTAGATATTAGTTGCAGCTTTCTTCTTTTTATTTCTTCAATATACTGCACTTACATTTGGCATGTTACACTTCAAATTGAGTGCAGCTTTCTGTGTAACCTAATATACTGGAGACATCTGGTGGAAATATTTAATAGTGCACAATGACAATATTTGATGCCTGCAGTTTATGAAAGTTATTAAAATGAAGAAATTTAATTTTTAGGATGACCATGAAATCTGAAATTAAACTCTGTAATCTTTGCCTTTTTTTGTTAATTTGAAATCTTCTTGCAGACTTCAAATACAACCTTCATCTTCCTGTCTACTTAGGCAGACAGTAATTGTTATTACTGTTGAAAATATTCTGCTTTTTACAAAAAAAGTTGATTGTTCAGAAGTTAAAGAACGTTTTAAAACTCAAGTATAAATAATCTAACTCCAACTGAACTAATCTATTACTATGGTCCTTAATAATCACGAAGAAAGAAATTTTGGTACAGAAATCATTAAAAACTGACAAAAGGAAGGGCAGTTGACTTTGATTTTGTTCTTTTTGTTCAGTAATCCTTTAATAACAAAATTTTCAGCAAAAAATGTCTTAGATATGTTTCATCTTGTCCTTAAGCATTTTACTATGTAATCCCCATATTCAGAATTCAGAGCTACAGCTCTTTTCCTGGTGTAGCTGCTGTATCCTTTCTTCCCAAAAGGGCTTTAAGGTCATTCTCTTTTACTTCATAGCAGTGGTAAACCCAGGCCAGAGTCTCAGTGAGTGGATTACTCACCCTTCCTTCTCACAAGGGCATTTTGCAAGTGTCAGATGTGCCTTGGAAGGGAGATGGATCAAGTACAATCAATTTACAACTTTATGTTTTAGAATACTCATATAGAGATGAATTTTTGGACAAAGACTTCGGAGCTCACCATTCCTGCTGTCAAAATAAGAGCCTTAATCATTCTGTCAGAGACTTGTGGGCATTGTTGTCTACTCTTTTTGACTACTTTTTTTAATTTTAACTCATTTGTTAGAAAGGGACATAATCTAACTTGGAGGAATGGGATAGCCACTAAATAGGCCGGTGTAGTTGGCTAACAAGTCAGAGGAGCACTGGCTTTAATTTGCAGTGAATGATTGTGATCTTAATTCCACAAAAATACAAGTACAGAGTCCCATGCATGTTGAAATGCTTCAGACTTGGATCTTTCTTTTTTGTTAATATGTTTTATCATATGTCTTTAAGCTATGATAACAAATATTCTGCATTTAGATAGAATTTTATTTGAGGACCTCAAATCACATTCCAAAAGCAAGTAATCCCTGTCCTTATTTTGTTGCATCACAGACAGGAAATTAATTTGGGAGAAAATAATTTTCCAAAGACAACACAACACAGCTCACTAGTGGCTTCTTAGTGCTTAATACCAAGTTCTCCTAAATCCCGTTTTCCTAAGTGGCTGGTCTGTTTTCCCCCTTAAATGCTAATATTTTCTTTCTGTTTTAATAGAAATTACATCTTCCTTAAGTTATAGTATTATCCTGAATTAGTAAAGCTGAAATGAAAGAATTTGTGAGGAATTTTGTATGAGGCTTTTAATGTTCAGCTCTATCTCCCAAAGTGAGTTTTGGGGTGATTTGTCCTGTGATGCCTTCTTAGCCCAAGATCAACACAGCTTTACCTCCTAACTATGGCATGTTGTAACATTTCCTTTTATTAAAAGCCACATACAAATGCACTTATAAATTATTAAAAAATAGGCTTTAAACTTTGCATTATTAGCATATTTAATGGGTTTTATTTTACTCACAAAGTGTTAATGTAGCAGCAGTGTTTCAACAAATCCAGAACTTCATTTTATTTCCAGGTATGTTGCTCCCAATATTACTTTAGTGCATTAGTAGTGTGTCAAATTTAACTATTTCCTTTACTTTGTATTCAGTTAGTTTGAAACCTGTCATTGTCTTAAAAGCTATTATTACTTTATCAAACAGGTTTCAGGAATTGGTAGAGTACCATCACCTGGTTTTTCAAAATCATGCACACAAACCTCTGATAAGTTAAAGTATTATCTTACAGATCCTTTTGGAAATTATTCTTTTAGCTTTGTTATTTCTTTAACAAAAACCATGGAAGTGTAAAAGATCATCTTAGATAGTAAAGAAACAGTAGAAATAATTGTTATTTCTAAGTACAACTATTTCTCCTTATAATATCTTTGATTCCTTTGTAGAATCTTGGCTTTCATCTCTCATAAACTCCCTTCCTCATCTGACGTTGACAGTTTTTCTAGTGATCATCCAGTATTTCATCTGCCATTTTTAGTTAAGACCAGGGAAAGGCAGCTTTCTTAGTGCCCCTTATAATCCTCCCTTGTGGATAGAGGTGTATTGCAAAGCAGTGTTCTAATAGTTGATTTTCTTGGGTAAGGGACCTACTGCATCCTGTGCACATCAGTTCCACTGGCTGCTTTTAGATTAAAATGAATCAATTAAATTACCTGCTGTCCCTAGCAGAAGTGACTTCAGCTCTTTTCTACTGGGGACAATATGCCAAAGTCATGGATAACTGAATACAGCGAGTCTGTCTTACTGTCAATACTTAATATAATTTTCCAATGCAATTTCAAAGCAAAAGATGTGAATTTGATACTTACATTTGGGCACTTCCTTTTTCACTTTCTCTCAGGATAACCTTGTTTCTGTATCTAGCACTAGGTTACAGCTACTAGATCCTAGGTTCACAGTTCAGCTACAGATTGCCTAAAAGGCTTAGACTAATACAGAGCTCTAATTAACTCACTTCATGCAGTTCATTGTAGAGAAAATTAAATATTTCACTTTATTTGCTCTGGACAGGAGTTAAGCTAGGGACAAGACAGCTTTTTCTAGTGCTGAAAGTGATTAAAGTAATGAAACACCTTCCCAAAGAATGGTAAATTTGCTTGGAGTCTTGCTTATCCAAACCCTCTTTAATTATAGTAATGGTACTTCATAATGGTGTGAAGTTATGTCAGGGAAAGTTCAGGCTGGACGTAATGAAAAGGCAGCAGGTTGCTGGAACAGGTTCTCCAGGGAAGTGGTCATGACATCAAGCCTTGTCAGAGTTCAAGAAATGTCATGTGCTTAGTTTTGGATAGTCCTGCAATTAGCAGGGAGATAGGACAAGATGATCTGTATGGGTGCCTTCCAAATTGAAATGTTCTGTGATTTTATGATGTGTGTGCTGTGTGTTTAACATGGACTTTTTTTCTAATTTTCTGGAAAAATATTATGATATATCAGAGAAATGCTGGTCATGATGCTTTCTGGCATTGGCTAGTGAGACATCTGGATTTTGTAGCAAGTGCTATCAAACATTGTGTGCCAGGGCTTTGGGCAGTTGCCTGCAGGGGACTAGAAGAACATTCTTCCCTCACTTTTTTGAAGCAGCACTTGTCAATGTGTAAGGAGCTCAGTATTCAACTGAATCATGAATGAACAGGGAGACAGGCAGAAGTGCCATCTGGTTGAGAGTGAAATGCAGTCTAAATTACTTTAAAAGAAAAGTTAAGGTGTTTGATTGCTCTCAAGCACACAGAATGATCTCCATCAGGCAAAAACAACTGATACTTGTGTTTGATGCTTGTCTTGTTCAAAATGCTGATCACTGCAAGTGGAGTCAAGGAGGAATTTTCTTTTTCATCAGAATGCCAGGAATCTTAGAAATTTTTTTTCTTGTTTTCTGTGTTAAATTCAATACAGTTTACTTTCTAGAATTTTCTGACAGGGCTGCATATTTCCTTACTGTTGGAAAATGGGACTTAGGAGAACTTGGTGTTAAGCACCAAGAAGCCACTAGTGTGCTGTGTGTCTTTGGAAAGTTATTTTCTCTCAAATTAAATATGACTGAATATTTCCTTACTGTTACAGCACAATACTGGTGTATTTTTAATGTGAATCATGCCACCATCTCACTTTTCCATTGTCCCACAAACAGCTGTATGGAAATGAGAAAAATATGGGGGATATATGAATAGCTGGAATGAAGGTGATAAAAGTGCATCTTCAACCTCTCGATCTTTGTCTGAGTATGCAGTTTAGCCTTCTTAGGGCTAAAGTAGATATTGTTTAGTGTCTTTAAAAATGTGTGGATTAAATATAGTGGCCTGCAGTGTTCAGAGAATAGAATGTTCTAGTTGTTCTTTCCAGATATAAACCTCATGAGACTCCACAGAGGTGATAATTAATCTGGATCTTGCCTTCTCCCTCAGGCTGTAAGTTGCCTTATTGGAAAGGACAGTTTAAGGAGTTTCCTTTTCATTCTTTTTTGGCTGTTACTGTCCTCTTTCCTCTGACCTTAGAATTTTTTTTTAGGCCTGTAGTTCTTTGTTGGCTGTAGGAGAGTGGGTACAGGAGTTATTAAAGGAGTATGTGGAGGTGAGGCTGAGTACTTGTTCTTAGGAAAGGTTGGTGGTTCTTATACATTCTGTTGCCACAAGTCTGAAAGAAGATTGAAGAGGCAAGATATATGATACCAGTTAAGTATTTTCCCATGCTTACCCACTGTCCTAAGGTGTTAGAGAGGATGCAGATTGAGCTGGGAAAGGAAGAGAGAAATCTTATGGTAAGAGGGAATAAATTCTAGTTTTGAGCTGCTGGCTGGAGGGTAAAAATATGGGGCAGATTGTTAAGGCACATGTGTTCCTGTAATAATGGGGCTGGTTATAAAATTCCCTTTTCTGCCTCAGTATAATGCTTTACAAGGTCAGGTTTAATTTACAATCTTCTACTTTTGCAGAAATACTTTGTGGATACATTGCAGAAAGCTTAAGTGGATAAATTCCCAGATTAAAATTGTGTATCTAAAAATAGTGGATGTAAGAAATTGTGTAATCTGCCTTTCTGGATCTTGTGACCTTAGCATTCTGTTACAAACAGCCAAGTTTTGCATTGCTTGAATCCCTTGGTCTGTGGATCTGACCACAGTAGGAACCAGACTGTATTTTGTGCATCCTCTCTGGAGGGTTTGTGGCATGGTGGAGAGTAGAAAGACTGCTTTGAGGAACAGGTTTCCTGTTTGAAAACAGTCACTGTAAGAACAAGGTAGTTTGTCAAAGTAGATCAGTTTGAAAATGAGCAGTATGTCAGGCTTGATGGCTTAGGAAAGGAAGTTACTCATGTATCACAAGATCTGCCTGTTGTATACAGTGAGAAGTTGAAGGTATAATGAAAATCAACCCTTAGAAATACGGACTAAATAGAGGGGTGATTGTGAGATGCAGCCAGGTGCAATACCTGAATTGCATCTAATTAATGTAAAAATATTACAACAACCAGTCTAATATAGCCTGTGTTGTGAGAAAGCACATTCTTCACTGGTGAAGGCTGCAGCTTTTGTCTGAATTTGATGAGTCCAAATTACTCTTCAGTTTCTGCCCCAGTAATTATGCCTCATAATGCTTGGATTGAGGATGGATTACAGAGAATGATTAAGCTTCTCTCTATTTATTCGCATTAAAATTTTAATGATGAATTTTGAAGTTGTGAATCCAAAGTAAACCTTAGTTTCACTTTCCTTAATTTGCAATAAGCATCATTCTGTAGACTTCAGAGCTATTGTTTTGAGAGTTAGACAAGCAGAGGAGAGTCGGTCACTGTGTGTACTTGTGGTGTGTATTTGGTGGTATTTATATGCATTTACTGTTAATATTGAGCTGGAAGGCCTGTATAACATACATATATTTATATGTATAACATATAAATACCTATGCTGGTAAGTAATAAAAACCAAACAATTGCTTTAGTGTATAAAAGCTCAAAGGTGTGGAATAATTGTGAATTACTCCAGTTTCAGTAGAAGGAAGTAGAAAATATTACAATATTTTCTTCCTTCTTTACTTGGCATTTTCTTTCCCTTGTGCATTTCCCCAGCATAAACTTTCCCAATGGTGAATGCTTAGCAGAGATGAATTAGTATTTTTGCCTATATCCAAATGAGTATTGAATGAAAGTTCAGATAATTCCATTTAAAGCAGAGTTTTGTGAAGAGATAAACTAGACTTTCCTCCGTTATCTTGGGAAACACAAAAGTGAATCTGTTTCCTCAGTGGGATATAGGTTGCATGGTATAGGAGGGCTGTACAAAAGTAAGAACATGGAGAAAATACGTCTGCCACCTTGAAATGAACTTTTGTTGCTGACTTCATGCAAATCACCTCTAGACAGTAGCTAGCCACCCTCTTTGCCTCTTGTCCTACTTCTTATCTCATAGTGCTACTAGTATTATTTGTAAATTGATTGCTGTAGCTTTAAAACACAATAATATCATCACAGTTAAATATAGTTTGTCTATGCCTACAAGGTACTAATCTTCTTAGGGTTCTGGTTCTCTGGCTGACACTTATTAAGTAACATGCCATAGGGATGGCAGCTTCCTCAGTGTCAATCATGTCTGAATAAAAAACATTGCAAGGTCTATAACAGCTTGTTTATTTTGACCTTGAGTTCTCACTTGAAAATACTTGAGAGTGAGATGCTTTTATTTTTTGTTGTTTTTTTTAATATCTATGTCTGTTGGAGACATTTTTGCAACTGAAATCCATTCTAGCTTTCTGTACAACTATCTCTCATCACACATAGCAATCTCAGTAGCGCCAGAAAAAAACCTGGGTTGTGCTGGGCCTGATTCTCATTTACATTAGGATCCTTACATGGATTTCTGGCTAGATAAAGAATCTTCATATTTTATACAGTATGTAAATGGCATCTAATATTCACTTAAAACCTTGTATTAATAAATGTGGGGATTTGCAGAAGTATTAAGGATGTCATACACTGCCAGAACTCAATGTAAATGAGTTCTTGATATAAGCAAGAAAGTTCGTGATATAAGCATTCTCTCCTCCTCCTAATCTATGCTTTATGTTGGAGATATTTCATGGTTTTGATTGAAGAAATGCATACACTTTTTTTTCATTTTCCTCAAAAATAGTTAAAATACAAAAGATGCAGTTGAGTATCTTTCCTTTTTTTCCCCCTTATTCCGCTGCATATGAGGTATACAAATAAAACTGAATTGTGTGGGCAAGAAGAGAAGGATCTGAAAGCAAGCTTTACTTCCCTTTGGAGCAGTGAGAGACTGACCTCATGTGGTGTGAAACCAAAGTTGCCAGGGGAAGTACAAGGATAAAACTGTATAATGCAAACATATTTGAAAATTTAATTTTTCTCATGTATTGCTGATTTTTTTTTGGAAGTTGCACTACTTAAAAAATTTTAGTCTGGATAGTCTGTAGTCTGATTGCTAATAAGAAGTTGATTAGTGTCCATGTTCCCAAGGACATTTTTGTATCCCAAAAGGGATGCTCTAACAAGCTGACCCCCAGACAGTGGTCTGTGAGCTGTGGCCCAATTATCCTTACTGCTGCCTGTACATGATTTTAATTGAAATGAGTAGGAGTTTCACGTGAGCAAGCAACTGAATAGTCAGTCTTGGTTTCCAAGCCCTTTCTGGCACTTCCCCAGCAACATGCTCGTTGTGCCTTCAGAGCCTTGCTCTCTAAAATGAAGACAGTGGTTATGAAAATTATAAAGTGACTCTAGGCAGAATAGGCAGGGTGTTCCTGGTGTATATATGTTTTAAATGCATGAATAATATTAATAGAGGAGATTTCTAAGTCAATTCTATTGGCCTGATTCATCAGTATATGTGGAAGGATTTAAGTATACAGATAACAAAAGGAGGTTCTGTTATTTTGAAAGTCTCCTTAAACAGCACACATTTAATTTCAAAGAATTTTGGGGGTATTATAACTTCAGGACACTCCCAGGAAAAAGAAAATAACCAAAAAAAGTTTAAAAATCTTTTGGGAAATTCAGATGAACTTTAGAAAATCTCTCCCTATTCTGTAAAGACTTCTCTATATGCTTAATTGTATTCTGCTCTTTATGTTGACTTAAATATCTGAAATAACAAAGGTCTTTAATATTTTCTACAAGTACTCTGAGTACATCTTCCAGATGACAAACCTTCCATTTTCTTCTTTACAGATCCTCTTGGAACCAGGGGTGATACATGATGTCCTAGCAGCTGGGAGTCATTTGCAGCTGCTGGAGCTTCTCAGTTTATGTTCTCACTATCTCATTGAGGTGAGGCTTTTCGGCCTGATCAGCTGTTTCTGTTTGGTACTCTTTTGTTTCAAGCCAAATTTCAGTAGGAGACTATTAGTGCAATACCTGGTGTAATCTAAATGGCAAATACCAAATTCCAGGAGATCTGAATTTTGGGTGTAATTTGGATTTCAATTTATGGTAGATGCTTTATCCCTCCATCCATTTTGTCCATGTCATTCCTGAAAACAAGAATGATCCACTGATTGCTATCAGCACATGTGAGTTTGATTCCCCCTTTTACCAGGGAATTTGCTTTCCTCTACTTCAGTGTACCAAATGTAAAGATATTTCCCTGTTGGGATCATGGGTATTGTGACAAATTAAGACATCTAATTCACAGCAGAATATTGATGTGTATTCCAGGGCACTACAGCCTCTTACTGAAGGAATAGGGTTTATTATAATGGCACCTTATTCTCAATAGGCCTTATGCCTATAATGTCAAGGTCTTTATCAAACAAAAAATTTGAGTTGCAGTAAAGTTGCTTTTTTTTTTTTGTGCTTGGCTTGTATAGGAAATGGGCTATGATGACAGCAAGAGCACGGCTTTGACGGGTATCTGTGAAAAGCCTTCTAAAAATAAAACGGCAATATAGCAGTTCTACAGAACTGTTTCCTCCTCTTGGTAACTTTTCAGCACAGTTTCTGAAATCAGATGTGTTAACTGCACCTGGGCAACACTTGGGCATGGAGATGCACATCAGCACAGCGCTCTTAGTGTGCTCTTGCCTTCCAACAGTGTAACTGCCTTTGAACAGTTGGAGTGTGCTTGGCAGCACGCTGAGCTACTGAGTACCAGGGGCATGCCGGATCTCGTGTTAAGAACTTCAGGATGTACTTGAAGGCTTTGTGTCTTACAGAGAAAGAATCTGTTCTGAGTGTTAACCTTAGGAAACCCTTCAAAATGTATATTCAGATAATAAGGTGGTACTCATTTGTGTATTATAAATTGATTAGAAACGTAAAGGAGCTGACAGAGTGCTGCAATTGGTATATATTTATTTTTTTTCAGGAATGCAAGGAGAGATTTAATTTTCCTGAGAAAAAAAGGCATGGGTTGTGATGGCAAACATGGTTGGTTTGAGGAATAAAAACTGTGAGATATCAAATAAGCCACAAACCCATTTGACCTATTAATTGTCAGGCACGGAGGGCGAGGGGTTACTGTAGTGAGAAAGATGTAAATGTAATACTGGTAATCATATACAATGTATTTAATGGTCCTCAAACAAACCAGTCAGTGTATGTCTTTGATGCTTATGTGGCTCTTACTTTGTCAGAAATTGAACAAAAGAGACTACTGCAGCAAAGAAGCTATAGAAAATATTAAAGAGTAGGAAAAGTTGTTTTTTTTTTGTTGTGTTTATCAAGTAAGGGTGTGAGAGGATGTAGGAAGAGGAGGTATATACTCAACATAAATTCTTGTGCTAACTTTTTTCTATTACCTGTGTTGAGTAGCTTCTGGTATTTGTAGCTCTTCTCTTAGCACCTTCTTAATACTTTTAATCCCAAGGCCATTGCAGGGGAAAGACAGACAACTACAGTCAGCAGTGCTTTGAATCTTGTCCTTAATGTGCAAGCTATAGTCAATTATTTAGGAATAGATTGCTGATGAATTAAGAAAATAGACTAACACCAAAATCACACCAGCCCCATAAAAAACCCAACAGGTTGGACTGAATAAGTATTTCTTCCAAATTATTCTGTAATTAACAGACCAGTAAAAATTCTCTGAACATGACAGTCAGAGAAACTTCTAGGTTGGAAAAGCCCTTTAAGATGATGTCTAACTGCAAAATAATTTGCAAAAGAATCAGAGGCATTTAAATTCCTCTCCTGCTATTGCTTTTCCTGTTGAGCTCATGTCTTTTGATGCATTTTATCTCATGCATATGTTTATTTGCATGTTTTTTCTCTTTCTACTTACAAGATTACCCTGAGTCATAGAAACCACAGCTCTGTGGCCTGCAGTTGCTGTAGGATGTGTGAAAGATGTGAAAAAGCACTGTTGTACCCTGAATAGTGTGCCAGGGTAGGACAACTGGAGCTACACTCTTGTAAAAATTAAGAGGAAGTGGGACCCAGTGTCCAGATTTACAGTAGGGGAGGTAGGGAATAAGGTGGTGGATGAAGAATAGGAGAAAAAGGAGGAGAATGTGTATTGGAAGACAGAAAGCAGTGCTAATTCTGTAAACTATTTTTGAATCAGGGTCTCATTGTAAAGGTTTGGAATCTGCATTCACATCTGTGGGGTGGCTGTAGCTTACATCATGTTGGGATTTAGGCTGTATTTTACTCTTTTTGCAGTATTTATTTTACCAAGTTCACCTCAGCGAGGCATACATGTGGACAGATTTGCAGTCAGAACAAATTGCAGTAAGAATTTACCTGTCTTTCTTGTTTTTAAAGTTGCAGTCCATGCAAGTAATCAGCCTTGAGTAGTTGCTGTAAGTCTTTTTAACAGAAGCCAACAAGGTATTGCACGTTAAAACAGCAATATCTTTCAGGTCCAAACTAATTAAATATGTTTCTGTTCTACGTATTATTGTGTGATTTTAAAAAATAGCTCTTGCCTTATATTAGTATTATCTGCAAATGAAATCCACGTAGTTAAGGAAGGCTTCCTTAAAACCACTTATCCTCTCTGCAGTTGGTAACTGGGGCATCTTGTCCCAGGTGCTGTGATACAGATGCTGGAAAGGGAATAGTGCTTGCCCTTTCTCTTTTCTTTGATGAATGAGTGTGCCAGAATTCTTCATTTACAGTGCTACTGAATTACTTTCATGCTGTTTTGAGTTGTTCAGATATCATGAACTTAGCTTAGTTTAGCCTAAATTCAGGACGTACAGTGTGTAGGATCTAGCTGTCATTTATTGTTGTGTGATGATGACACAGAGTTTTAACTTGTTAGGATTGTCTTTAACTGTTTTGATTAGACCAAGCTTTTCTTGTATGAGTGCTGCTCTTATTGTTAGCACTTGTTCCAGCTCTTCTCTAGATGTTCCAGCCTGACAGTTCATTGGCACAATCTTGAACAGTTTCATCTCTTTTTGATACTTTTATCTGGAACCTGTAATAATTCCATGCATTTCAATGAGGATGACTTTTTTTTGCTACAAATGCAGTTGGCATTGCCCATTCATGTGTCTGTTTCAAGGCACATTGGTAGTCTACGAGGTTCCAAAGAATATTGTAATGGTCTGATTCATCTAAGATGATTGCTGAAGTGTCTGATTGTCAAGAATTATTTGTAGTTCATTGGGGACAGAATAATTTCCAGCCAATGCTGACTTTTATAATGACTGGTCTTCAAGGAATTTCATCTTGGTTGTCTCAGAATTAACAAAATGTTATTTTGGCTATGACAGATCCTTTCTTACAGACTAAACAGCTTGGAGGACTTTAATTTTTTGATTAATTTCAAAAAAAATTTCTGTAACAAATTGTTTAAATTGCATTTATGGAAATTTTTTTAAAGAGTTCTCAATCAAATGAATAACAGGAAAAAGGCAAGGAACATTTTCTCCCTACCCTTAATTAGGTAATGCAGTGGAGGTTTCTGACAACACTGCTAGTTTATTAAATGCATTTTATCATCTACAAACTTCTCATTATCAAATGTTCTGTAGTATCTAATGTTGAATCAATATTTTCATTTGAAAACTCATGCTCATTTTAGATTGATAATTTATTAGTTTTTATTTTACAACTGTGGTAAATCATTTTCTTTATTTGCAAACAAGAGAAATGCCCAAGTATTCCGTACTTTAGGTCTTAATTCCAGCTTTGTGTAGTGCAGACTTCTCCCCCCATATCAGTGTTGCCATACCTTGAATTATGATTATTCCACAGCCTCTGCTGTTTGGGGGTTTTGTTTCTAGCTTCATTTGTAGAAGGGGACTCTTTTGAAGCATGCTGATGTATTTTATTTGAGATACATACATATTCATGAATCTCTCATGTCATCTGCATAATTCTCAGGTACATTAAACATTGAAACAAGGCTTGTAAGCGCACACATCTGTCTCAGGCTGAACAAACGGTAAGGCAATGCGATTTTTCTTAACTGCTACAGAGGTGTGGGAGAGCTAAAGACTTGAACTTTGTGTACCTTCAGTGGCACTGAGGTCTGTGATCACTCACACAGCATTTGCTTGCTGTGTGCACATCCAGTTCTCTTAGGTTCTTGTTTCCCAAGTTCCTCCTCCAGCTCAGATGCACTGTCAGTTTTGGCTGAGGTTTTTCAAAGGAGGCTAATGCAGAGAGCTGCAGCCAATAGGCAAACTTTGAAATATAACAGGAATGGGTTATGGGTCTGAGTATCTCATTTCCCTTTTAAAAGTGGATCATATTTGCCATATGACATAGGAGAAAGGAAGAGATAGCTAGTTAAAGGCATTAAATGTGGTGGACATATGAAAATGTACTTTTTAAATTGAACTGTTGGTATTAGGTAGTATGTTTGTGATGATCTGTTTTTGCACTTTAAAGCTTGTGAATGTTTTTTCTGAAGGATACATTACAACTTTTTTCTCATGCAAGAGAATAAATGTATTAAAACCTTTACTCAGAACATAAATATGTTTGTTTCATGAGTATGTCTTAGTTACATAACTGGTTGTAGATCTAAGAAGTTTTTGTCTTTTTTCTCAACTGTTTGTGTATTCAGTACCAGAGAGCCACAAACTGCAAATTATTTCAACAATCAAAGAGTCTTAATAAGGAAGGAATGCTATTGAGAATATAAGTTTTTAATGGAATTTCCTTCTACTGATCAACATCAGCTCAGTATTGTGTGGGTAGTAATTGGTTTTTAAAGCAGAGGTTGATTTCCACTGGTATTCAGAGATCTGGGATATTGAACTGTCCATAATTGAAATCTTAAAGCTAAGTGATCTTTCTGTTTATTCTGAAGTACTTTTTTTTTTTTTTTCAGTGGAATTCTAGGTATTAGAATTAGTACCTGAATTACATTTAAGGTGTAATAGTTGTGGGTGAGGAGTTTAGAAGTTGCAGAACAGTCCAAAGCATTTCTGATTGGCAGGATGTGGCATGACTGTTAGAGAGCATTTATCCCTTTAATTTTTTGCTGCCAGATTAGGCAACTTTTGTGAAGAACAGATGAAGTTTACACTCTGGACAGAGTCTGGGACATCATTTATGTTATGTGTATTGGTTGGACAGTAGCCTAGTTTCAGTACAGACTTATTTGAAATGACTGTCCTTGTACATAATGCTGGAAATGATTTCTTATTCTCGCAGTTCCTCGGAGGAGCAGGTATAGTACACAAGAGCAGTGATGATCCTGATTGCCACTTAAGTTACTCTGACTTGTAAAAATTTTTCTTGGGATCCTAAATATTTTTGTTTGAAGTGAACTTGAGAGTTTGATGCCAATTTTCCCATTATTTTTAAGTGCATTAAGTTCCCTGCTAAATGGTAAATGTAACAGGTGACTTTTTAGAAACTTCATTACATTAAAAGGAACTCTAATACAGGTATATGTGTTTGCTTGCTACTGATGTCAGTCATACCATCTTTAAAGACAGCTCATTTAAGTTAAAAAGGAAAGAACATTTTAGGTGAGTGACAAAAATAAGCCTGAGGACAGCATTGTACAACTGCAGTCAACTGTAATTTTCTTGGAACTGCCTCTGTACTGTCCCTCTCTGGATTCTTGTATACAAAAGCAGACAGTGAGGAGGATCAGACCTGGAATGTAAAAATTAGATTAATCAACTCATAAATCCTCCTGGAATAATTCATGGTAATGATTGAAGCAGGCAAATTGTCTTGGGTAGAGGCATTTGATTTGTAATCTTGTACTGAAATGGTCGATTTAGGCTTAAAAACCAATTTTTTTTCCTGGTGTACAAATGCCAAATGATCTAAATATTTTCTTATTCTAATTTTAAAGTATTTGAAGGTGTTGTAGATTGAAATATGCTACTGTTTTTAAGCAGAAAAAGCCACAAAAGAATTTGTGTGTGAAATTAAAAAGAGGCGTGTGCATGGTTTATATATGTGGGTAGGCCAGAGCTTCAAAGCTATTTATTTTTCTTAAACCAAACTTCTCCATTTGGAATGGTGCCAATGACAATCCCAACTTTCAAGATAAACTCCTTCAGAGATGAATTAATTTGTACACCAGAGATTGAGAGCATCACCTTTGTATTGCTAGAAGCCCCAGATCAGTTGGGATTTTAGCTCCTGGGTTTTTCATATAGAGTGAATTAAACTGCTGGAAAGAAAATCTAAAGGTCATCTAGCAACCAAGGCTTGCTTTTTTTTAACTAATACAGAGTTTTTAATCTAAGTACATGCATGCACACTCTGCACACTCCCCTCAATCCCCCAGAATTAGTCACCACCAGCAAGCTTAACTCTACCAACTTTATCCTGTGGTGAAGTTACCTTCCCATGCTAAGAATACAAAGTAGACAAAAATAATGTCTTACATTTTTCTGGTTTTAAGTGTTACGCAACCAGTTGTTGCTGTGCTATTTTTTGAAGGAGTAAGTTTTGTCAGCTTGTTGTCATTGAGCTATTGATAGTGATCAGAAAAGTTCTTGGAGAAAGCTCAAAAATAACGTTGGGATTTTTTTTTCTGTTATCTCTTTAATATACTGATATATTACAGAGATTTTATATATATATATATATATATATATGAAGTGTTGTTGCACTAGTGAGGATTCCAATCTAAAATGGGACTTGGAAGCAAAATGATGGTATTTGTCTCCATTTTTTACTTGGTATCAGTGAGGAAAATGAAAATATGCCAAAGTGATAATAGCCAGGTACTTTGAATGCCATTCTTACTGTAATCCACTTGCTGCTATTTATCTGCAGTGTTAATTGAAACTGATGATGGATGTGTAAAAAAAATTATGCTGCAACATCTAGGTGAACTACTGCTGGCAAGATCAAAGCTCCCAAGCTGTCTAAGTTGTTGTATGGATACACCTTGCCAGTCCTCTGCAGCAAAGTTACAGGAGAGGTGGCAAGTTGGGAAGAGGCAGTTAGTGCTGTATCTGCCATCTCTTTGCACATTCTGTCAGGAAGGGTGAGCAGCTTTGCCATGTGTTTTAACAGGGACAAGGAAATTGTATTGCTTCACCATTTCCCTCCCTGCCCTTCCCGTGTCATTCTAGCCAGCGTGGACTCTTTAGATGACTTTTCTGTCCATCAGTCCCTGAAAGATTTCTGCTTCTGGAATCTTTCCAGTATTTTTATAAAGCTCTAAACAGGAGCTGATGAACGCCAGAATTCTTAGTGTACAAAATTCTTCTTTGGTTTTATTACCATCTGATCAATAATAATGCTTTATGTTCTCACTGTCCCTCCTGGCCTCCAGTGTATTTCACTTAAAATTCTCCATATGAGTTGAGGCAGTTTGGATTCATGAGCCCCCAAAATGGAAGTATTTGTAACTGGGTAGTGCAGCTGTCGTTATCTTCTTGTGTTCTCAGCGACACGTCCACTTAGAAGTCTGGAGGAAAATTTTGTTTATTGCAAGAAATGTCATTCAGAAGGCAGAATGGCTGAACTGGACTTGGAATGAGGCAGTCGGGGCCCTTCCTCCCCAGGTCTGGACAGCAGGTGGCAGTGTGAGTCCATAACAGTTTGAGCAGAGAAATTCAAGCTAAAATCGGAAAAAATGAAAAGAAAAATTATTTATTTTTACTCTGTATTAGTCTTCTGACCTAATCAGTAAAAAAGTCATTATTCACACAACACTGGGCAATATGCATTGTAATTTTTAACAAATAATAGGAAACTGTTAATGTTTTCACAGGAAATACAGTTCTGTCTTGTGCAGCAATGGTCATTTATCACTGCACTTTGTGAAATCACTCATTTGTTCTAATTTGAATGTAAATGACTCTAAGGTTTTACAAATAAGGTGACAGACTCACATAAATGTAATTGCAGGGTTCATCTCTCTCTTTTTATATATCACTCATTAAGTTATGAATTAAATACATCGTATTAAACCAGGGGCATGTCCAATGATGATATTGTAATGGCAAATTACTCTGTGCTATTAGAGGTGTATTTTTTATTCATGGACATTAATTTGTCATTAAGCGGCATTAGTTTAGCACTTTTATGTGGAAGACGTGACCTGAAAGAGGAGACTTACAGCTCTAATGTGAAAGAAGAGGAATATAGGCACCAGACATAGAGAGGGAGTTTTTAACTCCTGGAAGGAAGCAGAGAGAAATTTTACTTAAATTTGCTTTCTTCTGTAGCACTTTGAGTTGTGTTAAGCCATTTTAGCAAATGTATTTCTGACAAAAGAAAATCTTTTGATTATAAAGTATTTACAATATGGGAAAAGCCAGAATGCTAAGTACGAAATGGTGACTATAAATCATTTGTAACCTATGAACCTGAAGAGAACACTAGGCTTGAAGTGAGTTACAATCTGATTTTATCTTAGAAGTATCACTGTGGTAGAGAGCTAATTGTTCATCTTTTCTTTCCTCTGTACAAGCTTACCCAAAGTAAAACTGATTTTTTTAATTCTTCATTATGAAGTAAATATCTTTTACCTCTTGTCTACTTTGTATTTTTAGATACACTATTATTATTTCCACAGGGGTCAATTTCAAATTCTAAATGAAGTAGCAAAATCTTTCTTAAGAAAATGAATGAAAAAATGCATTATTTGATGGAATTTCAGGAGGCAACTTAGCACCTGAGGTATTAAACTAAGGAAAATAGTGAATGACTCAGTCTGCTCTGTCTTTAAAAGATGTCAAAAAGACCTTGTAAATTTTATTTTAATTTTTCAGTCAGTTTAATAGATGAGACTTTCAAAACCTTGTTTATTTAATGGTGAAGATGGACTGAAGTAATGAGGATCCAAGTTGATGCATTCTCCAATTATGCAGTATTTACATTTTAATCTTTTTTGTAAACCATTTCTCATTAAAGGCAAAAGAAATCCAGACTTGATACAAACCTATGAATTTTGCAGTTGATAACCTGCCCCACCTTTTTTATGTTTTTCTGATGGCTTAATCGTTACTGTATGATCCATCTACCTGAACTGCTTGCAACATACTCAACTAATTGTGCTCATTAAGAAGAAAGATTTGTAAGGAAAATTACGTAAGCCCAAGTTATGTATAAGTAGCTTCAGAAATGGAAATATTCCAGATTATCATCTCTTTTTAACTGCTATTAAACACTGCTAAATACTCTTAAACTATTTATGTTTGTTTATAGGGGCCACAAAAAAGAAACAAGTTTCATATAAGGCTTTTGATATTTTCCAGTAGATCTCGTAGCAGAATTTTAACACATTCCATCGTTTATGGTATTTTGTTTGCACGACTGTATGAATAAAATTTGTATTTTATGAAGAATTTGCACTTTCACTTGAATAGTGATGTAGACTAACTCTGTTTAGAATAAAGGCACCTATCTGTCCAAGGTATTGAATAGGCCTTGAAACCAGAATGAATATAAAAGTGTACGTGCTGTAATGACTTACTGAATCTTCAGCCAATATGCAATCAGAGCTTTGAAGGTTATAAATTGTCCTCATTCTTCTCACTAATTCTAAAAATTAAAGATACTAGCCTAAAGATTAGTGGCATCAACAACTTTATTAACATCAATAGCATCCTGGAAGTGTGTTATTTCAAATATGAAAAACATGAGAAATGCCTGTAACTTCATTCACCTGATTTTTTTTTGTAATATATTCAAAACATTTGTTTATTAATTTGGAGGAAGTTTTTGCTAAATTTCTCATCTGTTTAAACAGTTTTATGGAATTTGTGATTTCTGTCACAGAGTGTGTCTATCTGTATAGGCAGCATTATATCTTAAACCAGGTCTTTTATTTACAATTCAGTAGGAACTGAAGTGGTAGCACATGAAATTCTTTCTACAGTAATTTTTATGGGAGCTGTTGTGTTCTCTGGATTAGAGGGGTAATGATCTATTGGCTGAACTTGTCTTGTAAGCACTTTCACCTTTGTTGTGGAAGTTTTCAAAGCTATATAGTGGATTTTTTTTCTAAATTCCATTTCATTATTTCCTCCTTGTTAATTGGAAGCACTGTCTATTCTAATTATATATGTAAAGGGCCCTGAGTTTCCATAGCATCTCAGCACACCTGCTTATCATGGGGATGTATTGTAGTAACCTCAGGTATGTTCAGTTGCCAGCAGTCACTAGGATTGGAAGCCAAACTGACTTGAGATGGCATGTTGTGGACATGAAAAACACCAGGGGGAAAGGCCTGCTGCCATACACCATGCCCCAAATCAGTGTTTATATATGTTTGTATTTGGGTTTGCCTCCCTCTCAGTATTTTTACTCATATTTGCAGCATTACCATCTTCATGAGGAACTGAAGTATGTAGGAAGTACATGTATACAATGCTGATGTCCAAGATCCCCAAGACTGCTATTAAAAGTTTACTGTAGTTGAAGGTTTAGTGTAAGTTTACTATAACCAAACACTTGAAATTATTTGACTGCCCTAGGTAGTGCTGTAAGTCTTAACTTCCATGTATTCCTAATCAAGTTCTGGACTCACATAGCACCATTCATCCCTGGACCAAAACTTGAACAGGTTTAACAATTTCTTGAAAAGGAGCAAAATAAGTAGCAAAAATGATGTGTGTGTGTGGTGAATATTTTGAGGTGGGGGAAAACAAGCAATATTAGGCATATGTAACCCAAGTTGTTGATAGGGTTTTTCTTATAAGTGTGGTTGAAATCTTTGAAATTTGAATATTTTAGCAACATTTCTTACTGAAATTTGTATTTGAGAAGGACTAGCTTTTGTAACATTGCATGCAACAATCTTTGACTAAAATCTTTTTCAGTAAGCTGTAGTTAATTTTTGAAAGCAGTGACTGGTCTGCAGAAGTACATTTTTTTTGAAGCAACTGAGCTATATCTCATCTTTAAGTACCCTTACAATGTTCTGTGAAAGAGTGTCACAGAACAGATCAGATTGGGAGGTAACATTGTGGGTTGTCTGTTCCAACCTTCCTGCTCAAACTGGGTCATCTGATGGCACAGGAATGTATAAAGGCAGTTCTCAAATATCTCCAGTGAGGGAGACTCCACAGCCTCTCTGAGCAGTCTGTTCCAGTGCTCAGTCACCTGCACTATACACAGTGAGTTCTTTCATTATATTCAGGTGGAACTTCCTGCATATCAGCTTGTGTCTGTTGCCTCTTGTTCTATTGCTTGGCACCACCAGGAAGAGCCTGGCTCTATTCTCTTGGCACCCTCTTTTCAGATATATTATTGAGGTCCCCTCTCAATCATCTCTTCTTGAGGCTGAACGGGTCCAGCTCCCTCAGTCTTTCCTCGTAACAGAGATGCTTCAGTCCCCTAAACATCTTTGTAGCCCTTTGATGGACCCACTTCAGAAGTTCCAGGTCTCTCTCTTTCTGAGGAGCCCAGGGCTGGACGCAGCACTCCAGATGTGCCTCACCAGGGCTGAGTGAAGGGGCAGGATCACCTCCCTCGATCTTCTGGCAATGTTCTTCTTGATGCACCCCAGGACACTGTCTGCCTTTTTGGCCACAAGGACAGACTGCTGCCTCATGGACAGCCTTGTCCCCCAGGACTCCCAGGTCCTTCTCCACAATATGTTGCTTCACTTGATTCTATTATGTTTAAAGGGAAATTCTGGAGAGGTGCCATTCAAACTCTACAGGATTGAGATCCTGACACATATCTGTAGTTGTGAACACTTAGAAACGGGGCCCACAATGATCTATTCAGCTTTTAAAGGTGGTGTCTTTAAGGTGAAACCTTGAAGTCATTGAAAATTTCATCATTTGGTTGTCTTAAATATATGATGCATTGATTAAATGTTCTTCTCTGTGGGAAAAAAGAAGGCTTTATGCTAAATCAAGAGATGCTGACTGTAAGCAGTTTGATATTTGGAAGTGAGGGATTGAATTATTTTTTATTCTTGGTAAGAACTGCTAGAAACAAATGGACAAGAGTCATCATGATCTTTGAAGGCTCCTGCATTCCTGCTGGTGCTTGGCACCTGCAACAGTGTAAACATTCATATGAATTCGTTTTGGGAGGTCTTGTGACTTTTTTGGCACTACTGAAGGTCAGATGTAGAAAATCAAACTTGATGGATGAGTCAAGGCCTGTTTTTTTTACATTTGGCCTTCACCCTTTCCAGGTTTTCTAGTTTTGAAAGTCAGAATCATAATAATTTCTGATTGAAAGAATGACAGGTAAATCCCTAGTCAATAATGCTTAAAATATACTTAGCCTGGAGAGAAAAAGGAGGCTCAGGGGAAACCTTATTGCTCCCTAGAACACCCTGAAAGGAGGTTGTAGCCTGCTGGGGTCCATCTCTGCTCACAGGCAACTAGCAACAGGACAAGAGGGCACAATCAATTGTGCCAGAGGAAGTTTAGGCAGGACATTAGGAAAAAATGCTTCATAGAAAGAGTGATTTGCTGTTGGAACTGGCTGCCCAGGGAGGTGGTCACTGTCCCTGGAAGTGTATAGAAAAGACTGGATATGGCACTTAGAGAAAAGACTGGATATGGCACTTAGTGCCTTGATCTACTTGACAGGTGGTGTTAGTGCATAGGTTGGACTTGATGGTCTCAGACGTCTTTTCCAACCTAGTTAGTGCTGTGATTCTGTGAAAAACAAGCAAACTCCTCTTGATCTTCACATGTACTAATTATTTTTTGAATTCAGTGGTTCTTCCAGATTTTTTTAATTCTTTTACTTTTCAGCCTATTTGTGGCCTACCGCTATCCCTTTTAATGCTGTTTCTCTTGAAATCAGTTCTGATTATTACATTGTAAACCTAGTAATAACACAGCTCCTAGTTGTGAGGAAAAAGAGGTGATCTTTTCACTGCATAAATCTGGGGAAAGATAGTTGTAGAGAGTTTTATTTTACTGGGGTATAATGTCTATACAATACACATTGCAGACATTTTCTAGTATATTGAACCGTATACAGTAACATTATACGTAACTTAAAATTCTAAGTTAAAGTCGGTGAAAACAGGAATTACCTAACTACTTGAGCACTGGAGTGGGTTCCAGGCATTTGAGGTTCTGTTCTTTGTATAGTCTGCATCATGGGAAATCTTTTAAATTGTCCTTCTGCTTCTCCTTTTTTCTTCTGTAAAATGAGTATTTGCCTTGGTTTAGTGCTATGAGCAACAAAAATAAAATTCTTAGTGATTTTTGAGCTGAGGTCAGATATTGCAGGAGCATAGAGATACCTGAGCAAATAACAGTTTTCCAAATAAAATGGAAATGTTGCCTTTTTATCATTCATATACTTACAGTCAGGTTCTTTTAACTGCTGGGTACTCTCATATCTTCCTGCAGCTGCAACAAGTCTCTTGCTTTTGAGAGGAATGAGAAACCATTATAACCCCAGTGGTCAAATTGCACAAATATTTCCTTCTTTACCTGTACAGACAGTTGTCAAAAAAACTTGTTTTATTGCAGTCATTTTTTTTTAATGCAGAGCTGCAAAATGTACATAATCCCATGAAGCCAATGCAAACAGTCCTGTACTTTCTAGTTCCTTGTCCAGGGCAACTCTGATCCTACATTCATGCACCAGAAACTATTTTCTGAAAATTTAGTCAGAGCTATTTTTCCTTTCATATATTCTCTTCATGTTATAAATATCTTTGCTCAAGATCAAATCCTCCAGGAGTCTTCCTTTAAAAAACTAAGTTGAGGACCTAAAATCTTGCAAGGTTAGTTTTCCAATGTGTAGTTTTTAAGTATCCTTTAAGTTTGGACTTCAGCACTGGGACCAATAATTTAAGAGTAGATTTAAAATGTAATGTTGAAGCAGCAAGATGGCTTGTTTCTTTTTTTGGGCAGTACTGGGTGTGCATTTTATGACATGAGCTGTTTGTTGGTTTTTTTTTTCCCCCACAGCACAGTTCTGAGAACTGATGTTGCTATTTATGACTGCTTCCTAGTGCATCCTGATGGCTTGTCAATGTTGTTCCAAATAGAACAACGTTATATATGTTCTATATATGTTACTGGCTCCCAGATAGATATAGATATACCTACACTTTTTTTTTACTTTTTTTTTTCTCTTTTTTCTTTTTTTTCTTTTTTTCTCTTTTTTTTTTCTTTTTTAACCTGGGAAGCCTGACAATACCCATGCTCCTTCTGCAGACTCTGCAGATAAAACTTACCATTCTTCACTTACATACTCCATTAAACTGTTAACAGTATTGGATCAAAATTTTTGAGGACTTTTGTCTGTCAAAGTTATACTCATTATTGAGTTATCCTGCACTGGATTCAGCATTTTGGTAGATAGAGTATCACATGCTGCCTTAAAATTCTAATGAAGTTTTGTTGCTTTGGATTCTTTTGCAAAAATTTCTGAAACTTGAATTTAAGGTTGTACTTGTTAAGTAACCTGTTATTCCATGTATTTTAGGCAATTATTCTCTGATGTTATTAGATGACCAGCTCAGCTATTCTTTCCAATTCTTAATTTTCAGATGTGCCTGTTAGCTTTGTAATCCTTAAGCATTTGGTGACAGTTTGTTCCCTGGAATGTGTTTTTAAGAAAAGTGTCCCCTTGCCATGCTTAATACAGAGCACATGTATATATAAATGAAATGTTCCAGAAATAAAATGTCATAAAAACATTATGAAGCTGTTGTTTGAAACATCCTTGTTCTTATTTATACCTAGAGAGTTAACATTAGTATATTGATAATTCTAAATGTGCTCCCTGTTTGTTATTTAGTGTAATGTCTTGGGTTGTGAATGTTGCCTTCCTTTTTTCACTTAGCGATGATGATGCTTTTTATCAGTCTTCATCATTTTTCAGTTACATGTGTGCAGAGCATAGCTGGAGGAACAGTCACTCAGCCTCCTCGAGAAGCCACATCATCTCTGAATTGTGATTCTAAATCTCCTTCTATAGTCCAGTACTGTTTGCCTCTTGTAATCTCTGGGTTTCTTGTCTGGATCTGCTCTTGTGCTCTTTGGTCTGGGTTTTTTCACGCTTCTGCATCTAAAAGTGGTAGTGTCTTTTTCTCTCCAATGTGGATCCCAAGCAGCACAAGAAAAACAGACTTATGGCATTTGGTTTTGTCATTGTGATTAGACCCACAGTGCACAATGATTGCAGACAATCTTGCTTTGCTGTGGAATAGATTATGGGCAGTGCAGCTAAAATGTGAGGAGATTTTGGACTGAAAAGTTCAAACGAGTTGTTACTGAGCATATCCAAATTATTTTTCTAGAGGCTTAATGAGGGGTGTCACTGGAAGTTGTTCCCAGGGATGGAAACTCCTATGATCTATTTCTGAATATTTTTAATATGGAAGAGAATGGTCTTTTCCTGTCAGGCTTATTCTTAATAATGTATAATACGCTTTCAGGGATGTTTTCAAGGAATTTCGAGTGATTCATCTTGAAGCTGGAAAACTTCAGCTTGGCTTATTAAATGTTGGCAAAATAGCAAGTTATTTTTAAAAAATGCATTGGAAAGGGAAACTGTCAGGTGCACTAATACCTCTATTAGCAGATATATCAGGAATGTTGATTTAAATTTTTTTTCCCTTCTCCCTCTGTCATCCATGCTCATAATGGAAATATGAATTAAGAATAAAAATTGCACTTTAATGTACTGTGAATTAGAAATAATTTTTCTTTTTCTATTTTCTATGTTTAAAAGTTTTCATACTTAATATTGATTTTATACTTTGGTTTCCAGTATATTAAGGAGGATTTACTTAACTACTTTTCATAGAATAAAATCATAAAATCATTAAGATTGGAAAATACCTCCAAGATCGAGTCTGACTTTTGACCAGACACCACCATGTCAATTAACCCTCACAATAAGTGCTATGTCTGGTTGTTTCTTGAATACTTCCAGAGAAGGTGACTCCACCACTTCCCTGGGCAGCCTGTTCCAATGCTTAACCAAAGAAAAAAATGCTTCCAAAGAAAAAAATTATTCCAGGTGTCCAACCTGAACCTCTCCTTGAGGAAATTTCCTCTTCTCCTTTCACTAGGAGAAGAGAGCAACCCCCATCTAGCTAGACCCTCCTTTCAGGAAGTTGTAGAAAGAGATGAAGTCACCCCTGAGCCTTGTTTTCTCCAGGCTAACCACACCCACCTCTCTCAACTACTCCTCGTGTGAGTCACTCTCTAGACCCTTCATCAGCTCCATTGCCCCTCTCTGGACTCTCTCTTGCTCTTCAATGTCTTTCTCATAGTGAGGGGCCCAGAACTGGTCACAGCACTCAAGCTGTGTCCTCACCAGCGCTGAGTACAGCCAGCCAGCCGTTTCTCCAGTCCTGCAGGCCACACTGTTTTTATACAGCCCAGGATGCCATTGACCTTCTTGGCCACCTGGGCACAGCTGGCTCATGTTCAGCTGCTGTTGACCAGCTCCTCCAGGTCCTTTCCCACTGCACAGTTTGCAGCCCCCAGCCTGTAGTGCTACATGGGGTTGATGTGGCCCATGTTCAGGACTCAGCATTTCGTGTTGTTGAACTTAATACTCTTGGCGTCATCCCATTGATCCAGATACAATTTGAAACACAGTCTTAAAATTAATTGAACTTATTTCCACCCCCCCTCCAGTAACTGGTGTAGAACAGTACAATTACAAGATCTGTTACTCAAAGACAAAATGCAATTAAAGAAGTGATTGGAAAATAGTTTCTGAGCATCCTCAGTAAGAATCTATTGCATCATAATTCCCATTTGTAATATGTCATATTATTTCTGTCTTGCCTGCCAGACTGAGTGGCTGTTGCTGTGTCTCACTTGAGGACCAAGTTTACAGAGAATTTTCATGTATTAAATCATAGGATGACTTTGGGGTACTAATGTTGGCATCAAGAAAAAGGCAGTTTGACTTCTAAGGTATTTCATACAAGATAATTTATAAAGCTAAGGAAGTATTAATGCTTCTTGTAAAGGTACTGCTGAAAAATCAGGAATACTGGGAAGGGTTTGCCCATGCAGAAAAATAAGCAAAATCAAAACTGTGAGAGGCATAGAAAAGGTCAACTAAGATGATGAGGAAGACCACTTTACCTGAGATTAGAAGAGTTTGCCTTGTTTGGTCTAGTAAAATGAGGGCTGTGGAGGAATATTGTTTTCTGTAAATATATCAAGGGAGTAAACACTGATGGGAGAGGGGGCATGGAGAGAAACATTATGCTGTTAGATCTGGAAGATAATTTTGGCACAGAAACAAATGTATATAAACTGTTTGAGTAAATTAAACTGGAAATCAGGAGATAGAGTCTCAAAATCAGCTGAGCCTTCTTATAATACTAGTTGGGAATAAGATGGATCTTTCTTAATTTATGTTGAAGGTGTTTTGATGAGCTTGGGGTATAGCAGAGAAATAGTCATCCACTTCTGTATTCTCATGGCCTTAAACTGTTATGGGAGCCTGTAACAAAAAAAAAAAGATGTAGTAGTACCATACAGTCCTATTTTTCTTCTTCTGCTTTGTAATTATTTATTTTGGCTTCTGAAAGCTTTGGGTTTCTAAGGGGCAGCACTTTCTCTTCCTGGATTTGTCAATATTAGCAAAAAAAAAAAAAAAAAAAAAAAAAAGAGAAAACTTAACCATAAAAAATTACTAATTGTTGATGTGTTAGCCAAGTAGTTTTCAGCTTTTCTCTTACGCTGTAGTAATTCCAAAGAGCTAGCAAAAATATAAAATGATAAATCATCTGTAGAGACTATATTCTGTGATTTCTGCTGGAGTTAAGGATATATTAGTGTGCATGAGAAATGTTATTCCTCACAACATGTTTGAAGAGAAGGCAAGCTCCCATAATTTGTAACAATGGTAAATGCTGATAAATCTCGTTGAATCCTTGCTTTGTGTTTCTACAGTGTGAAATGATATAAAAGTGCCAGGGGAAGGGTTAGAGGATCTCCATGTTCCTTCATCCCTGTACTTTTATTTGCTAAATGCAATATAGTGCTACTGTTATCTTGCCAGGAGTAGCTGGTGAGATGTGAAGCTTTTCATTTAGGGAGTTTCTGTGCCAGGGACACTTAAAATAATTTTTTTAATTATAGCAGCAGCTGTTAACCAAGGGAAAGCAGCTATTGAAACCTCTGCAGAACCTTACCTGTAGTTGTTCCACAGGTACCATGAAAATGTAACTGTGTAGTCTTAATATTTCATAATTTCTTTCCATGATACACATAATTGTGTATGCAGATTATAAAAGGTATGTATAATTAGGGTCGTCACATAAAATATTTAATTGAATTGGTAGTTGAAGATATTTGTACTATTTAATAACATAGATCAATCTGTCTGAGTTTCTAGAAAATGTTTGCTTTTTTTTTGGTTTTACTTGGCATGTTTCACTTTCCTTTTTTGAAGACCACACATTTGTGTCATCACATGAGCAATCTGAGAATGTCATGTCTTTTCTCTGGGCTTGTGAAGCTCACAAGCCTCCTCTGTGCCTTCAGAGAGAATTCTCACTAGCACCAGCCAGCAGGATTAAACCTGAAAACTGAGCAGATATAGAGAAACAATAAGTGAGAAGGGAAATGGATTCTTTTAGAGTAGAGGAAAAATAATAAGGGTGATTTATATTTATATTTTTTTGTATTGTTGGTCTTTTACTTAGCTCTAGACCTACTTTGAGAATGCAGCAGGGATGCAAATTAACTTTTCATGGTCAAAAGAGAAAATGGAAGCAAGAATTAAAGAAAGTGGTGAGAAAGCCGTGATCTTTCAGAGAAATTAATTGTATAAAATAAGTCACTTAGAAAGCCATCTTTTACTTTGTCTATAAACACTTCTGAAGTTTGCACTTATCTCATAATAAGTGCAATCAATTCTATACATTGAAAAATTCTGAGCCAGGTGTTTTGCTCTGACCAGGCTTCAGCAAAATGCTTTTCGTGGCTCAACTGGATGACTTTGGTGTTTAACAGAGGCAAATTTAAAATAAGATCTAAAATAGACTTTTTGTGCTTATTATGAAGCCTTTGTGTCTGGTGCTGTGCTGTTGAGCCATGTGCATGATCTTAGTTCTTAAGTAAATGTGTGAAGTTTTGCAGAACTAAAACCTTTGATATACAAAGAAACAGCTAGAACCAGCAGATCTGGATTTCTTTTATCTTAAAATTGTGTTGATCCCTTTTGTTGTCAGGTAAGTATATTTTTGTCGTTGCAATTCTTCATTTTGTTATTATCCCTTATCTATTTAGGGTCCATCTCTACTATGATTTTTGTCAAGATTTTTTTCTGAATGCTGCAGCTGGTTCATAGTATTTAATGTGGCAGAGAACCTGGAGGATGTAGGGTCAAGACCTGTGCTGCTTAAGGATTTTGAATAGCTAAGTCCCTGTCTCAGAGACCTCACGCTTGGGGTTGTATTTTTTTTTTTTTTTGCTTTAAAGAGGCTGAACCCCTTTTAGAAAAGCGGGAAATAGTGTCACCATGCAACTCTTCTCTGCTACAGCAGCAGGGCTAGTCATTTAATACCTTGATTCAGAACAGTGTTGCAATCTAGGAAACAGGTGGAGTTACAACTGGTTAAGGTACTTTGGATATTAATGGCTTGGCTTGGAAGTGGAATTCTAAAGCTGTATATACTTTTGCTGTTTTAATTATGCATTCATTAAAAGCTTTTATACCCAACAGAATAAAGTAAATATTGTTTGATCTCCGTAGTGTGCTCCCAGACTGTAGATTTGCACAGCAGGGTCTTGATAATCTGAATAAATTGTATTTCCCCAAGGAGTTTATCTTTCAAATAAGGTCATAAAGAAATGCATTCTTTCCCCTTAGCTCTCCTTGTGCTTTTTCTGCTATTTATAACACGGAGCACAGAAATAGAGGTATATTGTAGTCTGCTGTGTACTTGGTTATGATTAACTCTAATTTATCAATCTGTTACATCCTTTTCTGTGGCTTGTGCAAGGCAATTATTCTTTAAAGTACAAACGAATAAAGATGGTTTTGGAAGCAATTTAAACACAATGTTTATATCTATTTTTCCTGTTTGACAATTTATCATATCTCTATATTAAAATACAACTCTGTATCAAAATATTCACACTGTCACATCGTTTATTTTGAATATTTAATATTGTCATCTTTCAGATTATGTTTGTTTGTAGAACATATTTTCTTTCATGAGGCTTTTAAATGTCAGCTTATTGTTGAATTGGTTTGGCATCTGAAGGCTGATACTACTGAATCAGAAGACCCTTAGTGTGGAGTAATAGATTCCCTTGCTTCAGTGGGGAGATGCACACTACATAGGATGAATAGGATCTGAAGTAGTTTCTTATTTTAGAAGCAGACACTGATAAATATTTTGGCCAATTTGTTTTGAGTTTACTGTGAGATTTCAGAACTATTTCAACTTAGTTTTAAGTGTTGTATCTATAATTTTATGCATATTTTCTTAGCCTGGATGTGTTTCAGCAGAGTAACATACATCATATTAGAAGAGATAGGATCACTACCTTCAGTTCTTAGTGACAGTTCTGCTTGTGTTCATATTTCATCCTTCAGCTCAGAAAAGATAAGTAGTGTATACATAAAAGTTTATGAAAAAAGGGTTAAAAGTTTTAAAAATGTACATAATCCTGGTTTGTATTGCATGTTTGCAAAGAACATTTACTCCAGTACAGTACCACAAGACAGTCAGTCTCACACTACTTCAAAATTTTGACAGTACCACAAGACAGTCAGTCTCACACTACTTCAAAATTTTGTAGTTGCTCAGTTCATGCAATATAATGATATCTGTGAAAGGCAGAGATTGCCAATACTCTTACTCATGACCACGCCTAAATTTCCTGTTTAGTAACCTGTTTCACTATTTACCAAAGTTTTTAATTCAATTAAGGTTTTAGGATGAAAAATCTATTCAAATCAGGCTGAGCTGACAGTGATGGCTTTGATCCTTCCTGTGGGACTTCTTTAAAGCTAGAAGATAAGGTGCATTTTTCTTGCAACTAACTTACTTTTAGTAACTAACTTCGTTTTAGACTATTTTGGAAAGTTTCACCATTTATAAGAGCGAAGTTATGTGATCAGAAATGAACATTACTGATTCCAGGCCAAGGCCAGTTTTAACAAAACACACTTTAAGTATTCATTAAGAAGCAGACTGTAAGTTCAGCAGGTAACTAATGCATTATGTTAGGAAGCATCAAAAATCATCTGAAATTTAGCACTGAAAATAAGTAAACACAAAACAAATAATAAATAAATAAACAAACACACATACATAAATAAACATCTGAAATAAATTATTACATGCAGTATAAATAACTAGTGAGATTTTGTTTATACACCCATAAGTATATTTGGCCTCTTCAACTGTTAAGACAGCTTTCATAAAAACAACTTCAGTTGCTGCTGATTTGAGAGGCTAGGGGAGTTTGGAGTTCGTGAAAAATATCCAAACCTAAAATGAAGGCTTACCGGTGTCATTCAGATTTCACTGAAGGTGTGAGTGTTTTTCAGGGGTAGATTGCATTTGTGCGTCTCATTACTGGTTCTCTCTAATAAGGATTCTATTATGAAATCTCCAGTATTTTCCTCCTCTGAAGTCTGCTAAAAGCCACCTCTCCTCAACCGACACTCAGTGGGGTTTGACCAGGCATGTATTTTAGTGGGACTGTTGATCCTCAGCTCACAGTACTTGATTATTTAATCACTTATTTATTTATGTCCCTAGACATAGCCATTGACCACAAAAGAGCTCAATAAATACATGCTGAGCTCTTCTAAATTTCCTTCTGGCATTTGGGATTTATTCAATCAGCAAATTCTTTGAAAAGATAGTTTTTTTTAACCAGGCACAATAAACTGTGCTTGTTCCTTGTCAAATACTGTGATGTTTGCTTTGATTAGACTCCTGTGTGTTGTTGCCACCATTGCCATGGCCATCACAGGAGTGGGGTTGTGAGGTGCCATCTGTGATCTGAAGATACTAAATCACCAAGCAAGCTCACAGACCAGATACTTCTCATGTAAAATTCATTCTTTTCTCTTTCTTCAACTGCAGTTTTATCCTTACCTCCTCTGTGTTAGTGTGAGGAGGAGCTGACACTAGAATAGCTGTGGCTTTTGGGATGATGGCTGTTAGTGCTTGTTCTGACAGTGTAAAGAACTTACCTTTGTTCTTCCAAGAAAACCGTGGGAAACTTACGCAGAAGTCTAAGTAGATAATGAATAGGATTTATCTTTAGTGTACAACTCTGCTAGGGAAGGTGCACTGTTCAGACTGGGAGATTATGTAACAAGCAGGAACCTCCACAGGAATTTGATTCCATTTCCTCCAGTACTGACTCCTCTAAGCAGGTTAAAAAATTCTTTCTCCACTCTCCATTGCATATGCATAAACAGCTCCACAGTCATCAGGACAGGCACCCAATTCACACGTTCAAGATGTAGTCCATAAAACATTCCAAAAAAACCCCTCTTCGCACTTTCCCATCTTCCCTGTTGCTCTGCTCTATCTGCCAGCCGTGCAGCTCATTTGACATTTACAAGATTTCTTGTCAGTTTCATTTGGTGCTGCCATTCCATCCAGCAGAGCAGTGAAAGTGAAATTGACTTAATTTAGTCTGTTTCTCTTCCTTGCTCCAGTCCCCGTGTTAACTCACCGGCAAAGTGAGACTGACGAGGCTCCTTGTCATTCTCACACATGGGGCTGGTCAAGGAGAAGGCGGCTGATAGGGAGCAATGCGGTAAATTGGAAGATGAAAACCAGGATTGCGGAGGAGAGAGGAAGAGGGCATGCAGCAAGAACAGAGAAAACGGGTAAACATGATTATTTCCCAGGTGCCCTGGGTACTTTCGTCTAATAGAGGTGGATTCTTGGCCTATTCCCTGAAGGGAGGAAGCGATGTGGTCTAGAACAGCAGTAGTTAGTTGTCTAGATACTAATTTATGAGGGATGCCAAGTTGAAAACATTTATCCCATAAACATCAGTCCTCTGTTAGTAGGATGGACAAAACTTCCTGCCTTGAGCTACTATAGCTTTTGTCTCCTCACATTTTCAGCTGCTAGATGGAGAGGGTAAAGGAGTAGGAGGCCAAAATCCATTATATGTTGATGCCAGTAAGGGTTGGGAAAAAAAATAAAGGGTTCATTTGTTCATTGAAGCAAAATTAATACCTAATGAAATGTAGCTCAGGATCTTGTATTTTGTGAGGTTTCATAGAACAAAAAGTGCTACACAGGTTCTCTAGTTCAATCAAAACAGTAAATAATGAACAAACAATTGCTTTGTAACAAACCATTGTAGTTAAGAAATACATTTTTTAAATCCACTTGTTAGCTCCTGTGAGCTCTTGATGTACAGTGTAAATCATGGTGGTTTATTGCATTATGTACTAATCCATATTTCTTACAGATGCTTTATGCATATATAACCTTAGGAGTTGCAATATAAATTAGTACTATAATATTTATTTGCATATGCACTGGTAACACTTACATATACATTTTGAATGAGGCTGTGTTAATTAACTTCAAGTTATATTGCCTTCCTTCTCCATAGCTCCAAAAGAATAACCTTTTTTCATTATCTGAGATCTGTGGATTTTTATATTCTCTGTTTTGTGCTTATGATATTTTTGTGATGTGTATTTTGTTTGCTTCATCCATTTAGGAATTAAATAGTTTTAATTACTTGGACCTGTACAAGCTTGCGGATCTTTTCAACCTCACTTTGTTGGAGAATGCAGTCATTGGCTTCTTAGTAAAACATCTCTCTGAGCTATTGAAGAGTCATCCTGAAGAAGTTCTGGCACTCCCATACTGTCTTCTTCGAGAGGTTTTTAAAAGCGATAGACTCACTTCACTCAGTGAAGAACAAATCTGGCAGGTAAGGAGATTGGTGAACAACCAGAATGTGTGACACTCTATAAACCATAGCAGTAATCTGTTGTTTTGAAACCCTGGAGCAATCTCGAGGGAGAATAAGCACTTGAGCAAAAACTGTGAATAACAACTGAGGGAAATTTCTGAATGAAATTCTAAAAATGTTGTGTTGTGTTAATGCAATTACTTTGTTTGAAAGATAAATTTGTCATGCTGTTTAACTTCTGCTACTTAAATACAGCCAGAGATTTTCCTCCAGATTCAACTTCTTTGATGGGAAGAGATGGCTGATGCATGCAACTCAATTATAATTGCCTCTGATGAGGCTAATGCCATGGGTCTGGTGGCAAAACTGCTTCTGCAGTCTCTCTCATTCACTTCAGACTAATTTAGCTGTTTAACTTCAATAGTCATTGAAATTGTTTGGGCCACTTCAGCTGACTTTGCCTGAAGCAAATGAATCATCACACACACAACTCTGCTCCAAGATGACTGGAGGCTTCAATGGAAGGTTTATGGCAAGAAGCCTGAGATCACTTCCTTTTAAAAAGCTGGATCTTGAAAAGGACCAGGTTGCTAGCTATGAAGTAATAACAAGATAAAAACATTGTGTTGTGACCTTTAGTGTGTATGGGCTGGGAGAAAACCTGATGTGAGAAAAACACATAGCCTATTAAGAGAAACACAAAAAGTAAACCAAAATCTGTCCTTGGAAATGTTCCCATTGTATGTCTGTAAAAATTCACTATGAAGTGGAAGGAAACCTCTGCAATATTGATTATCCAAAGATGTCTTTCTTTGTTTTTCCAAGGATGTCATGCTTTAGAGAGGAAAATATTTCTGTGTATTTCAAGATAGAAGGAAACTTGCTGAAAATAAACCTATGCATTCCTTTTAGGAAGTGGGTTATATTGGTCCAACAGAGAATGTGATTCAGAAGACTGATTTATATTTCAACACTTGAAAATAAATTTATCTATTTATCTTTTGGATTATTCTAAGAAAATAACATGTAGATGTCATCATTTTCTCAAAGTGTTAAATGTATATTCATCAGTGAGATGCTTCATGTTCTGTGGATGAATAATGTCATGCAGGGTAAAATATTTATTCTTAAAAAAATTGTCAGGTTAAATTCTTCAAACCAAAAAACCAGTATGAAGATGTAACCCTTCAGTATTATAGCAGGCATATTTTTTTCCAAAATTTGGAGGCTTTAGATTATGGAATACATTACAAAGTTTATATTTGCTGCAAATACCAAAATAAAATTTGGCTTTTTCCTGTCCTAGTCTCTGGAGGATGCCTGTACAACCGAACCTGCAGTACACTACACAGGATGATGGGCTGTGTTTGGTTTAGGTTTTTCAGGCACACCACACTGGAGTTTTAGCCCATATTCCCTTTATCAGAAACAAGTTTTGACGTAAAAGTTTATTCATGGAGCATTGATGATTGGCTGATTTGGTTTCATCATAATGAAACTGCATTTCTCTGCATGGCCAGTGGAATCCTCTAGCTACATGCTTGGGTATGCTCTTTCTAGAAGAGTTTCTGTGGGAAGCCATACAAGTGTAACTTAATACTTGCTCAGTAATACACTCTCTGTAACCTGCTGTAATGATGTTTGGGAAGTGGGAGTTTTTAAATCCTAACTGTCCTGTTCTGCAAGAAGGACTCAGACTTGGAAGTAATTTTCGTAACTGTGTGCACTCCAGTCAATGAGCACTTCATGAGGCAAATATGACAAAGCCTCTGTTTCTGTTGCAGGGTCACACTGGGGAGAGATATTTATAGGTAATATGCTGCTTTCTGAGTGACAACAAACTCCACACTGTCCATTTAAGAGTTATCATATTTGCCTCTCTAATGGTTACTAATGCTGTTCCGAAGATTTTTTTTTAAACTAGTTTTCTGCTGCAGGCAAAATGTGCATGCATCTTTTTAATTCAGTTTGTGAAACCAGGAATAAATATATATTTATAAATATTCCAGGTCCCTAGAATGGATTAAAAGACACATATAAATATTTACCAATTTGGGCATTCAGAAGGCAATAAGAAACTGGTTTCTTGCTTTATCTTAGTAAATAAGTAATTCCCTCATAGTCAACCCAATAGAAGAAAATCAAATCAGACCAGCTATATTGCCTCAAGTGTAGTTAAGTTCATCATTTTTTGCTAAGGTTATAGTGGTAATGCAATATACCATGGAAGAATCTAATATTCAGCCCAGGGTGAAGATTGGGTATGCCAGAGGATTAGTGTCAGGGTGCTTTATAGAAGTGAAACTTGATGGACAGGCTGGAGACAGATCTACAGAATCTCATTAAATTGCTGAATTGTTCATTACTGAGCGCTCTCACTGTAATAAAGTGCTCATTGACTTTGACAAATCCCCATCCCATGTCTTAAGGAAGAACAGCAAAGCAAGAGGTGTTGGGGAAGCTAGAGGAAATTGGCACAAAGTGGGGCAGATAATAGAAAAGCTGATGGGGGGATGCTACCATTTGATTTATCTGTCTTACCTGTGACTAGTGTGGCCTCTGCACATACACATGGCTGTGTGTCACAGCATGTCCCCAAGGCACCTTTGCTGGTAGGGCTGCCACGAAGCCCTAAGCACAAATTAAAGCTTCCCTCAGAGAACCTCTGGAAAGGGTGCCAATGTCTGCAGAGAACAGCTTTTTACATCAGTTTGAATTCCCAATGTTCGCTGGGTGATCTGATCCTAGTGTACATAAAGATTAAGGTGGTTATTTTAATGCATTAAAATGTGTGCGTGGAGTGATGCTGGAATATGATTTAAACTGAAGTGACTGCAGCTCTTACCTGTCATACTTTGGATTTTTCTAGGCTACCAATTCACAATTGGCTACTTCTAGTGAGTATGGTGACATATAACTGTGAACAAACCAAATCTGAGAAAGTTAAGCAGTACTATAGTGTCAGTGTGCTAGGATATGGATTTATGCCAACTACTACAGAAATTCCTGTTGATTTTTCAGACTCTTTGGCTTGATGTGTCTTATTTTAAGTGGAGACAATAGACAAGACTGTAGTATTTCTTTAAACAAAAAACAAAAAGCCCACCAGAAAGTCTGTGTAGGCTGTGAAATTGGATCAATTTTTGAGTCTCCTCAATCAGATCTTTGTTAGGTAAGCTAAGCCAGTAATTGTGATTATTGGTTGATATAAGATTTGTTTTCATGGTTGATTTTTAAATTTTATTAGCATGTGAGGTTGTGAAATTTTTTTTGTATATAAGAAATTTTTGTCAGCTGCATTAAAATGTGTAAAGCTGAGCCAGTGACATGGAAAAAAAAGGATTAAATAAAAAAAAGGAAGAAAACAAAGGAAGAATCATGAAGAAGGTGGAGGAAAAGAAATTATTTTTTCTGGTTTGTTCTTCTTCATCACAACCTGTGAAGCCACCCTTCTTTTTTCCACAGGAAGCAGTCATGACAAGGACATAAATGTCTAGTTTATCATAAAATGAAAAGTGAATCTTTTCATTATTGACCATTATAAGAAAGATTCATTGGCTGTACTCCAAAGAAGCAGGTGAATTCTTTGCCTTGATAATTGAAAAAGTAACCCTGTAAGATGGAACATGTTGCCAGAGAAATATAGCAGTAAAGAGCTTGTTGGAACCTTAGGTAGCAGCAGGCAAGCCAAAGATTTAAGTAAAAAACTAATGTTAGCTTTAGTTATGATATAATTATGCCTTATGTTTGTTATTAGAAACTTCAGTGTCATGAGGCTTAAATATTTATATTTTAAATATGCTAATGCTTACAGAGAGAAGTATTTACTGGATTATTCTGTCTCCCTGCAGTAGATTGGTCAAATGGTTCTGTATTAAATACTGTACATGGTCCAAGGTAGAATCTTAAATCATTATTGGAAAAAAAATCTTAATGTGAGATCTGTATAGATTAGTTTCTTCCATCTCTGCTACTGTGTAAGTAGGTTGTTAAAAGATATATATAATTTTTAAACAGCTAGCAATAAAAGCAGATCAGTTTTACTATTTGTCAAGATTTCTTCGGAAGCGAAGGTTAGAAGTTTTCCCTTGGTTTTCTTTGGGTTTTGGATTTTTTTGTTGTTTTGTTTTTCTTTTTTTTTTTTTTTTTTTTCTCTTGCCAAGCAGCTTGGTTTCTTGGTAATCAACTGATAAGGAAGCAATCTAGGAAATACTGGTAGATAAAACTGCAAGAGTGGTTTATTCAGCTGGAATGCATGCAAATGTGTTGTGCCTCTTCCAGGGCTAGTCTCCTAAGACTTTCTAGCCCTGTTGAGTTCCTTGTGTGTAACTTCTGAACTTGAGTTCATGAAGTACGTATTCCACGTGTGAAAGTGTAACACTGGTTATTCCTTTTCTCCTTGTGGATATGCAAAACCACATTTTTTTGTGTTTGGTGTCTCTATTGGAGAAGAGTCATAGCTTGAATAAGTAGAAAAATAAAGGACAAGAAGACTGCAGTGCTATAGGCCAATATGATGATTTTAATGTATCTTTTATAAAAATAATAAGTGTACAAATAGAGCTTTCTTATTAACATCCTGTTTATCCTCTTCTGTGCCCTATTTTCAACAGCCTTTTCTTACACTTGAGCTCCATTTTGGATTTCCTGATGGCATTTGTGAAGGGCCAAAATTGTTCAGCAGAAATCCCACAGTTCAGTGCTGTAGGAAATTTTGTGGTGTACATATTGTGGCAGCCTGCTATGATGGAACAGTTTGGTGCTGATGACAGATCCAAAGACATCTTCCATACATCTCCAATGATGCACACATTTACCTATGCAGAACAGCAGTTTCTAAAGTGGGTTGTCATGTTCTGGTGCAAGTTTGCCTCTTCTTCAGAGCAGTACTCGATTTTTTTTTCCTGTCAATCTTCTAGTATTGCAGAGCAATTTTTCATATGGAGAGAGCAAAAGTCATTTTTCTCAGGGGTGTATATATATTTTAATGAAATGTGGCCTAAGTGCTTTACTAAATGTGAACTTAAGTTTTACTGCCAAACAAGTAACAACATAAAATATATGTGAAGGAAAGCATCTCAGTAATCAATGTTGTGTTTAAGCAGTATATTAGCCTTTCATTATTCAAGAAATAAGCTTAAGTGCTCTCTTGGGCAGTAAGTGAAATAATGTCTACTCTAATGCTTGTTCCTAGTGAGTATTTACCCTGAGCAGAAAACTACCTCTCTAAAATGTGGCTGTCAGCCTCTCATCAAGAAAGGCATAGAAGAGAAAAAAGAGGCTTGATGCATGTCAAGGCTGAGGTGAATTGGTGAGGCTAAGTGAGAAAATTAACATATTGTCCATGCATGTATTGCTGTGCTTTTACCTCCTTTTTTGTACCCTTTTCATGAAAGTCTGCATAAAAGTAGCAGAGAGCCACCTGTGAGTGCCAGTATCCAGCATACCACATCTGTGATAGTTGCACTGTGTGTATCATGACTAGCTGCAACCAAAGTCACACAGTTACCCTCGAATAAAAGTAGTGTGGAAACATCACCTGTGATAGGTGGCAGGTTTCCCTTTCCTTAGTCTAATCCTCATAAAAATAGGTATCTCACATGAATTGACTCTGTACACCGGTGTATTCCTTACAGTCTCTCCAGACTGCATGGGATTAATTTTTCTAAGTGTAGGCATGTGCAGTGTTCTTGGTAGGACATCCATTATAGGTAAGCCAAGCTGGCACATGTGGCCCAAGATCTGCAAGGTCAGTGTCCACTGGAACTGCAGGCTGGCCAGGGTTCATGCAGCATACACAGGGTCAAGCAGTGGATGTAGGCAGCAGAAACTCACACTGTTCAGCTGATGTGCTCAGGTCACACACTATTTTCCTGAAATAATTTCTGTATCGTTTGTAATAGTGATGGCATTTTGGCTTACAGAGAAAATGAATGCTGTCCCTGTTGGCACCATTCCCTTATTTTATGAATCACCTTTCCCCTTTGTCTGCTTTGGCTTAATTCAAATGGGCTCTTAATCTTGTCCTTTACAGCAATATCTTGTGAACTTTATATATGCTTTTGTTCTGAACTTTTAAAAGTTTCAGAATCCTGTTTTTTGAATATTAGCTAATATTTTTACTGTTATTTTTCAAGTATAACAATATAGAAAGCAATTTTCAGTATTAAAACTGTTAGTGGCAACTGTGTGTTCTTCTAATTTTCTTTTTGATGCATGTCAGTTCTAATCAGAAAACTTGATTATTTTGCTGCTATTGTTGAGAGCATTGGAGAATTACTAGAGAGCATTACTTTTGTCTTGCTATCCTACAGTAATATTGCCTCAACTTTTTCATCCTAGATTACCTTCAGAAGTGCACAAAGCATCACACCAGTATTTAGGAAGGTTGCTGTGCTCACAGCTCTTGAATTTAGGTCACTCCTTCAGCTAAGCAGTGGATGTGCATTTTGATTTAGAAAGCCAGAAAAAGACACCAAAGTGTCCCCATAGCAAGACTTCTTCTGTGTTACGTCATTCTACATTTGAATTTGTCTGCTGTGGGGGGATTTGTATTGACTGTAGCACTCTTTGTGGTTCAGGTCTGTTGGAGATTATCTGAAGTATAATTGTATAAACATACAGATATATATGGTTGCATAAAAAAAAAACAAAAAACTGCTGAAGCTGTATTTAAAGCCAGGTGTGACTGAAAATATACATCAATTTTTATGTTAAAGAAATAACATAAAGTCTAAATGATGCCTTGAGAAGGCTGACCTAGAACAGAGGCTAGACAGAGTTAAGAATAAGGTATTTATTAAAAGGTCTTAAAGGATCCACCTTGGGCAGTACAAGAGCCTGGCCGGGGCTACGCCCAAGATGGACTCAAAAATGGTCAAAAAATGGACAACTGGTCGTGAGGTCTCACATTTTTATAAGTTTTGGTCCATCTGCATATTTGGGTTAATTCTCCAATTACAGCTTCAGGTTATGAAGTCAAATCCTTCTTGTTTTCTCTCTTCAGTCCATCATTTATGCTTTTGGACCTGAAACTTGTAACGATTGTCCTTAGTATCAAGCTGTAAAAGCAATTGTTTTGTCTACCTACGCTGTGAAGAGAGTTTTCTAAGACTTAATATGAAGCTCAGAACTACACACCTAATCTGAATCTGAAAAATATGGCAGATAAAGCTTAAGGCATCATAAAACCCACAGATACCATGGATGATCAAATATGACAGTCTGTTGTTACTATCTTAATGTCATTCATTCAGAGATATAAATGTTAGTAATCTTTACTCTTTCAAAATCTTAGTAAAACTGTTTAACACTGTTTCCAGTGGATTTAAGCTTGTGGAAAATGATAGGAAATTAGAAACTCTTCTGAGAATTCCAAGCTCTGTATTTCAACAGATTTTCCTTTGGGAGCCGATAGAGGCGTTACTTTTATTTGTAACCACAAAGCCGAACAAGATGGTGGAAGAAAATTGATTTCCATGTTTCCAGAAACCGTGCCCATGGTCATCAATGTGTTAAGATAGCTAGAATCTAATTCTGGAGTTAAGCACCCAAAGTGCACCAAGTTAGATGTAGTAAAGTCACACTCATGTGTCTAGGCCTGCTAACAAGTGTGTTGTTTCAGCACCACTGCTGAGATCTCACTAGCTGTTGCCCTGTGCTATCACTGCTGCCCCAGGATCAGGAGACTGGCAGCTCCAGGAGGGTGAGGAAGCAAGGAGACAGCAAAGCAGTGTCACTCCTGCACAGCCTTTCTTACTCTAACTGGGACACCCTTGGCAGCTTCCAGATGTGCCAGTGAGCTGCAGAGCTGGAGGTTTCCTTGCCTTGTGACAAAGGGTTCCTTTTATGCCTTTGATCACTTTGGACTCCCTTGTGCCAGGGAGAAGTGGAAGAAATTACAACAAATACACTTGTCAAGAAGATCTTAAGAAGCTTTCCTGTGAAGTGGCTTCCAAGCTAGAGGTCTGTGTGGGATAGTAATGAAAGATGGAAAGATCACAGTCTCTGAAGTGAGAAACTGTGCTGAAGAGCTTTCAAAGTGCACTTTTAGGGTGGAGCCTATTTTAATGTTTGAGTGCAACTGTATAGGTCATAATTTTACAAGGTTTATCTTCTAGGAGCTACAGGTGTTTCAGTTTGCTACAGGTATTATTTAGTATATTTATATAAAAAATTTATGTTTGTTTTAATCTTGTAGTGGGGAAGCTCTGACATTCCCAATTCATTAGATACATTTGGGATCTCAAATGCAATTACAAATGTGGTTCTAAGTGTTTAAGTCACTTTTTGAAAGATATAGCTTTATTAGAACAATTAGTTGATTTTTAAAAATTAATGCAGGGCTCATTCGTTTAAGCAGTGAGTTAATCTGAAGCCTATCATGTGGGGATTAAATTAAAGTCAGTAAAACTGACTGAGGGAGTGGGGGTTGTTCAGTCTGGAGAAGGCCTCAGGAAGACCTTATAGTGGCTTTTCAGGATCTAAGAGGGCATACAAGAAAGATGGAGAGGGCATGTAGTGATACAACAGGGAGAAATGTCTTTAAAATGAAAAAGAGTAGATTTGGATCAGAGATACAGAAGAAATTCTTTGTTGTGAGGGTGGTGAGGCACTGGCAGAGGTTTCCCAGATAAGTTGTGGATGTCCCATCCTTGGCAGTCTTCAAGATGAGGTTGGATGGAGCTTTGAGCATCCTGGTCCAATGGACACTGTCCATGACAGGGGGTTGGAACTAGGTGATCTTTAAGGTCCCTTCCAATCCAAATTGTTCTGTAATTTTGGCTGGAAAATTTGACGTCTGTGGTTTTATAGTAACATAGTGTGTTGAACACATGCATATTTATAAACCAGCTAAGGAGAGCATATGCTTTGAAGTACTTTTTTGTGTGTGACCAAAGATATTAATGACATAGAAGTCCTGTATAGCTGTTGTAAAGGTTATTATAGAAAATGATACATTTTTTTGTGATTTGTTGGATTTGCCTATTAAATCCCTAGAAAATTATGCCCTAACAATAGGGAAGAAAGGAATAGGAATCCTTTTACATTCAAGAACCATTTACACTAATTTTCACAAAGCTGAATTGCATTTTTATAGAATTTTGTGCCTATTTCATTTTCTAACAATTTTTTACTGATGAAAGCTTGTAGATTCTTGTCTCTGTAGTGAGCTGCTACACTTCTAAAATATATTTAAGAGGGAAAAATAACAAGACAGGAATAACAATAAAAACAGTGTGCATCAGATGGTGAAAATTGTCTTTTCTACTTATTAATTATGTACCAGCAACTTACTTTAGAGCTAATGTGGCTATATAAAGTTTCAATGCACTTGATGTCAATTTGAATGTTTTCTCTAAAATAAAAATGAGCACTTCTAGATTTTGAAATGATGGCTGCTGGAGGTAGGTCCTTTCCCACCTTCCCTGTTCTCTGTCCTTACCCTGTTTCAGAAAAGATAAATGCTATCATAAACCCTAATCTCCTTAAACTGAAATCAAATCACAGTTAAGACCCCTACTTAAACAGCTTTGTTTATGAAGAGATAAGCTTCTATTCTTTGCAGCTTCAGAAAAACTTACCAGATGTAAAGCACCTAGCAATGTTGGCTCTACAATCACGACTAATGATGGAGGATCCAAACTTGAGCATTTTGTGATGCATTTGAAAAGTAATGGAAGAAGACTTTGCCTCAGAGCTTCTTGCCATTTGATCCAGTTATTAAAGAGAGGCAGGTTTTATGGACCTGTGAAGCTACATTTTAGGAATGTTGATGTGACGATGCAGAGCGACACTGAGTCCCCAGGCAGTGCAAAGGAGCGCTGCTTTATTGCAAAAGCCAGGCCTTTAAAAGCAATTAGGCCTTTATCAGTTACATAGTTTAAAATCATAACAAGCATAATTCAACCAGCCACCATATACCACAGTGTGAACAAGTGATGGTTACATAACTTGTTTTTCTGCCTCTAATTCAGTTGAGTCACTTTCCCATGGTCTTTTTCTGCCTGAGCCATGTTTTTAAATCTTTGTAAGGTTTTACCTATATGCAACATGTTTATGATGAGGAGATTTCCTTGTCTTTTCTAACTTTCTGTGTCTGGACTTGTTTCAAAGGACAATGTTGAGATTGCGACTCTTGAAAAAGTGAGATTGAGTCTCTGGACACCATATTTTGGATTTGGTTTTATTGCTTTGCTTTGTTCTGGTTTTGTTGGCTTTACATTGTCACCCTCCACATTCCTCTTTGATGATCTTGCTAAAACAAAACTTACCTTGATTGCAAGAGTAAGTAGAGCCTTTCCAGTGTGATCATTCCCAGCTCATTTATTTTATCTGTATAGACTCCCAGGTGTGACATCCATTGCAGACAGGAGAACTGAGTGGCTGTGAGTAGTGGGGTAGCTGTAAAGTCTGTTGCAATAGGAGCTACACACAAGCTCATACAGCTTTTAAACACACACTTGTACATGTGGAGCATCATTGAGAGGGGTTGCAAAGGGCCTTGCCCCTTCTGTCACAGTGGAAGAACCAGTTAGGTGCGAGAAGCACATTTATGCCTTGGTAGAGAAACTCCAAGTGACTGTAGAGGAAACTCCTCCATGGTTTGAGGACCTGTTTGCACAAGAGCAGACTTCTCTTGAAGCACACTATAGGACAGTTTTGTCTTTGGTACTTCAAGGTTAAGAAAGGATGCAGTGCTTATTGCCTGTGTGGAGATGCGCTTTTCAGCTGCAAAAATATCTCAAGTACTTTTGGCAGATGATACTTAGGGAAGCGTTTAGTCCTCACTTTCAGATACCTGCATATCACCAGACTTCGTTCTGTGGCATGAGCACCAAAATTTTCACGGGGTTTTTTTGTAATAGAATAAAGAGACTCAGTTGGATAGATTGAGGGGACAGAAGATTTTGATTAAGACACCTAATATTTCCCTTAGTTCCCATTTTGAGAAAGTGATTGAAATGTAAACTTCTCTCAGGGAAGCCTGAGTTTTACTGCCTATAAATTGCTTTTAGATGCTTGGAAGGAATGTTCTGTATAATTTTCAAGTTCAGATTCCCCAGAAGGTGTAAAATGGCAAGCTTTCATGAGCTGTGATAATTTACAACATCTGAGAGTTTACCTTCTGTCTGTACCTTACTTCACTTTGAGCTCCAGTAGATGAGAAGTTTGGTTTTTCTATTATAGTGACTCATTACTTTAATATGATTACTTACTATATATAATGTAGTTCAGCTAGCCTTTTGTAAAGCTGATTTGTGACCAGAGTTATTTTATTGTAAGTCTAAAAAGACGGAATATCTTTATCGAGTTTAATCAATGTCTTCTAGGTAAACAACTTACTGTCATGGCCAGTAAATGTAAGAAATGGAGACAGTGTGTAAAATAAGTGAATACAATTCTGAAAGCATACATTCTATTATTTACTGTTATAATAAAGCTGGCACTTTTTTCTATGTGTTTCATAGGAAACACATATATGAAAAAATGAAACTAGCACTGTCACAAACCTTTTTCATAAAATTACATCCCTTTTGAGAAGGCCGCTATAATTATGTAGCACTAGGGGCGAAGGAAGCTTGCAGTAAAACACTGAACTGACAGTGCAAGGGACTGTACTTGGTTGGTGGAGAGTTTGACTTTGGATAAAGAATTCCTGTCTTTCTCACAAGAATGTTGTGCAGAAACAATTATTAAAAATTTCTGAGATGGAAATAGAGGTGTTAAAATTGTTACTCCTGGAGCTGTTTGATTATGAGTAAGAAATCTGCCAGAGATGTGTAGGCTGTGTTTTCCACCTTGCACCTATTGAAACACTATGCAGGACAATATTTTTGTCTAGCAGCAATTAGCAATAGATGCTTTACTGCTTAAATGCTTTAAGGAGATAGATTTTATCAGAACTTGAGAAAAATTGAGAAATATTTTTAATACATTGTGATTCATTTTATTGCTGTGAATTTTTTAAGTGTTTGTTTTTAATACATTTGCATTATCTGTCTCTGCTTTAATTATGGGATAATATCATGAAATGTGTAATTTTTGGTGCTGGACACTTCAGCCAATGACTCTCCTTGCTGCAGTGTTTTTCAGCTGAAAGATCAAAATCAAATTTTTGCCTCTTATAAAGTGGCTTATAGACTGCAGGGCTCTGCAGCATTTTGAAAGTTGCAGGTTGTCACCATGACATCACATAAATCCCAAACCAGCAAACCAGCCAAGAGATATAGCATTTCTAATTTAGACTAAGAATTCCCTGTGTAGTACTCTGGACAAATCCAGTGCAGCTTTTGTGAAGCCTGATCAGAGGTCAGGAGGACATACTCTAACAAGTGCTTTCACTCTCCAGAGATAATGAACCTTGGTGTTCTTTAATCTTCCTTTGGGGCTGTGTATTTCCTGAAGTCAATTCATTTATATTTGGCTTCCCTTTTTATTGCCTGAGCCAATCCCTCAGTCCTCCAAGCCCTGTCCATCTGTGAAGCTGAGTCTGACTGCATCACACTGATAATATTTGGGTCTGGAAGGATGCATAGTTTTTCTTTCCTGCCAGCTGTGATCTCAGTCTTCAGCTTGGGAACAGACTTCAGGGGTGCCCGTATATACAATGCCAGTGCCCCTGCTGAAGCAGAGGTCTAGCAATAGTGTGGAGTTGGCTGGGTAGGAGTTGGGCACAAATAGCAGCATGACAGGATCTTTGAACGTGTGGAGTGATCCCTTGTGGTGGGGAAACGTGAATCTGAGACACCTTGATGCAGAGATATGTTTGCTTTGTAGTCTTCTTTCTGCTGCATCCAACAAAACATGTGTTAGCAGCTTCCCAAACTCTTACTTCCCTTCTTCGCTGGTTTGTGAGGAGTGGTTTGGGTTCATTCCCAAGAGTTCACTATATATGTATTTCATAAACAGTGCCTTTATACTTGGAAAAGTATATACTTAAGTAATTGTAAATGGCATCCTGTGTGTCAGTAGGGATGTGTTAGCCTGCTCACAGTTTCTTTTGCTGAGGGCACTTCCACTTAGGTGAATGTTCTGCCTACAGTCCCAAACTTTTAAGGAAGTAAAATTTCCCTTCTGTATTGTAGGAAGAGATACAAGACATAAAATTTCTTAAAAGCCTTTGGTGTTTGGATCAAACTTCTTTATCCACTCCTTTTTCAGACAAATCTTAATCTTGGCTTCTAGGCTGCTTTCTTTGTGCTTTGGTATGCTGACATGAACATTGGTGTGAATTTTGTAATACTTGACAAACTGGAGAGCATCTGGTGATGACCAAGATCATAGAATAAAAGATTTACCACTCACTGCTTGAAATACTTGTTTCTTTCAGAGGTACAGTTCAATTAGATTATTTTTATTTACCTCACCTTCCTTGCAGCAGCCTTGTGAGAAGGGGAAGCCATATGGGTGGAGCAGAGTGAGTCTGAGAGAGGAAGTGAACCCAGCAGGGGAAACTTGAATCTTTTATTCTTTCCAAATTTTGTGTAAGCAGCCCCTATATTTTTTTTCCTTTTTTTTTTCCCTGTTCACTTGTGAGACACTCTGAATCAATGCTGATGAGTAAGGTAAGAAACACCTAGTGAGATTGATTAATTTCCCATCCTCTAAAATGTGGGAATGAACAACCCAACCCACCAGAAAACTAAATATTGATGCTGTCAGTGGCATGATAATTGGTCTCTGCTTTCATCTCCAAACAAACCCTTGCTTGGATTCTATTATTCATTCAAAGAGGAAAAGGGTTATTAATGCAGTGTTCTTTAATTTATATTTTTCTTTTGTGTGTGTGTGAGAGCGAGAGAACAGGAGAGCAATAATACAATAAATATATTGGCTAAGAGAAAACATTTGAAAGCGATCCCTGACCATTTTTTTTAATCTTCTCTTATCATGAAGAATGTGAACTGTGATAAATTGTTCTGCTAATCAAACAGCACTGAAAGGTTAGGTCATTGGAAGTCTTTAGTCATTTTGTGCTTTTCAAGAGTGAATTTGTTAAAATTATGCTGAATACCCACTTAAAGTCTGGGCTGAAAACCCTACCTGTGTTTTATAACTCTGCACTGTCAGAACCCATAATAAGTCAAACATTCTTTCAGAGGTACTCATAAGGGAGAAAAAACCCCGTAAATTTAAGAGTAATTTCAGATTGTAAATGAAAAAGAGAGGCACGACTGTTCATTTGCACCAATCATGCCTTCCTTTCATCTGCTCTGATTAGGCCTGGTGCGGTTTCATCAAACTACTCCATCACTGAGCTGTCACTCCAGTCGTCTGTTGATTGAAAACAATCAGGACTCTGATGGCACAATTATTCTGACCCTTTAACTAGAGGCTGCTGTGATAATGAAAGGTTGATTATGATAGTTTGTGCCTCTTTCAGTTTGCCAAGAAGGTTAATTTGGGCATCAGACGGATGTTTAATGGGCGCTTGCTGGCTACACTGAGGTAAATGAGAACGTGCAGTCTTCGATATTGCACGGATATAGTTTGGCTGTCAATCATTGTCATTTTGAGTTTGTGCCTCACACTCTGGAAATCACATTTTATTTTTTCCTTGGGATTTAATTTATTCTGTGCCCTGAGGAAGTTCTTTCACTCTGTGACCTTCACAGTAGCTTTCTCTGTCTTTTTTCGCTTCCCTCACATGGAGCCCAAAGGCATAATACATCTAGAGGAACATTTTTCTTTCATTTTTCACATTAAAAAAAAAAAAAAAAAAGGAAAATTTAAAATCTCTGTTTATCAGCTCACCCTGAACAGAGCAAATGTTTTAATTCTGATTGTAGAATCCAAACGTGCAAATGAAAGCACGCCTGCTTACTAACTCAGTGCCACATAGGGAGCTGCTTACGTAGACACACATTTGTAAAACTGACAAACAGGTAATTTAAAAATGTCTCTGTGTAAAGAGGATGGGGGATGGCACAGCTTTATTTTCACAGGCTACATGCATATGCCTTTGCTCAGTGCCTTGTAAATGTGGTCTCAGTCACTGTACTGCAACTCCTTGAGTTAGAAAGTCTCTCTTCAGGGTTCAGGGGCAAAAGGCATTTCATTGCTGATTCACAGATTATTAATATTTACTGTGTTCAGATTGAGGGAATCATATGCATGATTTTGTAGTTGTTTGGCTCAAGGTGCAAAAGAAATGCAAATACCTCGTAATTTTGATTGTTCCACATGCAGCTCATTAGAGTCTTATTTTTATGCACATTTTAAATTCAAAATAAAAAGAAGAAAAAGATTTCTATCTTTAAGGCTTTCTTGCACCTAGGCTCAAGACACTTATTTTCCATGCTGTCCACAACTGTAAGATAGTACCTGATTGATAAAATTGCAGGGTGAGTCTGGGAGGCTGTGCTGCACTGTTACTAACTTCTAAAAATATTCATGTGTAACTCATGGCTTCAAAAACTTGCTTGTGTGTTTTTTGTTGTGTGCTGGGACTTTTTCCCTCAGCAACAATTCTTACATTTTTCTTCCTAAATGGATGATACAGAACAATTTAGCTTAAAATTCTTAAATGAATATCCTTAACCCCCTGGATTTTGTCCTTTGTAGCCTCTAGAGACAGAGAGAGGATGACAAAGACCCTTCAGAGATCCAGCCTCTGGCCCTTTGGAAATCCCTGTTCATGTTAGATTGGTGACATTTCCTCCATAGCTCTCAGTGGACTTTGTTTCAGAGCTTTGGTAAATGTCCTGGCTTATCCATAGATTCTGCTCCTGTACTTGAAATTTGAAGAGTCGTGGTGTTGCTGACAATTGCCACCTGAAATGTTGTTTTGAGACAGGAGGTCTCAGTCCTGAACACCTCAGACTTGCTGAGTTAGGTAAAGTCTAATAAAAGGAAAAATTATGGGCAAGTTTGCAGCCAAAATATATATTCCCAGTGTTTCAAAGACCAAGCTAGTAAAGTCCAAGTTTTGCTTAAGTTCCCTTGGTGGTGCTTTAAGGTGATTGCTGTAATAGCTGTGTTGCTCTTTTTGGCTGCAAAAATCAGTAGAATCAGGTCTATAGCACTGTCCAATATGCTAAGGATACAAAGATAATAATTCGATTTTTTTTTTTTCCTGGACAAAAACTTTTGCTATTGTTAAGGAACAGAAGAACTGTTCAGGTGAGATTTGTAGTTCTTTCTCTTCCCTGATTTAATTGCGTCATCAGATTGTCACACACAAATTGGGTCATTTGTGTAGCACACATCTGATCTCAGTCCAGGAAAATGCATCTTTCTAATTTTGTTTCCATATTAAAAATTTTGTTTTCTCCTAAAATGAGAATATTCACTAGGTTATTATGATAAAGATTTCAATTTGTTTTAATGAGACAGTGTTGTTTTAAATTGTTTTAAAACCTTAGAAAATTTGTTTCCTTCTATTTGTTGTTGCTAAAACAAAACACAAAGAAAGAACACTCCAACCCCCTTATTTTTTTCACTGCTGTCACTTTTTGACTTCATCTCATTTGCTAGACAGCTTGGATGGTATAAAGTAGCATATTTGCAGTTCATTGGTCTACAACATGAATACATCAACTAAAGAGCAGGCCAATATGACTTTTAATAGAGTTCCCATGGCCCCTGCCTCTCACTGAGCCCAAGCTTAGAAAACTTTTTTCTTTCTTGGAACTCTGTCAACAGAAACTTTCCCTGATGTTGACTTTGTGACTTAGAGTAATTTCTAAGTGAACCTGAGTCTAATAAGTATGAGTATGTCATGCTTTTTGCACTCATGGAATAGCTTGGCTTTTCTGATTAGGAGAACTTGGTGTGATGTCAAGTGAAGGTCTGGCGTGTTTCCCAGCAGAGTGGCTTGAGAAGGACTGCAGGGGGATGCTGAACAGGCAAGGCACAGGCGTGACGCGCTCTCTTGCTCCCTGGGATAGCTGGCAGCCCAGAGGACCAGGCAGCTACCTCTTGCAGGGTTATCTTCAACAGGAGTGAAATTCCTAGTTCAGTTTTAACCTTCTCTGCCTCTGTGGCCTCTCTGGCTGTGGGATGTGTGTGGTGTGTACACCATTAACAGCAGGGAGGGAAGGACTGTGCTCCAAGCCTGTGTGACTTGGACTGTTCAAGCACTGTGCTGGAAGCAGAAGCAGGTGTTGGAAAAACAATGAATTCGCTATCCAACATGCAGATGTACTTTGATGTGTGCTCCAACTGTGCCACAACATATTTTTCCATCTCTTTTCTGCTGTTTTGAGAATGCATTCCATTGCTAAATCACATAATGTAACCTTGGAGAAGAAAAATCCTTTGGGTTAAGGCATTAGAATAAGAGAATTAATCTGGTTTGAAAATCCTGTCCTTCTGAGGGTCTACTTTTGTCATTTACTTAGTTTAGAAGATGAATATGGCAAAATATATTATTTATTAAAGTTGATATAGGCACTAGGCTGTAGCTTCCTTTACTCACACATTCATACATTAAAATTAATAGAAAAGAAGCTTCTAGCAGTTTAAACAGAATTTGCCTATATGGCAGTAGGAATAGGAGTCTTTCCTTATTTTTGTAAATTATTTAGCACTGATACAAATATTTTAAACCTCAAAACTGTGGATTGTCTTTTTTTTATTGTCTTTTTTTTTTTTTTGCTTGCTTGCTTGTTAGCATTTTAAACACAGTTGTAATTTCAAGTGCTATTTGTATTTCCTTAGAGAAGCCAGAATGTCTTTTCTTGCAGCATCATAAAGTCTATAATGGCTTTGAGTTTATTTTGCCAATACTCATTATAGTTGCTAATTGTTACTGCCAGAGAGGTAAAAACATAGTCACTATAATCAGTGTATAGATGGGGTGAATTCTAGAGTTTTTATGTAGGCACCAGTTTTTTTGGGTCTAGATTAAACAAAACCTGAGTAAAGTTATTAGAAATTGTGTTGATAAATATACAGATGTGTGCTGGTCTTGTACATGGAAGTTTGTGTCTGCCATATGTTAATGAGAGTTATATTTGCCTCCTTTGCACTGAGGGAAGGTTAGAACTGTATTACAGTCCACCAGTGACTACTTCTGCTACAACTGAAAGACTTGTTTGGGGATTCAGTTTTCTTTCTTTTGAACTTTTTCAGCCTTCCAATAATGTTTACCCATACCCAGTTTTCTTCCATGCCTTCATAGTGTGAGACATCATGTTCTGCTTGAGAACATGGTAACAATGTGCTGCAAAATCAGTGTAGAAGTCTAAGGCTCAGTTGGTGAGTGTTCCTGAAACCAGATGACCTGTTCCATAGCCTTATGTCACAATTTAGGAGTTTGTCCTGTATTCTCTAAATGTAGATACAGATACCTGCCTTTGTAAGTTAAATTCCTGGTGCTTATTTTTAAGTAGTGACTCAAAATGAATTTAAAAAATTTTAAGTTATTGTCACAAATAGCAAGCCAAGGCGATAACATAGCTTTTAGCTCTTAAGGTCTTTTCTCTGCCTTGGAGTGTCACAGATCAGGTGTGTGTCACGCAGGGCACTGTAGTCAGATTGTGTTCAAACAGTAGCATGAGTTGATTTGGACAGGAGCTTCTGAACACATGGTGACTCACAGACCTCTGTTGCTTCCCTAAGACTCAGTGAAGCTTCTCTGAATTCTGTCAAATGCCTACAGAGACCAGGTGGTGTGCAGGGTTCTTAGCCCTGCTTTCTAAACTGGCTGAAGGATAAAACGAAGTCAGCCACTGCAAACTGGCCTTAGACAGTGGTAAGAGCCAGTAGGAACCTACGCAAGAGACAGCCTGCGATTCACGCTGCCCTTCCCATTGCTGCTGCAGCTGCTTGTCAGAGGGGAAGGGTGGAAGTAACATAGGCCAGAGACACCTTGAGGTACAGCATGTAGAGAATCCCATGCAGGCTGCAATAAACTTAATTTGGAAAGGTTCAAAAGTTTTCATAAAAAAAGATGCAGGACAGGTGAGTGAGGATAAAATAGTGTGGAATGGATAGAGAAGGTTTAGGCTCAAGACTCAGAATAGATGGTACATCCCATATGAATGCCAACAGGATCTTTGTATCACTTTCACTGTAGTGGTTTAGGGAAAAAGAAACATTACTGGTTTCAGTGAAACATTTGTTTACAATTTTAGGACTATTCTCAGTAGAGACCTAACTCAGTATGAACCAAGTTGCATATGTCAAACTTCCCACAGCAGGGAAAATATATTGTAACAGAGATATCCATGCCTTCTGTGCAGATCATCACACATCCCATATCCAGAAATTAATGCAGGTACTATTTCTTTGAAGTTACAAATGTATGTGGTGTTGCTCGTGTGTTTATACAGTATTTATTGGGGGATGAAAGGCAGGACAATAAAGGAAAGCAGATGGATGAAGTTCTAAGGTATTATTATGGCATTAATATCAAACTTCCTTGAGAAGACTGGTGTTTACCAAGTCCTGGTTTACATTAGTTCCTGTCTTTTACAGAGTCTGTAATGTATGTCATTTCAGCCCAAGTGATACCTCTGTGATGCCATTTTAGATGTGAGCAAAGACATGAACTTATAGTTCCAGAAGTAGCCAATCTGTTGGATGCAAGAGCTGGCAGACAAAAAACTCAGTTTTTGTAAATTCTTCTATCTCAGTATAGTAACCCACATATCATTTAGCTGATGTATGCTGAAGATAGCCTGAATTTCTCTTGAATTTCAAGTGCCTGAATGATGAGAGCTAAGTGCCTTTCAGGAATCATTCACATGGCTAAAGACATGGAATAGGAAGTTGCCTGATGAAACTCAGAGACACCTGACACATGGGTTTGGTGGACTTGGAACACCTGACTATAATGCTCAATGATTTCAAGTCCAAAAATATTTTCAAATGCATTTAATTATTGTCTTTTTTACTAGCAAGTTAAAATACATATAGCTAATGTATGCATTTGAAACTCAATGCACCATTTACCTGACTGAACTAGTGTTGCATTTTTTATGTCCTTCATTGATTCTTTGTTTCACAGAGGTTCACAGTGAGGAAGAAGTGTTTCAAATTAATCTTAACAAGAAGGTGGTTTTGGTTTGTCATCTTCCCTCTCTGGTGGAATACGGAAACAGTAATAAATTTAATACATCATATACAAAAGCCATGAATAACAGCAGCCTTTATTTTCAGCTCCTTTATGTGACATTCCCAACAACAGTACAGGGCCATGAGATTTTGCTGAAATTTTTTTATCACTCAGCTTCTTAGAAACACCCACTCCATGAATTCTATGTTAAAATTATTTGAAGTACCAAGTAGAGTTAGTCCTTATCCAGAACTAGTCAATGTTTTTGATAATAACTTGGATTAAAGAATAATAAGGGATTTATGTTTTCAGAAAATCAGAAGGTGAAATGGTTTTCTAGCACTTTTGAAAACACAGTATGGATTGAAAATGATCTTGACTGCAGCAGTGGCCTAAAGTAATAGTAGAGAGTTTGGTAATGACACTGTGGAAGTTCTGCAGAAAAAAAAACCCTAAACAAACAAACAAAAACCAACCACAAAAAAAAAGAAAGAAAAAAAAAAGTGAGAACAGTATTCAGTCATAAGCTTAAATATGGATCAGCAACATCATAGTTCACTGACAGTCTTACGTGATGATGTACAAGCAAGAATGGCATAGATTGTTACAATCAGAGAGATTCTTCTAACCTATCCACTACTACTACAGCCTTTAGAGGAAGATTATGTCCAGTTTTCAATAGCAAACATTAAAGATTTCAATAACAGAGAACTGTGAGACAAGCAACAGAGATTTAGAAAATATGACCTAAGATGCATTAAAATACCTTTTTTGTTCACTGAAGAGGAAACTCACACCAATATTGAAATGCATCTGAGGTGGAGAAGAAAAAGAAAGTAACAAAATCCTTCTCATCCTGTATGGATGAACCATTTTCAAGGGTTGCTCTGGAATATAAACCTAAAGGTGGAAAATGGAGCGATGAGTTTAAGGGTTTAAAGCTTCTGCATATATAAGAGGAAAATCTGTCTGAGATGATATCAGAGCGTGGGAATGGTTTTTCTGAGGAGGTTTTGGTATTTTCATTACAGGATGTTTTCAAGAATAAATTAGACAGCAATTCTTGAAAAGGTTTACGCTGTTCCTAACTTCTTTTTAGGACCAGTTGGATTCAATAAGCTTTATGTGATTTGAATGCTGTGTGTAATTTTGAATGTTGATATTAGCTATAATTGTTGAATTGTTGCTTTCTGTCTGCCCCAAACTAGCAGGACGTCTCCTGTGCTTCTCTCTTCTCTTTTTTTTTTTTTTTTTTTTTTTGTCCCCATACACCTTTCTACACTTTGCAAATACAGTAAATGAAGAAGAAAAAAAAAATGAAGGATTCAGTATGTAATGTGTTCTATTTCTTCAATATTTTGTAATAAATAGGATGAAATATGGAGGACAGAAGAGACTTTTCTTTGTAAACTTCTGACATTAGTCTTTTTTCTATTGTAGCTGTGGTATCCAGTGATCCCATACTCATTGTGTGTATATTATTTTTCCAGCAGCTTGATTCAGGTCTCCAGCAACACTAACACTAATGAGAGTATTGCATAGCAGCTGATAATGCTGTGGAAATTGTTTAGAGGAGCTGGTGCAATACAATGCTTTTTTTATATCCACTGTATCTTTTTATGTGGACTAATAGGCTTTCACAGCTGCTTTTTAGATGCATAGATCCATGACTGAGGATATCCATATATATATCCATATATCTGCTCTTGGAAAAAGACCATATTTTGACAGAATTGTATGCAACTAACACGTCTTGTTTTCCCCTTCCTTCCCCTCACTTTCAGCTGGCTGTGAGGTGGTTGGAACACAACTGCCGCTACCAGTATCTGGATGAACTTCTCCAGTACGTCCGCTTTGGCCTTATGGATGTGGATACACTGCATACTGTAGCTCTTACTCATCCTCTTGTCCAAGCCAGTGAAACTGCGACAGCGCTCATTAATGAGGCCTTGGCTTACCACCAGAGCGTCTATGCGCAGCCGGTTTGGCAAACTGCAAGGACAAAGCCGCGCTTCCAGTCAGACACTCTTTATATTATTGGTGGGAAAAAACGAGAAGTCTGTAAAGTGAAGGAATTGCGGTACTTCAATCCAGTAGACCAAGAGAACGTTCATATCGCGGGGATCGCTAACTGGAGTGAGCTGGCGCCTATGCCTGTGGGGAGGAGCCACCACTGCGTTGCTGTCATGGGAGACTTTCTTTTTGTAGCTGGTGGAGAGGTGGAGCACTCCACAGGGCGCACGTGTGCCGTGAGGACTGTCTGTCGATACGATCCCCGCACTAACTCCTGGGCGGAGATAGCTCCGATGAAGAACTGCCGGGAACACTTTGTGCTGGGAGCCGTGGACGAGTACCTCTATGCCGTAGGGGGCAGAAACGAATTGCGTCAAGTGTTGCCCACAGTTGAACGCTACTGCCCCAAGAAGAACAAGTGGACCTTTGTACAGTCCTTTGATCGGTCGCTCTCATGCCATGCTGGATATGTGGTGGATGGTCTTCTTTGGATATCAGGTAGAAAACGTTTCACACAGTTTGAGGTACTAACAAAATACCAAAATACTGTCTTAAATTAAAGTAATAAATCTTTGGTTTATATGTCATGATAACTTTTCTCTTCAGAGAGGACAGAAAACTGAAGCTTCATTAGAAGTATAGGAGCATAATGTATCTTACACATTACAGTTGGTGTTTCAGAGCTGCTGATATCATATGTGCTATCTCCAGTTGCCATTCATAAATCACAGTGAACTGGAATGATAATGCACTTCTGGACAAATTTTCAATGATAAATTCTGTGTGCTTTCTAAAAACAAACAAAAAGAAGACACTGTTTCTGTAATATGATCTGGTACTTTTGACATTAACAGGACCCGAGGGAATGGCCTGAAGTTGTGTCAGGGGAGGTTTAGGTTGGATATGAGGAAAAGGTTTACCCAGAGGTTGATTGGGCACTGGAACAAGCTTCCCAGGGACGTGGTCATAACACCAGACAGAGTTTGAGAAGCATTTGGACAATGCTTTCAGGCACATGGTGTGGTTCCCGAGCCTGTGCAGAGCCTGGAGTTGGACTTTGATGATCCTTGTGGGTCCCTTCCAACTCAGGAGTATTCTGTAATTCTATGATTCACTTATTCCTGATGATGAAATGGAAAATTAAGTGGTTGTTATCTTGTGTTGTTCCAGGGCTTGAATGCAGATATATGATTTGCTCCCACTTGCACTCCAAGATGACTGTTTTTAGAAATCATCCATGGCTCTGTCCATAACAAATGTATAAGGCTGGATGTAATCATAACTTTACAGCACAGATAGATGAATGTATAGACCCTATAATCCTAGAATAACTTGTCATTTGCAGCTGAGTCTTTAGTTGTTATGTTCCATTGATAGAGGTGGGAGGACTTAGTTTCCTCAGTCTTTGTAGTGGGTATTAGTTATTTTGGAATATGGCCGATGCTGTCTACAGAAGATTTGACAGAAAAATATTCCCCCTTTACTAAGAAGTGTGCCACAGAAGGTTATGTAGTTATAATATTTATTAAGGAAGCTAATGAGTAAATGAGGCCAGCCCTTGAGGTAAATGTTCAGTGATTGGCATCTTCACCGTAGATACCCTCTGGGGATTTTAATATGGTCTGGAATGCCTCTGGTGAAAAGATGGAATATGAATGGAAGATTAAGTTAGCTTCCTAGGCCTTTGCTGTGCTTCTCAAAGTGTGTCACTTAGGCTAGTGGATGTACCTTTCTGTCCCTATGGATTAGGCACCTCATGGGAACGGATTCCCAAGCATTGGCAGGGGAATTAGCAGATATCTATTTTAATATATATATACGCTAAAGTCATGAAATGATGACACTGGAATTAAAAGCAGGACGGAACACACGGAGACACGGAACAACACCGAGATCCCTGCCTGGTACTTTGGGTCATTTTCTTTAGTGACCATTGTTTAGGGAGTCTTGTGGAGTTTGTGATTTGTGAATCCTGAGGCGAGACCCAGGTACAGTACAGGAATGGGATTTCTGTGTTAGGCTACCAGCTGGGTATATTCAGAGCATTATCCTATGTATTCACTGCTTTTCCTATTTTATTAGCTGAGAGGCATGTGTGTCTGCAGTGGGCACTTCAAATACACGGATGTTATCTTGATTGCTGGTTTTTGGTTTTTTTTTTCCTGTTTTATGGTTTATATTTGTCAGTATTTGTGAAGAATAGGACCTTTTAAAAAACGGTCTTAAGCATTCTCACATAAAATCGTTGAATGTGCACGAGAAGTCCATCAGTATGGTCTTTCCTCCAGTAAGTGAGAAAAATAATATTTTTTGTCTTAATTTCATTAAAAAAATACTCCATACAACAAAAGAAAACAATCAAAACTCAAGAAAGTATTTGATAGCAATTTTTAAGTCAAACATGGGGCTGGTCGAAGACTTAAATCTTTCCAGATTTCCTAGGAAATGGGAAATTATTCTGAGGTTTAACTCATGTGCTTAGTCATGTAGGTGAAATCTATGCATGCCTGTGTGTTTTAAATTCCACTTGTGTTTAGCAAATGATGCAGTGTGATATTGTGTTCAAGGATATGCCTCTAATAGAGCTGTAGAATCAGTGGAAGAGGTAAGTGGAAGCCTACTGGATGAATTTTTTAAAACTGGGAAAACAACAACAAATATTTCCTTGGTATTGTTCCATTTATATTTGAAAATGCTGCTAACAGTGGAATAAGGTAGACATGGCTTTTTAGTTGTATTTTGGTAGGTTCTGAGAAAATGTTTGTAAGTTTTGAGTTGCTCAATTATGTCAGGTTATTATGAAGTACGAGAGCGTACTTTCTGTGCTACGCTTCAGTGGATATGATCTGGATTTTGTACTCTCACACTGAAACCTGGTTGTGTATTGAATAGAGTTATTTTAAAAAGAAAAGTGGCTGGAGATATAATAACTATAGCTAGCTTTCTATTATTAATTAATAGCTTAGGACTGGAATGTAGCTTGTGGTACGTGTACATTCAGGGGCAGGGGAATAGTACAGAGAAATGTTTTATTGTATTGTAGTCACTGCTGGAAAAGCCACTGTTCATTATTGAATATACAATGTTAACATAAAAGTAATTAGTAATGCAGGAGGGAACCTAATTTTGAAGTATGTGGCCTAAAATTAAGTAATTAAAAAATTAGTCTGAGTTATAAATGTTTCTGAGCTGTATCCCTGCTGCTTTTTCTGGGAAATACAGGTCATCCGCAAAGAGCTCTCAAAGTCAGTCTGCTACTACCAGCTGGCAGGGAAACCGTGGAAATGTGCCCAGTTTTTTAGTGAGGGAATAAATTAAATAGTGATAATATAAGTTTCTAGCCCTTCTATTTGTGGAGAGCATCATCAAAGCTTGATCTGCACACTGACCATTTACTTACTCAGTGCCTCTGCTACAGCCCCCTGCCCTTTAAAGGCTTTGCTGATCAAAACCTAAGTAGACTTAAGGGATTTCTATTATTATTTGGATTCATTTTCAGCTTTGCTTTGCTGCTCCTTTGGGACAAATATGACAAGGATTCAGAAATAATAGATAGTAAAATCATGACGAAGGCAGCAGGTAAGGAAAATGGACAGAACAAACTGCTGTGTGACTTTACACACTGGCAATAACAGGTGTTCATCTGCTGTTCAGGTGACAGAGGGACTCCTAAGCGGCTATCCTGTCTTTGGGGTTTTTAACCTGACAGAAGCAGATTAAAAAAGGGAGCCTTTTGCACACTGGAACTAGTAGTTTCTCTGTTCAGCACAAGTGAGTTCAGCCCTTGGGTTTTCTGAGCTCCATATTTTCATATTTATGTCATTATTTATTGTTTTCCCCCCACAGTCCTCATTTTATTTTCTTATTTAAAGAAAAACAAACATGAGAATTTATTAAAATAATGTGGTAGTTTTGACTAGGCTAGAGCTAATTTTCCTCATAGCAGCTAGCGATGTTTTGGATGTATGCTGGAAACAGTCCTGGTAACACAGGGATGTTGTTGATACTGCTGAGCAGTGCTTCAACAGAGTGAAGGTGTTTTTTACTTCTCACCACACCCTACCAGTGAGGAGGCTGGGGATGGGCAAGGGTTTGGGAGGGGACACAGCCAGGACAGCTGACCCCTGATGACTGAAGGGATATTCCAGATCATGTGGTGTCATGCTCAGCATATAAAGCTGGGGAAGAAGGAGGAAATGAGGGGGTATTCATAGTGCTGATGTTTGACTTCCCAAATCACCATTATGCTTGATGGATCCCTGCTCTCCTGGAGATGGCTGAACACCTGCCTGCTCATAGGGGGCAGTGAATTAATTCCATGTTTTGCTTTGCTTGTGTGTGTGGCTTTTGCTTTAACTGTTAAACTCTCTTTATCTCAACCCACAAATTTTCTCAGTTTTACTTTTCCACTTCTCTTCCTCATCCCATGCTGGGGGAGTGAATGAGTGGCTGTGTGAGGCTGAGTTGCTGACTGGGGTTAAACCACAACAAATAAGTTCTCTGTACTGACATTGCGTTGGGCAGATGGTTTGGAAATTTTATAGAAAGGTGATTCTTCCAGGCTCCAGTTAACATCTGATGCCATGACCAATTTCACAAACAAATTGCATGCCACAGTGCTTGAAAAGTGAAGTATTTCAGTGAAAGAAAAACAAAGTACACTAAACACTTTGGAGTTCAACATGACTAACAATCGCTATCTATAAAAGCGGGGAAATATTTTTCCATAAGAGCAAGGACTTGAACTATGCCCATTTCCCAGCATCCTCTGTGGAGAGCACATGCAAATCTGGAGACCTCCTTTTCTATCCATGTTAACCTTCCTCCACTGGTATAGGTCTAGTGCCCCTGGGGACATCGAGGGGCAGGGAACCTCTGCTGGCATTCCAGCTCTGGGCCATTCCTGCACCGACATCTTGGGATAATGACACTTCCCCTTGCCTTAGGTGCTCCAGAGATTAGCACATGAAAAATGTTGTTTAAAACAAAGTGTTACACTGGTGTTTTGCAGAGGCTCGAGTTGTCTGACCTTAAGTGTGTCAGCTAAAATAACATCTTGACATCCACATAGAAACCCAGCTTGGGGGAAGGGGGTAAACAAGGCATCCCTGTACTGTTGCTTTGTACTTAATATAGGGAGTAAATACTTTTTTTTCAAAATTCAAGATTAATTATTTTAGTTTTTAAACTGTCGTCTTTTTCCCTAATGGTAGAGATTTTGACTAAGGGAATGATGGTGATAACATATCTTGAAGAATTATTTGGAGTTTGCAAGTGATTTGGAATGAAAAGTATAACCTTACTATCAATGCACTGTCATGAAGTAAAGAATTTTTTTATCAGCAAATGTCTATAAAATTATTTTATGAAAAATAGATCTAGAATAATAGGACTTCACAAAATCTATCCAAATTAAGTTTTACAGTGTGGCTGGTACAGATTTACTGGGAATGGGAGGTTAACGAGTGCATAAAAATTGCCTTAGTGGCCCAGTCTTAGTCTCTATATGTTCCATATATGTACAGACTTCATTTTTACTGTATATGAATGAGTGATCTCACACCTCTCCGTCTTTGATGACATTGATTCTCCTTAGATTGAATGTAAACATCCAGCTTTAATGATTTAAACAAACCTGGGGCTTGTGCCCCTCTTGTTTGTGGCTCGTTTGGATCTGGTGTCAAAGAGCTGCTGTTGTCCTCTTCCAGGGGATTCCTTGCCTTGGGAGAGTATGCTCCAGCTCAGCTGTCCTCACTGCACCTGGGCTGGCTGCAGTACAAAGCAGTAGCTCTGCATGTTGAGGAAGGATTACCTTGTGTTTAACACACAGACACCTAAGAGAGGAGAAATTTCTGTTTTAAAAGAGCAGATCACCTTAGGTTACGTGTCGTGGGTTTCTATATATTCCCTGGGTTTGCTGGAAGGAGCAGACATGGGAGCTCTTTGCCAACATGAAGTTTTACACGTCTCCCAGTGAACTCGGATTCCCGCACACAGCCTAGCGCTTGGGGACTGCGGAGAGAGTTGTGATATTTTCTGGGGGATTTGGATTGGATTTGATTTCTCAAGTCATATGGGGGCCTTGCTAGGCCACGTTATAAATGTGGCTCATAAGATGTCATTTAGGAAAATGTTGAATCTACTGCCTCCTACTCTTCTCCTTTTAGAAGTGTGTCTTGAAGGTGTTTCTCAATGCAGTTTGTGGAGTGTTGGGGGGGACTGTAATAACGCAAAATGTTTATCAAGTGTGGGAAAGGGATGGGCGAGGTGTGTTATGGAATCCTTGAGCAAAATTGCCCCATGTAGAGGGGCACTGTTTCATGAGTTAAGAATTTACAGGTCTTGGAAGGCTTAAAAAGCAGCATTTACACCCTACAAGGGAGTTGTTTGCGGCAGTGTAAAAACATTGTGAGCCCATGGGCTGGGTGATGGCTTTTCCATCAGGGTGTTCTCCTGTCTGTAAGAGCAAGAAAGACAGTCTTGTCCTGAGGGTGCTCCTTGCCTCCCAGGAACTGGACTCCTCAAAGCAAGCTGAAAATGTTAAAGTGGTGTAATCATCACCATTTATAAAAACAGCAAATGCTGACAAAACTGTAAATTTTCTGTCATTTAACCAGACAGACTTTTTTTTCCCCCCTCTTTCTCTAACTGTTGGGTTACTACCACATTAGCTGTTATTGCTTGACATCAAATTTAATAGCATAGTTTGTATTTTTAACTACTTTCTCCTGTTATGATGCCTCTCTATCCTCTTCTTTCCTCATAGAAAACAAGACAGAGAAGTTTAGGAAACTCTCTCAGAATTACCCCATTGCTTTTCTGAGAAAGTATGTATTTTTAGTACCATTTAAACTCTTTTTCCCCTTCTTTTCTTATTTTTAAGAGACATATTGCTGCTCTTTCGCCCTTTCCCAGCTGTCTGTAGTATTTAAAAAAAAAAAAAATAGTTCAAGAGGACATTGCAGACTTGTTAGATCTGAATTTTGGCAGAAAAATTTAAACTTTTGCTATAGCACTTCAAAGTTAGAAGGAACTAGAGTTTGAAAATTGATGCAGATATAAGATGGCATATTTAATGACAGATGTATCTATAGAAACCTGTTAAGATGCAGATTATCCCCCTGGGGAGGGGAGATCAAAACTGCCAATCTATAAAATATACTTGTTAGGGAGAGGCATGGAATCTATCTCTGCGAGCACTTTGATTGCAGGGGACAGTGTAGCAGCATGTGGCATCATAACCTAAGAGCAGACAAATCAGCTTGATGACTTTCAAAGCCAAGAATACTGCTGGAGGCAAGGGTACTCCAGTCTAGAAGAAATTAAAACATATAGAGACTGTTATTAATTCCAGATCTATTTTTGTGTAGTCAAATCTGTATGCAAATCCTTAGCATCTCATTTTGGCAGATTAATCTAAAAGTGAAGAGCGGTATGTGAAGGGAATGTAATGATAAAACACCAGAGATGAGCAATATTGCAGGGGAAGAGATGTAAGCTGTGTACTTGATGTGAGGGGCCCTTTGTGAAGAGAAGGAAATAATTTTGCTTATTTGCTTATTTTATTACTTTAAACACAGAGGAAACAACACTCTTCTTTCTCTTCTTCCTTCACATCTTTCCCCCCCAGATTAAGGTGTCCTTTCAGAATGGAAATGTACCACCCAGCACTTTGTGTTTCAAATATGTCTCCTGTAGTTTAACATTCTGAAGTTATTAATCCAAATAACTACAATTTTTGATGTCTCATTTTAGACATTGTATTGGGAGTGAAAATAACTGTATGTAAAAAAAAAAATCAAATTACAAAACAGATATTAGAAAACATGGTTTTGTCTGTGTGGCTGATGACCACTAGGAATGTGAAGGCTGCACAACAGTGTAGAGACAAGTAACAGATTGTGAGATCAGACACAGGAACAGTCTTTGCCTTCCAATGCCTGTTCTTGTGTGTGTGCACTTCACATGGGCTGTGATGGGCAGGGTGTGGTGTAGTGTGATGGAAACAGTTTGGAGAGACCACATCTCATCCCAGCTATCTCTTAGCCTGTGAGCATCTCTGAGCTGGGAGTCTGAGCCGCTGTCCTTCTGTAGGTGCCCAGTACAGGCTGGTGCTTGCAGGGAGCACCCAAGTAACAGCACCATTTCTCCTTGCTGCTGCCATTGAAGAAAAGACCCTAAAATAGATACATCTGTAGTTTCTGCTATCGATTCCTGGCCCCACTCAAGTTTTTTGGAGTAATCAGAGGGTATTCTTTATCAGCAAGTAGCTCAGCCCAGTAGGAGCAGATCAGCAGGTAAAACCTTGGCACCAGGTTCTCTGTATTTACTCCATACCCCTTCACATTTTTTTGCTTTGTACTAGGTTTGTTCTGGTCCTCTGGCTCAAATGTTCCCAGCACTCAGATGGTACAAAGCCAAAAGACCTGTTATTATTTTACACCCTTATGCTGCCATTAGGAACTGGAGCTTGTTTGGTGCACATCTGGATTAGAGCTTCTGATTTAACTTGAATGCACACCAGTCCCAACCTACAGCTTCAAATGTCTTGGGGGAGGTGGAAGAGTTGCTTCAATATCACAATATGGCTCTGAACCAAAATGCTGCCCTCAGCCTAGCTGGAGGCTGGAAAAATGAGGATTCCCCAGCACAGAGCTTGGGGATGAAAGGGAAAAAACCAATCTGGCAACCTTAGTGGGATTGGGCCATAGCTCAGCCAGGAGGAATGTGAGTCAGTGTGCTGCTGTCCTGGCTGAAGCAGGACATGCCCTCACAGAAAGGGAAGTGTCAACAAAATGAAATGTACTAAGATAAAAATACTTCATCTTATTGCTGTGATATGTGTGGTACTACTATTGGTCCGTGCCATTAAAACTATAATATAAATAGTTTGTCTGTCAGTGTGAGTGCCACTGGTGTGTGGCCACTGCCATGCCCTAGTTCTGCCCAGACCTCGTGGCAGGATGAAGGTGAGGTGCAGCTTGCAGGTGTTATTTCTGATTCCATCTTCCCATGGGCCCAGTGCTGTGACAGGGGGGGACTGGGAACTGTGGCAGTGCTTCAGGGACACCATGTCCCCAGAAGTCTTGAGCACATTCAAAAACATGTTTGAAGAAGTTTTCCATGTTCACTTAGTGAAATTTGCCATTTAAAACAAAACAAGAGGAGGATGATTGGGCATTAAACGTCTCTTTAATGTGTTGAGGTAAATACCTGGTTTGCAGCATCTACTTGGGTCAGACTATTCCAAGCTTTTCTGAGGTGCTTTACACCATGCTTTGCTGATCACTATTGGTATTGGTACCCTATTGGTAGGGAGTCTGGTCACTGTGGAGGAACCACTAAGTTTACCTCTAAATGACAAGATGTTCTCTCTATAACACAAACTAAGAACAGAATTTCTTTCAAATGTGTAGATAAGCACAGTTGTGCAGGCTTGAACTGGGCTCTCTAACTGGTAGTGTATCGCCTCTGGTAAGGCAGAGCTTCTCTCTGACCTCTTCCTTCTCATTGATGCAAGCCCACCTCCTCCTCTTTTAAACCATGCCACACACTGAATGTTCTTTGGAACAGGAATGGGGTTTGTCTTTGTGTCTTGATGAAGGCTGAATGCACAGTTATGTATAAACAGATTAATTTTTAACTCATTTTTGGCCCACAGAATTAGCTCTACAAAGGAAGTGTATGGGGGGGTGTTTATTGATGCTGTTCTCTGTTTCTGTATGTTTGACAAATGGGGCTGCTTTTCCCCTTTCCTTTAACCAGATTAAGAAGTGGGGTGGAATGTAAGCAAAAGTGGTGGTATGTAATGTAATTATTATCTGCAAATGAACTCTAGAATTGGTTATTTCTCTGTACCCGATCTTGGTCCTGGCTTCACTTCTATGAAAAATTGTAACCTGTATAAACTCTTTTATAGGAGGAGTAACAAATACTGCACAATATCAAAATAGACTCATGGTCTATGATCCTAAGCAGGTGAGTATCTGTGTTATATATGTTTTGTTTTGCTTCAAATAGATCTCTTGGCAAATACATACAAAGATTTTGTAAGGCTAAAAGCACTGACCATTTGAATTAGTGGTGTTTTAAGTTCACTTTGTACTGATGTGTGAGTTTAACAGGTAATGGAGACCCTGACAACTTATAATTTTAAGCCTGTAGGAATTAGAAACATCTTAGATTAAATACAGAAATGTGCTTTAAATCCCCTGTATTTATCAGTATTTCTTCTGCTTTTTTTTTTTGTTTTTTTTGGGGGGGTTTTTTTGGGTTTTTTTTTGGGGGGGGGGGGTTGGTTTTTTTGTAATCGAGCAGCCCTGGGCAATATATACTCAAAGTCTGTGTCCCAAAACCGCTCCTTGTCATTGGCATTTCTGTTTTGAATTGCATATATGGGCCTTTTTGTTTCCTGAATACTTTGAGAACTGTGCTACCTTGCTGTGACTTACTCTGCTGACTGCAAGGGTGCCTATCATTTCATTACCTAAGCACCTAAAATATCTTTTAGGGATTATTTCATACATTATGTATGTGTTTTGATTAGGTTAGCACGGCTCAGTAACCATTTCAGAGGGTTAGGGCACGGTTGTGCCCTCTTGCTTGTATTAGGAATTAAAAGTCCTAAGCTTGCAATCAGAGTTGCATAGCCTGATTTACACACACGTGGAAGAGTATTGACTTTTCTGATTGTAGGATAGGGGCTTTGATTACTGTATTTGGAGCAAAATTGTGCCAGGAGATACTTTTGTGTGGTTCCCACTGACTTTTTAAAGTATAGCACATACAGGATCTGAAGCAGAAAGCAGGAGGTGACACACCTGCCTTGTTCTTTTGGAGGTGCAGTTTCATCATTGACTGCAAATGCTGGCTGTCCCAAATCCAAGTAGCAATTACAGGCAGAAATCTTACTTGCTTGTGAGGGAGACACGTATTTGGATACCATTTCTCTATTGTGTACCTTTCACTGGGATTCTTCACTTGCTGGTGTGAAAGTTGCACCCCAGAATAGCGGTGCTGGGGCTGCCTCAGTGTACCGTGCTGACGGCGGGGAACCCGGCCTGGCGCGTGAAGAGTTACAGAGGAATTGTGCACTTGCATTCTTCAAACGACGTCTGCTTCGTGTTTGTACACACAGGCTCTTTTTAAAAATTCTGCTGGCATATTGTTTACGGTGGGTACTGGAAACCATCACATCTGCTTGCATCTCGCACGGAATCTCAATAGCTCTATCACGGAGCCCCAGCGCCTGCTCCTGCGCGAGGCCTTTGTGGCGAGTCGATAATGCCTGCCATCTGCCACCGAGCACACAGCTACCTGCCAACAAGCCGGCTGGGCTGACCTCTGCTTCCCCACCACTGATTAGTATTCACACACCGGCTTATTAGAAATGACCCTGCCAGGCCCCTCTGTTTCGCTGCCTTTGCAGTGCTTTGAGGCTCACCTGGCAGGCACTGCAGTGGAGGAAGCTAAAGATATAATCAGGGGATGCAGGCAGGCTTTGCAAAGCAGATGGTGTCTATAGTCTGGTGTTAAGAGACTGGACTACTAATGCAAACATTAATGCCTAATATTCAACTATAACACGTTGAAATGTATAGCTATATATTGTGGAGGTTAAAAGGCAGAAGGCTTAGGGGCTCTGGAGTTGCTGCACCTGTATCACAAAAAGATTCCTCACAGATTTTTAACTTCTTTCGCTTAAATAAAACTTATCCGTTGCCAAATTGCTTGATTTGGTTAGGAATAGCAGGAGCAATTGTTTTCTCAGATATAAAATACTCTGCTTTAATTCCTTGTCTTCCATGTCTTCCTGCCTCTCCTCTAATCAGGTAAAATTCTTGAATATCATTAATGAGTAAGAAAAAAATATGCAAAAGGTTGTAACTTTGTAAGTTTCCACAAATAAAGGGTTGACATTAAACCAAATGAATCATTTGAGAAGATTCTTTAGGAAATTATTTTTCCTGTTGCTTTATTCCCCAAGGATAAGATCAAATAAGCTTCTGAATAACGAAAGGCAGAAGAATCTCTCTTCTCTCATAACAGAGCTCATTGGTACAGATAATTTTAGCACTGTATACAAAGGAGACATTTAATAGTCTGGTTTAAGGAGAATTTGCTACTGAATTATAAAGAAAAAAAAAGACCTTTGAAACCTGATGAGCTAGACAAAAAAAATAGAGCAATAAATGCCATTAAATGAATGAACTTCAATGTGAGAACTGTAAATCATGTGTTGAAAGTCCACTATCCTTATTCAGTGTTACAACCAACACATATGTCTAGCATATGAACAGAACCAGTATATGCACTTGTGATTCCTGACCAGGGGCAAGAAGAAACCAATACCGTGCTCCTGTTCACTGCACTGCCACTATAGGTGTGTCTTTGAGCAGTGCTTAGACAAGCCCTCTCTCTTTCCAGAATAAGTGGTTAAGCCGTAGCCCGATGCTGCAGAGGAGAGTGTATCACTCCATGGCCGCTGTCCAAAGGAAGCTGTACGTGTTAGGTGGGAACGACCTCGACTACAACAACGATCGGATCCTGGTCCGGCACATAGACTCCTACAGCATAGATGCCGACCAGTGGACTCGTTGCAGCTTCAACATGCTGACAGGTGAGCGTTGTACAAAACTCACTACTGTTGAACAGAAACAACTTTTCCCTTTAGATGCCTTTAGTTGTGGAACCCCTTGACTTTACTACAAATGCTTCCAATCTATCACAGAAGCCAAGAAGACTTTTTTTTTTTTTTTTTATAGTTCTGGCATTCAGTGGTCTACAAAACCTTTGTTTTAGCAAATTGTACATTAAATTTTGAAGAATTTGCAGATAAATTTCATTTAATTAAGCAGTGAAAATAATTTGTCATAATATTACCAGTACTGTTTTTTAATTCTCCAAAAGCTTGCCTGTGATATTGGTTTAGCTCCCTGTTTTGAGTGTACAAGAGACTAATCTGTCTTTACCACGTAACATCATTTTGTAGTGGTTTCTGCTGGCATTATAGGGCAACAAGCTTTCACTGAACTATGTTAACTCTTGCTTATTTCTAAACAGTATTGTCATGGGGTAATTTATTCTTGATAAATTGTGCAAAAGGACATGTATTCATAAATGAATTGAGCACTTAGTTAACTACAGGACCTGTAAAGTTCTTCTTATTAGGAAGAACTGTTACAGCTGGAACTTGCAAAGCACTGCAGTTCACTGTCCCTACCACCCAGTCCACCAAAGTTCACCTTCACCTGATACAATTCCCAGATGTAGTAGCCCCTTAAATCCCAGGGAGAGACATAGAATCAGAGAATGATTTGGGTTGGAAGGCACCTTAAAGATCATCTAGTTCCAACCCCCTGCCATGGGCAGAGACACCTCCCACTAGACCCAGGTTGCTCAGAGCCCCATCTAAACTTGAGCATTTCCTGGGAGTGGACATCCACAACTTCCCTGGGAAGCCTCACCACCCTCACAGCAAAGACTTTCTTCCTAGTAACTAATCTAAACCTTCTCACTTCCAGCTTGAAGCCAATCCCTCTTGTACTGTCACTATATGCCCTTTTAAAAAGTCCTTCTTCAGCTTTCTGTAGGCTCTGTGCTGGTAGTGGAAGGCTACAATTAGGTCACACTGAAACATTCTCTTCTTCAGGCTGAAAAGACCCCAATTCTCTCAGCCTTTCATCCTAGGAGAGGTGCTCCATCTTTGTAATCAACTCGGTGGCCTCCTCTGTACTTGCTCCAACAGGTCATTGTCCTTCCTGTAGTGAGGTCCCCGGAGCTGGACACAGCACTCCAGGTGGGGTCTTGCCAGAGTGGAGCAGAGGGGCAGAAATCACTTCCCTGAACCTGCTGGCCATGCTTCCAGACAGGCATGTGACACATTCTTAGTGTACAACAGTAGGGTTGCTTGGTTTCCAAGTCAGGCCATCAGAGTACTTGATGGACACTAGAGAGAGAGTCATAGATTGAAAAGGAATTACACATGATCAAACAGAACTAGGTTTTCATGTGTCTTTTGCTTACTACTTAATTATTATATGGAGGAACCAACAGCCTTTGAGAAGGATGTCATCTGATTTGCAACTGCAAAACCCTGGCACTGCAGGCACCCTCCTCACTCTCAAGCTGACCCTGTGTCACTAAGTGCTGTGAGGCAGCCTTCCCTCCACTGCATTCAGGTTCCTTCCAGAACTGGTGCCTCAAGAAGCTGGCTAAACCTTTCTTTCTGTCAGTACAACTGGCAGTAAATGTGCCTGGTGAATTGTGTAGTGCAGATTTTTTTAAGACCGTTTCTCCTTCAAAACTTCCAGACTTGTTGGGAGACAGTTGCTATGGGGATGAACTTGTGCAGCAGCTCCTGTGATTTTCACCATACTTGCACCCGGAGGAGGAGCGGGGCTGAACAGGTGTGGGCAGCACGTGAGGGGCACTCGGTGCTCTCAGCCTCTGTGGCTGTTTGGTTGTTCATGTCTGATGGAGGCTGAGGGGCAGGTGGGGACCGTGCCTGTCACCTGTGACACACGTGAGGAGGGAGCAGATGGTCTCCTGTACAGCCACATTAATGCTCATCTGGGCAGCACCAGGCAGGGCTCCTGCAGAGAGCAAGGAACCGTCCCCATGCCTCACCTTCACTCCAACGTATTGGGAATTCTGAAACAGTCAAGTTACTGCCAGGAGTGTTTGCATCCCATTACAGAAATCCAGCACTCGGTGTTAAAAGGGTTAATTAAACACTGAAAGTGGTTTCTATTTCCTTCTTTGCTTTAGGTCAAAATGAGTCTGGAGTTGCTGTCCACAATGGTAGAATATATTTAGTTGGTGGCTATTCGATTTGGACAAATGAGCCTTTGGCATGTATCCAGGTGAGCGATTTAGGTTTCTTTTTAAAGTCTTTTCCAGTAATTTTGCAAGTATAAGTTTTGCATAGATTTTATTAAAAAAGGAAAGTACATGTGAAGTGGAGAGATTAAGGATATTTCTTATGCAGCCACTGAACCTGCATAAACAGAGAGGAAATACTGTAGATATTAAAAGTATTTCCAGATGAGCCAGTAGATGCAATTCCTCTAAGATATTCCAGTAAACCAGGGTTGAATTGTCTTTCCTTTGGCAAGGTTTGGATAAAATAATGTGTATATATTCACAGGTTACACAATCAAGTTCAGAATTAAAGGGTTGCAGAAATGGATGATGGGGCTAAGAATTTTTCAGCCCATATTGGGATTTTTCTTTTCATTCCAAGTTGTGTTTCTGAAGGACAGCCAGAGTTAACGAGTTGTTCATTGACCAAGTGCAGCCAGCCTGCAACCTGCCCTACTGCTTACTACTTTAAAGCTTCCGTGGAAGTTTTTTGATCTCTGCTCTAGGCAATAGGTTGTCCAGCAAACTCTTGTGCTCTCCCATCTTTTACAAAAGCAGCTCACCCACAAATCCATGACTTTCAGGTATTTTGGTACAGAAATTAGGAATTCTTATCTTTCTGCATGTCTCTGAGTGAAGTAGTTCTGCAACACAGCCTCTGCTTTGTGACTAGCTGGGCAGTTAAAGTCAGAAACTCTTGTTTATACCTCAGTTTCTGCACTTCTGCTGATAAACAACATTTTTATTAGCTTCCAACTTTTTGGATTTTAGAATTTCACCTCCAAACTGTCCCATAAGACAAGAAGTTAGGCATAGCATAAGAAGGGAGCATATGAGGTTGCCAAGCTGCTGGTCTTATATTAAACACTTAGTAGCATGAATTTGTAAAGATTAAGATAATGCAAGATAAATAGTTAAAAACATGTTCTGGCCATTAGTATAATTGTGTTTTAGCAAGTTGTTGAATACCATACCAAAAATTTATTGGAGAAAGTTATTCAGGCTGGCTTGGATATAGCTGACATATAATGCTTAGATGGAGTAATAGCAAATATAGAGGTAGCAGCTGTGCTCCACTGGTGGGCTCATTTATAGTCAACAGGTACTTTGCACTATTGCACCTGGGTTTAAATACGGTTTAGTGACAAGCAGAAATAATCCTGGGATCTTGCTTTCTTAAATGGACATTTGTCCATATCCCCAGACTGGTCGTGAACTGGCAGCCTGCCTGACACAGTCCCCACATAAAAGGGAAAAGAAATATAATGAGTGATTTGGCAGAGCTGTGTGTGCTGTCCCTCCTCAGCTGTTGGCAGTGTGCCTGGCTTTAACCAGCAAAACTAGCCCTTTTATCTTCCAGTAGAGGAAAACGAGGTTGCTCTCTCCTTTGGAAGAAAAAAATCCACTTTTTTCAAATACCTTTACTTACTTTAAATCAGTCATTTATTTGACAGTCCCATCTTCTGTAGAGCTTCTGTGCCTCCTAACCTTGGAGCTGACAAACGATTTGTGCTCTGTGCTAACAGGAGCCCTTCTGTGCAGAGTAAACCCACTTGCACGGCTGCACATTCTCCTGCTGGGAAGCAGGATCCAGTGTCATTGTTTGCTCCCGAGTGCCTGAGCACTCAGGTTTTGGGTTGGGTGATGAAAACAGCAAATGGATCAGCAGATCCACAAATAATCTAAAAATTATCTGAAACTACCTTTCCTCTGGGATTAATAGTAAATACATGAGATGGGTGCCAGCAAATTTGTTTCAGCTTTCTTCTGTGATCCCAAAAATACTTTGTATGCTTTGCTATGCAGGTGCTGGATGTTAGCAAGGAGGGGAAGGAAGAGGTATTCTATGGGCCTACACTCCCCTTCGCTTCCAATGGAATAGCAGCCTGCTTTCTTCCAGCTCCTTATTTCACATGCCCCAACCTTCAGACTCTGCAAGTGCCTCACCACAGGATCGGCACAATGTGACGCATTCCTTGCGCTTCACAGAATCGAAAGTGGAGGGGGAAAACGTCAAACCCTGTGTATAGAAGGGTTTCTCTGGGTCAGTGAGAAGAATCAATCCACTTGGGCTGCTGCTTTACCATCACACATTTGTCTTAAAGTCGGATCACAGCAGGCAGGCAGGAAGTTACAAAGCCTGTGTGCGGTTTCTCTCCTCGGCCTCAGACGTGGAAGCAGATACGTGAGAGCGTTGTGCATTTCTGCTGGTGACTACTTGCTATGTGTCTTCTTCATTTCCTTATGCAACTTCGTCAGGCATTGTGGATGCTCTCAGTTCTTCCTGGGCTGCTGCTCTTTGGAGTCTGCACAGTCAGTTGTTCACCAGTGGCGCTTTCAAAGACAATAAAAAAGCTCTGTTTATGTTGACAAAGATGATATAATACTGTGCTAATTATGCAACTTACTCAATACCTTTGGCAAAAAGAATAACAAATGTGTTGACTTCCAATTCTGAACTCCATCGTTTACAGTTTCTCATTTAATAATACTTCATTTGAAATTTAAATACTTCAAAACAGATTAAAACAAAAATAAGAAACAAACAAGCCCTATAGGATATGAGGAACAGATAAAAATCATCTCAGCTGAAAGGCAAAGAAAATGAAGCTTCATGGTTAAACTCAAGTCTGAACTGAATGTGTTTGTCTGAGAATCTAAAGATTGTTTGGGATGTCATTTACCAAGGTCTACTACCAAATAAATGTTACCTTCTGTCATATGATCAATTCTTCCTGACAGCTGCAGTCTTTTAATGCTGGAGATCAGCCTCTTTACTGTATAATTAAAATGTGCCATTTACTTAATATTTTTAATATCCAGTTTGCAAGGGGTCACCACATTTACAATTATCAATGAGCAGTCTCATTTTGTCCAACATATGGTCCCACAAATCACTGGTCTCCAGAGGCTAAACAGGTGTAGAACAATGTCAATATTTATTTATTTATTCTTTCAGTTTATATAGTGTGTCTGCATTCCACTCTCCAGGCATATGCCAGCTCACAGCAAATACTCTAACCTGGTATATTTTGACTTTGCTTGGCTACTGCAGCCCCTATCTCTTATCTCTGTGTTTTATTTACCTATTGAACAAAAATGTCAATGTTTGTAAATATTAACCAAGCATGTAATTAAATCTTTCTCTATTTCTGATTTGTGGGTACTCTGCACTTCTCTGCCTTACCTACCGATCAGCTCCCTGCCACTGTGCTGCCTGAGCAGACCTATCAAATTCCTGCTGATGCTCCTGCTAATGCCATGTGTGGAATAAGCTACAGCAGTAGCCCGTGCCTGCTGGACAGGAACAGGTTTGACTTTGTCCAGTGAGCAGTGCTTTCTAATCAGAACTGTCTTTTAACTTTTAAGGGTGTGATTACAGGGAGGTAACTTTATTATCATTTCTGTCTCCTGCTGGGCAGTGTACTGGTGGAACATCACCTTTCCTTTTCCATACACACTCAGGTTAGAATGTTTTATGGTTGGGTTTTTGGTTGTTTTTTTTTTTTTACTTTTTTTTTCTGCTGAGTCTTCTCACTTTGGTTGTCTCGAGCAGAGCTGCAGCTGCCCAGTCTTTGCCTGGCACACCAAGTTGCTGACACCATCTCCCTGTGTGCTCCAAGCACACCTGTATCTAGGCAGGACTTTTCTCTGTGCTGTGTGGGAGCTGGATAGGCTATACATCAAGACATATTTTAATTTCTTATTTGAATTTGTTTGATCTCCTGAAAATCTGCATGCAAGGGGCAGCTCTCTGAACAGTCCATTTACAGAAATTGTTTTCCTGTGTGGACCGCGGGGCCCAAGCCAAGCAAGTATTCAAACTTTGACTTAGGTATGGCTTTCAGGGAGACAAATAGAGCACATGTCTCATTTTCAAGAGGAGGGTAACTAAAATAATCAGAATGTGTGCAGGGTCTTTGAGTCTTATCCCAGAGCTACCACACCAGGTGAGTGATCCGCTTTTGTTTCAGGGGCAGAACTGACACTTCCTGTTTGTAAAGCCCAGGACACCTCTGGACAATTGTGCAAAGTGTGTTTTCTATGTCAGCTTAGTTTGGAGACTTTTATTCCTAGGTCTCACAGCTTACCACAGCTGTAGCTATGGAATAATTTCTAAACTGCTGCTTCTGGAGAGCAAGGGGAAGGATAAGGATGGATCAGGATGACTGCTGAGCAGTGGGTAGAAAGCAGCAGCAGTGGCCTGGGCTTGAGAAGCAAGGGGAGGCAGCTTCCTTATACAAAGCAGCATGTGCCTCTTGGTTTGAGGTCTGAAAGGCAAGAATGTTATTTATCATGTTTGTTCTGCCTTTTAGACACTTCTACTGCTCTGGTTGTTGTCACCAATTGTCTGCACTGTGAATGGCAATTTTAAACAGCTGTGCAATTGCATTATATTAGTTAGGGGTACCTCTGCCACAGAGCCTCAGGACAACACATATGGTCTTGCTGGTGTCAGGATCCCACTCTAGCTTTTAATCATCAGGCTCCATTGATTACAGAGGTCTTTCACAGCAACCTCTTAGTAATTTAAGTTTTTTGTCACACTTTCCTATCTGGGTCTTTCTGCTTTTGTTGCAGGACTTGCAGGACACATGGAGGGTGCTTTGTTGCACCTGAAGTCAGAAAATGCTTCACTGCCCTTGCCAGATGAGCAAAACCCAGTTAATTATTGCCAGGTAAGAAAAGGAAACAGTGTGGATGCAAGAGCAGACAGAGAGCACCCTGCTGTGGCTGAGGGGTCTCAGCTGGAAGGATGGGAGACCAAGGCTGGCTTCATCTGCCACCTGCAGCTGTGCAGGGCTCCTGCAAAGGCTGCCTGGTGAGATGAAGTTTCTGAATCACCATGTCCTCACTCACTCTGCCATCCTTCCATTGAATGTCTCTGGCTTCTAAAGCTACCATAGTTGCAGAATCCTGTGTGTGACCTCCTGATGCACCTGTGATGTTCTAAATTTTGCACCATATTGCGCAGACATGCAACTCCAAACCCAGCCTTCGTCCCTACCCAGCCTACTGGCTTTGGTACGTACCTCTGACACACAGATTAGCTCAGTTTTTCCACACAGCCTTAAAGCTGTCCAGAACAAGAATATTATTTCCATACTTGCTGGTTCTGTTGCCAGTCTGATCACCACAGTGTGAGAGCAGATGCCAACACAACTCATTTATCCAGTTGGGAGTGCACAAGGTAAGGGGACAAACTGCAACCAGTGAGAACTCACTACTGCTTCAGGAAACAGGTTTTCCTACCAGTGAATAATGCAGCAGTCACTGACTGTCCCATCTGGAAGAGAGTGCAGTTCTGTGCCCTGAACTCTTTGAGATTCACACATTAAGGCTATTTATATCTGCAGCTAAGACTTTTGGGCCACAAGATCTTGAAGAGTTGTACTGAAGAGTTGTTCTCTGATCTTTTTCAGGTCACTCCCATATTCTAGCCTTTATATTGCTTTAATTAAAGTACATAAATATAAACTTTACCTTTGAGTCCTAAAATGTGTTACCAACTTTTAGCTATAAATAACCATGAGTGAATAAGCTGCTTTCTGCTTTTAATCTGTAAAATGCCCAATTTTCACAAGCAGAACCAGTACCAACAGCCTCTTCTGCCACTTCAGTGTCTCTTGAGCATTTCACACCCAAGTGCTGATTAAAGAAACACATTACGAGCCAGTGTGCAGCAGTTCTGCTTCTGTACAGCAATGTTTTTGTAATCCTTCGACTTCTAGCTGTGGCTTATGATTTTCTTCTTAGTTTAGCAGCTTTTGAGCCGAGTTCCTGGCTCACAGAAGAGCTGAAACTTCTGTAACTCTTTTTCATCTAAATTTTGCCTTCCCCAGTTACCCTCCCCCAAACCTGTACAGACATTTAGTACATCAGTTGCGGAATCGTGGAGAAACAGATAATTGAATATTCACACATGCAGAAACAACCCAGGCAGAATGTGGAACAATGTGGAAACAAGCGCGAAAAGAGGCGGCATCTGTTTATTGAAAATTAAAATGTAGAATAAATTAAGAGGGCAAGGTTAAGACACTTCATCTGCAGGCAGAGTTTGTAGGGGAGGAAGACTGCGGAAGTTTAGCACAGACTGCGTATAAAGGACTTACGCAGTTCCATTTTTTGCAAAATGATGGGGTTTTTTTCCCCCCAAGGACATGTTATAAAGGGATAAAGTGTCCACATAAAGAATGGTTTTCCAATAGAGATGATTATATATAGCAGTTTCACAGTAATGCCACAATTAAAATGCTTAATATGTTAATGTTGCAGTGCTTCAAGTATTGAAGAACAGAGTAGGTATTTTTAGCAATATCCTCAATTCATGTAAGCAAATGCTGTGCTAATTTTTCCACCAGTGCCTATGCAGGTCATGCTGGGCCTTTCTAAAAGAAATAATGAATTTAGCAAACCTGCATTTTTAATGCCTGTTTTGGTGTCATTCTGCAAGAAGGGTAGAGCCAAGACAGTGTTTGATGGACTGACAAACACAGTGAATTTGGTTGTAATGCGGAATTACTTTGCTGAAATTTCCAAAGGGCTGTAAAGATACCACATCTACAAAGAGAGGATCTGAGCTTTAACTTTTTTTTTTTTGTTGTAGTGTACATACATTTACACTTTGTACATTAAGCTTGCAAAAGGTTTACCACTTTAAAGTTGCTCAAGTAGACAAAAGCCATATCCTAGTCATTCATCATAAAACAAGCTTAATTATGCTAGGACATATTGACACTGCATCAGATTTTTCATCTTCAACATAATTTTATAACCATTGCTAACAGATGGGCTGATTACACTGAATTTGAGCTTTAAGTAATAGTTAAAAATTCTAAAATATGATTAAACTGGTAATACCCATTGCATACATATTTTTCAAAAAGCTTCTGAAAGAAGGAAAACCAGAGTGTAGTAAAAGCTTTTTTGTTTCCTGAGGGAAATATATTGCGTTTAAGTGCAGAGTTATTGAAGTTCCTTAGATGACCAAGCAGTTTATGCTGTTGGCTTCTGTTCAGTTACAACAGATAAGCCAGAACCTTTTCCTTTCCATAGGTCTGCTGCTCTAATCCAGCATAAAAGGTATTAATTGCTCTATTTCAGAACCTCTTTTTTATCAAAACATATACCCCCCCTGCCCCCTTTTTTTTCATTGAAAATGAAAGCAAATAGTAATTCAAATTAATTTGTTTCTGCTCTTCAATAACAATAACAAATTAAAATTCTTATGAAACAGAAGGACAGCTTTGTGGGACTAATGGAAGTCACATATGAATTCTGAACAGAAGGTATTTTTTTCATGTTATCTTGTTTAGGTTACTAAAGGAAAGATAAAGCCAGACTTCCCTCTGCCTGCCATTGTTCATCATGTGCTGGGCATGTGTTTCATATCACAAGGATGATAATGGGTCAGAGGTGATTGGTATCCTGAATTCTGGAATAGGGGAAATACAAAGATTAAATACTGTCTATTTAGATTTCAATTCTATATAGCAGAAAAGAAAGGGTGCTTAGTAAATATACACACATAGCCCTCTTATATCCTGGAACAGTCCTCTGGCCAAGGAGATCAGTGTGGAAAATTCTGTCAAGGCTCATGATGGCTCTATTTCAGAGAGGTCTCCCATTACCAGTATTAGCATTTCCAAACAAAAGGACAGTCAGGCACCTGCCTTAAGGCAAGAAAGCATACTGAAATGAAAAGTTTTGTTAAAACTCCAGATAAACAGTGATTCTATGCTTATGAATAATTAATTGTCTTCTAGTTTTGGCTGAGGTGGAGTTAATGTTCTTCACAGTGGCCAAAAGGAGGCTGTGTTTTGGATTTGTGCTGAACACAGGATAGATAATATAAAGATTTTTTTGTTATTGCTGAACAGAGCTTACACAGAGCCAAGGCCTTTTCTGCTTCTTGTACTGCCACACTGGGGAGAGGACTGGGGGCACTTGGGAGGATGGGGCTGGGGTAGGTGACCCCAACTGACCAAAGGGACATTCCAGACCATGTGGTGACATTATGGTCAGTACATAAGGCGGGGGGGGACATTTGGAGTGATGGCATTCATCTTCCCATGTTACACGCTCTACTGTTACATGTGATGGAGCCCTGCTGTCCTGGAGATGGCTGAATGCCTGCCTGCCCTGGGGAAGCTGTGAATTCATGCCTTGCTTTGCTTTATTTGCATGCCATTCCCATTTACAGCTTTTGCCTTCCCCATTAAACTGTCTGTCTCAACTAAGGTGTTTCTTTTTACCCTTTCATTTCTCTCCCTGCTTCCAATGGTGGGGGAGCAGCTGTATGGGGCTTGGCTGCTGGTTTGGATTAAACCATCACAATATCCAAAATAGCTTAATTTCACCAACTTTTCATTCTATTGATGGGTTTGAATGATTAAATTTCTCTGAATTAGCTACTCTAGCTACAATCTTATTTTCAGGATCTTTTCACCATCAGTTGTGGAATTTACAGCTGCAGAAATGTCCGTCCATGCAAGCAGTGGTATTTCTAAATGATGTACTGGAAGACACCCTTGCTATCATATAAGTAAAATGTTGCCCTAGTGCTACAAACACGCAGGCCAAAGAGCCTATAGACACTGAAATCAGGCTGTCATTTTATGGTGATGCCTCACACCAAAACTGTGGCAGCACAAAGCTGTCTGGAGTGGTTAGCACAGTCACCACCCCTGCAGTGTGGCTGTGGCACAACAGGTCAGGCATGAACCTCAGACCAGCGCAGTCTAACGCTGTCATGCACCCAACACTGTTCTGCCTTTCAGCCCTTTGCCAATACTGAATGTCTCTGTGAGACAAGAGGCCCATGGTGAGCTCTGCCTTCTGCAGCAGCCTCTGTGTGCAGGCAGCAGCTGAGAAGAGGCTGACGAGAGCACGCAGGTAGGACTGGCAGCAGTGCTGTTGCTTGAAGCCTTGGAGAGAATGAGCTGGGGAAAAGGAGCAGAACTGCAGCAATGTGCACCTGCCAAAATGCCAGTAGTAAGATGGACTGTTCTTGGCAGGTAGTATTTGAATATCTAAGCAAATACATCAACAACATCTGTAAATCAGAGAATGGTTTGAGTTGGAAGGATCCTTTAAAGGTCACATAGTCTAACTCTCCTACACTGAGTAGCAATCTTCAACTCAATGAGGTTACCTACCACCTTTCTAAAAAACCTGTCCCAGTTTCACCACTCTCATAATAAAAAAAAATCTTTATACCTCTAGTCTCAATCTACCTTTTTTTACTTTTACATCAAACTGTTCAATGTAAAATAAGATAGAAAGGTTTAATTTAAATAATGTTTACTGTCTTAAGCAACTTTTATAAAGACAACATCTAATAAGACATACTATATATATATATATATATATATATAGATATTTAGATTTTACCTATATTTTAATTAAAATCAGCATTTTTCCTCCTAACTGGTTTTGGGCTGCTGTTTTGGTGTATGTGTGGTAGGTCAGCATAAACTAGCACTCTGCAAGTCTTCCTCTCATTAATGTTATTGGAACTACCAGTCACATCTACAAATGTCCATACCAAATAAACAGACCAAATCAGATCTCCCATTTGGCAGTGGCTGATGACTATGATGCAGAATGCCTTATCTGTGTTTGCATTAACTTTGTGACAAAGAAGAATGATAATTTCCGAACTGTTTAAATTAGTTTCTCATACGCCAGGAGCTGCTATGCATTTACATAAAGTCCTGTTGCTTTTTCAGAAACTTCCAACCACTACAGATAGTATTAAATATGTCTTCAATAACCTGCTAAACACATCATTAAGCACTTTGTTGTAATATCTGTTCTATCCTTTAAAATCAGTTTTTACTTTTAGGGAGTAATAGTACAGTCAGACATCTGTTCTGGGATCTACTGTGTGGTAGGACTCAAATTTCGAAGGTATCTCAGTTAATTTCTCTTGGAGAGGGGTGTTTTTATTTTTTTAAAAAAAGCTTTTCAGAAACAGAATTCTCCTGGGATGAATAGAACCCCCAGGTATATAACTTATGAGAAGCCACAATGCAAGTTCAATAAGTCACTTTCATAGTGAAAAGAACCTCCGTGTTCTGCACAATTAAATAGCCTAAAGAGGCTTTTAGTTACTGCATTATCTGAAATACCAATAGCAGATTTAGGCAAGAAGATTATCTAGTTCAACTTGATAAGATTACTGTAACGAAAGGGAAGCTGCTCTGAACAAGATTTTAGGGATTTTTGCAGAGCTATTAGAAATAAAAATATTTTTTCCTTCACGTTAACAATGTAAAATTAAAACGTGAATAACTTTAAATGTAAGAACCTGCTCACTGATGTTGCCATTATGGAAAACCCACTCCAAAGTCCAGTAAGTAGTTTCAGAAATTTTCAGAAAGCTTCAGATTATTGAGCGAAGTGAAAAGTGTGGATACCACAGCCATTAATGAAAGTTTCCTGAGCACTTTAGGAGAAAAATGGAGGAAAAGTTACAGAGCTAGATCCACCCTGGAAAGACAAGATATTGGAAGCAAAAAGCAAAATATCTGAAAGATCCAACTTTCCCAACAAACAGGAGTAATTACTAGCCTATCATGAAATTATATTTTAATTAGAAGTTTGTTCTCTCTTCTTTTTCCCTCCCACCTTTCACACCTACTCTAAGTGGATAATTAATAATGTCATCACTAATTAAAAGACCATTGGGACCCCTAGAAATTATAGGTCAGTTTTAAGAACATAACACTGAAAAGGAAGGGAACAGGAAATCTGAACCTGCCTTTTCTTATATTACTCGCAAAGAAAACAGAGAGGTTTCAAAATGGAATATGAAATACTGAAATGTTTTAATATAGGTGGAAGTTAAAGACAGCTATATACATTCTGTGCAACATAAACACATTTTTAAAAAATGCTCTCTCAACACAAGCTTTATCACGCTGGCACGACTCCTGTTGAATGCACTGCATTCAACAAGTTGAGTACTGGAGAGCACATGTTTTTTCCATTCTACTAAAATAATAAATTAGAAATTACAAAATTATGATTTTCTTAAGAATAGACTGAGGAAGATTTTCAAAAGTACACTATTAAGAGGGACAGGTCTCATTCAATGTGAACAAATTTGTGAAATTCTTTGAAATCCTGTCTTATATGTTTCAATACAGGCTCTGTTCATATAGATATTTGAATATGGAATAAATTAGCTTTCAATCTTTCTATTGCTATTGATAGGATAGCAAATCTTCACATGCATGACAATAGTAAAATACCACATATTTTTTTTTAAATTAATACATAAGTTGGGTAAAATAAAACAACCACAAAAATTGATACATGTATTTCCATTGTAAAGATGAAGAACTTGTCTAATGTGTTGTAGTCTGTAGTTTTAGGTACCAACAATGTCATAATGTCCAAGAGGAAAGGATTAATCACCAGCACACAACTGCTCTGTCTCATTTTCCAGCTTTTGTATCTCATTTTGTCCAGCTTCTGCAAGGTGAGATAAGACTCTCTTATAGGCTTCTCTGTTGGGGGGGAAAAAAAACAGAACATATAACATGTTACTTTAACAATCTCACACATCCTAGGAGTAAAAGTGTGTCGTTCCCAAACACATTGTTTAGATATTGGGATATTATTATAACATCCCCCAACCTATTCAACTGCTTTGTTTGCTGTGACTCTTTAGCATGGCCAGAACAGAGGAAGAATAAGGACTGCATCATTTACAGCTGTAGAGCAGCTTAGAAGCCTACTTGTTTAGTGAACTGCTGTGAAATACAAGTTCCTTACTTAAAAAAGTGGAGTTTGTAAGGCCTAGATGATAATAGAATTCAGACTTGATGATGTGTGCTCTCTCACTTCTGCCTAAGCAATCCCTGTGACTCTCACCACAGCACAGTGATGTGAGCCCCCTGGGTGCAGCCCAGCACTGACCCAGATTTAGACCACTATCCTCAACCAAGGACAATGACTGTTTTCAAATAAACCTAGAATTCAGAAAGGAACTGTCACTCAAGTGGATTTTCCAGAAGAGTGCATATGTGTTGATGAGACTTTTCACCTTAAGTTCATTTTAATACTCTCCAACCCAGACAATGTAATTATTGTTAAAGTACTGCCTCTGACATTTAGGTCTTTTCTAATTATCTATTTTTGTCATGAAATATTAACTTGAGCAAACAAAACTGCAGTTTTCATACTGGTTCCTTGCAATAACAACAGCAGACATCACCACTATAAGCATTTAATGCAATTCTGAACCTTACTTCTTTTATAGATATGGATTTGTACTTTAATGTCTACAGTAATTGCACTGAATATGTTAATACCATGTTATTTAGAGTCTGGGACTGAAGAGAGAAAATCAGGTGTTCTTGAAGAGAGAAAATTAATAAAATGCTCATGGATCACCTCAGGCTGCTCGGTAATGGAGCATATTCTAAATACAAATTACTATTAGAAAACATTGACAACATATTAGATAATATATATGGTTTAAGTGATGAGGATAAAGGAAATGTAGCTCTTCAATAATCTCCAAGCATGTATTTCAGGAAGCTCAAACAACCTGCATACTTTCAGTATTTTGTGGATAACGAGATGAATGTTACCATTTTAACAGTACTTAACAAAAGAAAAACAAACAAAAACTTTAGCTATGAAACACACTATCAAAGGATGAAAAGCAGGTCGTGTGGAAATCCTGCATAAAATGGTACATCAGGGTGACCCTGGGCAAATTCTCTTAAATTAAAGCAAATGCAGTTGTTGGTAGTGGATAGTAAAAAGTGAATAATATAATTACAAATTAATTAAATACATTTTTCATTAAATGGAAGATGAATACCCTGTGAGTTCCCTTCAGTGTCTCTAGAGTTATTCTTGCCCAACTCTGTCTTTTGGTCTTCTTACAGCCCAGACCCTGCCAATACACACCTCAAAACTTCCCCAGTGTGAGGCATGAGTGCATCCTCCCCTTTGGGTAGTCCCAGGATGTGCAGCGATGCAAACACTGGGGCCAGTTCCTTGCCCAGACCACAGGAGAGTCATGGGCAGCCTTCCAGGAAGCAGCACTAACAGGAGGAGCCCTTTTGGCTCTGGTTCCACACAAGGCAGAGCTTCCTGGAGTTTTGTAACACAGACGCTGAAAGGTCAGTGCTGCATCTGCACCCAGAGAACCACCATCTCTGCAGCGCTGTTCCCCTCCTGTGCCATCTTCTCCTAAGGCCAGATGGATTCATATGCCAAATATTTCTGTCCTAAGTTCCTGGGGGCAAATGTGTGAGCTTGTTGTGCCTATTGGAGCCAGCCTTTCCTGGACATCCACAACTCTTCTATGTTTAGATTATGATAGAACTCTTGATACTAAGTTGGGGGTATTATTTTCCAAGCATCTCAGACCATACCTGATTATTCTATAATTTCACATATGGCCCATAAAGTCCTCTAAAATGGGGACTAACAGGAAAATTCTTTGGATAAGGAATTCTTAACTCTGTTTTGCAACATACAGTGTAGAGACAACCTAGCTTCACATAAATTCTACTCTGGTCTGTGGATCCTAGTATCAAAACATCTCTGGAAATATTTAGAAAATATAGATGGCTTAAAACTGTGGAAGGCTTGAGTTAAGGGTTATTTCTAGCTGATGACACTTAATAATCACTCATTTTTGAGTGTCTGTGCTGCTATCTTAACACTGCTTTCTTTCAAAAGAATAAACCTCTACAATTCATTGTAAAAAAATTATATTAAATAAAAATCAAACCTCTGTGCAGCATTTCTTCCAAGGCCTTGTTTGTGCTCAGATTCCTTCAGAGACTGCGTGATAGTGGGAATCAGGCTGGTAACTAAAGTCTGATCCAAGACTGCCACTGTTTCCAGTATGCTGAAAACCCGGTGATCATAGACAGCAGTGTAGTCCTGGATAAACTGCCTGAGGGGGATACAGGGGCATTTAATGCAGGGTCAAAACAAGATGCAGAGAACATGCCAACAACTGAAGAGTCTAATCAGAACAAGCAATCTGTCTGCATAGCAATTTTCATATTGTTACACTGGAATACTCTGCCTGGAACACTTTCTCTAAACAAAGCCATGGTTTTGAAGCCTAATGCTAAAAATTCCACACATTTATTTTCAAGTCATTTGGCAGATTCTGCTGCTGTTTCGCCAGGACTGCCTTGTTCCATTTACTTTATAATGTGTGTGAATGCAAAACTAAACCATGTATTTCTTATTTAATAGATAATAATTGTAATAAACAGACTAACAAAACAAGAGTTCTAGTTTCAAATTTGCAGAAACAACGCTGGCATTTCTTATAAGCTCCCCTGGGTCTTAAACAGGGCAGACCATTGGATGGACACATCCATTTGCCATCCTGAGGATCTGAGGCCTTTAAAGCTCACAGATTACATTTATATCAAAATTAGCACCCTAGGGATGACACATCCCATGGAAGTGATGTATTGCATACAGACTGACATTCCCACAAACACCCACTCTTCTTTCAGTGAGTCCCTCTTGAGGCTTTTATCTAGACCTAGCCCAATACAGCAGCAGTGCTTAAGGGTTGCAGAATGTCTTTGAGTGCCAGGTCATGCAGCTCTTCTACTGTATTCGTGTGAGATACAGGATTCATTTCACAGAGCTATGAAATAAGGATCATTTACATTATATTAATCTATTATTGTCACAAAATCAAATAAAAAAAGCTAAGCTTGTTATATGAAGATTAGCTGCACATCAAATTAGGTACACACATCTTTCACAGCACCATCAGCATTCCCAAGGAGTTTTTCCTGTCATGGGAGCAACGCACCTCCCCTATTACAAGCCTCTCAAAACTACCTCATTCATGAGGAAGCAGGTATGTCTCTCACTTCTATTTTTCTGCTCTGGCTTTTTGGCAAAGCTGTGTTCAAATTCATTGCCAAAAGTACCATTACTAAAATACCATAAACAAGGAACAATGCAGCATGTTAGGATAATTAGTTATTTTAAGAAAACATGTTTGTTGTCAATTGGCTTGCAGCAGCTCTGCTGCCAGTTGGCATATTTTCTGGTTACCTAAATACAGAAGTCAGCTGGGTGGCATGTTCTCCTCCTGAACCTTCTTGGCAGCCTTCTACCATGTACTGTACAATGTCTGTAGATATTTTTTTAACTGCAAAAGAAAAATCACAAGATTCACACAGAGCTCTTGAACTGACCATCTGGAGAATGTCTTTCATGAAGATAAAACTTTTTAAATGAGAAAAAAAAAAGATTTCATCTTTCTTTGATGCAAGTGAAATGATTGTGAGAGCACTTAGATTGGCTATAAAGAACAGAATGAATCACAGGTTTATGCAAAAGTCTTATTTTCACCATCATTATCCTTTAAACAGATTTTTATGTACACTATAGTCTTTTTAACTTAAAGCCAAGAGATACATATTTAAAGGAAATAGAGGTTTTATTTAAATGTAAGTTCTGTTTATAGTCTTTTAGCATTCCTATTTGATTCAAAAGAAATGCAGTCACAGCATTATATCCTGCTCAAAGCTATGTGGATCTACTCCATACTTTCAGTGATGGAGATTTTCTGAAATGCACCCTAAATCTTTTATTTAAGGGAAAAAACCCTAATACATCAAACAACCTCCCCCACTATTTTCTCAATAATTGTTTCCAAATAAATACCCAAGTTGCAAGATACAGCTCTTCCTTTATAAAGGTGCTACTGGGCTGCAAGGACTTTTCTAGAAGGGTGTGGCAGAGCTCTGTCCAGGCAGGCAGGGAGCTGGTGGCTATGGCAGTACAGGAGTTCCAGCTCCTTCCCTGGCAAGGTGGGTACTCAGCTTTTAGCAGATATGGCTGTGATGGCAAAAGGAGGAAGAAAATTGGTGATGACTGAGCCAATTTCCTAAACCCATCTTGTCCTTGAAACTATTATAGACCAGAATCAAACAGTACTTTATTAGAGAAAATTCCCAGAAGTCAGAGGTGAATCCAAATTTTGCTTAATTTTGCCTCTCTAGCAGCAAGAAATGGAAATTTTGAGCTTAGGTATATTCATTATACAATGGTGGGTGAAAAGAGTGCTTCATTCTTTAAGTAGCTAAAAATAAAGATGTTCTTGCTACAAAACAAAGCATCCTAAAAGAAGACTCAAAGATACCTTCAGAGAGCAACATGCTACTTTTAATCCATTTATAATGCCTCTATAGGGAGAACATAACACTAGTTTTATTTGGTCTCAAAACTTTAGATACAAGAAAAGTTCCACATTTGCTAATGGAGTAGATTATATGGGAAGGATGGGGAAAAAGGAAATGCCTTCAGATTCCTGGGAAGTTGTTTAGTTCATTAGAGAGTTAAATGAGGCAGGACTTTGTCTGAGAGACAGAAGTCCCAGACTAGGTAATGAAAAAAAGGCCTCGTCCAGTTTAGTTGGCCAGATTGTTTTATTCACCTTATCTGAGAATCTTAAAATACTGGGATGAAAGATGAATGTGTGGAGAGATCTACTTAAAGCAAACGAACAGCTCACCTTGCAGCTCATTAACCAGTACCAAGCATTTCAACACAGCTGGGAGAACCAAGTCGATGTCACACAGGTCAGTGCTCTGGGTTCCCCGAAGTACTTCAAGAATGAAAGCAAGAACAGAGGCCAAGCGAGGAGGTGGAGCATGCCCTTTGAACTGCAGGTAGTTTTCCCTGAGAGGACAAAGTAAGCCAGAACAAGGTCTATGATTTTGTCTATGGGGTTTTTATCCATTCAATGCAAGCACCATATATTTAAGTTATTTTAAGAAATAGCTGTGATATTTCAGCAGAAGGCCTATTACATAGATTTTTATCTTTATCTAGGCTCAAATAATGGCTTCTATTTATCTCAGTCATAGCAATGACTCCCAATTTGTCAGAGGACAGTGATATCTTCTGACTCTTCTGTTCAGAGAGGACTGAGAAATAAGAGCCATCATAATTTCATTTAAAAACCCAAGTGTGACTATTTAAAGCTAAATACAAAGGTAGCTTCCTAATGCAATTGAATACATGACGAAATCAAGATTCTAAAATCCTAAACCAGCATACATAATACAGCTGTTATTTAATTACATTATTTAGCTTTATGTGCTTTGGCAAACTCACAATCGTACTTGTGGTAAGAGCTCTGCTGTTACACTGTTACTGTTATTTGATTTTTGCCAACAGTATGTTTTAACAATACAGTCAATGACTGATTTTGTTCTGTCAGAATTAACACAAACATCTCCAATATAAAATCTGGCACAAGGATAAAAGGTGACCTGTCAATCTGCAACAAGAGCAAATTTTACCATCACACACATAGAGTGTTCCAATTTTAACACCTTGATTTGTTCATTTTCCACAACATAATACAAGAAGGTGAACTACTGTTGGTTTGGCACCACAAATTAATGGAATCTGAAGACAGTAAGTTTCACAGGTGAGAGAGAACACAGCACTTATTCATCAGTCAGCAAGAACACTCCCAGAACCTTCAAAAAATTTTTTTAAGATATTTAATATTAGGTCCTGTTATCTACTCAAATAAGGCACATATGTTGACTAAGCAATGCAGCAATTAAAAACCAGCATCCTTATTAAAAACTGAGTAAGGGTGCTTCTACAACTTTGAAATGAAAGGTGATTTTCAGAGCCCTGCGTACTTCGTTGCACTGCTTCAGAGCACTGGTGTGACTTGGAAAATGAAAGCTGTGACACCCACAGTTCTTGTATCATGGGGTCTTACTTTAATATTGGCAACTCCGAAACCTTCTGTCTTTAATTACTCTGAAAATTTCCCACAATGCTTTTGTGTGTGTTCTTCCACTACAACAGCTCTCTGACCTGGATAATACAATCCTGATGGTGTGGTTCCCTTTCCTCTCTGCAGCAGCAATACATTCACTGCTTTCCTATGGCAAATTGGCAAACAAACTGCACCTATTTGTGTACAGACCCCACGACTGTCTCATGACCACCTGGCAAGTTTGCAAACTAGAGTGCTTCTCAGTTCTAACACATTCTTCCCAGAACAGTAAGGAATGTTTCACATCTTAAAAATCAGAAAGTACCATTACACCTTCAGAAGTTTCCACTCTCAATCCCGATATTCACACGTGCATGCACACATTCAAAAATAACTTCAATAAGATGACAAAGTTTGGGTATCCAAAAACATGTCAGAACTGAGATTGTGAAATCTTAATTCACTCTCTTAATATGTGATAATACAGGCTTTACTTACAGGATTGCCTGTCATATTTACCCAAGATCAGCACTGACATTCTTTTTCTGATCAACATGTATACCCACTCTTTTACAAATAAAGATCCAATTACCGTGGATATAAGCCTGTATTTGAGGGGGCTTAAATCCTTCCCCCACATGGACAAAAAGTACAGATTGTTCACTATTCTGCAGTACATAAAACCAAGCGCCAGCCTCCCAGCAGCAGGAACACAGATTTGTAGCTGCTGTTGACATTGTGCGGGTGGTGACAGCTCAGTGAACAAATCCTGTTTCTGCCTCTCTGTTTTCCTCTTCCCACACCTGCAGTTTTCCATGTCCTCTGGGCAGCTGGCACACCTGTGCACGCCCTGACAGAGAGCAACAAGACCCCACATGCACAGGTAACTGAGGCAGCTCTAAGCACTACAACTCTGTGTCCCTAAATACAGCTTGAGACATACTCATGATGATATCTATTGGAGCGCAATTTTTCTAGAAAATTACTTGCTTTTCATGTGACCCCCCTACAATATTTTTTGTTGTGGCCTAGGACCTTTATCCTTTATTACTCTCTCACAAAATTTCAGTTTCACTATCCTGATACATAAACACTGTCCTTCCCTTGCTCCCTGCCCAGCAACTCCCAGACTCTTCCAAGAGCAACGCCATCAGCTGAGAGGAAAGCAGAGGCCTGAGCTCATGAGCTATTTGTGAAATCTGAATCTGAAACCTGAGTAAGCGATGTTTTATACTCCACTGGTCCTTACCTTATGACATGCAAAGTGGTCTTCCTGAGGCGGAGCAGCTGGGGGGCTGTGATGGAGCTGCCTAAAGCAGTGAGCAGAGGGTGCTGTCCAGCACCAGGTGCAGTTGGGGAGGAAGGGAGAAATCGTCCAAAATAATGTCGAATAATGCTTCCAAGGAGTTGATTTAAATAGGCACTCTGTGTTTGGGACTGACAACATATGAAGGACAGGCCCTGTAGAAGAGAATTTTAGAAAGTGAGGAATTGAATAAATTTTTACCAATACAGTTGAATAAATCTTTAAAATCTGTAGGCTAAACACTCACTACATGCTGTATAAACTGCTGCACACAGAGTAACTATGCCTGAAAAACAAGCATCACTGATTTGCTGCAGATATGATGATTTGCAAATGAAGACAGAGGCAGGCAAGACTTGCAAAGGAGAAAAAAATCTTTTCAATAGATTAATGTATTGGAAGGTAAGCTCTGGGACATGCAAGCTCCCCTTCAAATTCAAAATAAAACTGTAGCACTTCAGACCTGAGAAAATTTCTGTGCCCAAAAGCTTCTCATTTCTGTTTTCAATCCTGTACATGGTCTAACAAAGTATATTAGGTAAAATTTAAGAAGGGACAATTTAAGAATAAACACCTCATCTACTTGTAAATGACTGTGTGAAATTTTTGTATAAATGATATAGCAGAAAAATGAGCAGTTAAAATTGAGCTCCAGCAAGAAAAGATTTGCTCAGAGTATGAACAAATTAGGGTAAATTAGGCACCATTTATAAGGGATTTAGAGGAGGTTTTAAACTCTGTTTAAGATAAGGCTAAAACTGCTGTGATTTATCCAATATAAGCAATATTGATCCAGAGAAAAATCTATAATGAAAGTACTTGCCCAGAAAGTGCCTATCTGAACTCCACCTGTAGTGATAGAACATATATATGGTCCATCCCTGAAAAAAAGAGTAGTATTCTTACTGGAATGGGCTCCAATAAGAGAAAGTTAAGATCTTGTTTCCTTCCCCCTCCTCTGATTACTGAGAGGAAGAATAAGTCACTAAGAAAATAATAAAAAGGTCCCGTGATCTCCTATCTCAAGGGTCACAGGCAGCAGCACAAACAGAAGCCTCTTGAGAACTCCATTTTCACAATAGTTTTGTCCAACAAGAATAATGGTGTAAAACAAGGTCAAGCACAGAGCTCCCTAGACAGCAATTTTCAATAGTACTTCAAACTTCCATTAGCATTGCAATCCAGACTCCAGTTTTAGTAGGAGTATCTGTCTGAATATTTATCATTGTTGAGGTAAACTACTGCCCCTAATATAGAAATGAACAGATCAAGTCAAGCTGCTTTTGTTCCCCAGTAACTGAAAAAGTGTATTTCTGTTGCTTTTTGCATAGAAGTCCCTCCCCAAAAACATTTTCATCTATACCTGTCTATGTGGAAGTGACAGAACATTCAGAAAAAAAAAAAAAAGCAGGCAGAGGCATAGCTGAGGGTCTTGAAATGTGGAGTTCCTTCTTTTGGTTCCACAGTAAACAAATACAGGAAACAGGAGATTATAAGAAATGAGGTGCCTGAAGACTTGTTGTTGGTGGCTCTCTTGAATGCAGATTTGGGCTAAGGGTTTCACCTCACACACTTCAAGGGTTTCTTGACAATTCTGGCAAGCCTCAATGATAAAAAATACACTTTCTGAACTGAGGCTTTGAGTAAAACTTCATATTTTCTCCTCCTTTTGTGTACATAGAGTAAATTACTGTAGGAAAAAGCAGCTGCTGCTGTATCAGATTTCTTAAAAAAAAAGTCTGCTACTTCTTGGCAAGTAGTAGACTCAGAGAGACTGTTAGAGATGACAGACTATTTAGTGTGTAAACTTAAGTGTTTGATGTTTTCAGTAAGATATTGCAGCAGGAATAAAGTTGCCTGTGCTTTCTGTGTAGTAAAGTTCATACAAAAAGAGAAAACGTGTTCCATAATCCAAATGTCGGAACTACACTCTAAAGACTCTAGACTGTTTTAACGCTAAAAGAACCCAAACATGTACGACAAAGTGCATTAATTTATCTGATAAAAGGGACACAAAGAACATCACAACCTTACAGAGGATACGTGCAGGAATACATGAAGAATGCAGTACCTCTGAAGAACTAACAATGACAGTTGGTAAAATGAGACAGTTCTTCAAACTGAGGACCAACAAATGATACACTGTATCAAGAAAAGAAGACATCAGTTATTAACTAGTAAGAGTTACTGTTTTTAAGAATGATCCTAGAATTATTAAACAGTTGCAATAAAAAGAAAATAATATTGGAATTTAGATATCTGAAGGAATGTTTACTAATTTTTGCAGGTCTAATAATTTCATCTGAAAGTGAACCAACAAACCTAACCTAATCCTTCATAAAAACATTTTCCTTTTTTGGGTTGAAATAAACAGATTTGGAAACTCCATCCCAAAAAATTAGAAAATAACTTGGATTTCTCTCTTGGCCTAAAAGAGGCCTGTGTTCTTTATTTAGGACTCCTCCTTTTCCTTACAAAGCGCAGAGAGCAACAGACCTGCACAAGGTCTGACAACACCATATCCCAAGTGGCACAAGGCATAAATTACCAACACCACACAGTAGCTGTAAATCTCCAGATACAATGGCAAAACATCTTAGGCAGTGCTGGCCAAGGATGTGATTGCAAGGTAATCACACAAAAACTTCTTCTTTTAAATCCCACCAGTAATTAAGCAAAATGAAGAAAGCTACCGTTCAAATGAGAGAAAAAAGCAACACATGTGCAACTGGACTGCAATTCTCGACCCAGAGATTTGAAATCAACCACATCAGACCCACAGGACAATCCCTACAAAGCAGATGGACTTTAAAGGGTTGATAGAGTTGCTTTCTTTTCCTTAACTATGTTCTTTAGCCATCTTCTGAGGTTAAGATAAAAAATAAAAGGGCATTTTAAGGGGAGCAAAGAAGCATGACATCATCTGCTCTTCATTTTAGCACAAAGGCAACTGATTCCTGTGTGTGTTCACTGCAGGAACCTTTTGTGGCCAGAGCTGCCTCTTCTGATTTATCTGTATATCTGTAAATCACCTGTGGAGAGCAAAGAACCGATTAGTGTGGATTACTGGAGCTATTCACTGCAGAAATGCCAAGCTACCTAATGATGACTTATACTGTAAGTCCTGCTGTTGGAATAAATCTGCTGTCCACCAATTAATGTTGTACAATTCCTATTAAATACATATTATATAATACACAAAATGTATTAATAAACTTGCTCAAATATCAGACCACAGATGTGGCTCATGGGAGGGCTTTTAAGATTTGATCTCTGACAAATGCTGACTCTGCTGCACAGAGCCATTAAAATCACTGGGAAATGTACATGCCAAGTACTACTCAGAATGAAGCTCTTTTGCCACTCTCAGTATTTAGACAGAAATCAACAAATCTTCTGCATTTGAACAGGATTAACACTGATAAATCAAGCAGGGTATCTTACCTTCCCTATCATTATGTATACAGTGCTTTTTCCATGCAACCATAATGTATTCTGCAAGATATATTTAAACTAATATTTCTTCTCCAAAACAAGTTTCTTACACTGCTTCAGTTCTTTCCCATACTTCTGGCAAATGTGTACTAAAATTCCTCCAAATTGTTCTCCAAGAAATCCATCAAGAGCAATATTGGTCTGAAACTTCCTATGATAGATTTTAGCAATCCACTACCACACAAATCAACTCAACTTCTTTTTGCAGCAGAGAAATACCTATGGTTAAATTTTACATACCTCACTATCTCATAATTAGGAACAGTCCCATACAATTGTAAAATGTCTGTTCATTCAGAGTCTTCATGCTTTACTTTCCAAAAGCAGTCATTTAAACAATTCTGAGGGCAATTTTTCTATTATCTCTCAATAGAAATCTTTCTTAGGTCATCAATTATTATCAAAACAGATGTGCAGCGAAAGAAATAGTACCCAGACAGTAACTCTTTAGGCAAGATAAAAAGACCCAAAAAATGACTTTGAAAGTTGCTAGAGCTAAGCTATTTTGACAAGGCAGCACCAGTGACTGAGTTTGAAAAAAATCTGATAAGCTCCCTGTACAGCAGAGACCAGACCAGCTGCCCAAAAACTGTCTTGAAGGCAGGGGTATAGCCCAAAGTTCAATAGAAGCACAAACATAACAAGTAAACACAGCCAGTCTGAAATGAGGAGAGAGAAATGCAACATCCAGTCTTAATTAGTGCCTTTGAAAATTATGTGTGCTTGTGTAAAGTTAAATAAATTTGTATGTTTGGGGTGGTAAAGGATGGTCAGATACAGTCATTGGTTCTGATGAATTGTGTAGTAATAAACTACATTGTGTGGAGAGAAGGAGCTTCATCTATTGTCCTAAAAGATGAAAATATCGTGGAATTCCATAGGATTTCATAAAATTGCTGCGTCAGTGGATATGTAAAATAAAATGCTACTAGGACTGACTTCAAACCCTTTTCAAACACACAAAAATCATCAAGTAAACTACATCAAGATTAGCTGTTAAAAACTCTGGAAAGAGGGAAGTTTTTTCAGGTCATTGCTAGCAAAACGAAAATGTTTTCTGAGATCTGAAGTAGATTTTTTGAGCAAAGCAGGAGAAGCCCACACTGTAGGAACTGAAGAAGAAAAAAGCATGGAGCCTGGAACTTTTCAGAAGATGAAAGAAAAAAAATTAAAAAAAGAAAGACTGCTGAGTAGAAATTCCACTCAAGTGCTTTTATACTTTGACTATGAATAAAGAACTCACATGTATAAGATGATGCTTTGCATGGTCTCTAAATTCCTGTTTCTTTATTTTCATATAACTGCCAAAGGATTAAGTTGTAAGCTGGAGTATTAACAGAGACAGACCTACAGAACAATGTCTAACGCTAGGGTGAATTAAGGCTCCTGCACTAAAATAGAAGTGCTCTACCTCCACAAATGAGCACCAGGCACAGGGTGGCTACCCAAGAGGGGCCTCATCACACATTTCACCTGCAGTTTAGGTTAGTCAAGGTGAGGTTATTCCCAAAGAATTCTGTTTCTCCAACTTCCCTCCCGCATATACTGTTTTATCACTTTTCTGATATGTCCATTTGAGTTTTTGGGTTTTGCTTGCTTTGTGAAGCTAGTTACTATTTTATTCAAGTCACAAATTGCTATTCACAGAATCATTAAAGCAAATTAAATAGGAATGCATATGGTGGTGAAAGGTAATGAGTGTAGCCTTAAGCCAACTGTGAAACAATAACCTGAGATGCCAAAGAGTGCCTAGAATCCATTCAATCTCAAATGATCTCAGAAGAGTTTTTGTTGCTGTTTTTGAACTGATCTTGAAATACTTTTCCACTTTTCCACATAAAAGAGAAGGAAGCATTTTTGAATAAATGAAGCATTTTGAAACACTTAAAAATATTGGAACCTTGTAAATACAAACTATTATTAAAATACAAAAGTCTCCTATTGAAGCAGGAAAAGTAACTCACGAATTCTCCTCTTTTCTCCCCAGAAGGGTTTATCAAATTAAAGAATTACTTGTTTTCTAGAAGCAGTGTTCATCTAAAATAAAATACTTGGTCAAACAAGATCATCTAGCATAGCTGGAAAACACATGGATAATGCAGCAGACTGATGAAGAATATAAAAGAGAGGTCTGAAAGTCAAAATCTGGCAAATAAAACAGGAAACAAGAGTACACAGCACTCAGGACTTCAAAACCAACTCAACTGGTTTTATCTGAAGACTACATCTGTCTGTGCAGGCTCCAGAGAAACTGGCTCTACAACTGAAATACCAAATTATCAAACAGACACTGACTTCATGCTAATACCATTGTCCAGATGGCTCTACATGTACACAGCTTCTGAAAATACCTACAGAGTAATAAAGCAAAACATACTGTGCAGAGCACTACATAACCATATTCACTTCCATATGACATGCCTTCCATCACAACAAACTGCTTTTGAAACTAATAAATTCAAGTGATGTTTACAATATCATCACTGCACTGTTTCACAATACAATCCTGCAAAGTAGCAAGTTAAGACTGCAATCAAAATGAAGACTAAGTGAGAAGGGAAAATTGTAAGCAAAAAATTGTTTAAAAAAGTAAACAAAGATTTACAAGGAATACATGTCATTTATTTTCAAAATACAGTCTTTTCTCTTTCTCACCAGCAGAAATTAGTCTCTTTCTAAAATGACAACAAGCCTTACAAGAGTTTCAAGAGTGACAGGGTAACTGAGGGAAGAGTAGGAGGAATAATGGAAAAGAAAGCTTTAGTCACGTAATCATAAGCAGCAGGAACCTGATTTAGCAAAACATTCTCCAAGTATTAAGACAAGCCAGTGGCATAATACACCAAGGATTTTCTTTTTTTCCTAAGAGCAACAAAAAAACGTATTTCATCTATAATTATCTACAGCTAGCCAAGTCAAGGATGATTTAAAATATTTGTTTGCTCTGTCATCTTAATTTTCTCACTACATACTATGATTATTTGATGCACTGGTTGAGAAATCTGTCACATTGGAGACCCATGTAACCAGCAGGCTGGCTAAAGGTTTTCCATAAGCAGTGATGAGACCAGAAGTTCTGGAGTGTACCACAGCATAGCTGCCTGCAATGAAGAAAGCCAAAGGGGTGGCAATTTTCCTTCCACTTTTATAAGAAGAAAAAACTTACTGCTTCAGAAAATTCAGTCAATGCTTGTTCCAGCTAAGGAAAAAGAAAACAACCTCTGCAATATTAATCTTTTCCTGGAGATTCATTTGTGTGCTGGTAATAGAGCTGAGATAGTTACCTGGAGATAAAGAGGCAGGCTTTCCTGAATGGCAGAGAGCAAAGCCACAGGCAGCTCCTTGTCCTGCTGGAGCACAGAGTGTGGCAGCAGTAAGCAATCCACAATGCGAAACAAGAGTTGCTGTGCCTTGGAAGTAGCCAGTATCGGTGCACAGAACTTTACCAGGCATCCTGTTGAAAAAAAATTCAAAAAATGCCAAAACAATTTACAGATAGGAAAAAAACATAAGAAAGCCTAAAGAAGCAATTACATTAAATTAAATAATCTGAGAGTAGCAAGAGCAACTGAATTGTCTCACTCATATGTACTCATTCCATGGCATCCCGTTAAAAAATCCCAGTCATAAACTCAGAATTCCATTTCCATTTCCAGTTCATCAAATTAAAATACTAAATTGATTCATCATGTTACAGGTGTAAGTTTTTAGGCAAGTGAAAGTGCTTAAGTATAACAATGTTAAGGAAAGGATGAGTCTCTTAGATCCCTGCAGAAAACTTAGCTAAACTTGATCCATAACCCTACTGCAATCAGCACATATGCACGAACATTTACCTTGCTGTGTGCATTCATCCCTTTTGCAGAGAAATGCTGCCTTTTGCCTTCCCTTCACATTTGTCTAACAGTACTGTGGCAACACCACATCAGCAACTATTCACAGCAATTTAATATTAGCAAAACATTAAATATCCTTCAAATTGCATTTAATTTCAGCAGGTTTAGAAGGACGAGGGGCAGCCAACTCCATTAAACCAGCATGGGCTTGCCAGGTCTTTGTGGGCCATCAGTTCACAGAGAGCCTCAGAGAACATCCTTCTTGTTTGCAGCACAACAAGCTATCACTTGCTCAGCTTTGAGCCAGTTTTAAGATTTTTTTATTTGAAAAAAAAAAAAAAAATAGAAAAAAGGTGTTGATGTGTAAATACTCCAACTTTGAGACACATCTTTATTCCAGGCGAGGTGCAATTTTTCTTGAAAAATTAACTCCATAATCAGAAGTGTTAATACTCAAAACACACATCAAATAAAGCAAGATAATTATGTAGACATTTTCAACTTTACATTTTATTAGAGGCAGGAAAAACTTTGCTGGGTTGAAAATACCGGAATATCCCAAGGAAACATGTTTAAGACTTTGAAAATAATGGAAAATCAAAAGTAGGTTGTTACAAGATATTATTAATCTATAAAAGTCATTCATTATCATCTCTAAAAACAACGCAAAACAACATTAATCTTGTGGAGTGAAAGAAAACACAATGATCAATCATAGAGAAAGAGAACGATCACCTAACAATACTTCTAATAATGTTGTCTAAGCTTCCTGCTTTGAAAGAAACATGGTCATTCCAGCTAAAAGTACTCCTTCTATTATCACTGCTGTGATGTATGGGACAGTACAAGACACAATCTGACTATAGACTGAAGGTGTTTAGATTTGTTAAGTTTTGTGCTTTGTCCTTATAATTTAACAAGCCCACAGAATGTGAAGCAGTGATCGAAATACACTTGAATATTTTTTTTTCTTTTAAACCTTCTTTATGCTTTCTTAAATGAAAAGAAAGGACATTTTCTTGCACACAACAGCATGATTGAAGATTAATCATTTCCTACTGCAAAGAATAAAAAAGACAATACCAATCTAAAAAGGAGAATACCAATCTAAAATTATTTTCCAAGGCTCCAAACCACATCTGGGTATCTAAAAATGTTTAATTTGATATACATCTTGTGTATCAAAGTATTCTGATCTCACAATATAAAGTATTTTACAAAACCCTAATTCCAGTACATTTGATGCACTTTCTGCATCTTGGTCATGCTTTCCCCATGCTTCTTAGAATCACGATGTAAAGTGTATGTGTATGCAAATCATTGCCTCTGTTTTCAGATATATAAGATTTACTCTGTTTTTAAAGGTAAGTGGCTCAGACTGGCACATTCATTGTTAATTAAAGCACTCTTCTTTTTTCCACCCTATCAGTGGTTCCACAATTAATGAATAAATGCTAGAATTGCATTTTAATAAAGTACAGAGTGCATGTCAAAGAAGCATTCCAGAAAAGAAGTGAAGTACATACCTAATCCATTAACATATCTCTACTACATACCATGTAGCCTGTCATAATACTGCTTATCACAGAATATCCTCAGTTGAAAGAGACCTGCAAGGATCACCAAGTCAAACTCCCAGCCCTGCACATGACACCCCATGAGTCACACCAGGTGCCAGAGAGCACTGTCCAAATTTCTTGAGCTCTGTCAGGTTGGTGCTGTGACCACTTCCCTGGGGAGCCTGTTCCAGTGCCCAATCCCCCTCTGGGTCAAAAACCCGTTCCTAAAATCCCTAGAACCATCATTTTAAATTCCACCTTATCCCTCCCCATGCCCCTAACAAAATCTACCTACAGTTTGCTGAATTCTGTGACTCCTTGGCTGCACTTCTGCTTTTACCTTAACAATACAATGATTGAAAAATCCCATTTAAATAAGTGATTACTACAGTGTTTTCTTTGGGAAGTCAGGCTATGCCCCATAGCGTGAATACCTAACATCAAAGCTGTACATTGTCTCAAGCTACATGGTTCAAAACCTGGAATTCTTTCAGAAGAGTGTACACTATGTTCTACAAGAAGAACTCAGAGCTCATCACTTCTGTTTAAAATGAGTGGGCAGAGGAAGGAAACAACAAAAGACCTCATAACAAAAGGATGACATAACCCTCTATGGGAAGAGCACATCCACTGAGGGCATAAATTGCTGTAACTTCAGGAACTGCTATGACTTACAACAATCCTCACTACAGCTAAATAGCCAGAAACCAACTCTTGTAACTTTCTGGGTTTGTTTAGATAAAACAGGTGGTTTTCAGTAATGAAAGACATAAAACATCTTACTTCTGAAAATAATGATTTGCAGGGGTAATTAAAAAAAAACAAACCCACAAACAAAAACTACAAGGAGGTTAGACATCAGGATCTAGAGAAAGTTTTAAAAAAATGAGTCTAACTGTAGCATCTTGGTGACTTTCTTTTTTCAAACATTAAATAGTACAGAGAAAAAAATATATATGGATAGTATTATAAGTTTATTTTACTAATTCTTTAAAACTACTTCCTAAAAGGAAAGAGGTATAATTACAAAATAATTACCTATGATCCAATATGTAATCTGCAGACCTTCTGGAGGTCCTTTCGCCTTCAGATAGGGTTTTACATACTTTAACACATCACCCAAATACTCCAGAGTCTTTGTTACCATGGCAGATTTCTCAGAGAGTGTCTGAAGACCACTGTAAGTTCTACCAACAGCCTGAGAAAACAAAAACATTGAAATAAATATAAATCAGCTTACTAAGTCTCGCAAGAGACTTTTGGGAGTAATTTCTTTTTCAGCACTCTAAATCTGATATATACTCTCTTTTCATTAAAATTGTCCTACAAAACCAACACAGGGTAGATGTACAGTACCTTAATGAACTGGACAAGAGCATTTTTTGGGTCTTGCTTGAAAACTGACTGTCCAACATTAGCCTTTAAAAGAATGTTTTCTACTTCTGAGAGTTTAAAAATCAGTCTTGTCAGTTCAGTCAGCTGCTCCATGTAGGCTTTTCCTGATTATTACAAGAGATCACATTAGTAAATACAGTACACAGTTATAGTTTTAGATTTATTTTAGTCCTAAAATGATGAAGTGAAACATTACTTCAAAATATCTAGAACACAAGTATTCAGCAACTAACTACATCTCTCCAGACAAATAATACATGAAAAAAAGTTATTTTTCTGATATAATTTGTTAAGAGAATGAAGAGTTTTAAGTATGGATAACCAAGCTGATGGTTTGTTTTTTTTTTTGTCGAAATCTGCAAAATGTGTATAATGTGTATGAGAACTAGTGACTGGAAGACATGTTCTACAGATAATGAGAACTGCAGTGGTTTTAGAAGAAGGGATGAAGTATTGCTCTAAGAAAGAAAAGTATCCAGCATAAAAAAAGAGGAGAATTAATTGCAGCTAGATTTCCCCACCCCTCCTTCTTTTTTTCTTTTAGGCCATTCACAGCATGATTTCTGACTATTTACTTCAGATTTTCACTTTTTTAGAGCAGTTTCTCCATGGGGGAAAAATAACTTGTCTCTTTGGGAGCAAGTTTTTATTCTTTGCTTCCAAGGAAACAAGCTCTTTTATCTTTGTTTGTGATAAATTTGTCATATGCAGAGCAGGCAAACTATCAATAAATAGCACAAGCAGTGTAAAGAAACACATTTTGTAATTAGTTAAAAGTAAAGCAATACAAACAAAAATACATTTCGTAATTAGCTGAAAATGTTTGCCAGCTTTGCAATATAGCCCCGTTACTGCAAACATGAGGGAAATGTGAGCACTTACCAACTGTTCTCTCAGCATCTGTCTTGGCCAAGGCGCCACTTGGTTGATCGAGGAACATTTGCAAAATGCAGCGAAACCATGAACGTACTGTCAAAGCTTCGTAGGATGTATAGCCCATGCTAGAAAAAGCTTCACACAGTGAACTGCATAGGTGGAAGAAGAAGAAAAAAGTTAGAGAAATAAATCTAATAAAGTAGGCAGAAAGGAGACAGAGTGTCTCATTTGGCTGTTGATGCACATATACACGTTTACATATGTTTTGGCTACAAAAAACAGAGGGAGGAAAATTCACACAATGGGAAATGCCTTACTGTAACAACAGATGATTTGACTGTATTATCTAAACTGACAACGTACAATGCTGGAAATAGTTTATCTGAACCAGCTTGGAACTTCATACTGACACTCTGCTTGCACTGCTTCAGCCTTTCATGTAAAACTAGCCCAGTTGTCCCACACTACTCTGAAATCTGCTTAATTCTAGCTACATTAAAGATGGAGAAAAGAAGGTCTGCTTTAGCAAATAAAGATATGCCATGTTCTAAACAGATCCAAAAGGGAAACATAAAAGGGCACCTTGGAGATGAGAAAGGAAACTGCTGTACTTGGCAGTACAGGTACAGACATATTCATTTAGGTATGTATACACAAGTATCTTCATTTCCACACAACTTGCTATATATACTTTCAGACACTTGCTACCATTCTACCAGTCAGTTGTCAGACCAGAGTCACTCAGTGCACAGTCCCTGTACTCTACTGCTCTGTATTCCCAAAGTTTTATTTGCCTCATTACCATGAGTAGCTGCTGCAGTCATTTTTCCCAAGCGTATCAAGAATCATTAATTCTGGAGAAACTCCTTGCTAAAAGACAGCAGGTGTGCGTTGCACTCTGCTTCCAGTACCATCAAATGAGGTGCGTGTGTGCTTCAGGTGGGGATATTTCTTGAGCATAGACCTTTTGAGAGACCTCCTCCCTGGGCAGTCTGAGATACTTTAAGGAAAAATGCTTGCACTCTTTCTTGGTATGTGTACATATAACTCTACTTATTTTCTACTGATTTTTTTACTCATGCTTGCAACAGAATGTCAACAAAGGTCCAGATGGAAACCAAACTGGATTCTACTTCTCACTAAACAACATTAATGAAGTTGAGGGGTTTTTCTGCTTCATTTATTTAAAATCAGTGTTATCTGTTTATTTTGTCTGAACATCCCTGCTGAAGTACTATTGACAAAATAAGTAAGGAGACCAAATGAAAGCAAATAAAATAAAAAAAAAAAAATTAACACTCAATTTCAGGATCAAAAGAGAACAAATAGGTTGCCTATGGGCTTAGTGCTCATAACATGTAAAGAAGTTCAGTCTCATGTAATCTTGATGTACACTGCTAGTCTACTTGGTCCCAAAAGCTCACAAAACCACTTTCTGTTGCAGTCTCACTCTTGTTTCTCTTGCTTGCTGATAGTTGGGCCACTTAGGCATGTTCCTAGAACTGGAAAGGAATCTGCTCTTAATCCTTAGAAAGGAAAGAACAATAACTACGTGCTAGAAGCATGGCAAGTGGTCCTTTTAAAACAGTGAGCTTATTCACGTGCTTAACATTAGTTTAGACAAGTTATAACACTGTCATGCACTGCACAACATGAATCTGGAGATGAAAGTTTAGGCTCTACTGCAGAAAAAATTCCACAGGTCATGTGTATGTTGCCAGAGCTTTCAGGTCTAACAGTAATTGGAAACAAAAAAATCTTTTTACTTCTACTGAAAAGTATCAGAGCACAGAACCACAAAGTCTTAAGATCCCTGCACTTAGATACTTTGATAACTTTTTCTTTAAAACTGCATAAGGTAAATAAGTACATGAAACATGCTACAAAATAGCACTTTCAAGACAACAGTGATAGCTCTATATTCTACTAAAAGTATCTTACCTTAGTTACTCACTGCCCTTTCACAAGGAAGCTGAGCTAGGACAACAATGTATCCATGCATACACTGTTAACAATACGTCAGGTCCTTAATGAACATTGAAAACAAATACTTAAGTAACTGTTTTCAAACACCTACTTGATTAGCCTTAAGACCTAAATAATACCAAAATTCAAGTTCAGGAATCAAATTTTTTTTCTTGATCTTACCTGAAGAATTAATTAAATTATAAAATTTAAATTATAAAAGGAATTTATGTGCCTAACTCTTACTTCATTCAGCACATGCTAGGTATCTGCAACCTGAATGAAACTCACCCTGTAAAAATCATAAAAGAGAAATATAGCAGAGGACTGAACACTCCTTTCACAAGTTCCAACCTGACACACAAGGAACTAAATTCAACCTTTTCTAACACCTCCCTGCAAGAAGGCCATAGCCTCATCTTTGTCAATCACACTTAAATATTCTTTACCATATCCTGATTTACAGTTACTGTCCTTAGTACACTATGTACCCGAAAAATGTGCAACATTTTTCACTTTCAAATACAGTCCGACACAGAAATATTCCCTCTCTCTCTCTCACTTCTCACCTCCCCTGCTTCCAAAACCCGATTCAGAAGCGGGCAAGGCGGGCAAAAAAAAGCACACAACAAAAACAACCACCACCCATCCATCTTAGGTTCACAGAGGCTTACTTAGTGAAAATAAAATTTCTCAGGTATATAATAGTTTGACTGGATTGTCCAGGGCAATCTCCTCTAGCTGACCCTCTTTGAGAAGATGTAAAGAATCTGGACCATTTTAATGAAACATTACAGTCTGAAGCAAGGTTTTCCTCGAGTCTGATGAAGGATGAAAAGGTACTGGAAGAACAAACAGTCACAGTTTTTCACCTGTTTTGAATCAGATGACTTAGATATCTTGACACCAGCTGAGGCCACACCATGTCATCCCATCCAAACAGCCGCATCATTGACAGAACAGGCTGTGGCTGAAGATCTGATAGGGCTTTGCTGGGTATATCCAAAGCTAAGAGAGTAAAACCTGTTTTTAAAGAGAGAAAAACATGGAACCATTTTAATAATTTCTCAGTATAATCCCCATTGCACAAAAAGTACTGAAAATTAACTACAATTACTGATGTGCAGTCCAGATGTACCAGAAATCTCAGTTAAAACTGGGCAACTGTTCTAACAGCAATTGTTTTTACCCATGTTAAAAATGTAGTCTCTATCCCAAGGAGTCTGTAAATCAACAAGATACATGGACTACAAAGGAGGAAAAATGGATCCTAACATACGCAATTTAAAACAGATTCACAAAACCACAGTTTATAAATCCTGAAGGCATAGTTTTACCACCTCTGCAATGTCTTAAAACCTGCATCTTCGTCTTCCTGACTTCTTTTATTTTTTTTTCACTTCCATCCTCTCTATCTTGCCCTGTACACTTAAGTATTACTGTGCTTTACCAGGATGAGTTTTATTTATTTGTTTTGTTGTTTTTACACACTTCTCACAGTGAAAAACTGTATCTGTAAAGAATTCACTCAGTAAAAAGCTGGTACCTCTCTATTTTTAGAAGACTTTCATGTATCAAAAGTTACCGTATAAATAAAGCGCCACAGAAAAGAATTTACTCTTGAAAAGGATCTCCGTATAACTGCTGCAGATCTAGAAACTGGGGCAGTACTTTGTGCAAAATTTTGTTAATGAAGCAGAACCTTTTGCTGTTTCAGTTAATTCTACTGTAGAATCTATCTCCAACATTACCAGAATAAAAAATATAATGCATTCTTAATATTGCAAATCACAAGTGCATTAAAACTCAGAAATTAGATGTAATCTTAAATGCTGAGCACCTATTGGATTATAGGAAATGAGAAGCATCAAATGAGTCAGGAAAACTGACTTTGGAGGGAAATGAAAAAGGGGCTCATTAGTTCCCAAATTCTCCAGCTCAAATAAATATAAACCTGCATGCATTGATAAACTGACTTTTAATTAGACAGAAAAGGCTAATTTTCAGAAACTACAATAAAATTGTTTTAATTAACAGCAGAGGGACAGCCTATCTTAAGCCATGAAGGACTTCCCATTTTCTTACATGCCTTAGAACAAACAATAAGGTCATACAAAGTCCCATTCTGCTTTAGGTGAGGAAACAATTTGTGCCAGCCTTCTTCCAGATTATCACCTCGTTTCTGTAGCATGAGCCATAGCAGAGGTTGGGGAGAAATGGGAGGCAGAACAGAGCTGTGAGGCCCAGGCTGTTTGCCTGGCAGGGGGAGCAGGAGAGCTGTGACAGATGCTCTCTCCTCTGGGCTGCAACCTTAAGGCAAGGAGCTCAAACAGCGTGGGAAAGGTTTGCCTGTCTCTGTAGTGCTACCTAACACATCTCTATAAAGCAGGTCACAACTGCACTCCCCTCCTTCTTGGAGGAGTTTATAATAGCTTGCTGCTCTTGCTATTTCACTGTGCTAGTATAAAATAAAAAAAAAAAAATCTATGTCACTGTAGGAAATGAATGAAAGTTTTGACATTAACAACCTCCTCCTTTGATTTGTATTGCTGTTTCTCACACATGTTTCAGCTGTGTGAGACCACTACTGTTGCACACTGCCTCTTTCATTAATGCTGCCTCCTAACTACCACAGAGCTGCTTCAAATAGCTTTTCTATTACCAACTCAGTACTCCCGAGCTTGTAACTTTATCTAATTCATATCATGATGGGAAAAAATATTTTATGTTTCACTCATCTGAATTTTAGTTAACTGGATACAAGATTTCATTGTAACTACAGAATATCATGTTAGCTACTGATGTGAAAGATCAAACTGGGATATCTTTCTATTCACTGCCAAGCTGGCTCATTGCATGTGGAGTTCACACACATATGGAATGCTGTACTTCAAGATTAAAAGCCTTCAGTGTAAAGCAAGACAAATAATTAGAATGAATTATGAAACAGTTTTATGACCGTGAACATAAGGGTTTAGCAAAAAGCAACATTCAAGTAAGCAACCTTTTAAAAATTGCTTTCAAATGAAAAATATTTTAAAAAATTTAGTTTGAATCTCAACCATTATGAGCAGTTCAACACAAATAAACTTCTACATAAACAAGTAAATTCTGAATATAATGAAAAACAGTATTCTTATTTATACTGTATAACACTAGCATGTTGCTTGTAATCTATGACCAGCAGTGAAAAAGAAGTCAGGTTGGTAAAGCTCCAAACCCCTTTGGCATTCTTAATGTGTTTGTACCCTATTAAGGAATTCAACATTACAATATTTCTTCGTGTCAAAACATTTAGCACAGATCCTTTTTGCATTTATACATACTTAAGTTACTACATGGAAGGAGAAATATCCCAAAGTACAAACTCCTTGAAAGTTTGTGACCCAGAGAACAGCACCGAATGCAGCAGGTCGCAGGCAGGGTCAGTGCTAACCTGCAGCTGTATCAGCAAGCTGTGGGGAAGGCGGCGTCTGTGACATTCTCTGGCTCTTCAAGTAGGGAAAGAAATTTCTCCAGAGAGCACTGGCGACAGCAAGGTGGTGCTCTTTAGCCAGTAATGGAAGCTGTGCATCTGGGGCTGTGTTTCCTAGTTGAAGTCCCTGGCTTACACGCTCATGCGTGCTCCTAGGGAGAAACAAAAACAATGTTTATGTTCAATAAATGAAAAATTCACATCTTTTAAAAACGCATTTACAGCTACTTTAAACCGTAGAGTCTGAGAACTGAAGGATCATTTTGAGCAATTAAAACCTTTATGCAAAGACATTATGCATACCAGTTATTTGATGGATGAATGATGGCATATTAAGCACCATAAAGTTAATGTTAATTACTAATGTCAACCATTAATTATATGCTTTTTAATATGTCAGATCAAAATGAGAAATTGGCAGCTTTAAAATTAATATCTGCATTTTGCAACTGTTAGCATGACAAGCAAGTCTGCTTCCAATCCAAAACCAGGTGCTTCTTTGAAATTTTTGTCACTGGGATTTTTAGGATAGAGTTGTGTACAGTAAATAATGGGAAATGATTTTGATCAATTGTAAAGCTTCTTTCTGAAATCTACTTCTCACTTGTAAAATCTCACTAGGTACGAGTTTAGATAAAAGATTCATTTTATCCTGATGCATTGCAGACAATTAGGTTTGACAGCAATGCCCACAGCTTTGTTAGTACAGTAAAGACAAAAGTTACCACTACACATAACACCCATCTCTTCCTCAGACAATGTGGCATGAATTCAATAACACACTCAATTTTCTTTGATTCTTCTAGTACCATTCCTGCTACTTAATCTAATTTGGAAGTTGTGACTTTCTAGAGGTTTAATAGAGATATGTCTGCAGGGAATCAGTGTTCTCCGAGAAACGGGGGGGGGGGGACACATTAATAAATTTGTCTGGTAGAGCAGGATCGGAGGCATTTCAGTACCGGGCTGATCAACTAAATAACATGCTTATTAAAAACAATCTGTAGGAACGCACTATCATTCCTGTTCCTATTTATCTTCTGGTCAACCCAATTGAGATTGTGCATTAAAGCACAGGCAGCATTATTACATTTGCTTTATTAAATTCTATAAACAGCACTGTAAAGTCAGAGTCGAGATATTTATAAGATAATGGCAAACCGCAGAGGCATCGAGAATTGCCTTAACACTAACACTTCTAGACTACAATGTTTTTTTCTTAACTTGCCACTCTCACAACAGCAACTGTTTTCACAAAAATCTTCCCCTAGATCTTTATTTTATGCTTACCCTAATTTGAAATACACCAAAATAAAAATAGAAAAAACTCCAGCTCCTAGTTCCCTTCTGGGAATGGAGGAAAATTATGAAAGAATTACACAACTCACAGCACTCATTAGGACATCTGAAATGGAATAATTTTAAATAAAGAGTAGGTTGGCTGCAAGGCCTTCCCGTACTACGGTTGATATTAGAAGCGCATCTCATTATATCAAATTAGTATCCAAAAATTCTGCCCAACACATAATTTAAAACATAAAACATACTGGCTGTCAAAGGTAACGATACCTTATGCCTGCCTGCAGGCATTCATTAGTTTCAATAGGACAGACAGAGAAAACTGAGTACCAGCTACTTTTCGAATGGCTACATTTAACAGACAAGGAAAGGTATGCAGCATTAGGAGGAATCAAGGATTTCTTTGAGAGATGGCATGAGTCCAAACACAGGAACAGAAGCCAGGAATTCTAAACCCAACATTTATTCCCTCTGTGGCTTCACATAAATCATACAGCCTTTGTTAGCCTCAGTTTCCCAGCCATGATATTTGGATAGTGAGACAGCTTACCCTTTAAGGATGCTGTGAAAACAATCAATGCTTAGAAACTGAGGATTATATTCAGTATGTCAGTTGGTATTCCTATTTACAAGGCATATTCTCCAAGTCAACATGAACTGAAATAGAAGCAAGATTAGCATAAAAAGTCAAGCAACACTTCTTTGGGAGCATCCCCTTATAAAAAAAGGACAAAGAGAAGGGTGCAGAAACAGTGAGGTCTAGAGGTCAAATGATGGAAAGGTAAAAGCAAGGCTAAAGACAAAAGTTTAAAAATTATTTTTGCCTATTACAAAAAGTTAAACAGTAAAAAAGAGGGCTTTTCTGTTCTATTTTGTTAGGAAAGGAAAGCATGATGCCTCATAAGGCAGAGAATAAAACTTCTGGGACCAAATTCTGCCCTACTTATACCCAGGCTATGCTGTAAAATTGCACAAAGACCTTTTTCTCTCCTCTAAATTGCCTCTCCAAAGACGGGTGCCTTGCATCTCCTTTAGCCATCTATGCAAAGTAGAAGGGTGTACAGACTTCCAAAGTAAGGTAATATATCTCTGTGTCAGTGGAAGGGCAACACGTACAAATCAGTATTTATGTTTATTCATAGTAACCTACACAAATGCTGGCAATAAGGTAAATGCTTGGAATCGATAGGGCATCAATATATGCTGCAACTGATGTAGCCACCTACTTCTACCAACTAGCACATTTTTTTAACTCTACAAAAATATGAATAAATGCAATTTTACTTTTTATTCAGGCTTCTATTTTTTTCCAACAGTCGACAAGGATATCATCAAACATCACTCAATTTCTAAAACTTTATACAATTAATTTTCTATTCTGTTAAGAACTCTGGAACCACCAGTTGCCTTATTACATTGGTAATAATTTGGTGTGGTTTTCACTACTTTTAAATAATAAATTTCATATTTCTTTAAAAAAAGATGTGGGTTTGTTTTTTTTTTTTTTCATTTTGCCATCAGATCAAATAAACCCTGGGTTTATTAAAGAAGGGAATGTTTGTGCCACCTGAATGAGGATTGTGCTGGATGTGTAGGTATAATGGCAGCATGCAGGATTATTTCCTGTATCCTACACCTAGGGTAAGGAATTGCAGCCAAGTATCAGGATGTGAATACTGTAATCATAAAATATGCCCTTGCAAGCCTGCGTTACTAAAGCAGAGCCCAACTTTAGGTCAAGCCAGAAGAGTAAAACACAAAACTCATCAGCCTGCCTATAAAATGGAAACTTTCAAGTCACTACTAGTCTATAATCTGTACTGGCTGCATAATAGCATCCAGACATAATGCAAAGTCATTTAATTTGATCTACAAGGGTTCAGAACTCCCCAACATGAGAGAAGACCTTTCTCCTACCAGTATTTCCAGGGGCTACCACCCTCAGGGTCTCACAGGCTATGAATACAGATACTGGTTTCTCCACAGACAGTATCCCCAGATCCTCAACTCCCAGTCCAAGGCAGGCCAGCCATAGCATCTACAAATCTCAGCTGCCCAGTACAGCCAAGATTAAACTCAAGAAAGTATTTTTAAAGGACCTGAATGACCTTTTGATGTTGAAACAAAAATAATTAAAAACCACCTGAAGGATGAACACACTTGAATAAAACTAGGGAGATTGGGAAGAGATACATGAGTATTTCTAAAATGGTAAATGGTCTTGAATAGAATTTCAACTGCAGTCATCAGTTATTTCCAGAAAAATTCAGGCAAAGCAAAAGGAAGTAAAGCACCATCACAATCAGATTCAAAGAGATGTAATAAGTGCTTTGTGCCCTTTGCAAGTCAACAGAACTTGCACAATACCTAAATTTTGAGATTTCCCTTCCCAACATTCTCCCTCTTTTATAGCATTATCAACACAGTTCACGGAATCATAGAATTGTTTCAGTTGGCAGGAACATTAAAGTTGACCCATTTCTCACATCCCTCCATGGACAGGGACATCTCCCACTAGATCAGGTTGCTCAAAGTCCTATCCAACCTGGCCTTGAATACTTGCGTGGCATCCACTTTTCTGGGCAACCTTTGCCACATCTCACCACCCTCACAGTAAAGAATTTCTTCCTAATAGGTAATCTACATTTCCCCTCTTTCAGCTTGTACCCATTCCTCCTTGTCCTATCAAAACAGTTTCTGATGCAGAGTCCATCTCCAGCTTCCCTGTAGGCCCCTTCAGATACTGGAAGGTTGCCATGAGGTCTCCACTCAACCTCCTCTTCTCCAGGCTGAACAGCCCCAGCTTGTTCAGCCTTTGTAGGGGAATCCTTTGTAGGCTCCAGTCCCCTTGTGAGCTTCATGGTCTCCTCTGCCCTTGCTCCAACAGGTCCATATCCATCCTCTACTCAGGTGCCCAGATGATGCTATGACTGACAGCTCAACCAGGGCTTGGGGAGGGCCTGGGGATGGAGCAGGGCACTGCCTCACCTTTAGCAAAGCCTGGCCTGCCCCTCCCACCAGACACAGATACTGGGGCTCCAATATGTTTCAAGACATGAAATATCCAGTCTCTGACAAGCAGTACACGCAGCTTTTTGCAACCAAACAATATTTAGCAAACAGCATTGCAGAATTACTTAAAAACTACTCATTCTATTTCACTTCCTTCAAATGCCGTAAAACACCAGTACTTCTTTAATACATCTACTAATTTCTTCCTGTCATGCCACCAGAACTGCTGGTTATGGTAACCAGAACTGCATGCAAGGTTTCAGCAGAAGCCACACACATTTCCAGCAACTAAATCTAGCCAAGATTAAGCTGAAAAAGTTCTTTGTGTACCCTCCCATATGCTTTTGAAAATCCAGTATGAGTATTTAACTAAGTTGACTATTATGTCATTTGTCATATGTCATACCTATTATAGAAAATCACAACTTTAGCACTTATTTCATTGATCCCTATGGATACCAACTCCCATGATGCCAAACTTACTGTTCAACTACTTCTACTTAATAATTTGTTCATAGGCTTTTATTTATTTTTTGTCTCTGCTTCAAATATGCAGTTAACACTAAACACATAACATTTCTTAATCACAACCACTTCCAATACCATAAAATAACATACAAAGTATAAAGGAAAACATACTTTTAGAGAGAGTTAAATACTTTTATACAGAATTTTTTAAAACACTAAAAATGAAAAGCTAGTTTCAGTCTGAACTGCAGTACTGGCACTCACAAAGGCAAAACCAAAATGGTTGCACATAGGTTCAAGTCTGTTTTCAATCCAGTATCATAGCACTGTGCCAAGATACAAGTAACAACCTGTATGATCCTACCTCTTACAAATGCATATTCATGCAAAAGAAATGGATCTGGATTCACAGAAAAGGCACAGTAACTGCATGGTGGTGCAGCTTAGAGTGGTGGCAACTCACAGATGTAGGTTTCAGGCATCTCATGATAAAGGCTTTTGGCTTTCTTTTCACTGGTGAATGATGTGACACTGACCTAATGTGTGTAAAGGAGAGCCTCCTTTCTCTTGGCCCCTCATGAATGCAGGTGTGCCAAGTGGCAGAACTTTGCACTGAACTCCTGGTTATCAGCATGTTTAGTAAGGACACTGACAGCATGCTTACAAGAATGTTAAGTGCTAGAACATCTACTTTACAGCCTCAAAGTGCCTAAGCTGGATGCTAAATAGCCTTAATGTCTCTGGGCACACGTTTTGGTACCTAGGGAAGCTGGGTGCTTAAAACAGTCACCTACACACTGTCAGATACTTCCACATTCAGTCTGTTTCAGTGAGACATGCATGAAGGAAAAGATGACTAAATTCTACCCAAATCTGATTCAAACATCCAAGCCTTCTTTTAAATGCGTTTCTAAGCTCTCTGGGACACAATTTATTTTTTATACCCCTTTATATAGCACCCAGTATATTGAGACTGGTATGACTGCAGTAAGAACTCTCAAAGTGCACAGAATTTTCACCTACATTTTTGGAATTAAAAACTACATTTCAAAAAGCTAAGCAAGATGAGAAACTAAAGACCAAAAATATTTTTTTCCCATCCATTAAAACAAGCACTTTTCCCAAGCATTTGGAAAAAGATCCACAGTTTATAATGTGTCAGCACTGTGTAAGCCATAACAATAGCACCACCACAGAGCTGTACTGCTGTACAGCAGAGTGTATAAGCAGAACTGGAAAAATCATGACACAGTATTAGCAAACATCAACATACCCCTATCAATTCAGTATTTATTAAATGATGTTTTAGTGTTCTCCCTTCATTTTAATTTGCTTCAATAAACCATTTGTTTAAATGTTTACTCAAAAAAGGAAGTCCAAATAACATGTCTGGTTATGAATAGGAATGATTATTACTGACTTATGCAATGGAGTAGGGAGGGCTAACAAGGGAAGAGGGATGTTTCTCAGAACTCAAATATATAGGATTTTTATCAATTGCTTAAATTCACCCATGGTACTTAAATTTGTTATAGCAGACTTGCACGACACCATTAGTATCAGTGTTACAGCATGCCTTCATCAGGAACAACATGAACCATACACAAAGTGATGTCTCAGATGCTGGATGAGATCCAAAGGGATACAAGGATGTAATGACTAAAAAGCAGTGCACAAACAGATATCAGACTCCTGAATAATAATTCCCAAACTGCTCACTTAGTCAGATCACCCTCTTTTGACCAGAAAGTTCCTTAGGTGCCTGCAACTAATCTACACAAAAGCCTCAAGCTGAACATCTGATTCACAACCTCTGTCTACTGGGGCCCAGAAATTTGAGCATGACTAATCCACACAAAACCAAAAAAAACCCCAAAAAACCAGGTTGCATAAGGTGCAGCAGTAACTACCTGCATTTTCAGACACAGAATACACTTTATGTAACAACCAATGAATCACAGCATCAGGGTAGAGGCCAGCTGGGTCCAGTTTTGATACTATTTTGGGCTCTGCTCTTGATTGTGAGTTCTACTTTAAGTCAGTTACTGGATAAAAATGTGAAATCCCAGAACAAGGAATGGAGACCACGACACTCTTTTCTCCCAATATTACATACTAAACACTAGAGAGAAGATATGTAATCATTCCAGCTGCTTCCTGTGATCTAAGTGACAAACAAACAACAAAACAAAGCAAAACCTCAAGACACTCAAGCACACATCTTCAGCAGTTGGGCTCTACAAGCGGTTCCAAACACACAGATTTCTGTTTGCATGACACTAAATCAGATGTCTCTGGGCCCACCAGACACATGCTGGATTCAATCTTTTCCATTTTTTGTAGCTTAACAGGAGACAAAATCCTAGAGAGGAGGCAAAAGCAGTTTGTTGTACAAGACACATATGCTGCATGTGTCAAACGAGCTGCTGGTGAGCTGGACCTGCTGCTGCAGGTCATCAGATCATTGTACCTTGGGAGACCCCTACACCATTTGAGAGCAGAGTTCTTTCAAGTGCTGGTAACTTTTAAGTTCACCTGAACAGAGCTGTCAGGCAGAGAGATAGCCAGGAATAAAAAGTCAAAAGAAGCCAACATCACCACAGTGCTGTAGAAAGAAAGTGATGCACAGGAAGTTCCACCTGAACATGAGGAAGAACTCCCTTACTGTATGGGCGACTGAGCACGTTATTGGGGTGCCCAGTGAGGTTGTGGAGTCTCCCTCACTGGGGACATTCAAGAACTGCCTGCACACAATCCTGTGGCACAGGCTTTACTATGATCCTGCTTGAGCAGGGAGGTTGGACCAGATGACCCCAGTGTGGTCCCCTTTCTAACCTAACCCATTCTATAATTCAAATTACTACAGGTTCTCTGTAAACCTTAGCTAGCCATTGCTAAAAGATACTCTATTTTCCTACACCCAAATCTCCTACTCAGACTATGTTTGTTTAATTTTTTGCCACATGCACATTAGGAATACATCATCCCCAAACATCTTAAAACATACTTTGCACTGTGCTGCCTTAACTGAAAAAATGCCTTTTAACAAAATAAAAAAGGGCTACAGATCCTTTCAATTTACCACACATGAACTGTTGCCTGGGTAGAAGCAGATCACACACTCTTTCCTACTCAAGATACAGTAGGTTCAAACAGAACCATTCCAGTTCTTTCATTGGTGGTATAAATCTTCAAATCTCAGTGGAAGAGCCTAGTATATTCCTATTGTTAGTGAATCATTGACAGAACAGACTCAACAGTTAAGAAGATTCTAATGTGACAATTTATATAAGCAGAGTAATTAAAGTATATTAGAAATCCAGATAATCTCTCCCAATCAAGCCCAATGAAGGGCAGCCCATGGGCATTCAAATTACACATTGCAATTTAGCTCAGGGTCACCTTCCCAAGTTAAATAATACCAACAGAAAATGCCTTAAACAAAATGATCCTTACTCATAACTAAACCTATTCAGGAAATTACATAAAGCTCTTTGAAGATATACACATTTTAAGAAGTTAACCACTTTAAACTACTACTTTTTTCCTCCTACTTATTCGTAGGCTAGGACCAAATTTAATTTCTCAGACATGACTTGAAATATTCACTAAAATACAGGGAAGAGAGGATAAAATGTTTCAGATGCCTTTAAATGCTATAGTGAAGTACAGCAATAATATTTTTTCACATTACTTGAGAGGGTGTTAGAAGAGATGATGCAAGATGTAGTAATTAAAGAATTATACTACCAACAGATAGGAAATCATGTGCTTATGATTTTTTCAATATTCTCATAAGCAATTTTTTTTAATGCTTTTGTTTAAATTTTTTTGTTTCATGCATCTTCTGCAAATCAGTCTATGGACTCCACAATTAAAAGCAATAGATAACATTTTGACAAAAAATTAGAAGTAAATCAAAACATAGTTTTTCAACTTTAAGGTTATATTAAAGACAAAACAAAGCAAACAAAAAACTCCCCACAAAACACAATCATTGCAACTGATCCCATAATACACAAAAATGGCAAATATACACTATTCAAATTTAAGTCCAAGCTCCTAAATTTTTTAATACACAACTTACCTGCTACTTCTTTATAGAAATACAATTCAAGAAATAGGGCTCTTTGTCTGAAACTAATACAGAGGAATTTGCTAGATTTATGTTCTTCACTGAATTATTTAGATTTGAATGTAAAAGAGCAAACAGTATGTACCACAGAAAAACAACTTAACTGAAAGTTTCAGGCTTTTAAGGCATTCTTTCCACAGCAATATGGAGACAATAATGTGCTATGATATATAACCAGAAAAGTTCTTACTGATTAAATGATCTTCCCAATCAAGGAATCACTAAAACTGGCAAAAGTAGTCATGACCTAATCCTCTTCAAAGTTTTCAAACTAAGCACTCAGAGTAAGGGATGTTAGTTTGTCAAGCTGCGACATTTCTGAACACAGCTATCCCTTGAAACTTTAAATATTCTTAGGGAATTCACCTTCTGGACTTTTAGAAGGAAACCATACATCAGTGTGACCAAGACTCAAAGTCTAGGTGTAATTCATATATACTCCTTTACTTTTTTTCTACTGGATGGCAGAAGTTGCACAAAGGCCAAAGTGGTACTACCCTGAATATTCCCACCCTTCACTGAAGAGCAGTTAAAGTTCCCAAGGTATCACCTACAGACTTGGCAGAGACAAAAGAATAAAAAAGACGGTATTTTAAAACTCATGAAATTGCAGGAAGAAATGTGGATATCCTTCAAAGAGGAAAATGGGCACAGAGCAAGTTCTGTAGAATTTAACTAAGAAAAAAAAAAATAAAACACACAAATGAAGTGTCAAGCAGAGCCAGCTCTCCCTACTATATAATAGCATTCCTTTTACCCCATTCTTCCTGCAGTGACCTTCACCCTGTGCACTTACAACAGAAGAGACTTGGATACTCAGTGAGACTTGCAATGATGCAGGCCAAAGAAATGATAATCATGAGATCCAAATGAATGCTCCATATAAACACTTACAAAAACTTTCCAGTGATTGCTTCCTGAAAGTCTTACATAAATGGAGAAATGGGTCAGCAGTCTACCTGAAGCAACTCCTATTAAATTACAAGAAACAGCCAGGATTTGGAAAAGAACTAGCATATAATATAATCAGACAAAGCAAATCCAACTTGGAATTCTTTCCTACTGACTGGATTCTCTTTAAAGACATGCAGTACAATTGTCAACAAAATTCTGATTTTATAATGTACAATACTGAAGATGGGCCAATAAGTTCCAATGATTTTTCAACGCATTTAACATCAGACTTTAGAGGAAAGCTGTTCATTATGAGGTCTGCATTAATGACAGAAAATGTCAACAAATCTTATGTTGCTCCTTCAATACACTGATTCACAGATAATTTGTGGATGGGAAACACTAGGAAATGGTTTTTTTTAATTACTTCAAAATGTTCTTGTGTGCTTTTCACATATTTTCCAGAAGCACTCACTATTTTGTAAACAATTATTAAACAGCGTAAGAGCCTCTTAGTTAACCACTAATTCACTCATCAATATATTGTTTTACCCATTTTTGAATGGCTAGTCTTGATAACTATTCCCTCTATAAGCCTAAGTGAAGAAATGTCTGAGGCAGTAGTTGCAAGACTACACTAATAAATAAATTTTAAAAATTTAGAAAAATAGTCAGCCCATCAAGGGGCTCATTTCCTGTTATAAAAGATTCTAATCTTCACTGGGATTGAAAGTGTTAATGCTGTGAATAAAATATTTTTGACTGCAACTGAATCATGTGAAGATTATCAATATAGCAGCAATGTACAGAAGTGCTCCAGCAAGGTTACAGAGTTTAATATAATCCTCTCTATAGCTAAGCACAGTAATAGAGAACCCTGTGTTCACTGTGACAGCATGTTGTGTGCGCTCAGTAATACTTTTAAAATACATGGGGAGAACAAGAAATCCCCAACATCCTTACCATTCTCAAAGACAAAGTAAAGATATTAACAAGAACAGACACACAACCCTAAAACACAAAGGTATGGAAAAGCCAAGCAACCCAAGCTGCAGAATATTACTTAGCACCTTCTCCTTAACCCTTCTTAGTGGGTTTAACTGCATCACTGAAGAGACAAGTTGTTATGACCTTAATTTAAATGCAAGCAACAGAGCTTGAGCTTGCTTTGTCTAGGTCTGCTGTGGGGGAATATTACATCTGCCACAGCCCCCCTAGAAAATTTGTGTTAGAGAGCTGTTTTCCTAATCACATTTAGAAAAGATAAGGTTACAAGAGCAGCAAAGACAACACAATCTGTGTTAATTCCATGCAACTAGTTCACATTTCAGTTTGCAGAATACTGTTGGGAAAAACAGACACCTGATTTGAGCCCAACTGCAATTTTCCTTCATTTTTTTTTCTTCATTAGCTTCTTTGGTGTTCAGCCATGCTAGCTTCTCCCCTGTACACTATGCAGGCATATGCTAAGATTGCCTTTTCCTTCGTGTCCATAATGCAAAATACAAGCTGGAATGCACAAACACACAAAGTGACCCTTTGCTGTCCCAAAATCTGAAGTCCTAGGAGGGAGTGTCCAGGTACTCATTTTAGCATAAGGGCTCAGCAATTCACAGATCCCAGCCAAGTAGTCTCTCCTAAATTCTGCACTATTCAAGGTATTGGAAGTCATCTTGTTGCTTTGAACAGGTGCCTGCTCAGTTCTTTTGAAGAAACAACAGAAAAAGTAGAGATAAAAAGATATTTAGTTACCCTAAGCAGACTTTCAGTATAGATCAGATACAGAAATTTTTAATCCACTGAAAGAACAAAGAGAAAAATAAAGAAAAAAAAATTTAACAAGCTGCATTGGAACTGTTACTTTTCTAGGCTGTTGTATTCCCCCTTTTTTAGTTCACATGCATGCAAAAATCCCTACCTAAACCAAGTTTAATATTTATAAGTCATTGCCATATCACAGAACTTAAAATAGCTGCATTTCAATTTTTAAAAGCCTTATTTTGAATAGAAATATTTTGCAACATTACAATTAGTTTTGGTCAAATTAAGACAAAATCCATCAATAAATTCCCTGTCACTTCACAAAATTCGAGTTTAAAAGGAAAGCACAAAACACACATTCACCACTGATGGGAAGGATGAGGCTTACAGAAATCATTGGAAATTTGGTGATCTGCCCTGAAACACTTCAGCCTTTGGTTTTAAACATTTTGCTAATTTGTTTGTTTAAAAAAAACAATAGTAATCTTTTATCTAAAATATTTCTTAGAGAATGAAGAAACTGTCATTATACTTCTGTAACTTTAAGTTATCAGGGACCAAAGTTTTTTGTTTCATTTTTTTTTTTAAAGGGAAATTTTGTTTCCAAACTATTTTATATTTGAAAGAACAGAGAGCCCAGATCACTTTGGGTTATAGTTATTCAAGATCAGACTTTATTAGGAACACAAATGCAAATATCTGCTACATAGGGAACAGAAAGAAATATTCCCTACATAGGGAAAGTTCATACTTTCACAACACATCACTGCTGGTACCATGATTCTTCCTTCTTGCCATCACAGCGGAAGAGTTACAACCAAAGACTCGTGTGACCAAAGGGTCACAGCTAATAAGTTTAGCACCATTTGTTCCCTTTTAAAGAGTATCTTTCTTCAAAATAATCAAAAGAAAGATCCACTCAACCCCATCAATACCTTCTAAGGGAACTCTTTGCCTGCAAAATCTGACTGCCCACAATCACATCCAGATGTCTTTTGAATAGTTTCAAGTATGGAGATTCTACAATGTTCCTAGACAGCCTGTAGCAGTGCTCAGTCACCCTCACAATGAAAATAAAAGTGTTTGCTGATGTTCAGAGGGACTTCCCCGTGCCTCTGGTCTTGTCACTGGACACCAGTACTAGCCTGGCTCTGTCCTCTTTGCACCCTCCCCTCAGATACTTCTATTTAGTGATAAAATCCCTTTTGTCCAGTCTAGGCTGAACTGTCCTGGCTCTCTCAGCCTTTCCTCACAAGGAGATGCTTCAGTCCCCAGATAATCTTTGTAGCCTTTCACTGGACCCTATCCATTATGTCCATGTCTCTATTGTATTGAGTAGCCCAGAACTGGACACAGCACTCGAGCTGTAGCCTTGCCATGAGCAGAGGGGAAGGATTCCCACCCTGACCTGCTGGTAATGCTCTGCCTACTGTAGTACAGGATGTCTCCAGCATTCTTGGTGGCAATGGCACATATCTTGCTGAAATGCCCGATGAAGGTATAAGAAAACCTTCCACATCACTATAAAATGACTCATATGCGAATATAATTTATAGTGAGAATCAGAATGCCAGATTATCTGAGAAACTGAAATGCTGAAGACAGAAGCAAGTGCTTTTTAAAGTCATATTACTTAATAACCAGACAAACTGCAAATTGCAAATAGGTATCTTTCATAAAACTCTTCCATTTGAGCAGAACTTCTAAAATTCATCATACTCTAGGCATTACGTGTGAAACAGGATTTCCATTTGTATTTTATTTGTCACTTGTTGGTTTTGTTCTGTGCATTTTTTATTAAGAGCTGAAGTCATAGAAAAAACCCTTTTTGGAAGGGACTCCCGGAGGTACACCCTTGGCTCAAAGCAATGCCAATGTTCAATAAACTAAGGATGGATATTCTATAGCCTGTCTTAGAAATTTGTTCCAATGTTTGTGAAAATTCTATCCTTATTTCTAATAAAAACTTCTTTCCTCACAATCTCAGTCCATTGATTCTTACAACCATACATACCTTTGTGATGAGTCTGATTCCATCTTATCCATAAGCTTCCCCCGTTAGATTCCTTTACAAATCAATAAAATGCCTTCCACCCACCATCTCCCATCAAAACTCTCTTTTCCTAAGGATGAAAAACTCATCTTTCTGTCTCTTCTTGTAAGAGCATTTGCCCCTGCCCCCTAATCATCTTGTTCATCCTCTGGTCAACTTAAATCAGTATTTCAATGCTTTTCTTTTACTGGGAACCCAATATGCTGCTTACTTATACAGTATAATTTATTTGAACTATATTCTGGTAGAACACCAGTAGGGCAATGAAATGTAGCTGTCTATAGCTACACAATAGCCCAGACTCAGATACAACAAATTTTATGAATTTTTACAAGCTAGGTCTTTTTTACCAATTCCTTACTATCTTTTTTTCTCAGAAAAAAATCATGAGAAACAATAACTATATAGTGTGACAGGAATGCCAAGTAATAGTTCTGAAAGGCCAGCACTGAAATCCAATTTTAGCTATAGTAACTTCCAAAATCTTGCCTTTAGCTCTTCCATGGGATTCTGAGATCAGTGTAAAAGCAGCTGACAGAGAATTATAATTCTCTGACAGGACGGATTCATCTCTTCTCTAAACTATTGTTTACACTTTTAAAAGTAATTTCATACACAGTGCAGATGGCTGAAATAAAAATTAAAGCTTAAAGATAAAGGTACCCTAAACAGATAATTTCTTACAATTCATACCCAAGTAGTTAATCAAACTCCCAGTGCTGATGGACTCCCCATACTGGGGAAGAGACACCCACACGCTGTATTAAAGTTAAGCTCACAGTGTTTCCTTCAAATATATCAAAAGAATACAGATCATTTTGGAAGAGTTTACAATCTTAGAAATGTGATGGTGAAATTATGGCTATGCAAAAATCATTAAAATTCCTCTTTGCTATGCTATATATTTTTTTTTTAAAAAAAATAAAACTCCAAGTTCAACAAATTGTGTGCAATATTCACTGAGGACAACTTCTCCAATGTCTTCCATTATCTAGCACAGCTTTAGAAATGCAGTTTCTCTCACTGAGCAGGTCTTCACCAGGCTCAAAACTTCACAAAGTAGCAAAGACAGACTGGTAAAACTGTTATTCTGGCTGCAGAAATTCAGGTGTTGAATTGATGCCACCTCAGTTAAAATTTTCTGATGGGATCAGGAGATGTGAAATAGACTCTCAGGATAACTGCACAAAGTCTTGAGGAGAGTATCAAAATATTAAATATTAAAACCCAAATACTGAAAACAAACCAACTAAAAGTACTACTATGAATAGCTATTTCTTCAGACATTCTGAAATAATTTCCAGTAGCAGACCTATCTTACCATTACACCTGTAACACTTAGTATTATCACACAACTAATTTTTCAGGCAGGAAGCCTGAAAAATACTTCAAAATACTCTTAATTTAAAACAAGACAGTAACGCAGAGAAGAGGTGTAGTTCAAATGAAGTTTTTCTTTTCTAAAATGAAACTCTCTTGCTCCAGCTTCTCTAGCTGTCTTTGCAGAAAACCAAAACATATATGCATATGGATACTCTCTAGCAAGCTGCTCAGAGTCATATACTATAAGTGGTCTAGTAAAATCTTCCTCTCAAGAGAGAAAACAGATTTTGGAATGCAGGCAAACTTGTACTCAAGATAATGAACTATCTTGTTTCCAAATTCCAAAACAATTCCTTCCTGCAAAATCAATTTTGTTCCTTATGGAGTATCTGTTGTAGGAAAGGATGCTGTTTGTGTAATATATCTTTTAGAGGAGTTGATTACTTTGGGTACAAAACATCCCGTACTGACATGGTTCTCAGCACTGGGTAATACAGACAGTAGAGCTAATCTTCTGTCATCCAGGAAGAATGGCAGGCTTGCTAATCTTATATCATCATCCCCTCTGAAACACCGTAAAAATCACTGTTAGAACTGATAGTTTATTAGATCAAAGGTACCATCAACAATATCAGTTCTGCCTGGTAGTGTTAACAGGAAAATGTTTTACAAGTTCTACCACTGGGCATCCATTTAACTTCCAGCACCAGCTATGCTGTAAAACTGTGCACATAATTTATCTTGCGACCTGTGTGTGTGGGAAGCATTATCCAGGCAAAACTTCTCACAGTCTGACAAAATACTGTGATTTGCACTGTTTAAATGATTGAACAAACAGACTTTAAGCAATCATCGACAATAGTTTTTATCTTCAAACATGCTAAATTGTAATACTAAATCAGAGCAACCTACTGCTTTAAAACCAGATTTGATAGAAGTAAATGAACAATTACTACATTTTAAACTTGTCCACATCTTATCCATTAGGCTTAAGTATTACTAAAGTTCACATTTATCTTTCACATTTTTAGCAATTTCTCCACAAAACACTCCTAATGCTTCCCTGGTGTCCATGGTAACATCTTTGCTTATATATAGCTTAAATAGACATTCATTCCAATTAGGTGAAATAAACAGAAAACAGCCACTCATAATTCCTCAAGTTACTGTCATCTTTTCTTTTACACAGAACAACAACAGCCTTCAAATAGTTTCCAGCTTAAGTCTGTCACGTGCAGTTGACAACAGATAGGTGCGCCAACAGATTCTCTTTTCTGTATCATGGCAAAACCAATTTAATAACTCCCAATAATATGCACAGTATGCAAAAAAAAGTATTTAATAACAAGTCCAACAATGTAGATTCAATAACTTATGTTTCTTTTCAGTGTAAATGTATTGCTACTACTCAAGGCTTCCTGAAGTTTAGTCTAGTATTTTTCTATACTATGAAAACCATTTCATTATAATGATACATGCTGTATGCCTTCCAAAAGACCACAGATAGAAAATACGCTCAATAAAGTAGGGTTGTATGAAATTGTGCTGGATTTGTAATACTTTATTGTATTTAATATCAAACAGAAAGGGATGCTGTTTAAAAACCTGCAGCACAAAATTTTTTAAAACATTCTGATTTTATGTGCCTGTTTGTTACTTCATTTCTTAAGATGCAGTTGCCAGGTTTAAAATATTTGTTTTTTCACTGAGAAAGTAGTGGCTGAAGGTGTTTTCTGATGTTTTTTAAATAAAAACCATTATAGTGGAAAACCAGCATGAGCCCTGGGATACCTACCAGCTCCTGCTACTCTGCCTATGTTCAGCATGTCCTTGCCACGCAATATCACCTACCACAGGTAGGCAACACATTGTTAATACTGTCACAAATAACTTTTAAACCGCTGAAAGAATTCAGAGACAAATTCAAGACACAGAGTCAAATATTGAAGCTGTTTTTCCTATTTTGCTCTTCAAAACCCTAAACTAGAAAATCCCTAGAGTGAAAAGTCTGAGAAAGGCTACCATCCCTTCTAGGGTTAAAAGATGCTTTTGTAAGATTTTTAGGCCAGATTAACCTTTTGCTCACAATAGGGCCGGTTATTGGTTTTATTTTTTACTGTCTTTAACACAGGTAAAAAAATCAATATGAAGCGAGACAAAGGGCTCTGGAGGCCCTGGCTGCACCAGCTTTTGGTTTGGCTCATACACAATCCTACAACATGCTGAGGCTGGGAAGGATTAGCCTGCTTGTGTTGAGTAAACCGATGATACTCAATAAACAGTTTCTGTTGTAAACCCCTTAGGACGTGCAAAGCCACACTAGTTGGCATTAGACCAGATAAGCTGCCGAACCAGCTGTAATCTCATTTAGACCTGAGCTGATCCTCCTGTCCTTTCATTCCACAGGATCAAAGCAAACCACTGAGGAGGCAGCTGTATTATAGCAGCAGTGCTTGCTGGATGCAGCAAACATTTCATAAATTCCCCTCCTTGAAGCAAGCCTGCACATAATCTACCCAGAGCCAGTTCAATCAATGGATTTCTGAATTCATTAGTCTTATTATTACAGGATAACTTTCCTCCACATAGTGTTGTAGCTGTTGCAGGCCAACTTCACAAAACAGCTCTTATTGCTGACCATTTCTTTCCGGTAATGTACCTTTGCATTTTTGCAATGTCACATGAAAATGATTTAAATCACTTCAATGCAGTATTTTTTTTAAAGACTAGAAATAAAACCAATTTACGAATATTCAAGTAGGAAGCCTTGAAATATAGTACACTCTTCCAAGCATAATTACTGGCTACCTGTTTGAATGCTTCCATGCATCAGTAATAATGACCAATGTTTTCTGAGCTCAAATGATAACAGCAAAAGTAAAGTTTATATCATTGTAGCAGCATAAATATAGATAAAAAAATACAGATGTGAAAGGAGTAATTCTAAGAAAGATTTCTATTTGCCTTTTACTCTTTGTGTTCTCTGGAATTAAAAAGAAGAAATACTTTCATTGTTGAAGAAATGAATAGCACAACTTAGGAAAATGGAAAACCACATAAGCAACAAGTCTTTTTAAACTAAGCAAAAATGAAAACCAAGGCACTGGATCAAAAAAGACTAGAGGGTGCAACATTTGATTTCTGTATCACATTTAGAGTTTTCACTCCAGTTGCAATTATAGATAAAAAATAGTATAACCTTAGAGCTTTAGAAGAACCAAATGTGTAATTCAGAAAATGCATCAACTGATCCATTTCCCACCAGTGAACTCTGCAATATAGCACACATTCACAGATAAACAAAATAAAATTAGATTTTTTACTTACAATGGGATAAGGAAAATATTATTATATTTTTTTCAGTCCTTTTAATTACTAATTAAATTAATCATTTATGTAAAGACTTAAGTTTTCTGATACAGCTGCATTGGAAAAAAAAAAAAAAAGAAAATGGATGCAATAAGAATTATGCACCACAGCAGCATTTATTTTAGGTCATATACAAGTAACATTACTGATTCTTGGATCACCCCTTGAGGAATGAGTAGAAGCCAGAGAAAAAAAAAAAAAAAATTCAGTCTGAAAAATAAGGAAGGCCAGGTAACCCCTACAGTTAAGGTAAAAATAGCAGTGTTTGTGACTTACTGTTATTTGTGGCCAATATAAATATTCAGCACAAATATAAACATTCAGGACAAACTGAAAAGTCAGAAAGCTCTCACAGAGAACTGCTCTGAGTTTACCGAGCACAAGAAAAAGATAGTGCATCATCTTTGCAAGCACACCCTACCCTACACTGCACAGATCTATTGAACATCTGTATCTGGCTGCTCATGTTTTTGTAAGAGTATAAAAAAGAGTTATTGTAATAAAAAGATTCAATGAAGTACAATAAATCAAAGTTTAACACATGCAAATGATTTTTAACAGATTACAGAGAGGAGATGTTTAGTATGAAACTTTTTCAAGCACTACAGCACAGATGTGCCAGAGCATGTCATAGGCAGCTGGCAGAGATGAACAAAAGGTATTTGCACCTATCATCTACAGATGTGTAAAAAACGCACCACACATCTCTTCCTCAATCAGAAACCATCTGATGTGCTAGTTAATGATTCCCCTCTCTCCACTTCATTCTTCAGACATAAAGGGGTCCCATTTAACATAATCACTTAATAACAGCAAAGTGATGGGTATCAGAACTCTAATTCTTCTAATATTTGCAAAATCCAGCTCTTTGTAATAATAATAACACCATGATAGCAAACTGTAAAACTGTGTAATTATACTTTAATTGTATTGTGAGGCATGCATTAATCACAAAGTTTAAGTACCAAGGATGGAATTATAATAATTCTGTAAAACAAATTTAAGCTAGCTAAGTAGGTCAGAACCACTAGCATGCAACAGGAGACCTCTGGGAATTTATCAGTTAATGGCTATTTATGTGCAAATGAGTGCCCTCCAACCCTCCCAAATCCTGTGTAGCTGAAGGGTATTTCTGTTAACCACGAGCATGCTTAACTGCTGAGGCATAAATTAAACCATTTATTGGAATGATTTTAATTCTTCTCTCCCCCCACCCACTCTTACTACTCCCCTCCACCCTCACTAGCAGCACAATTTACAGTATTAATTTACATGGAGATAGGATTGCTGGAGAGTTTCAGAAATTACTCCGTTTTAAGAAAGAGCAGGAAAAAGAGGGAGAACAGGGAAAAAAAAGAGCATGACAAACTTTTAGTACAATAGCAATGCTACACTTAATCTTCAAATCTTGGCAGGTTGAGCTATCAGAAATTCCAGAGGTTCAGTATCACAGAGGTGCAGTGGAAATGCTTTCATAATGAACTTTAATGAAATGAAATTCTGTTTCACATCCTCACAGAAACACAGAGCCTTTTAGGTTGGAAAAGACGTTTAAGATGACCAAGTCCAAACATTAAGCCAGCACCGCCAAGTCCACTACTAACCCATGTCCTCAAGTGCCACATCTCCTTTCTTTAAATACCTCCTGGGCAGCCTGTTCCAGTGCTTGACAACCAGGAAGAATTTTTTCCTAATATCCAATCAAAACTTTCCCTGGTGCAACTTCATACTATTTTCTTATCTCACATTCTAAATTTGCAGAAGACAATGAAGCTCATGGTGGACTGCATCTACCGTATTTTCTGTCATAATATTCAGACTGTACACATATCAAAGGTTTTCTTTCAGGAAAGAAAACAACAAAAATTTCTTGGCTGCAAGAAAAGAACACCTTCAATTTTTGAGTTTGACCTGGAAAAAGCTAGTCATTTTTCATATCTTAGGAAAATAGATACCTTTATAAACTAATCGGAATCAAGACATATTGACTTTTCCCTGTGATGTAAAATGAGGATGATTTACAGACAATATAGATGATTTCTCAACACTTCTAATCATACCAGTAATTCAGTACAGCAAGGCATGATAATGTAAGCATAGCTTAAAGATACACTTTCAGGCTTATAATTTCATATACTCAGGGTTTCTTTTGTTTCTAAGTGCATGCACACATATTCTTGCAAAGCCTAGGGTCCCAGAACAATAAAACAGCAAAAATCTGATTATCCTAGCATCAATTAACCACAGCTCCCTGTTACCCTAAACAGGGTCACATCTCCCCAGTGCCTAATAATTTTATTGTAAAATCCCTTGATTGCCTGAATATATTCCCTCTCCCTATGATGTTTGGATGATCATGGCTGTGTTACAGTTAATTATTATTTAAGAGATGATCACAGTACATTACTTTTTCTGATGTCATTTTGCACCTGATACAAAAGTCCACATAAATGTAACACACTGGATAAATACACACAGTTTCTCCTCATCAATTCAAGCTGCTGTAGAATACCCTTTAATATAAATAGGTGTGGTGAGAATCAGAGGCATTCCCTGCGAGCAAATCTTTAGCAGCTCTAAAATATTTTTAATAAGTACATACGTGGAACTTACTGAAGTATTTCCAAAGGCACATCTCCAATAGCTAAACAATAAATTCCTGTCCAGAAAAATAAAAGAGTATCAATGAAAGTAGCCAGTTTTATTCTCATGGTTGACTTTTCGTAAGGGAAACAAGACTGCAAAGAGCAGTAGAAGGAAAACTCATTGTCCTGGCAAGCACATCTGTACTTGGCTGTTCTTCCCTTCTCCTGCCCCTCAGTAAAGGTTGACACATCCCTGGCAGCAGGATGCTCCTGCTGCGTGCATAATGGCTGCTGTGGCTGCCTGTGCAGCCCCTGCACTGCCACAGAGAGAACCAGGAGCTTTATGTCTTTTCACATAGATTTGCAAGCACGCACATTAAACCAGACACTTCATACAACCTTTGATAACAGCCAGAAATTATTGAATGAACGAACTATCTGACCAAAAATAAGTTTACACCTGTATTTTCAGAAGCATTACCATATCTGCATTATCAGAGCCTGTGACAAGCCCATGGTTACCTCCCCCTTCCCTACAGTGAGGGGCTGCAGCCCGGATTATGTCTGTACCTTACTGCCTTGGCAGGGGCTCAGTATTGCCCTCAGGCTTTAATTAACCCCGATTAGAGATAAACAGGGCCTTCTGGTTGTGAAAGAGGGAATAGAGAGTACTTTCACCTTATCAGACAACAAAGTAAACCACAAACTGCTTTTACTTTTTTTTTTTTAATTCCTCCCAAAAAAAGCAATGTTAGGAAGAGGCCCCCACAAGACCCTGAGATGATACACAATGAACATGTTGCAGAGTATGCTTTCCTCCTTCCAGATTGTTTTTAGGGAGGATATATATGTGGTGGCCTATTTTGGGCTCATTTCCCATTAGACACATTTTCACTATCCCTTTTTTAATGCCACTGTAAGGAAAGCTGGAGCATTTAGCCACTGGCAATTAGTGACACTTGGACTTGCTCCAAGCCAAATCAAACATAGCAATGCACATTTACATGCCCTGTATCAATGCCTAAAAAAGCATTTGCAAAGTGATTTTCCAGACGGATTTCAAGATTCGAACACAAAACCACCAAAAACCCACCACCTTTTTCAGCAAAGGTCACTGTCCAGTGTGTACAGTAGAAGCCATCTTTACACTCTCACCCCAGAAATTCCAACAAGTAGGCTACAGCAGCACTAAATAGGTTCAATTTTTCTCCCCCAACAGAACAGGGAAAGTGAAAAAAGCTCTAAACAAAGAATATAAATTAAGTTTTATTCCACAAGTTTCCCTTGAAGACTGTAAGAGTGCTACATTTGCAGCCTAACCCAAATAACCACTTTAAACTTCTGTCCAAAATTAACCAATTTTGTCTTCACTAGCATGAAGAACAGCAGAAAACCTGTAACTGAGTAACTTCTAGTATGTCTCCCCTCAACTCTTCCTAGCTAAAATCACTTCCATCAAACTTATACAAACTGCCTACTCTAGTCATTAATTTGTGACTCTCTCCAATTTTCAATTTATTCATAAATATTTCATAAAATGACATATCCACAACTGCACACAGAACACTGCAGCTAAAGACAGAATAAGCAGCTCTTCTCATTGGCAGGAGTTTTATTAACACACTTCACAACAAAATAGAATTTGGGTGGTTTTTTTTTGTTTTCTCCTAAAGCAGAATCACATTAGGCCCTGTTTTGTAATACCATACAGGCTGTGTGCATAAAAAAGTCGCTGTTAAAAGTTAGTCAATAAATTTCATTCAAATTTCAGATTTTCTTGCAGATACTATGGTCTTAGAAACTCACATAAGTAAACATCCAATAAACTGAGGTGAAAGTGTAAGTATCAGATTCACTTCCCACTCTTTGTAAGACACAAAGGAATCCAGTTAACAAACAATTCCAACCCACAAGCAATTCCAGTTTTTCCCCCTGCACTAGGCGGCAACAGTGCTAGTTTAAGGACAATACTGGACCCTGCAGGAATCTGTGCTGAGCAGACAGCCAAGTCTACAAGCAAGGGCAGAAATGGGGTAACAGCAATGGCAACTACCTCACTTCAACCAACCCCAGATGTGGAGATCCCCTGTTTCTCTCATCTTCCCATACTTTGATAATATGGCTGCAAGTCATGCATTTCATTTTATATTTCCAGGTGTTCTTCCTAATTTCAGCACTTGGCCTTCACTATTTCCTCTTGTTGATGGTAATTTATTTCAAAATATCAAAGTAATTTTAAATTCGGGTATTATTTTCCATTTGTACACAAATACCCTCTAATTTCTGGCTACATACAATCTCAAACCCTAAATTTTTTTCATCTACATCTGTGCTAAACAGTTCTTCATTTTCAGTGATTTGAACAAATGCCATTAAATACTGATAATACTAAGATTATACAAGTAACACTGAAGCTTACACTACCATTTTAATGAAAATTTTCTCTCTCATTCCCATAGACTCACACCATTTTACAGAAAAAATGTTTATACTTTTAAGGCTGATGTTTTCTCTTTTTTTTTGTCTTCTTTATTAGGGTTTATTAGTGTTAGAATACCTAGGAATGAGTACACTAGAAGTTGTTTATGGCCAAGAAGAAATTCTATCATAAGCAAAAGCATCCTAGGGAATGAAGAATCAAACTGTATATACCCAGAAAACAGAAAAGCACTAAAGAGTAAACAGAAAACACAATGTTTTGAGATTCATCCCTTCTCTTCACTAGGTCATTGCTTTCAAGAGAGCACACCAAATTGTTTTCGTTCATTAGACAGCCCCAGAAGCTGGTAGGAAACGTTGATGCTAGTAGGCTACAGCTGTCAGTAACAGAATCTGAAACAAATTTGGAAAAAATGAAGCAAGTGGCTATTTCTCATCACTGTAGCTATTACCCAAGATTTCTCAAGTATGAGTGATGGTGGGGCAAGAACAAAACCCAAAAGCTTCTGAGAAATTCCACTGAATGGAATCTCTCAGAACTGCACAAAGTGCTTCAATCTGTGTTGTGTCCAGCATCCAGCAGGACTTTCCTTGCTCTTCATTTTCCTCCATTAAGACAAGCACATTTATATGTTTGGTTAGCATAAGGATTCTCCTTGGAGTTGGTTCAGATTTTTTCCTTCACTTTAAAGGTCAACTTTCTTTAAAACACATAGGCACAAATTAATTCTCCTCTCCAGAGATATCAATTCCCATCTCAGGGGCTAGCAATGGAGACAAGAGCGCAAAGGGAAATATTCTGGGTGAAGCAGAGCCAGATGTGCCTGGCTCAGCGCACATAATTGACTCGTCTAAACATTCTTGACACATCCGAGACAGTGGCTTGTCGTTGTCCCAGAATGTACGCTTGCTATTTAATCAGTCAGGTTTCTGATTCTCTGCTGAGAGCCCAGAAAGGCCGGGCACAGCTGGGCAGGCAGGGCGGCCGAGCTCCCGGCCCGGAGCCAGCGCCCCGTGGCTCCCTCCATCCTCCCGCGCAGGCTGTCAGTAGGAGGCAGCATTGGCTCTGCCAGCAGCAGCTCCGCACCGCAAAGTACTTGGGAGCGGGCTTCATTCTTCTGTCATTATATAAGCAAGATGACACTGTTCTCTAATCCAGCCAAAGCTGATAAGTACCATCAACCTGTCACTTCCTACATTTCAAATTCTAACATTGCAGCATCAAAGAGTTTTTACATTTCGATTTCTTTTGCTGGCAGCGGTCGGTAGCCTCTCATTCTCCCACGGTGTTCTAATGCAGCATTTGCACACCGGGGTTACTCCCAGCCTGAATAGCAGGTCATCCCCTACTCACTGAGCTCATCTGCGGCCCATGTGCTAGGCAATTTAGATCCAATCAGCCCTTATTTAGCTCAAGAGTAATGAGCAGCATAGTGACACAGACTTAAGCCTGACCCTCAGGACACTGCTCATCAAGCAGTAAAACTGTGACAAAATCATTCATCTTCCACCCGCTGGCAAGAAATAATACTCGCACTCACTGTATTACTTTTTCAAGACATAGAAAAAAAAAAAGGTCCTGAATTTTCATGATGTGAGACATTAATTTGCAGAAAGCTGAATTCCCTTAAACCCCCCTGTTGCTATGAGCTCACCAGGGGGAAATAGGCCTTAGGAGACTGAAATGGAATAAAGAAAATTGCTTCAGCTTTCTGTTCATTTTAAATAAGCCTTAAATCTGACATGAGATATCCTAAAGAGAGAAGAAATATAGATCTTGTAAGGTAACGAAGAAACAATCAAAATTAAGATATTAGAAGAGTACTTGCATATAAGGATTTTATTGGCAAAAATATTTCTTTTGTTAAGCATCCACAACAAAAAAAAAAACCACCCTATATGAAAAGCCATTCTCACACCTCATGTGAAAAATAAAAGGAAAACTGAGAGGCAAGTTAATTTAGGGAAAATAGTTTCATAAGTGAGACACTTCCATCAGAAAACAAATCTGTGCTTTATGTCCTTCAGGGAGCACATATTTCTCTAAACAACTGCAGGGTCCCAAGCAGCAGGTTCTCAGTACACCTGGATATGATTTTACTCTTTTTTTTCATGGATTTACTCTTTCACAACAGAAGCCTTGTACTGTTGTCAGGTAGGCTACAGAAAGTTCATGTGGATTAATTTTTGGAAGATAAAATGGATACAGCGGAACACAAAAAGTGTTTCCATCCACAGCACAGGGGATTGAACTGTGTATCTTCATGATTCATTTCAGAGTACCAGACTTGAATGAGTTTCTTTAGCTTTGGGTGTCTACCAAAGACTGACTTTTTTTGGGCATCAACAATTAGAAGGTTTTTTGATAGCTTTTAACGCTTCAGTTTGGTCAAAAGTGATTCTAGAACAGAACAGTAGAATAGAATATTGCAGTAAGAAGGGATGTAGAATGACCATCTATTCCAACTGCCTGAGTAATTCAGAGCTGATCAAGAGCTAAAGCACATTATTAAGGGCATTGTCCAATTGCCTCCTAAACACTGACAGGCTTGGGCTAACAACCACCTCTCTAGAAAGTTTGTTCCAGTTCTTGACCATTCTCTCACTAAAGAAATGCTTCCTAATGTACAGGCTAAGCCTCCCCTGGTGCAGCTTTGAACCATTGCCACATGTCCTACTAGCAGAGCCCAGGGAGAAAAGCTCAGCACTTTCCTCACCACTTCCCTTCTGAGGAATCTGTAGCGAGTGCTGGGGTCACACCTCAGCCTCCTCTTCTCCAAACCAGAGAAGCCCCAAAATCTCAGCCACTCCTCAGAGATCATGCCTTCCAGCCTTGTTGCCCAACTTCTAAGACAAATGCTCTCTATTACATCCTAATCATCAATGTGAAATTAATGTTGATCAATTGCTAACTTCCATGTGTCCACCTACCAATTCAAGAAAATGGGCACTGAGAAGGTGAAGTGAATATTCTTGCAAACCTGAACCAGTGACATACACAGGAACTTTCTAAGTTCTAATGCAAAGTATTAGGTACACATTTCCAGTGCATGCTGTTGTCTCATTTAATTTCTTTACACAGTAATATCCTCAGAGCAGAGATGAAACAATCAAAACACACATTAGTTTCAGCTAGTCAACTTTAAAGGTCAGAATATAAGGGAAAAATTTGTAAAACATTATTTTAGTTTCCAACAAAAACCTAAAAAAACCTCTCAAATCCCACAAAGTAAGAAAAATAAAAGAAAATTCAGTGTTAATTACCAGAGCCACATCTTAAAGCAACAACTGTAGCTAAGAACACACACTGTATTCCCTCAAAAGGTGGTAACAGATTATTTTTAGGGATTTATACATAGGAAACATCTCAAAACTTCTAAAGCAGTGCTTGCGTCTCCTGCATTAGAGCGTTTAGAGACTAAATTTTCATTACATTTATTTAAATACCAGTTTTGTTAATGGAATACCTGAACTTCAAAAAAAAACAGTAAAAAATATTTTTTTAAAAAATACTTTTTAAAAAATATTTATAAAAAAAGGGCAAGTTAGCATAGCATGCTTGCTCCCCAAGTATAAGGTATTTGCTGTAAAGTGAAAAAGAAAGGATTTATTTCCATTTTTTCACATCGGTGAACAAAGTTCACAGCACCTTTTAGTGGTCATTCATTAAGCCTGGGAGATCTTAGAGCTAAACTAACATCTTCTGACCCTCAGTTCAGCGGCTTAGTCACAGAGCTGCCTTCTGTGCTTATCAGGACATCACAGCTGGTAGCTCTAAATATCCTCACAGGATGGAATGGGTAAGCGAAGACTCATGATCTTCCAAACTCTTCTGAATACAGTTTTCAGCAGCTCAGCATCAGAAAAAAGACTTTACAAAGACTAACATTATAACCCCTGAGGGGGAAGAAAATAAGGAGGGAGGACCTCTCTATTCTACTCCTGAGCTTATCTACTAACTTACACAGTAACAGAAAGAGGGAGAGATGCTTCTGTTGGTCTCAAAAAAGCTTCCCACAGGCTGTTTTGATGGCAAGTATAACTCAAAAAAAAAAATTATAAATGACTGTACATTTCCATAGCAAAGATATACTGGATAATCCAGTCCTGTTGTGGTTTCTCTCACAACCTCAAGGCTAAACACACTCAAACAGATAGAAACATCCAGTTTGCCTGTTACTCGTGGCCCAATTATTAATGTAACTTTCTACTAGAGACAGGTTTACTTGGTCAATATTGCTGTAAGAGCTTATGAAATTTACTGTTTTCAAAGTAAAATTATCATTTATCATGGTATTAGGTTGGGGTACTTCTCATTTCTCCTATGGGAATCAGTACCAAAAGTCTCCTTGGAACTAGGAAAATATGTTTGGAGCACAGCAGTGATTTTACACCTGGACACGTACTCACATTTTATAGTCCTGTAACTCTGTGCTAAGACTCAACAAAACCCAAATGCCAGGATGACAATAGTAAGAGAAAGCTCATGTCAAAGCAATACCCCATTACAATACAAGACATTTTAGCATGTTTCAAACACTTCCTTTAGGAATAACATATTGCAATGCCAGCACCTACAGCCGATCTCTCTGAATCTTGCATCCATTTTTACAGCAAGTTCTGTCAAAGCCATTTAATGCCTGTATTTTTATTAACCCAGGGCTTCTTTTTGTGCCATGAGGTACTCAGATGACAGACAGATAGTGCTAGAGATTTGGAACAAATGAAAGCACACATGGGCAAGCATCCTGCATTTACCTTTCAGTAAAAAAAAAATAAAATAAAAATAAAACCATTGTTTAAAAACAGAAAAAAAAAGGGAAAAAACTTAAGACTGAGCTAGAAGCAGAATAAGTAAACATAGGAAGGAAGCACTTCAAGTTTTGATTTAGGGGAGTTTCTTGATTATTTACTATTTATTTTACATGCTTTTTAAAAGGAGACAGTATTAAAATACAATCTCACACTTCATAGTGCACCTTACTATGAAGATCAAATACTTGCAAGTGCCAACAAGTAGCATCTTGATTCCAATTACCCACTCACCACATATCAAAAACTGATAAAAATGAGTTCTCCTGCCAAGACATAGTTTTATTTAAATATATGGATCCCAAAATAATCGTAATGGTAACAACCAATAAAAAAGTGGTTTAAGAAACCATATTTAAAATAGTCTAACCATAGGTAAATACAACAATCAAAAGCTACCAGTACTTTTCTAACAGACAAGAAAAATACAAGAAAAAGCTGGAAAGGGTTATCTTAAAACACAGTAGTGTAAAAACAGTGAAGGTGGGAGTCTGTTTTCAGATGTCTTTTAAGAAAAAGAAAGAAAGAAAACAAGCGCACTTTCAAATCCTTGTATGCCAAGTTTTAGCCCAGAGCAAGTTTTCACTGCTATGCTACAAACCCTTGAAAATAAAGGTTTATAATGGAAATGCTGACAGACCCTTAACCACAGCAGCATGAATAGCTATAATTAAAGAAGAGCTTTTGGCTACACCTCACTCTGACAATGAAAGACTAGAATTTTTACAGTATTCTCAAATAAAAACAACTGTGAAACCTGGAATGAGATTCCAGCAATCCAACAAGATATGTTAAAGGGGACTGCTAAAACTATTTGACATTTTAAGCTTTAAATATTGAGGCACTTAGTTAACACAACCAAGTCAGTATTTTCATAATGCTACTTAATCAGCAATAAAGAATGCTCCTGTGAGCCATCATCTGGGGTTAGCAGAAAGTAACACATGAAGTTATTCTTTCCTAACAGCCTAGAGGGAGCTGCTTGTCTCTTTCATCAGTGATCTCACTTCCTTCCTACCTGTAAACTCCCTGTCACACACTCATAAAATTATTAAGAGTGCAGTGAACAGAAAAATTACATTTATGGAAGACCTACATTCTTGTATCAGCTTGGATTTTAAAATCAAGCATTTCATCCTTTTCTGAATTTGAAAATAGACAAGGCCTTATCAGTCTGTTCAATTCAGTAACATTTTAGGATTTGGTTAGCACAAAGTCATCCATATCTTCTGAAACAAAAAAAATGGTTTTAGTGTTGTTTTATTTGCATGGCAATAGAGGACAGACTATTTTCAGTGAGTCTGTCAAAGCAGGAAAAACACCAACATTTTCCTGTTCCATACTATCTGAAGATCAAAGTGTTTTATTAGTGTTAAGGAATTTACTTCCTCTGTAGATGTAAAAATAGGCTGGTGACAGTAACCAAATGTATAAATACAGAAACTGAAAGAACTGTTAAAGGCAAAGCTCTAAAAATCTCTCTCATACCAATTACTATTTGAGCATATTGGTAATTCAAATATTTCAGCAGAACTACTTTTTGTAAAAAAACATACTAATACTGTCCTGTACCTTGTCTGTGATGACCTGAGAAGCCTACACTGAACTTCCACGCCCTCTGTGGGCATGTTACCAGAGGGCCACATAACCCCCCAGTCCTGGAAAGCTTAAAAATAATGCCAATTATAAAACAGGCAATTTTTTCACCAGTCTCAAATTTATCCTCATTTCATCTTTAAAAACAACACAACAAATGCAGTGAATTAGCTAATAGAGAAAATGTCAAAGTATTTTTGAAGTCTCCAATTTATTCCAGGAAATACATTCAGTTGAACTGAAATAATAAATAATAAATCAACTAAACTTAGTTTTGTGCTTCATCTCTTTTCAAAAGACTGCCTGCAAAACAGTTGTCTTTGGATCTATAAGGTATTGACAGCTGCAGTCAAACTACTAGACAAAAACAAAGAACCTAGTTAAAGAGAGATCTTGCATATGGGCCTCAATATTCCTATTATGCACTCTTCCACAGCTCTTTACACATATTTCAGTCTTGCACATTTGAAGTAATGGCAGATCAATAGCTGCCTCTTAATATCTTATGAAAAAAAAAGCAGTTTGGGCTTCAAACTGGAGGACTGCTTCTCAAAGGCATCAGTAGACAAAAAAATATGTTTATTGAAGGGCACTGTGGATGCTGAAGAATGAACTAGTACATCAAAGCAAATCTGCTTGAAAGTGGTAAAATATGATTTCCTTCTCTCCTATCGAACCCCAGACAAACATTTAAATCTCCATAACTCTAGTATTTGAATGCAACCTTGGTGAAAGAGAAAAAAACCAGAATGCAATGTCTGAAAAACAGAATACATTAAATGAAGAGACAAAAAAAAAAACAAAACACCTCCCCAATTAATGCAATTAATACAGACAATGATTTCCAAATTTTCTGTACTGAAGATGATATTGCCTGAAATAGAAGCAACTGGATGACTTTTTTAAGAGACAGTAATTCATAATGAAATATCGGGATGTCAAACCTAATCTCCTGAAATAAAATAAAGAAACATTTCAAAGATTTTAAATGCACTGAAGTATTGGTGGATTTTGAAATTTAACATATCATTCACAGCCCTTCAGAGATCACTCTTTCCATTTACCCAATTTTGGTAAAAAAACTCATAGGAACTACCTTTTAACCCCAAAACCAAAATGCCAATCTATATCCGCAACTTAACTAAATAACTTACCGAAGTCTGGCTAGAACAACCTGAAGAAAATTCAGGACCATGCTCAGCTCAGCTCCTCTACATGCAGGCAGCAGCATAGTAAAGCCATCATTTAGCAGCTTTTCCTCAGAAAGGCTCAAGTAGCAGCTGGTCTCAAACACTTCTTGGACACCATCAATGTAGGTGGATAGCAGGGTCCAAAGATTTTGTCTCTGTGAGTAGTCATTTTTGGTTACTAAAAATTCCTTTGCCTTCTCACGGAAAGCACTTGAGATTTTCTCAGCCAGGACACTAATGTCCATATTCTTCTCAACATAAATTAAAAGGAAAGCAAAATGACCTCTCCAGATGAGAGCTCTCCGAGATGTGGTGATGGAGGATGGAGTCAGGAAATCCAAAAGATCCAACACCCGACTCACTATATCTTCTGTCTCTGCAACAATTGCCAGCATGAGGAACAGGTTAAAAAAGTTCTGCAGCCCCACTTCTGTCAGCTCCTGCATTCTTTTCCGATGGAACTTGGAATAAATTCTACATTAGAAAAACAAACAAAAGAACTCAGGAAAGAGGAAGTTTCTTGAAGTATGCAATTTTCTATCTTCTTGAGTGACTGAAATTGTATTTTCATACTTTTAGTTTACAGTTATCTGCTTCCAGTAACCCTTAAATTTTAAATACTATTTTTTCTCATTACTCTTACAGCTACTGGAACAAACATGCTCTTTCAGTTTTTCTGCTTTTGATTTAAAACACACGTTGATTCCAGAGGTGCAGCCTAATCCAACCTCTTATCCAACCTCTACTACAAGCTGAGCACAATGTTATGAGTAGACTCTACTCTGTCTTTGATGGATGTCCTCTACTGTGCCTTCAAACCAATCAAGTTTAGCCCATGAGGGCTCCTAGGAAAGGAAGCTGTCAAGTGGCATCTCTTTGAAACAGCAAGACATTTCTGTACACCAACTTCTTCCCTGGAAACTTCTTCATTTCCACATGGAAACCAGCTACTGGTTTCTGCTATTACGTTACAGTGCTGCAGCTGCAGTGATCCTCACCTACCAAACCATCACTGCAGTAAAAGGAAGATTTCTAATGGAAAATTCCATTTTTCCCCACAGTGCTTTGCCAAAGTGTGTGTCAATTTGTCCTGCATGCCTATGGTATGGACAGGTTTGAAAGAAAACAGAGAAACTGAGGCATTTGGACAAGAAACTGCTCTCCAGGCAGGAAGATGTTAAGAAACTTTATCTGCATTGCTTACAGCAGACTGCTCAAGAAGTCATACACAGCTGATGGTGACAAGCACTGTGACTTTGAAACTTTAAAGGGGTGGACAAAAAGGAAAAAGCATATACAAAGAGACCTTTTTTGGGACCTTTGGTTGGATGTGGACTTTTATTTAAAAATCACCATTCTTACAACAGAGAATAAGATGAAAATGGCATAACTTTTTGATTTTTGTCTTTAAAACTTTGGGCATATCCTTCACTTTTAATTTAAAATAAGTTCCACCTAAACTAGTTAAACATCCATAAGTGCTGTTTTCCTATTCTGTCACCTGGAAAATAGTTGGAAGTGGTGTTGAGGTTATCAAATCTAGCCACCAAAAATTACAGCAAATCCAATTAATGTTGCTTAGTAGTAAATTACTACTGACAGGCATTTATGTTTTTCATGCATCAATTAATGCTTGGTTAGCTGCTAAAAACAGAGTTCATCCCAAAATCATAGCTGTAGGCTGTTAAATTTTGCTACTTGTGTAATTGATTTTTTCAAGGTAGAAATGAAGAAAACTGAGCAGACAGATGCACTGTGTGCTGTGTGTTATTATTCCCCCTCTTAAATTAGGGAAAGTAAGAAGCTATAAGAGCACAAAAATATAAGTATAATTCCATTTCAGTAAGAACAGAGTTGGCTAATTAAAATTTTAAAATAAAGCAAGACACTGCTACAGAATCCAACAATGTATTTTTTTCCTATATAGCTGCAGTGATTTATAAACCCAAACTTTACACTATAACAACTTCTGAAGTGTACATAGACATTAGTGATGCTGATCTTTTCTGATAGCCAAGAAAACCCTTCTTTCCTGGAAGAAAAACACCACAACTTCGTGTGTATACACATGGGCATTTTTTAATGATTGTTACTTACGTACTTGAACATCTTACTAACGCTTAAAAAAGTTTTAATTAATTGTATTAATACTTAATAAAATCTTTTAAAAAAACCTCAGAACACTAAACCAAAACTATTTCTGCTTTCTCTAATGAAAAGAGTTAAAAAGTCTGTACTAATCATTACAAGTGCTATCTCATTACTATAAGAAAAGTCTCAAGGATTCAGTAAGAATCTAAAACATCAAGAGTTTCATTTACAGCATATATATTTTATGGGTTTTTTTGTATCATGACTGACTGTCCTGAATTAGTGTGTTTCAAAATTAAGTGAAAAAAATCCTCCCAAAAATATTATGAGAAATTTTGAAAACCACTGAAAAGAAATAAAATATTTAAATAAAAATGCAGGTCTAGCAAGTGCCAGTCTGCATGTTCTTGAACAACACATGGCTTACATGCAGCTCAAGCACAATTTCTGTGCTTTAATTACATTATCTGTCTGGCAACTGGATTGTACCACTGCATTAGTTGCCAGTCTACCAAATTCCTGGCCGGTGGGACGAGGTAAATTGCTGCAGATGCCAAGGTGATTCTTGGACCCAGTTACAGTCTCTGCTGGCAACAGAAACTTCAGGGAACAAGTGATTTTTTTCAAATTATGAGTCACCCTGGATCCCTCACCCTCTCTCTTATGAGCAGAGTGCCCTCTGTCTCGCATGTGGCCCCTGACCCACTACACTTGTTACATAATGGCACAAACTAAAAAGCATCCATACCGTCCTTTAATTTGTTTCCAAGGGTGCACACCATTGTTTCCTTCTTTCATAATCCGTGCCAAAATGCTGAGGAAAATGAAGTAACTGTTGCTGGAGTTGTACAGAGAAGGGATCTGCTGTTCAAAGCAGCAGTGTTTCACCAACTCAAGCATTGACAAAGAAGTCTTACTAATATTTGCCAGATCCTTCAGACCAAGCCAAGGAACAGTAAAGCAGCTGTTCTAAAAGAATAGATGAAAACAGAAAATATTATAAATAATAATAAATGCAAATATTACAAAGGCAGTAAGATGCACTCCTTCACAGGAACAAAAGGATATATTCCTACCACAGCTAAAACAATAAAAATGCATTGTAAGTGCATGCAAAGATCTTAAACTGAGCAGTCCTGGTGAAAAATAAGACTTAAAATATATTATCATATTCTATAATTTCTTAATGTAATGGATCATAACAAATTTAAAAATTATTTCATTAAACAAACATAGCAAATTTTAGGATACTTCTATTGACTAGGTAGTTTTACGGAAGTACAGTAATCAAGCTTGGCTACAGGAAAATCAGAATCAACCGGCAAAATAAAGGACTGTTTACATGCAATTCTACATTTTCATATATTCATCTACTTACCAGATTCTTGCTATAATAATCCCAGAGTATGGTGACAATAGACAGGTTCAAATCCCAGAAACTGCACAAAGTCAAACAGCACTGAAGATGCATTCGTAAGTGTTCCTCTAACACACCAGTCTTGAAAAGTAAGAAGTTATTTGTAGGATACATAAAAACAGTACTACCAGACTATTCAAAGTAACTTCCTAATATAAGAAAATATTTTTAATTATATACTGTTGAGTAAACTCATTTGCTAATACAAGCAATGAACTTGAAGATAAAAGCTGACAATTGCACCCTGCAAACCAGCCAATGCTGGTTCATCTTAGAATTATTTAGGCTGGAAGACTTCTGAAAAGGTTCATAAGAAAGAAAATAGAAAATAGCAAATAACTTGAACACAGTGAAGCATTGAGGTTGCAGCTGTGGGATAATGAAAGTGGAATTCTTCTCATCCAGCTTCTGGTAACAACAAACCTGAACTTTCAAGGGAGGTAGGATATTAAGAACCCCATGCTCTGACTAAAATTATGTGTTTAACCCAGCCTATTTTAGGCATCTACTTCAGGATGGTAATTCCTGTAAGGGCTTTGTCTCCACTGCCTGCAGAAATGGTTTAATGGACCAACTTGTGTGCAGCTGTTTTAAGAGTAGACTTACATGTGCGAGTCTAACACCTCTACCCCATAGGAGAGGTGTGGGAAGCAGATGATCTTTAAGGTCCTTTTCAAAGCAAACCACTCCATGATTCAATGACATACTCAAAGTGCTACTTCTTGTGACTCACTATGTTTTGGAATGGCTTTTTTCCCCCGTTTTCAATGCCACACAAATGAGTCTCACTCATGAACTTGCTGCTACCTGGCTATACATTCATGTGGAAAACTTGACTCGCTACACTTTTTCACAACACTGCAAACAATCATACAATCACCTACAATAACTCCTAACGATGTCTGCCTTCTCTTCTCATGAACAATTAATGTAGGGCAAATGGCTTTTAAAGTTGTACATTCCTAAAACAATTTGTTAAATTGAAAAGGCATTTTTAGAAGTCATTGAAAATTATATATTCAAGACATTATGTGTAAGATACAAAACCCAATGAAATAGGAAAATAACTTCCCAGAAAAGACTCATTGAAAATATCCAGAATAGTATTTCAAATGCAATAAAAATACCTCCAAACGAAAGGTGATACTCAAGTATTGTTTTTAATTAATGACATAACTATCAATTCAATAGACTGCCCAAAAAAATAACAATCTTGCACGAAAAACATGGACAGAATAGCAGTTATTTTTTTTAATGAATAAAAGTAGGAATCTTGATGTAAAACAGAAAAACCTGCAGCTGAACATACCTATTTCTCTAGGGGGATCTATCCAGTTACAAGGATGTAAAAAATCAAAACAAAAACAACAACAAAAAAACCACAAAACCAAAACACACACCACTCAGAAAGGGAATGCTTAGTCTTGAAGTTGTATTTTGAGTCTAGGGTTATGTTTAGGAGCTAATTCAACAAACAATGACTGCTTCAGTTAAATTAATTCAACAATAAACACAGCAGTTGAGCAGCTTCAATTTTAACTGTTATTTATCTGTCCAACAATAGTTTCAGAACAGTTTCCAAAACCAAGATAGCACTGAAGGCTTTATCTCAAATTTAATATGAAAGAGTTATCCAGACTTCAAATATCCCTGGGATTAATGGATTCTCTCATTGCTCTTTTGCTTAAAATGGTCTCTTGCACTGCTGGAAATACTATCAGAACTCTTGAGGGTAGTCAGATTTTAATTTATCACAGAAGGGAGGAACACCTGATACTATCAAAATGATAGTACTATCTAAACATAACATTTTTCTCTTATGACCTCCTACTGTAGTAACAAAATTGGTTTTCCTAGAAACCCAAGAAATACTTCTCTATCTCTCTTAAGGTAGAATTAAACAAAAAATGCAGTCAAAGTGTTACAAAATTGAGGCAGAAATGAAACAGCACAAAGCATTTCTTTTCTAAAATGAGAAGTCTAATAAGACAGACTGCTATTAGTTTTTGCGAACTAAAAAGCTTTTGATTTTCACAATAAAACTTCATAAACACAAATTCCTCTTATACTGACAACCCATAAATTTAGTCAGTTTGATGTTTCCTAGTAGACAAATACAGTTATGATAATACTATTACTACAACAATTTTCATTTTGTAGTAGAAAAATAATTGCAAAGCAGCTTTTTGTCTTCTTTTGGAAGAGAATTTCAAAATGACAAAAAAACCATAGGAAACATCTCATACAACTAGTTTCCCCAAAAATGCCCTTTTTTTTGTGGTAGAAGTGGGAGTTTTTTCACATGAGCAATTTTCTTCAACTATTATCCATCTAGAATTTAAAAAGAAAGCAGTTTGTGGCCGAAGAACTCAGCTGTTGGTCAACTGCTTAAAGCTGAAAAGATATATCCAAGGAAGAAGTACACTACACTCGCCCAGTTATCCAAGACTGCTCATATCTTCTCACAGGGTGTTTTGCTTCCCATCACTATTGATCCCACAAGAGGGATGGTACCTTCACATGTTTTCCTTGCTCAGCAGCAGGCAGACTGAATCTTAAAGGAGCTCCTGTCTGGAACAGGGTATTGTGGCACCCCTCTACCACCTTCACCTGGACATGCAGCACCTTCTTCTGGAGGTCTTCACACCCAAAATCCAGCATATCCTGGATTAACATGCTTTAGGCTCTCTACTGCCTGCATGTAGACTGCTAAACACAACAGTATTACTGAAACTAGCAAAATGCTGCAGATTTAACAGTGGTTAGGCATTTCTGTATCCCAACACTTAGCTGTCCTAAGGATGTTAAAGTTCACTCCAGCTTCAGCTGCTTCATGATGCTCTGTTACCCTCAATGGCTACAACAGTGCCTTATTGATTCATCTTTTCACAGCATAGAATTTGAACCTCACATGAAGAGAAATTAACATTGGCAGGAGAGAGATTATCAATTTACCTTACAAATGTATGTTCTGCACCTTTTTCAAATGCATTTGAACACACAAAACTACACATACTTGAGTTCTTCTTCATTTCCTCCCATTCAGTCTAAACTGACATTCCTCTGAGCATGTACAGTCTACAAGCTACAAGGAAATTAGGAGTAACAAAACAAGCACAAGAAGATTATGAGGTTGATGAACACAGTACTAAACATGATTAGTTTTGAAGTCCCCATATACCTAAAAATGAAGTTTTTAACTCCCAACTCCTGCACTCTCTAGCAAACAGGCAATTGAGCACTATTATTTCTTTTATCTTGCACAGTTATTTCTGTGCATCTTTAGTAGATAACAGGCTATAGGCTGGAAAGGATGGCTCAGATCGGATTAAGTAACAAAGTCATGCCAAGTGTTAATAGGCAGTATCATCAATTCTGTCCTGCTGTTTATTCAGGGTACTATTATCACTTTTGCTTTTTCCCACTTTTCCACGTTCCATTTCATTATTGACTTCTTGATATCTCATTGCACTTCTCATTACTACATTTTCTGGCCTTAAAAATACTTAAGAGATGCAAAAGGATAAGATAAGAGGTAGGAGTGACCACTTGAAGCTGACAGATCAACAGAGGAGACAGACAAGTCTATTGGCAAAAGAATTCTACTTCCTAGACACTGCCAAGAAGGCTGCTGTGCGGACAGGGAGCAGGATGCATGTTTTAATAAAGTACTACATTCACTTGTGCATAGACATATAGGAATTAATGCTCCCCAAGGAGCACTTCCCTCAGGCAGCTAACTCCATAATGCAAGAAAAAATAATGAACAAATAAAAAAAGGAGATAAACTAGATGGTTCCTTAGATGGTTGGTAATAGTTACAGCCATATCTTTGGCAAATGAGGGTTTGTTTTAATTCCAACAGTGGTTGCCTTTGGAAATTAAAACACATATTTGCTTCATATTACTGTGTCATGACTGAGTCAATATGAAAGTCTTCTGAATGTGGCCACTTAGCTGCCTTTCTAAACTGTTTACACTTCAGTACTTTTTTAACAGAGGCATCAAAAACTGTATTTTATGTATATTCTGCTTCAAAGTAATCTTTATTCAAAATAATATACACTCACAAGGGGATTATTTTGAAGAAAAGAACATTAACTGCAAATGTCTTCTTACTGTGTCTCAGGTTGCTGCCATACAGAAGATGCAAACAGGAAGGTGGCTAATAAGCTACTCAGTTTTTATGTATCTCATCTAAATCTCTCCAGTTTCTCTCACAGAATGGTAAGCATCCAATAAGTAATGTTATTACTTGTGGTTTTAATGTATATGCAGTTTGAGTTTTCAGTCATACTCTAAAATCATTCAAAAATACTTAATCTTTTAAGCTGAAAGACTACATAGCCAAGTGTTAAAGTTTAGAATATTAAAAACTTGAAAAAATCATTCTATCATTTTAACTCTCCTAACAGCCACCAATATTTTCTTGTCGAAAAGTTGCAACAAGTATTGTTCCATATGCCAGCTCTAACTACAGTTGTTGCTACTCTGTGAGCAAGACAAGATATATATATTTTTATATATTATTATATTTTTATATTATTTGTGTATATATTATTATAATAATTAGAAAAACTGAAAGAACCAATTCCCCTTCTGCTTTCAACAGAACTTTTCAGGATTTTTCTTAGTTTCAAATACCAAATGAAAAAATAAATTTCATAGACCAAAGGAAAAAATAAACATGCTTATTCATGTCTTATAAATAAATAAATTATATTTACAGGTGCTACCGATAAAACATTTGCAATTTGTACCATGCAACTTCAGAACACATTTACAGAGCTACAATGTAACTTATTTTAAAAACTTGATGAACAGCATATTTAAAAGCATATTAAAAGGAGGTCAATTCTGACCTCTGGGCCATGAAGCATTGCATTAACAGTTCTGCAGAAAGAAAAATGATAAGGTATGAAATGAGTGCTCAGAAACTAGAACCTTATCAGTAAGAGTTTGATTCAAGCCTGTAAGACAAATTGCTCAGCAAGGCAAGTCACCTTCCTGCTGTGATGAGGATATAGCTGAATTTTCAATGCAACTGACTATCTCCTTCATCATGTCTCCTCAACTTGATATCCTTACATTCAGTATCTGGTTTACATTTTCTAAGCATCCAGTTCTTATGCTGAATACATCTTGTCTGAGAAGCCATACTACCCTTCCAGGATAATTATCTTTTTTCTTTATCTGACAATTTAGCATCAAGCACAAGCACTTTAAAGTAAGTGGAACTGCTAACAAGGAGGGAACCGTACACTGTCATAGCTTAGCTATGTCAAGGTTGTTCATTCACCAGTGATAAAAACACTACAACTCAAAAATACACTTGTTAGTTGGACTTTGTTTCATGCACTGTCTTTTCCTGAAAGCTTCCCTGACACTTTCCTTGTTCATTATTCTTTCCTTTATACACTTACTTGAGCATCAGTGGATTTTTTAAGGAGTTCTTCCACAAATTTCCAATTGGATTCCTTCTGTTTCTGAAAAATAATTATCAACATGAAATAGCATTTGTATCTCTCACAGGAAGCAGTATGTAATAACATAAAAGTAAGCAGGCAAAATATTTCCAGAAATATTTAATTTCATGACAGAATACTTCAGTCATGACCAAAAAGAGTTTTTTGTAACATGAATGTAATTGGTCTGTCCTAAAAATTAGCTGTCAGAAGGCTAATAAAAAGCCAAAAATAAAAAGAGTGCCACCAGGACCACTTTAAGTGACTCATTTGCAATCCTAACCTTCACTTTTAATGGAGATGCAAAACATTCAGGCATTTTTTATTAGTCCAAGCAGTATGCCTTACAATTTCTTTCTTTAATGTTCTGTAAAAAGGAAGCTGTAAGAGGTAAGAAGGAAGAAAAGCAAGTCTCACATTTTCTTGCTTTTTATTTTCCATCTATTTATGCAAAGTGGGAAAGAAAAGTGTAGAAGGCTTTGCAACTAAGGCCATTTTCTCAGGGGGGGGAAAAAAAAAGGGCAACCAGGCCAACATACTTACATTTCTAAGAGATTCAACAATTATCTCTTACATTCAGCTATGTATATAGCTTCTGTAGATAAGTAGATGTGTGAACATAATACTTCTGTCATTGTCCTGCCTTACTTGTTCCCTCTACTACAACTGTTAAGCCTTGTACATTATTCTGTAGATAGCTGTCCTTTAAACATCAGTTTAGAACTTACAATAAAGAGCATTTTATGTTTTGGTAATTGAAATATAGCTACTTTCCAGCAGCATCACCACTGTGGTCCATCCTTCTCTGCTAATGATTAAACTGGTTAATGGTGTGGCTTGGTGACAGTGTCACAGAGAACTCCAGAAAGTACCAAGATAATTTTAAAAATTAATTAGTTTAAAAGATGCACTAATACTCATTCAGCACTATTTGAGTACTTGGTGACTTTACATTTTTGCACCACAAGGAAAAGAGAATATTGAAAGACAGACAACGGTAGCAAGTCACAGTCCATAGACCAAATATAAATGAAAGGACAGATCTACAGAAAGTTACACTAAAGTTGTGATTGCATGATTCAGGAACTTGACCCACATCAGTTAAATTCCCACTGCTTCTTCCTCATTCTGACAGTTTCTCTTTCTGCTCTCAGAGCTATACCACGCCACTGCTCACTTGTTCTGGTATTTCTGTTTGTGGGACTCCGAGCTAGAACAGTGAATCAACACAGAGCTTTAGGAGAGGAAAAAGGAATGAAAAAGGGAATACGGCCTGACTTAGGTCATAAGACAGAGACACCAAAAATTGTGCCAGAAGAGCAGAGGACATATCATGCCTAGGGTGGTAAACAGGATTTAAGCTGTTATTGATGCCAAAGGCTATGTATCATGAAACCAGAGCTAGCATCACGTCAGGAGAGGACATTGCATCAACAGATAGCCAAGGAATAAAGGCAGCACTTCAGTAACAGTAAAACCAGTATTTACATCCAATTTTTGACTGTACATTAGAGCCTGATGTTATGTGAACACCTACACAATGGCATCATCCTACTGCAGATTTCAAGTAAAGCTAAGGAACTGCTAAAAGGCCAGTTTTGGAAGCAATGAGTAGATATTAGTTATGCTAAAAGAGAGCATTAAATGTTTGGATCAGCCTGCTTATAACATGTTTTTAGCAGTACTATAGACCAAGGACATATGTTTTATACAACAGGTGTTTGTTGCCAAAGTTCCAGCTCATCTTCAGTACGCAGATCACCTTACAAGATCTTGGAGTAATCTAGGGCAAACTCCTGACACCAACTGGGATTGATTACAAGAGTGCACCCAAGTTCAGCCCAAACTCAGGAAAGGACACCAACCACCTGCTGCATTCTTTTTTGTTATAACTGTCTCTATAGTTTGTAAGACTTGCTTCATTCAAATCCCAATAGATTTATATCCAAACAGTATTCCCTAGTGCACTGGCAATATGGCACAGCACCTGGTTACGACTGTTTACAATACGTCCCTGTTAAAGCATACGTAGAACCTACATCTTCAAACCACATGTCTTAAAACATCCTCCTTCCAACCCCACAGAGCCCTAAAAACCAACAGAAGCTGGAGACCTCACACTGCATAGAGGTGCTGCTAAAACCAAAAGCTTGGGCTGAGTTTGCAGGAAGAAACTTTTGCAAGGACTAACAGCTGAGTACCTGGAAAAGGCATATTAGGCTTCTTAGCTGGAAGTCCATGTTTGCATATCTTGCAACGTAGACATTTCAGATTATTCTATTCAAAGGTAAGAATTCTTAGCCCCAAGGAACTCTGCCTATATTACCTTAGCCCACAGGATATTAAAACTGACCCCTGCAATGATCAGAAGTAGCAAATTTTCTCATCAGGTTCCATTTGAGTTTTAAATATACAAATCCTGCTTTTCAGAGGAGTGAAGTGGACCTGAAAAGGGGAATATGCAAAGAGACATGTACTGTACATCCCCCAGAACAGTTGGAAGAAACCTGTCCAAAATGTTCTAGTTTAAAAATGTGGTTTCATGTATGTGAAATATATATTCAATATATATGAATCATTGCATATTTAAAATTGCATTTTGTGAGCTAAAGAGAAAAAAATAAAAAGCAAGTCTGAAACCTATTTAGAATTTTAAAAGCTTTCATAACAACCTTACAGCCATGTAGACCACATTAAAAAATTGAAATTCTTCCACAGATGACATAGGCTTAGAGGCAATTTTTGCTACAGAGCACACAAATAATCATCTTATGATACATCACCCTCCCCCCTCTGATCACAGTTAATTAAAAGAAAGCATGTGTCACAAAGCCATTGCATCATATGTTTAACCAACAAAGCAGGACTACAGAGTCTTCATGTAATTATACTGACTTCATAAATTCATATCACAGACTGTTTTACCTTATAATGTTCAAAAAACATTCTGAGGTTGCAATTCAAGGAGGGGAACAGGACCTAAAGGGATGGTTACCATCAATTGTCTATGACAGATTATATTACTGTGGTAGGTGAAAAGGCCCTGATGTTACCAATAAGACTTTTTTGTAGAAGAACAGGGATCCCTGGACAGACTCACAGTAACACTCAAATGTAAAGCACAGCTAACAGTTTGAACATAAAGACTACTGGAAACACGCATGAAAGCATGCACAGGATGGTCTCATGATTTACAAATCAAGACTTGGAAATTCTCTTTCCCAGGTGGGGTCTAAGGAAAAAGTATTATTTAATCTAGGGCAAGTCAATTCCTGTCACTGTGTCTCAGATTCCTATTTTAACATAAGAACAACAGAAATCCTTTTTTTCCATTCTACATCTTTATTTGGCTTATGGAAATAATATGGTGCCTGGGGCAAAAAAATAATTTCTCATGAGGCTAAATACATATTATCTATCAGAGTGAGACACGGGAAAAAAAGTCACAAAGATAAAAGTAATCAGTATCACTGCATTTGGATTAGGGCATTAAATATAAGAAACTCAGTATAAACATGTGTTTCCCACTGATTTCTGTATTTAACCTGGGAATAACCTTTTCTCACTTTCTAAATTCCTCTAAGCAGGAAGTGTAGTAATTCTGTCTTCCAAGGTCCCTCTATAATAAGCTCCAGACTGTGTCTCTCTCCTGCAGCAGGTAGTAACAGGGCAAAACCAAGGGAAGCTAGAGATAACCTTCATTGTAACAAGACCTGCAACTTTACACTGTATAAATGTACAGGAAGTTGCTTCATTTTGCCACATGATAACAAGTAGCCTGCCACAGCCTCCTAAAGGATTTGTCAACTGGCAACAGAAGCAGTATAAGCATCCCACATGGGCCAAGTCTTCTAGCAAACAGACATGGTCATGAGTTTTTCAAGGAAGTATTCAAGCATGAATTATCACACCTTCTAACATTTAAATTTTTTACAAATGTGCAGATTAGAAAATCCAAGTAATTCTTAATTTTTTTTGAAAATCTAATTTTACTTAGGATTGTAAGCATTCCCAGAATTTCAACATTTTTCTGTCATGCTCATTATAAACTTACTGCTTTTAAAGACAAAGAGAGGGATTTTAAGTTATCAAAATTGCTCAACCTACTTGAACATCTTCCCCTTCTTACAGATTTGCAGTTTACAAACACATTTCCAGGTTTTAACCTTTCATCCTAAGCAAGAATGGAAATCACAGTACCACTTGTAGCAGAAAACAGGTACAGCCTTTCCAGTTGTAATACACACTGTTAAATTATAAATAATAAGCAATTCACAATAAAGAACAATTAAGGCCAACTTGTGGAAGATGCCATACAAAGTTTATGCTTGGAAAATTAGGGAATATGGGCAATGCAGCTGAAGGTTAAAAAAGCCATCACACTAAAAACACTCAAAAACAAAAAAACAGAGACCATAAACACCCCCATCCTCCCAAAAAAAGAGACCCCCAAAACCAATACAAACAGAAAAAAAGAATAACAATAAGAGGATAAAAGAATAGAAGGACAAATGACGAAGATGGCATAACTAGTCTCCCTAGTGCAAAAAGCACTGTTGGGGAGAAAAAACCCAGGCAAAACACACTATACCACAATCACCCCAAATCCCTTATTTTCTGGGTCTTCATCCATCTCACTGGCTTCTAATAAGCCTCTATAGATAATTAAGAAAAATTGTCAGCTTTTACACATCTCAAAATGGATTAACTGCCTCAGCAAGTGCAACTTTCCTAAACTGAAACTTGAATTCAGGTTATCAGACAATGTTTATTGGTAGCACACCTACATAAAAATTAAGCTGAATATAGATGCATCTTATGGTATTATGGCTGTGATGCACAGGCAGTGCAATTAGACAGATTGAAATTTATCCAGAGCAGAGCTACCACTTTAGAAAAATAAGTGGAATTAATAATTACACAGTCAGTGTTTGAGGTTTATACTTCATAAAGCACAAACTCATGTGCTTAATTCCTAAAACATCAAACCCAGTGAAGCATTTATGCTGCAGGCAGACAATCTTAAAGCATATGCTACATCATTAAGTATATGTGTTACTAACTAGTTAGGACATTTCAGGTTTCCTTCATACAGTACTCTACTGAATATCTGATATGTAATATGAATATGTCTGGGGCTCCTAGAACATATACCGACTTGTCCAAAGCACATCCTAACACTTTCAACCTTAAAACAATTTCTTTTAAGGAGTATGAAAATTCCTGCACACAAAACAAATTGTTGTCTATCAACCAAAATAACCAAAGATATCAAAATCAATAACTCTTACGTATTTAGAAAAAAGCATACTCACCTTTTCATCTAGATTTCCATTACGGTCAAACTGGTAGAGTGGTGCCAGATGACTCAAAATCCACCAGCTAAAACTCAGTGGGTCTTTACATTGAACTGTTTCAAAGGCAGACTCACTTTCAGAAGTACTTGGCCGTTCAAAGATATTCTTTAGGGTTGTGTTCACCAAGCTCCAGAAACACTGCAGAAAATGCAAAAGGTAATTTGAATTATCTTCAATAACAAAACCTATTTTAACAATTTTCTCTACAACACTCTTCTATTGATTAATTTGCTTTTACAGAGAACAAGCAAGATGACAATCAGTTAAAGAAAATGACAAACAGCAGTGCTCAGTAGTACCACAGAAAACTAAAGGCTACTTTAGAAAGTCCTCTCTCAAATGTCAGTAGAAAGCAATGTGAAAGGAGAAGCTTGGGTCACCAAGAAGAATCCAGTGCAATACTACACAGACAAAATTACAAGCTGATGGATTGATGTCTGACAGGTAGACAGGGTGGTGCCCCAACAAGCACAAGAGAAAGGTTCTTTAGTAAAGAATTGTTATAACGTGTTTTTTAAAAACTTCTAGCACCAGACTATCCTAGCCAAGAAGAATCAGATTGTTTCTCTGCCATCTAAAGACAGCAAACCGAGCTTCCAATTCCCTGTTTTGTCACAGTCTGTTCCAGCACTGACAAACTGATTAATTCTCCTTGATTCAGACCCTTGTTCAGACACAGCATTACTACTTCTTACAGCCTGTGCCTATTGTTCCTAGTTTTAAGAAAGCTCTCTGGAACTTCTTTGCACATGTATTTCATCCACCTTAGCTGGGTCCTGATCCTAACTTAGCTGCAAAGTGCTCTTGCCAGTGCAAATGCTTAACAGTAACACAGTTGCACTTGTGCTGTCCACCTTTACATCTGTTGTCACCAACAAGTAAACAGCCATCAATGCAAACCCTCTACTCAGAAGTACTTCATTCTGTTCTAAGTGAACTGTACTCATGGCACAGATGGCCACTTCATTTCTTAAAAAGAGTATTTCAGAAAACTTTCAAAGAGTTTTGTCACTTTTTAGTATTCATTCAAAGAAACATCAGTTCAATTCTAACCAGCAGTTAAAGAGAGAAAAATTTAAATGTGAGAAAATATCAGTAAATGAAAAGCACAAAACAGAAGACATCATTATGCAAATGTATAAAATCATATGGCCTCTTAACCCAAACTTGGAATACTGAATGTAATCCTGGCACGCTGTTAATCAAAATAGGACGTGGTAATATGGAAAACGGTTCAGGGAAGGGGGACAAAGATGACCAGAGGTAAAGAATTACTGTAAGAAGTAGGAATCTTCAGCCTAGAAAAGGCAGAAGGTAGGATATAAAAAAAAACACAACAAAATAAACTGAAGAGGCATATAAGGTTGTACTGGTATAAAGGAGAACAGGTATTGATTTGCTGATTTCCAGTAGAAATTTAAGGGGGCATCTAGACAAGTCAGCAGCTACAAGATTCAAAACTACATACAGGTTGCTCTTGTACAGACTGAGAACAAAGACAGAAACATGAGCTAACTGGATCATTGTTCTGACTGTACCCATGTTTCTAATGCCTAGAGATGACTCGTTGTATGACATATCACAGAAACCACAAATAATTTTTTTTAAAAATAAGTAAACATGGCTTTTTGTGTTTTGTTCTTCCATAAAAGGAATGGAACTTTCACACTGTACTCCTTCGCTCTGCTTTCTTCAGCAGTAGGAGCAGTCCTTATCCATGCCCTAAGCCATAACCCAACTGTACACTGCAACCCTAGTCAGGGCTTCATGTGCACTCAGGACAGTGGCCCAAGGCATCACAGTTAGCATGCAGTTCTCCTGGAGCAAATATGATCTTCAATTCTAACATCAGATTTGTACATATGGGAACATTTGGTAACTGTACTGCACATCTAACAGTATCTCCCTTTACCTCTGTATTAGACCCTTTATTTCTGTGGTCCAGCAAGTGAATAAGCAGAATCCATAGTTCTTTAACGCAGGTACAGGGATAATGGCTACTGGTAAGAGCCTCAGAAGGTCGCACCTAAAAGAGAATATAGAATTATTCACACAAGAGTTAATTTCAGAAATGGTGTTTTATATATCAGTATTTCTCCTTGTCTTGGCTGTTTGGTTTGAGGGGTTTTTTTTCAGATAAATAATACAGTTACAATTGCATATTCAAAGATGCATTATTTCATTAACATCCAAAATATCTGTCTCATACAACACAGACTCCTAATTCTTCATAAGTTATAGGTTGTGCTATCTCCTAGTTTCTTCTAATCCACTCTCAGACATTATTTAATCACATAAAAATGGCATTCCATGTCCTAAATGAAAAGAAGTTACAATAAATACTAATTCATTGTCTGATAGTAGGGGAAAGAAAATGATTGATTACATTTTCTTGACATTCTTGAGAAGAAAAATATTTCAAATTATTTACCAGCTAATATTATTTTTAACTTAAAAACCCTTAATGACTAGGCATAACGCTAGTAGAATATGTTGTTGTTGGCATGAGGATGTTAATGTTCCCACAACATTTCACAAAATCTGCTTTTCGGTAAATTTACTGCAAGGCATTCTTTTAATATGCAGAAAACAGCATATTTCAAGTCATGTACGTTATTTGATTACTATTCCATATTTAACAAAATTCACTCAGACTGATGCATTTCAAATGCAAAATAGTCTTCTTGTGATTCATCTTTCAATTTTACATTCTCTGAATTGTGAAACAAAGCAAAACAGCAAAAGGAAGTGCTAAATACATTAAAAAACTCTGTATGCTTTCATGTTTTTAAGATCTACCAGACCTGTATCTGATATAATCATACTATAGACAAAACTTTACTTACTCTATCCTTCAACACATGAATGCACTGAACAATATTCAGAGGTGACAAAAACTGTGAGAAAAGCTTTGCTGAAATAGCTCAGTTCAACACCTTTTACCTTCAGCAAGGACACAATGGCAGAAATGTAGAAAGAGGGAAGACAAAGCAGCTTATATTCACTTTAAACAGTGAGTAGTCCAAGCTTGAATAATCAACCTATACCTCTCTAAAGCAAACAGAGGGGAATAGGTACCTAGAGAGATTAAGCAATCTCACTGCAGAGCTGTTGTTATCCTTCCATGACAATAAAAAATGCCTCGGATGACTAGTTTAGCCAACTAACTCCTAGCCATCTACATCTGATGAGGTGGAGCCTGAATTTTTATATCCTCATGTTTTTTCTGATCCATTCATGCACAACTATTCTCAAATCACACTGGCACTTAAAATAATTTCTGAATTTGGAAACCTAACAGTGCAAATTAAAAATTAAATCAAAATATGCAATGCCAGGGACAGCACTGGCTGTGTGAGACATCACAGAAGTGTGAGTGAATGACTAAAAACCCACACTTTCACAATTAGAACAAGTATATCACCAACAATTTCAAATCTGTATAATATTCCATTAGCATGCAAACTTTTCATTTATCATCCACCTTTAGAATAGTATGTTTACAACTAGTTTCATACCGCTCCAAATCAGGTTTAAATGATTTTAATTATAAATATGAACTTACATTCATATATAAATGTAACAACTTGTTTTTTTCTCTCACTCAAGAATCCTGTTAATCCTATGAAATTGTCATGGTAGAGCTGGATCTATTTGAAATAATGCTTTATTCACTTCCTACATATATGCACAATATTTCACATCCCTCTCTCTCTCCTCACACTTTTAGTTAAAGATCTGTTGCAGGAATTTCTCAACAACCTGAACTAATCTTATGTATATATTATCTTAAGAATAAACAGTATAACCACTAAAGACTCTTGAAAAAATTCATGATTCAACTACCAACTTTCCAAAATTGAAGTGCCTCAAAAATAACTCTGGTTATGACTCACCACCAAAGAGCAAAACAGACCCATTGGAAATAGCAGTCTACTTACTACAGATGCACTGTAACACTGGAGGTTTTTACAGAAGCATTAGGCATAGAAACTAACTTAGAAATTAGTTTCATGCTTTCTACGTCGACTATCAGTTGTTGCAGCAAGGTTTCTTCAACAAGGGTTCTTCTACTGTTTACGTCTGTGTTTATACTGTGACATTCTACAAGATTGCAGGATCTCTTTGGAAGGAAATGTGCGTGTCTGTACAGGATAGAGTCTGGGCAGCAGTATTAAAGCAAGATGCCACACAGATATTGCTTAGACTAAGGATAGCCAAGATACTGCTTTCTTCAGAGATACTCTGGATTTCTTCACACATCCTCCTCTGTTCACTATCTTGCTTAGAATGTTCAAAACCCCAAATTGTGATGCTGTTGGGACAATACAGTTATGGTGCCAGAGGTATGGCTGCTGAAGACAGAAGAAGGATATCCACAGATATATATTTCTCTGCCAAATGTGTCTCAGAGCACATTGGACTCAGTACATGACCCAAGTTAAGCATTTTGATACCTGAGCTGCTCATGAAACCAATCTGAAAATATAAGTCTGGAACACTAGAGTTTATGTCCCTCTTCCCAAGGATATCCACAAGTGTTAAGAGCTGCACTCATGAATGTTCTCAGAAAAAAGCCCAAGGACATATTTTAGTGATGAGCTGATGGTGTCACCTACTAGAGGTATCAGTTGCATTTTCAGCAATTTTGAGGGATGCTACTTCCATTACAGGATGACAGCAATGATTGCATACTATAGAAGTGACCAGCTCAAGTGCAAGCTTCACTTCAGAAATTAATCTAAAATAGAACTAATTTAAGAAGTGTGGCCCATGCCTAGAAAAAGCTTAAGAAAAAGTAGTGGCAAAACAACCTTCCCTCTTTGCAATGTGGCTCTGTAAAGTACGTCAAATCTGTTTTATCATCTGACAATTCCAAGACTACCATCAAGCACTATGTTCAACAGATAGATACTATATGAATTTTCTTTTGTGAAATATTACTCTCATCTATTTTCCTTTTGTTCAGGGGAGAAAGTTGCAGTACTATCTGATAATTTAATAGATCAAAACTGATTTTCTACAGAAAGATATTTTAAAAGAACAGTTATCAAAGGCTAGTACAGCCATTCCCCACATCCTCAAAAGTAAAATGAAGAAGAGGGACTATTTCTTATGTTTCTGTACTAGGAAAACATAAATTTTACAGTGGTCACTTGCTGCTTATTCTAAGAGTTCAGTCCTGCATTCATGGCCATCTAAAGCAGGTTTCAAAATGATAAAGATTACACAGCTCTTTTACTGGATGCTATATGCTATTATGACTTTCTAGCTTTGGAGTACTCAAAACAAGTGAGAAAAATACTGCAGATATAGAAGGAAAGAAAAAGGTAAAGAACACACAGAAAAGGTTTCCCATGACAAATGCAGAAGTACTGTAACAGAAAGATGAGGTGGTGGAAATAGGCACACTACAACAATAAACTGTACTATGATATTCTCTAAGTGTCCAGTTAGTTTAGTGCCAGGATTAGTGTTATCCTCTTTTTGTTCCTGTTGAGAGAGTTTGAAAAGACTTTTTTTTTTTTGCATCTATCTAAACCTTTTAGACTGTGCCATGTTTGGCATTAAACCTGGAACACTGAACTCAGAAAATGTGGCATTCACTTCTGCTCTGTACACAGTGCATTTCAGTATTACTCTCTCATTCAACTGCCAGATGGTCATGAATAAATATAACACAATTTGAGCTCCTAACAAATAACACTCTTTAAAACATGGAAATACAAAGCCATACATAACATTTAAAACTAAGCACTCACAAGTCATCTATGCACTGGTGCAATACCCAATTCATATGGCTCCCAGTACAAGCATCTAACTGCCCATGGCATGTATAAAGAAAAAGAGTTACCTTTGTATACTTGTTGATGGCCAAGCTTATTAAATCAGATATGAGATTTCCACAGTGTTTTTCAAATAAACTGATACTGGTTAGATTCTCTCCAGTTAGATTAATGAAATGGTTAGCATATACAACTTGTCCTAAAGCACAAAAGAAAAGTAGAATTGGTTAGTTCCAGGTTTGGTTCTAGCAATATAAAACAAACAGGATTTCTCTTCTAATATATATATATATATCTAAGAATGGGCTTGTTGATCTGTATGTAATTTTAATTTATAAAATTAATTCATGTGAGATATAATAAAATTCATGTGAGAAGCCTCATCCTAAATTCAAGCTAATCCCTTCATCATTGCACTGAAATCTGGTATTATTCAGGTTGACAGTAAAAAAGCTTGGCACTTTACAGCCTTTTATTGGCACAGATTTTGCAGAGGAATAAAGATTTATTTATCTGCAAGTTCCTCTTTGTCACATGCCAGTGCGCATGTTCTGGAATCATGACATGTTTTGCAGATCTGCAAGTTGATGACAAACAATTCTGGAGAGGTCTAACACTTTCCTTTGGATGTGTTGATGTAAAAAGCTGGCAAGATCATGTTCCAACTTGAGCATTTGTAGGCATTAACAGATAAAATGGTGAAGTTAAGAGGCTGTAACATCTTATCCCACAAGCTTTTCAACAGTACATCTCCTTTGACATCAGTGGAGCAGACGATACACAGAATGAGCTTGTATTTTATTCCTGGAAATGTAAGGTGAAGCCCAGAACCCACTATCCTGCCACTGGTCTCAGCAGCGTGAAGTTTCCACTCAGAATGCTTCATAGTATGAGATAAAAATGTAAGAAATTCTAAGCACATAAGAAAACAAGATAATATATGTAGAGATATGACTGTCTTGACTAGTAAATTTTGTTGTTAAAAATCATGAGCTTCCTCTTACAAAGACAGATCACTCCATTATTACTCAGAACATTATCTAGAAATAAATATTGAATTCTGAAAAATAAATAGCCTCCAACAGTTTCACTATCCTTTCTCCAAAATGCTCTAAAAAAGGTAAACAGGCTATCTATCCCACAATGGATCATAAAAGAAACATAGAATTATGGAACAAAAAGCCAACCCACACACTATAAAGTAATGCAGAAACAGAGAAAATGTGTTAATGAGAGCAAGGCTGTGTTGAGACAGCACTTGGAGCAGGCAAGAGCTCAGATTCAGCATCAGTTACTGGGGTAAACATACAGTCCTTTCTTTCTATACCTCAACATTATTTCAGCTGTTGCAATTTCTATATGGAATTTATATTAACAGCTTATAATCAGATGGTGTGAGGGAATGTATGGTTACCGTGACACACCGATTAGAGAAGAAAACACACTTTTGTTATTTATTTTGGTAGAATGGACATGGAAAATAGATATAAGCCTCACAAAGCAAATAAAGTTCTCTTCTGTATTTTAACAATTCTTCATGAAACTGAACTACTCTGAAATTGAGTTTTTCAATTGTATTCTATGACCTTTTTAATCTAACTTCTATGAACAGCTTACTCTTATCAACTTACTTTTTGCCCTTTTAAAGCCTTATAAATTTTTTTTTTAAAAGATACTGCTTTGCCCTTTTCTTTCTCTACTTTTATAAGCTCCCCTGATTGAGGCTTCTTCTTTTGCCCAATATTTTCTTAGAGTTGCACAGGGTTAGCAATACAAATTCTCTCCTCCAAGAATCCTTGTTCTGGTCCATCCCTGGACACTTTTCCTACATTGTCTTCATCAAATTGCCATTCATTGTTATACATTCTGAAGATCTGTAAATGTATTCTTATTTGTGATGTCAAGAAGTGCATTGCTATTAAATAGTGTGTTGCATCACTTGAGTATGAACTCTGATCTTTGTTTCGACAGAAAAAAAATTTCTAATACAATTTTATTTGAGTCACATGATGATTCACAAAGAATCTACCTTTACCATATCTGAGTTTATCCCATTAAACACAGCTACACTTAAAAACCAGCAAAAGTAGTTTTGATTCTGGACAAATCAAGATGGGAAAATTAGTAAGTCATATGTAAAAAAATAAGTTCAAGAAAAAGGCTTGCATACTTACTCTTCAGTTTTTCACCTAGTACATGAAGAACTTCTAATACTAGCCAGTTAATATCCAAATGGAGATGTAGTAAGTGCCATGATGGAGGAAGTACCTGCAATTAGAAATATTTTTACATATATTTAGTATTTCTTTAGTGAATTCTGGATACTGTGCTAAGACAAGGTGGCCAGGCTCTGGAACTAGCTGCCCAGGTTAAGTGGTGTAATCACTATTCCTGGAAGTCTTCAAAAACACATGGATGTGGCATTTGGGGACATGGTTTAGAGGACAATGTGGAGGTGCTGTAGAAACAGTTGGACTTCACATTCTAAGATGGCCTGCAATGAACATTATGAATACCTATGATCAAATACAACGTAACATACAAACATACCATTCAGTTCAGGAAAAAGAAAATAAGAAACCAACAAAAGGTTTCATTACAATTCTGTCTGTAAGAGGCTATTTATGAAATTTACATTCAAGCCTGACAAATTACAATGCCCTTAGTTAACCTTTTTGTTTGAGTATTATGTAGCACAAAAACTGCTAAAGTGAACTCTTAAAATAACTCCAAAAATTTAGTATCCTCTTCCTTAAAGTTTACTTGAAATGACTGTTTTTCATCAGCTCAATCACTACTAATAAGCTAAACAAAGATTCAAAATGTTGCTTCTCAGTGGATCATTCCTCCCTAGAGACTAGTTTACACAACGTAAGCCTGAAATTCCTTTTCTGTCTTTATAAAAGATTTGAAAGCACTAGCTATGTGCATGCTAAATCCTAATGGTGTATATTTCACTAGTATTTAATGATGATGTGCCTCCTTCCATATCTGCACTTGTCTTTGTATAGAAGATCTTTTTCCATTCTGAGTCAGATTTCAGAATGTACTTTTAAAGAAATGCCCCTCCTACTGGGATGCTCAGAAATTTTAAACATTACTACAAACACCAAGGAATTTTTTAAATGAGCTATGCTTGTCTAGCTACCTGTAAGTGGTATTATCTCTTGTATACTATAGGAAGAATTCTAAGAATTCTAAAGCTATGGAATGAAAACAGATAAACCAACAACAAAAAATCCAGATCTCATTAGCTGTGCTTACCAAGTACAGGGTGGCACTTAATAAAGCAAAAAAACCCCAAACCAAACCAAAAATATGAACTTATATCAAGCCAAAATCTTCCAAGTTGAAAGCATCACACCACATTATAAAAAATTAAAATTATATAAAGACACCAACCTTTGCCTGATTTTGAATAGTAAATGCTGCCAGAACATTGCTAGGAAGTTCACAAAGGTGACCAAGGTGCACGGTCAAAGCATGAAGTTCTTCCACCAGCACTGATGGTAACTGAGCTTCTAGTTCTTCATAGGGATGCAGCATTCCATCATTTTCCACCTTAGGGGGTTCCAGATACCTGAATGTACAGAAAAATACACACAATCAGAAATCAGGTAAGTAGCTACACAAAGCTCAATACCCAATTTAGTAAAATGTGTGTAAATCTCACCTGAAGATGAAAACTTTCACATAATGCAAAAATTTAAGACATTGATGCCTGATACTTTCTGCTTCAGAGTGCAAGTTTGCAGCTTGACCTGAAGTAAAAGAGATCAATAGTTTAAAGCAGATGTAACCACACCATGACTTGTTTAACATTTGCATTCTCCACAGTAGTTAAAGCATACCACTGGAAAGACATCCTCTGAGGACAAGTTGGGAGGTGACTGAGTGGTAAACACCCACTTCTAAATGTCATCCTGCCAAAGGGATACATTCTTTATCTTACCATCTCAGGTACATATCCAGATACAGATAGAAAAGAAGACCCTCAGGAAAGGTGAGGGTAAGCATTCAGTGCTAGAAAAAACATTCAGTTCTACTGCCCTGCTTACTGACTGCTTCCAAGACCCTTTGAGTAAAGACACGGGTAAAACAATTTTCTCTTGACAGACTTAAACAGGTGAACTTATTTATAAATATGCTTTGTAACTTTTCCTTGGAAGCATCACTGGTGCACAGAACCTTCAGCTATATATTGATAAGAGCCATCCATTCACAATCCTGCCTTTCACTTGCAGGCATGTATCCTTTCAGGCAGTTATTCTGGCTATGTCTCCTTTCCTTTGTTCTCTGAAGGTGTCGTTCTCATGGTGTTACCATCCTCACCTTGTACTTGGAAGCTCGAGCTTCCATTAGAGCAAAGATTCATTGGAAGTTATTGCCACTTTGTGAGAATCACTCCTTATTTATTCCTACAACTTGCCTTGTATCTTTCAGCTTGTATTGGAGAAAGATAAAACTTAGTGCATAACAATTGAAATATAGTCATTTAAATACCAAATAACTACTGCCCAATAATATATATACACACAAAAGCTTAGCAAGCAGCCTGAAATGTGTACCTGATTACAACACATGTGGATTATTCAGAGCATCTTCAATGCAAGCATCAAATGAGGACCTTGAGCAGGGCTCAATTAAAGTGTGTCACTAGAGGACTTGCATGGCAACAAAATTTTGGTCACCTAGTACACTGGACTGTACAGCCAGGGAAAGAGTTCTCCTTGCTCCTCTCCCCAGCTGACCACTAGGGAGTCTTCCCTTTTTTTAATCTTGGTCTCACTCTCCCTTTTGTTTTCCCCCATCTCCTCCAGTTAACACGGAAGTTGATATATGTCACTTGCTACAGACCCAAAAAATACAGCTTTGTGCATACAAGCCTATCTCAACATCTTCTGAGTAACAACACTCAATGGGCAAAGCAAATGAACTGGTACAAGCACCAGAATATTCCAGTGTACAGCCTACCTGCACCACACCAGAAGCCATAGCATCTGCCATGGTAATGAACCACAAGTTTAGAACAGAGTGAAATAGTCCTCTTAAAGTAATTACTTATAGATATTAATGTTGATTTGTAGCAACAACAAATACTATATCCTAAATTCTCAGTTCTGTTTAAGCAAAATTTTATATTACAGTATTTTTATATGCCTTCTACTTTACACAGTTCTCAGTACAAAGTATCCAAAGCTCATCAAGACTGATAAGAAATGAAATTTAATGTACAATATTTATATCTATATAAATACTGAGCAAAAGCTCTTAACTGGGGTTTTAAACAGTGTTGACAGTAAATTTATTTAAGACATCAATAATAACTAACATCACCCTGCTGACCATTTTAAATACTTCAATCCTCATGACACCCTTCTACTACTAGCCCACTTCTATAAAGGCGGAACTGAGTCATAGCTGAATCTGTAACTTGCTCTGATTCAGAAAGAAAGCCTGGTGCAAAGCACAAAATTCAAGTTCTTCATTTTACTAGATTAATTTACAAGTGGAAGAGCAGGATACAAAGAAGAGAAGACAACCAATAAGGTGTTTAAGTGAAAAAAACCCCTACAGAACAGTTTCTTGATGTACAACCACAACATAAAAGTTCAAATATAACTTAAAACAGGCTATTTCCATTTATATTAAAAAATTAGATTTTTTGGATACTATCAATAATTGCATATGAAAGAAGCTTGATGATAAATTCACATCAATGGTTTTAATGGCAAAACATGAAAATATAAAAAAAATAATAGCAATGTGTAAAAATATTCACTCATAGAACACTAGCACATTATGTGTAATGAGAAGACACCACAGACAGTTTATTTCTGAGTAATTACTGAACTTCTCAACTTGCTAAGTAATTCAGCCTTCAACTTACAATAAGCCCAAGGCTGCAATAATCCTTCAGAAACATGCTGCTTCTCATGCCTCAGCATTTAATTGAAACAAAGCATTTTGTAGTGATCCCGTTTTATCGATCCTACTGCAAAGATAAATTAAGTTTGTAAATAACTCTAAACTAAGCAAATATAACTAACTCGTTTAAATGTAAGCCAACAGAACACAAAAAAAATCCAAGCTACTACCTTTGCAACTAAAATAATTGTTAGGATGTTTGATGAAATTTTCTGGTTTTAATTAATAGTTAATAGTTTCGCCAAATTCTGCTCTAAGGGTGACACCTTAACTGAAGTCAAATTAATGCAAAATGCCCCACTAAGGTCAGTAAGGATTGCCCTGTTCATCTACCATACAGGCAAATCTGGTTCCAAACCAACTCCCAACATTTCCACTATTTCCCTACTATCTAACCTCACTTGGGTGTCTATATTTCTACCCCTACTGCAGATTTATGCTGCTTATATGCTGTTCTGAGGCACACTCCAAAATCCTTCAGTCAAGAGTAAAAGCACTAGCGTGATTTGTGAGAATTTACTTCTTTAATGAAAGATAGTCAGTTGCCTATTGTAATGTCAAATTAAATTCATAAAACTTACCAAAATCAGATGAACCCATTTGTACTAGGTTTTCCAGTCTGTGTATCTGTTGCCTAATTAAAGGAATACAAAGATGTATGGTATTTATATAGGTAAAAAGTTGTTTAACTCCACTTTAGAAAGCTCAGAATAGAACAGAGAAAGGTAAGAGGTGTTTCTTGCTTTGTAGTTCTGAAAAAGCTTAGGAAAACTTAGAAAAGTGTTTTAGTGGAAGGCAATGAACATATCCAAGTGTGAAGGGATCAGATTGAATAAAATCTTTGCATGTTTACAAATCATTAAACACAGTAACAAAAGAAAAAATCTACAACAATTGACTAAAAATTGGGGAAGGGAAGAACACAACAATACAGACAAAAACCCACAAAAGCCATTCCCTGCAAATGATCTTTCCACAAGCATAACTTCATATTTGACCACAGAATAAACCTAAAAGTTAGCCCTCATGGCACACACTCAGTACACACTAATTTAATCTTCTTGTGAATGTGCATTAGCACATCCTGTCAGCAGCTTCTCCTGCTTCCTTCTTAGGGTGATCATCTCCTTAACTGCAGCACAAAGCAAAAACAGCAATAAGTACTGTAGAGTAAAAGGAGGTGTCTTTATAAAAGTGAAAGCTCAGTTCAGTTTTTGAGAGGAAAGAGAACATTTTTAAAGAAGCTAGAGTGCCACTGAAAATGAATATTTTAAGAAAAGCTGTAACATAGGTAAATGCTCGGCCATATTCTGTAACAACTGTTATTCGCAAGTGGTCTTCCAGTAGAATCTCCACAGAGATAAAGCAGTACTAAACTGAATATATGAAAAGCACAACTGTCAGACAGACTTTTGAAAGAAAATGCTGCATAAATTGAGAAGGGAGCTCTCTGCCTCATTTCTTATACAGTCAAAGCAATAACTACTGAAGGATTCTAAAATAGGCTACTTGGATCTAACACAAATCAAATATTCCTATAAAAAAAACACTGAAAAGTAGGAAGAATTTAAAAGACACAAGAAGCATCTAAAAGACACAAAACTACAGGTTTTATCTTGCATATTATAGTGCAAACATACAGTAAAATGATCTCCCTTAGCACTCTCTTGCTTTCTTGGATAAGGTCATGTCAGCTACACTACCATCATTTACATGGGTTCTAGAGGTTTTTTGTTTTTTTGTTTTGAAATCCAAGCTGAATTTCTGCCTGGATTTTTCAAGGATTGTAATTATGTAAAAAGGAAGGAAGTCTGAAGCAGGAGGGCTTTATCAAACAGGGCTGTTGAGACTGGAGTTTGGAGAAGGAAGGTACCAGAGAGGAACCACAAAGGAAAAAAAAAAAAAAAGAAAAATACTCTCCAGTGACTTGACAAAGACAGAATACAGTGGGCTGATAAAATTAAAGCACAAACTGGGCACAAGAAACATAACAAAAATACTACTATTTAAATAAATTGTTTTAACTTCAATTTGCATTTGTACCTCAAGGACTGATCCTCGTGGCTGTTAATCATTAAATCATTTGATTTGTAAATACACATTTTGACAGTTAAACTGGTAATTCTGTTTATTAATCAAAGACATTATCTGAATATACCCACTTAAATGGTTACATAGTCTCAATCACTTTGACTCACACTTCTATCACATGAAAACCCGTAAGACCTTGTACTATGCAATAACTCTTAACTTGCAGTTCTGCAGTATACTATTATTTATTACAATATTTAAAAACTGTAAATACTTTTAATTACAATATTAAGTATAATCTCAGACATTAAAAGAGATTAGCTTTCTGTAAGCATGTATTTAAACATAGATATGAACTGTACTTCATAAATTTAACTATTTACAGACAACCTATCCTCAAAAACTATTGTAACTTGTACTTAACATATTCAATTTCCACAAGGGAAAAAGGAGTTGTCAACTGGTCTATAACTGAAACTATTCCATTTTATGACTGAAAAAATGAGCTTAATGTCTTTGCAGAGACATCTCCCTTTGCAGAGGGACTTGTCACGCCAAAAGACAACTTAGCAACCAACCACTCAGCCAAGAGCTAGCTGAAATCCATTATTTCTATCAGGTCAGTAGGTTTTAAAGAATGAATAAGTTAAAAACCACAATAAAATACATTATGCCTTATGTTCATGTCTATTACAATTACCGAGCAATTTACATTACAGGAAAAAAAACAAAACTTTAAAAATAGCCATTTAATTCAACATTCCTGTGTCACTGCCCAGTGATTTTATGCTAATGAACAGTTATAAAATCAGACTAAATGCTGCAACTTTTAACTTAATTATACTCCTATCTCCCCCTTTATCACTTTAGGGTTTTTTTAAAAATACAGTGAGGTCAAAGCTTGCATCAAACAAGCAAAGCTAAATAATAGTGGTTTTAATACACTTCCAGTCATCTATATCACCATATTCCAATAAGACAGACCCTATTAATCATGTTGCACATCATGCCCTTGGACATACCCTAAAGGGATGGAAGCATCCACTGCAATGAAAGGAGCAATGGAATACATCACATATATTTGCAAAATCATACAAAAGCTCCTCTCCCATCCACTCTCTGTATGTGCTGTACATCCTGAGGATTATCAGTAGCAAAGAGGATTATCAGTGATCTGTGTATTTGCATTGACCAGATTAAGCATCTACATTGAATTAGTCAAACACTGAGTAACTGTATCTGAAGAGATTGCTGAAGCTATCCTAATCCAAACAATTGAAGAAAGCACTGCATCCAGCATTTATAGTATTTGATTTTTAACCTCCACTTTCCTTTATGCACAAAAAATGACTAAAAATCTTCAAAAGACAACTTCAATTATATAGATAGCACAGCACAATCTCATTCAAGGAAATCTTACATAGTCTATTCATATAATTCTGAAGCTAGAGTCTTCTAAATTAACCCCAACACTCTGTTGTAATAACTAAACTTAATTTTTTTTTATCTGGTGATGCCTAAGATATTCATCACACTACTTAGAAACTTAATAATAAGTCACATAATATTGAGAATCCGTGACACAATGTACTTCTTCCTGCAATTCCATCTGTGTCTTATCCATCACTTACTAGAGCATTAAACAGACAGTAATAATCTAGATGCACTGCATAGCCCACAGTCTTTTATGATGTTACTTTTAGAAATGTGAAAAGTTTGTGAAATGTGAAAAATTATGCCCTTACAGTAGATATAATTACACATGTGGATTCATTATAAAATACAATGTTATCATACCTAAGTAATCCAAAGAGAAATTCACAGGATTCAACTAAAGCCATTTCAGTAACCCACTGAAAGCCAAACAACTCCACTGTATTTTCTTCATAGTCATTTGGGGAAGGATCTAGTCTCAGCAAAACCCTGCAAAACAGAGCCAACAACATTCATACATTTTCCAGTAATAAACCTATTGAGTACAATATCTACAGCTGGCTTATGCACCATCAATATACTTTCTCAATATATCAGCAACATATACATGACAGATGTCTCAGAGACAACTCTATAGAGCAACCTTTTAGAGCAATATGATATATAAAATATGACAACTGCTAGCTTCAAAATCATAAAAACAGGATACAGTCACAGGTCAAAGTATATTTTGGAAACAAAAATTAACAGTAAGTAAATCATGCTTACAAAAGGGCTGAGACGTAACATATAGACTGTGAAGAGAAGAGGCTGCTTGTAGGGTAACACACTGCTCTGTATGCTTGGGATCTGTCTCAAGGCACACTACATACCTAGTAACTAATGCTATAACATGTATTTGTTCATTTACATACATTTAATAATATTTACACTGAACACACTGCTAAAAGCACACTTTTAGGCAGATGAAAAGATGAGAGTCAAAATGGGACCTTGTCATTATAACTTCAGCAACACTAGGCCGAAATTAACCTTTGCTCTTGCTAAAGAAAAATTAACACCAGAATTATTATTTTACTCCAAGTGGAGAAAAGCAGATACCTGTATTGTTGAAACATTATAACTGTGCAAATAAAAAAAATGTTTCATTAACATGCATTAAAAAAACATCACAGCAAACTGCATGACAGCACAGTAGATTATTTCAGAATTTTCCCCCTGCCTTTCATAAAATAATCCCACACAGATGAAGCTCAATTCTCTAATATGTAAAAAATATTTTTGTTTTAAAATATATACTAGGCAAGCACTTAGTTACATTACATTACACACCGAATTAATATTCTGCTTGAACACTATTTCTCATTCTTAGAGGCAAAAAGAGAATAACTGGCTCAACCTCCCATAACACCTTAGTTCACTTGGTAACTTCTTGAACACTGGACTCTTTTGAAGCCTCTAGCAATTAAATCCAGCTACTCCAGTTCCAAGCAACAAAGACAGAGTCTCTAACATGGAGGATTTTCTAGGACTTTGCAATCCAGGTAGACAACACAAATACACAGTAGAAGAACAGAGGGTTTTTTATACATATATATATATATATATATATATATATATATAAAAAAAAATATATATCTGTAACTATAGTGACTGGGAAACCTGTTTACATACAAGTTCGTCAAGTGACTTTTAATTTCACTACTGATATATTCATGCAGACACAGGATCCCTCAATCATCTACTTGACAAAAAATTGAATGACCATGCTCTGATACAACTAAAACATATGATAAATAAGGCAGAGAAAGGGGGAGGTGCAGTGGAACCCCCCTTAAGCCTTTACAGCAAACACCACGGGGAAAAAGAAGTAACAACACAAAATACTAAGCCTAGCAGGAGGACAGAAAGATCAGGCTTTTGTAGGAAAAAAAAGACAATCCCTGTAATATGAGAAAACAGCACAGAAAACTAAGCTGAATGACAGAAAATAAGGTAGATAACAACTAAACCAAAGTAACATTTTAAAATCTCACAGAAAATCCTTATTTGCTATGCCTATGACTTCAGAAACTTAAATCCAGAACGCATGCAGGGTGAAGCTTTGAGAAAGATGATCTTAAAGTTACTAGGGCCCCAGCAATTCAGGGAAGCCAGGCAGAGTAGAAAGAGAGAAAAATGACCAGCATTTAATAGAGTACATGACTGGGAAGAGCAGTGCTAAGGCCTCCTCAGAAATTTAAGTGATCTCAGCTGCTGCTGCCCAACAGGCCAGTTTTGAATTATCCTAAAAGGTTTGTAAATGTCCTTTACTGTACTTTGAAAGTAAGTTCAGAAAGCTAAGAAGTGCATCTAGAGCACCATTCAAAGCTGTTTATAAATACAAAAGCCCTTCCCAATTTGGTATGACCAAGTCGATTTCAGGATCAGAAGAGATGAAGAACAAACTGTTTTGGAAAACTGTCAGCATTCAAAGGCACCAAACATGAGAGGAAAGAACATACTAGAAGGCTTTTATATTTGTAATCAAAAAAAATCCCATACCTCTTAAGAGACCCACTTGCTAAATAAGACTCTGCAGACAACTTTCTCCCTCTGTTTTGGCTGTCAAAAGTGCAAGAAAAGTAAGATGGCCTTGAGTTCTCATTCTCATTCTCCATTGAGTTCTCATTCTCCACTTCCATTGCCAGCTCCAAGCTTTCAGTGAGAAATGGGGATGTAGAGGAAGCCCCAAAGTCATCCTCCATTGTTTTCACCTGGCCCGGAAAAGAAACAGATAAATACAAAAATATTCATAGCATTTCTTCAAATAAATTTCTCATTGTTACAACTCCACATAACTCTTCAGTTCAAGTGAGGATATAGATCTGACCAACAGTAACACTGAAGTAAAAGCTGATACACCACCAAGAAGGATAATCGTGGTCACATGCCCTGTCATGCCCCTTCATGCAACCACATCTTCTTCATTGAACAGAACCTGTTCAAGACAACACATCAGTGACTAAAAAAAAAAAAACCTAAACAGGTATATTTTCTTCTAGTTTAGCTCTCTAAATGAATTAGTGATGAGGTTAGACTAGCAGTAGGTTATAACACAAGGCAGGAATGCATTACAAAGCTGCTTCCAGCAACACCTCATTTTATGACCAGAGTAGCTATCCTACAGAAGTACATCATGTATTAGAGGCTCCCAACATTAAAAAAAAAAATAAAAGAAAAATCTAACTACCTAGGAATCTGAAAAAAGAGAAACTAAACCAAAGAAAGACTACCATGTCCAAAAGAAGTTCACTGTACAATTAATATTATTGTATTCATATTTTATACAATATACTGAAAGAGCAAAACTAGGCAACAAGCATCAGAGTGTCCTATAAAAACATGTAAACAATATAACTAAAACCCTAAATTGAAGTTTTCAACTTTGCTGGTGGATTTCGATATGGTTCTTGCAGAAACTAATATACACCGTGGCTAGAAGTTGATAATAGAGGTTGGTAATATTAAGAAAAATAAGCACAGGGGGAAAGAAAGAAGAAAACAGCTTCTGTTCTACTTTCTCACATCCATTCACATTCCTGCAGAGCACGAGGCTGGGCGAGAAGGGGAAGAATGACTTCTGCGCTCAAGTTTACAGCAGGACCCTCCTTACGGTGTTGGCACAGCTAGAGAGACAGCTGAACGGAATGCTCTCAACCACAAGAGCCCCCAAGAAAAGCCTGCTCAGTTCGGGGTATGAAAATCGCCCCACACGACTCAAAACCCTGGGGGAACAGCTACATAAGAGGGCAGCTCTTCCCGCACATAATCCCCACCAGTTCCGTACTTGTCTGAGTACAAGTTCCGTACGCCCCTGATGCAAAGGAAATAATTAAGGACTTTAATCACCTCAACTCCTTGTCCTCCAAGCAGAACCTTCCAGGCGGCTGCAATCCGGGGGCAGGAGCTGCAAAGCGGCGGGAGCAGCCCGGTGGGCCGCCGGGACGCGCCCACAAACACGACCCGCACGTGCAACGCCTCGGTCCCGCGCCGCCGCCCTCTCCCCGGAGGCGCTTCCCCTCCGGGCCAGCCCCGGGCCGGCCGCCGAGGGACTCCGGCGGGACCGCCGCGCCGCCCGGGCCGCCGCTTCCCTTCCGCGCCCGCGCCCTTTCCGTACGGCCCGCGCGCCGCCACCAGCCGCGCACTGCGCAGGCGCCAAGGCGCCCATTGGCCGCCGGCCGCTCCTCCCCGGCCGCGCTTCCTCCTCCCGCTCCGCCCCTTCCCGGCACGGGCGCGCCTGCCCCGCCGCCGCTCCCGCCTGCTCCCGCCCCGCCCACCCCCTCCCGCTCCCCGGCCCGCCCCGCCCGCTCCAGGCCGAAGCACCGCCCGCCGCTCCTCCCAGGCCATCGGGCTTCCCTGCTGAACTGGGCGTCCGTCGGCGGGCCAGCCAGCGCAAGTGCTTACTGGCCACCTTGTATGTGGACGCCACCATCTTGCCACTGCTGTCCAGCTGCCTGTGCTCACAGAATCATGGAATCATAGAATGGCTTGGGTTGGAAGGGACGTTAAAGATCATCTACTTCCAAACCTCCTGTGGTGACTTCAACTACAGCAGAGTGTTCAGAGACTCATCCAGCCTTGCTGGCGCCCCTCCAGGGATGGGGCATCCACAACATCGCTGTTCACCTTGCTCCAGTGCCTCACCACCGTCACAGTAAAGATATTTTTCCTAATACCTAATCTAAACCTACTCTGTTTCAAGTTGAACCCACTCCCCCGTGTTCTGTCACTACATGCTGTTAGAGTTTTGCCCCATCGTTCCTGTAACATCCTGTACATCGTTCCTTGCACTGCGATTGTCCCCTTTCTTTCTCTGGTGTCCTTGTCTGGACTTCAACTGAACCTCATTTTCCTTCTCCTCGGCCTTCTCAGTTCACTCATTCCCATGCTCCCTCACAGAGATAGGCATGAGGTTCTCCTGGTCTTTTCTGATGCCTTATAAATTCAGATCCAAGCTTCCTATGACTATCAGATAATGTTTGCATCCCCAAACACACCTCTCATCAAGCTTGGGAAGAGGTGTTTAGTGCTAGCTATCACTCCTATCATTTACTGCAGCGCCTCATCTGGGTGTGACAATCACCAGAGAATGGTGGCCAGGGCAAAAGTCCTAAAACCTGTGACTGCACATTGTGCACCTAGTGGCTTTTGGCTCTTTTATTAAAAAAGTGTTGCATTATTTTGGATTATTGTGGTTTGATTTCGGTTCAAAATGAATGCTTTTCCAGTTTTGCCTGGATTTTGGGTGCAAAATAGCAGCAGTACACGAAACTTCCTTCTAGTAAGAAAGTTGCTATAAAAAGTTTTGCTGTTGCTACTACAGCTTGCTCTAAAAGCTTTGCTGTGATTTAAAATGCTTCATTTGCTCCTGTGTCTGTAAGAATCTCTCATTTCCTTCTTTAAATTCCTGTCTAATTAAAAAAACAGTACATCATGGTTAAATAAAACTGTACCCAGGATAACCCTGATTTCCATATGCAGATTTATCTGCACTGACAGCCCCCTCTCCCTCTCTTAGTCTTTCTGTTTCCTCTCCCTCCCTCACTCTCCCTCTTTCTCTTCCCCTCTCTTTCTCTCCCTGTCTTTTTGTCTCTTTATGTCTATTGCATTATGCCTGAATAATTTTCAGTCTTTTTTTTTTTCCTCTCCTCTTGCACGCACATGCTAAAATAACTAGACAAAGATGCAAGGTGGTTGCTGCAGTCCCTGTCTCTAGGACAGAACCAAGAAAGCTTGTGATTGCAATGCCACCTTTCCTTTTTTTTTTTTTTTTTTTTTCTCCTTTTTTTTCTTCCCTAGCCATGCTTGGTGATTAAACTTCCTCAGGATGGGGAAGAAAAAGGAGCTGGAAATGAAATAGGGTTGAGGAAAAATCCCATTGCAGCAGCTGCAGCCAGTGGTGACTGCTGCCAGATGTGCGAAGGTTCCTGGGGTCCTTGTCACTAAAAGGCAGTATTCAAATATTTGGAGACAAAAGCTGCATCCTCAGTGATCATTTTCTTTATTTAACATGGCAGCAGGCATCGTGTGGGGAAAAATCAACATGCTGGATGTTGAATCGGACTTTTATCCTTTCTGGGATGAAAGGATGTTATCTATCCCGTGCCAAGAGGGAACTGAGGTAAGAGAGCTGATCCAGCTCCTTTTTTTTTTTTTTTTACTATATTTCCTAAGCATCTTTTCTGAAACAACCTATATATATATGTGTGTGTGTGTGTCTGTGTGTATGTATAAATGTTTCTATGTTTGTATATTTGTGTATTCGATTTCAAGGCAGTGAGTGATTTGGGTTTTTTTTTTTCTGCCTTCACATCAACCCAGAGAAAGTTAATTCACAATATATATTCAGAGCTTGTTCAGAAGGGTCGTTTTGTGGGATTTTTTTTAATACCTTTTTGTTTCCAGAGAAGACTTCAGCAGTGACATCATGGTCGGCTGCTGATATTAAACCCTATTTTCAAAGTCTGTAAAAAAAAAAGCCAGTAACTTTGTGATAAGAAATTGTGCAGAAGATTCATATGCTCTATTTTTCAGTTGCACTCTAAATATTGGAAGTCTTATTAAAGCGATAGTGAGAATTTTTTATTATTATTATTTCTAGCACAGAAGCGATGAATGCTGCATAATTAAGTACAGTATTTAATTTGGCTGTTGTGAAGCAAAAGAATAAGGTAATAATTTTTATTGTACTAATCAGACTCAAGATGTTCTCTGTGTTAATTGGGTTAAAAAAATTGCAGTACTTATTAGAAATTCTAATTTCACAATGCAGCACTGACAATAAGCTCAGCCAGTGAATTATTCACATCTTTAATTTGCTCTCTTAATGACAGTGTTCTGTAATCAGAGTGCAGCGACTGCTTCCTATGCATTATGTATGATGTTCAGGACTTAAATGCAGGACATTATGAAGCCTCTCAGTGGCTCAGTAATTAGTTTTCCACAAGACAGGGCTTAGATATTCACAGATAAAAGTCTACAGCTGAGATAATGTTAAGGTGGTGACTCATGCTAACAAAAGCAGGGAAGTTCAAATTTAATGCTGAAACTGCTCTCCATTCTCCCTCATTGTGCTTAGGTGCAGGGGGAGGGGAAGAAAGTCTTCCAAACTAGCCCGCCATGGTGAGTACGCCGCGGACAGCCCCAATGGGCAACCCGGGGGCTCGCTTTACTCCGGGACCGCGTTTTTGGCAACTTTACTGCTCGGAGGGTGGAGGCGGAGCTGCGTTTTGGTGCCTCTTTGTAGTGGTTATGAAAGGGGCAGCAAAGTAAACACCATCAGAGAGCAATCATGTATAGATGAGATGTATTTTAAAGGATTTTATTTGAAGCACTGACGTTCGTAACTTAGTCAAATTACGGTGTTTTGAGTGGGAGCTACTTTTTCTGTGTAGAAACTTTGAGAACATCTGATACTTGCTATATTGCTGTTGTACCTATTACAGCTGTCATGGTCTTTATACGTTTTAAAAACTTTATTTTCTAATAGTTTAGTTCTCATCATCCAAAAGATGAACTCTGATGCAGGTTTCTTGATTATACCTTGGATCATTTACCTGGTGTTAGATCAAATGATTTAAATGTAGGGAATAAGTATGGCTGTGTAACTTTCCTACTTCTACTTGCTTCTTATTATAGAATGATAGGCAGGAATATTGAAATGAAGCTGGAAAATGATAGTTTTTCCATACTTATTTGCTAATCTGGGAGACTGCAAGCTGTACATTTGCCCTGTGTTCTCCCATTAATCAGACATTTTTATTGGAAGCAAAATAACTGACTAGAGAAGGTTCCTTACTTAGTGTTGATTCTCCAAAGACTCCAAAGGCTTGTGGCCTTTGTACAGGATTGTGACTCTAATTATGATAGTAGATCTGCCAGTAAAGTTTTGGGCTTAAATTAAAAACAATCAAAACACTAAAGATCCCAACTTAATAGCAGATATACGAGAACAAGAATTTGGAGTACATCTAGATTTTAAAAGAAAAATATTGTAAAACTAATTCCTTTAAGTTTTTCAGCAAAGTCTACATCTGGAATTCAGTGTTATTAGAAGCTATTTCTAGTATTGTCTGGCCTCAAGGCCATGGGACATGTTACTAAGTAATTCCTCTTATCAAGCAAAATCCTGTATCCTATGGTTGGATCAGATATTGGTTGTATATAGTCCAGCCCTGAAAGTTGTTATCATTAAACAGTTGAATTAAGAAGCTGCAGATTGAATCAAGGTAACTAGGTGATTTGTAGATTGTAGCAGAATCCAAGTGATTGTATACATGAAGAACTTGATTTGGTCTTTTCCAGAAAAAGACTTTCCTTCCAAGTCAAGATCCCACAGCAAGTGGGTCACTACACAGCCACATTTCTTCAGTCACTTCAGCATGAATCATACAATTGAAACTTATTCCCAAAAGGTGTCATATGTGCCCCCTCACTCTTCCTCCAAAGCCACAATCAATAAAAGTTGTCTTTTTAAGTGAGCACCTGCCTGTTTGTCTAAAGATTTGTTATGATTACTTACCTAAGTAAGTTATCTATTCCAAGATTTCACTAGTCTTCCCATTAGAATGTTTTTTGTGCTTTCTTAAACTTAATCTGCTAAAAGTAAATTAGTTGAACCCATGAGCTTTTGTTAGTTAGTAGTGACAGGTATTTCTTTTTTCCTCTTTTCCCCAGACTCTTATATATTTGAGATTCTCAGTCATGTTTCCACTGTGTTATTCTTTTAAACAACCCCTGTTTTTTGTTTTCAACTTAATAGAAGAAAACCCCAATATTTTTCTTGTATTCCTTTAATTCTTATTTCTGTGCTCTGGACTCTCATTAGTTCTACTTTCTTGAAATGCAGTGTTTTGGACTTAGACATGGTTTCAAATGCCATGTAAGTTCTCTATTTTCACTTAATGAAATGTGGTTTGTCAGTTTTTAAGAAAATCTAGTTTCCCAAAGGAAATTTTAACACAATGACTTGTACATGTTGGGTACAACGACATCTGTTAACCCAGGATACAGTCTAGGGTATCTACAGCTAACTGGAAAAGGAGCAGCGTGTGTTTGAACAGGTCTTTAATTCAAGGATTTATGATTTTTAGCAGGAGTCTTCATAGTTATTGTTTCCAATATCCTTATCTCACAAGATAAGTACCTGTGACTGACTTGATTAGTGATATCCAGATGTGAGGTATCAAGCTGTAAAGAATATCTGAAGCATTCAATCCTCAGAGGATTGTTTCAAGTTGTAGAAGTACTGTTGCAGAGTCAAAATTTTATAACAATGCCCTTGTTATAAAGTAGATGGGTGGCTAGAAGTTAAAATCTGAACTTTTCCAGTCAGATTGGACAATCTGAATTTGAGGCACTATTACAGGCAGGTGAGAATACTTTTTTACTAAAGTGGCAAGAGTGTTATTGGCAATCAAAAATTACCATCCAGGGTTAACTGTGAAGCAGTATGTTTTAGGTTAAAAAAAAAAGAAAAAGAAACATTTAGAAAGTTATCACATTCTAACTAGCCTAGAAGATTATCTCTACATCTGAGCTATGCATCTGGGGAAGGGCCAATTGTGTACCCAATCTGTTAAAGTAGAGAACCATTCAATTTTAGTTGAGAGAAAGGAAGGGCCCAATATCTTTCCTGGGTCAGAGGAAGACTGTTCATATTATCAATGAGTTGTTGTGGCATGGGAGGAGAGCAACACTTATGAAGTCAAAATGGAAAGCATGTGTCTGAAGAGTTAAAGATGACTGGCTATGCTTACAGAGGATCAGATTTAATATGTTAAAAAAGACATAGGGACCAAGAAAAATTTTAAGGACCTTAATGTGGTTACACAGAGATCTAGTTCATATTTTGGTATGTAACCCTTTTACTGACATGTGATTTCTTTCATTTAGGAATATTGCAAGTCTTTTGGAGTAATCTGATTAATTTTTCTCTATTTGTTCATATATCGAAAAGCAGGAAATATAGTTTTAACTCAGTAAAATTTTATTAGAAAAAGTTAAGAAAAATCCATCCATAATACATTTCCAGGAGTTGTATTTTGTACTTTTGTTTATATTGCTCCAGGCTTAAGTACCACTATAAATATTAGGTTCTGAAGTGGTATGATGTGTTAAGTATTTCTAAATGTCTTCTCTTAATCTAACCTAATAATGCAGTCTTTTCATATGCATAATTCCCATGAAAGCCAGTGGGAGTACTACATTATAGAAAGAATAAAAGATACATATGCCAAGATGTCTTCATTTTGAGTCATTGTTTTAACTTGATTGACAAAGAAGAAAGTTGACTAAAGGAAATATTTTCTGGAAGTGGAAAGAAGGTTATTGATATTTTTTTTATTCCAAATTTATCTGTTTTGCCACTGAAACATGTATGCCAATAGAATGACAGTAGTCAGAAAATCTGACAGAAATCTCAAATGAATTTATATTCACTAATGCTTTCTAGGAAATATTTCACAAGTAGAACATATGCATTCTAGTCTGTAAAATTCCTTATAATTGACCCACTAATAAGAATTCCAAAATATATATATATGTGTGTGTGTGTGTATGTGTATATATATGTATATATACATATATATGTATGTATATATTATGTAAAATAGAATAGCAAGAAATATTCATAGAATAAACCAGTTTGGGCTTTTTTTACAAAGTCAGGCTGGAAATAACATAATATACTGAATGAGTTCAAGTAATCAATCTTCTGTAAAATTTAAATCCATAAAACTTTGCAGTTCTTATCTGTATCTGTAGTAGGCTGGAAAAAATAGTAGTAGGAATACTTAACACTATACAAAAGCACTTTGCTGCTTCCAAGTGGCTTTTCTTCTGTGTTATCATCTATACATATGTTCTGTACTGACTGTCATCCCAGGAACTACTTCATGTCCTCATTAAACCTGAGTTTTTATTTTTTGTGTGCTAATTTTTCAGCCTTTCTTTTTAAGCTTTTCCCAGTGCTCTTTTTGAAGCTCTTGAGGCTTTTGCTATTCCCAAAGCATCCCTTCTTAAAATTCTTGTTTTGTTTCTACATGTTTGCAACAGTCCTTTAAATCTTCATATCACACATACCTTTTTTTCATTGCTTTGTTGTAGTATCCCATTTCTTGTTCCTTGCAGTATTTAGATTACAAGATCATTAGTGAAAACAAGGGTTTTTTCTGTGCTTGTAGAGAGGACAAAATAAAGGGGGTTTAGACTCTTTCTAATAGTAGGAATATGAAAAGTGTGTGAAGTTAATAATTTTGACTGCCATCCTTCTAATCCCTAGTAATACAGGCTTTTCAACTCTTAACAACTTCTTTAAAATAGAATTTCATCTGGATTTTGGGAAGTTGACAGGTTAGGGTGCAAGAAAAGTGAAAAATAAAGGGGCCACCAACAAGCAGAACAGAACTTAACCTCAAAATATTTCTGTTCCATGCCCTCTGTTTACTATCTTTGCTTCTCCCATATAATACTTCGTCAGAGAGACCCTAGGTCAAATAAAACTATTCAGAAAGCTTTTTGTCTCTCAGGTACATAAATTCTTTCTGGTGTGTGTGGTACATATACACTCCTGGACCAGGAAAGTCACAATACAGACTCTCCTGGTCCAGATGAAGGATTGTGTCAGTCCAGCTGTAGAATGAGGGTTTTGGATTTTTTTCCAGAAGTAATAGGTTTAGTTGAGAGTGGTTGATCTATCAGCATTTTGGTGTACCATGTTGGTAGTATCAAATATGAAGCTGTACTTGGGGAAGTGGAAGGCACAACTGTGCAGTCCAATATGAAGCTTAGCAGGAAACTCTAAGCCATATCACACACTTTCTGATGCAGAATTTTTTTAAACCAGAATATTTGCTTTACCACCACTGCATGGATTTTTAGTAGACAGTATTTGAATGAAGGCTATTAATTTGAAAATGGTGCAGTTCTCTGAGTCCAGCTCTCACTCTCCACCTTGCACTGTCTAGTGTTGGAACAAAAGGCTGGGCTCCCACTTTTCTAGTCAGCAAAGCTCATTCTCCTTGACTTGTCCAGAGGCTGTAAGTTTAGAAAGCAGATCAATGTTTTGTGTGGATGCAAATGTGGATATCATACAAAGGCACTCAGTGTAAACCATATTTGGTTTATATACAAAAAGGTGTTTAAAAAGCAAAATAGCTAGCTTTGACCAGTGTCATTTGAGAATTACAGAAATCATTCAAAAAAGTGGATCTCAAATAAGCTTCAGCTGTGGTTTCCAACACCACGCTATTTTGTCCATTCTTATGCAATCTTAGAAATACTCCCTTTTCTCAGTGCTTTTTGCTCTTTGCTTCAATGTAACCTGACAAAAAAAGTCAGATGACTATTGGATACTTAGCATAACTTCAAAGATTTTGTATTTAGAAAATATTGATTTTTTTACCCTCTGAATATTACAATAATATTTATATAGTGAAAGGAAGAAAGTGTGTATCTCAAGTTCTCCTTTACCAACTTAGGAAACTGAGATATAATTAGCAAATATGATTCAAAGGTGATGGCTCATACACAGTTTCTCATTCTACATAGCTCACCTGCATGATTTCAGGAGCTCACTTCATTCTTGCATCTCCATTCCTCAGCTGTGTAATAGAAAAGGAAACCTCTCACAGAATTTGAAGTTCAAATCTCTTTGGACAGTTTGAATTTTCATGCAGGTTTTGTCTCTTAGTATGTCATTAAAGCACACCAGTGACATTGTAGAATTGTTTAAAGACACTGGGAGGCTCCTAGATACTCTAGGACTTGAGCAAATGCATAAAAACAGGTTGCTATGAGCTAGTTCAGAGATTAACAAGTGTTTCTAATGGTCATCATAAAGGAATTCTGCTGAGCATCTGTGTAGTGAGATTCTTGAAAGGAGGTGGAGAAAGAGCTGATTTTAAAATAATAAACACTTTGCAGAAGGGGTCATTTAATACACTGCCTGTGAAACATCTTTTACATAAAACATCTTTTTATAACTCTATTTCAAGATTTGCAACAAAATTTGTCAAAATACTAATTATTAGAAAAGAGCTCTGAATCGAAGCCTTCAAATTCAAATTGTGTTCTTTAGTTTTATTTTGCTTTTTATGTATTTTAGGTCACGTTTTTGTGTTCATGTGGGGTAAGGCTGTCTGAACTGCGTCATAAAACTATTTTTTACCCACGTACACAAAAAATATATTTATAAAACTATTTCCTATTAAGTTTGTGGGGGTTGTGTTTGGTTTTTTCCCCCTTGGAAAAAGTGATTAGTGAAGAAAGAATGACCTTTCTCTTTGAAGGCATTCCAAAGCGTAACAGGAAGCAGTAAAAAGAAAAACTTTTAAATATGTACCTGGAAATCAGTACAGGTAGTCCAAATATGAGCTGTTACCCAGTACACTAAGAACACTGTGTACAGATACTGCTTCTATCAGTTGATGTCAAACCCTTTGCCAAAGTAAATGAGCTTACCCTTCATTTTGCAGATGTCCTGGCTACCTAATTTGTAAAACATGGGTGTAAAATGATGTAATCTTTGTTTTGACAGCAATGACTTAAATAAATATAGCTGAAACAGGCATTCTGGCTGAAGAGTTCATAATAACAAACTTTAACATGACTGTACAAAGGAACTATTCTGCACTGTCTGTCACTCATGGATAAAAAACAGAAGAGTTTTGTTCATCTATCTGGTATCTAACCTTCGAAGGCCTCAGTCTGTATGATAACTGCAAATAATGCTATTGTGATGATCCTGTCTCCAGATGTCCACAGTAGGATGTTAGCTGGAGTTGTATTATCCTTTTGGCATAGAAAGGTTAGATATAAGATAGAAGGGTGAAGATGATGTTTGATGCCTAGATCTGAAATCTCCAGAGGAAAATTTCTTCCTGGCAAGAAAGAAGAGAAAGTTTGTGTATCTGAAGTATTTTTCCCCTTTGTAAAATCTCTTAAATTTTATTCTGTCTTCACTATTTTTAGTAAACATACACACAGAAGCTGAAAGGAATTATATATAAATTTTTTGAGATTTCTCAGGTTTCCTGGTGAGGGTTTTATGTTGTAATTTGCCAGGTATGCTTGTAAGACTTAGAAGTACATTAAACTTCCCTTGTTGTCAGTCTGACATGTGAAGTTTAAGCTTGGAGCAATGAAAGTAGAGAGCAATGAGAATAAATTGACAGCTGTCTCACAGCAAGCTAAAACGAGAGAAATTAAAATACATTATCATGAAAACTGTATTGGAAAATGTGTCTCAAATTAACTACTGGGCATAAGTAATGAATCATACCTAATTGCATGTTGCATATTCTAATAGATTTAACAATACTTACCAAAATAAGGAAGCCACTCTATTTGAAAAATGAAAATTATGCAATGGTGTCATATAACAGATTAGACCTAATAATTTCAAGTAGGTTGGTAAAAGCTGTAAAATTGTGCTGTAATTACATTTAGGGCTAGATGCTTTTAGTCAACCTTATCCAGTAAAACAACACTCCAAAGATATTGTAATTTGTCCGCTACTCAGACTGATGTGGTTTTCAGTATATGGATATCCTTTGTGGACTAAAGTAGAAAAATAACCTCTCCCACTTCAACACTGAGTACAAATTCAAGCTGAACATTCCAGGAGATTGTGAAAGCCCATCTTAGAGGAAGAACTGAGGCAATGGACCTCCCTTATCACTATTTATTGGGGGAAAAAATGGGTTTTCAGATGTGCACTGAATGAATGGTATTTGTGTTTCACCAAGGGATGAATTACAAGCAGCCCTCACCACTCTGGGCACATATGGCTGACCCTTGCACTTTGATGGGACAAGTTCCTGCATATTCCCTTTTCCTGGTGCATGAATATGGTTCTTACAAACTAACAAACCCAAGGAATTGACCATTTGCAATAGTGATGAAAATTTACAGTTTTATTTCAGTGTGATGGATAGCTGCTCACTAAGGCAGACACTTGAATAGACAGCTACTGAGAATAAATTCATCCTACACAAAAAAAAAGAGATTTTTTTATTGTTTGTTTGTTTGGCATAATGAACACCAGAGACAATATTGTTGGTTGAAATGATCAAAATAGTTTTGACCTCATCTAGAGGCTATTTAAGCTGAATTTTAATTTTTAATGGAAGATATGATACCATAAATTGTGCAAAAGCCACTAAAAAGAAAGCCAACAGGAAACTCACTGAGAAACTTGAAAAAGAGAATGAATGTCGCTGTTTGACTGTCATTCAAACATTTGGCTATTTACCAATAGAGAACACCTTTATACTGCTTAGTAAAGCAGCTGGATGACAAAAATTTTCCAGCTTTATGGAACAGAATGTGTTGGAGAACTTACGGTGAAAATCTGGCAATTTAATTCAAAATAGAATTTTTAGAGTTTTAAAAAAATAACAGTTGATTATTTAGTAACAGCACTTTGAGATACTTTAAGATCAGGTTTTATAAACCTTTATATTCTGGAAATTGTCTCTTGTTCCTGAAATTTTAGAATTCACATTTTTGACTGCTTTCGAGTATTTTGATTTTATATATTTAGCTAAGTTATACTTTAGATATTCACCATAGAGCAGGGAGCATTTTAAATAGATGTTGCCAGTCATCTTTACTAATTGAATAATCTCTTGTATATTAGCACAGTGGTTTAATCTTTTTGAAATCAATACTGTATCTTAATACTTCTTAGAGTCAGCTATTATTAGCAAGAAATCAGCTAGATATGAGATAATCACAGCTACACAAAAGTCACCTATCCATTATAAATAAACAGTATGATAATTAACCTACAAGATTTTTTCCTGACCCTAAACTGAGGGTCAATCAGGCCAGTTGTGTTATATTTGAAGAGAAAGTACCCTGGCTAGGATCTCAAAAATAATATTACTGAACTAGCATATTGTTTTTTCTGAGCTGATGTACTGTACATCTTAACACAGCAGCTAATTTGAACATAGCTTTGTGGTGATGCAATACTGCTGTCTGCTTCTGCTTCAGGACATACCTTGATCTTAACAGATATTTGGGATGTCTCCCCAGTACACTGTTGCAAATGCAAATTGCAGTTTTTTTCCAGATTCATTTTGAATAGTAGATTTTTGAAATTTGAGGTTCAAAATGTTAATGCTTTTCAAAATATTATCAATTGACAAGACAAAGCAGTATTCTCTTTTACCAGTGTTAACACTGTTTATGAACTTTCTCTCATTCCAGCTCAACTGTAAAGATTGTTAATAAAGCCAAGTGAATTCTTGTGGGATGCTCTGTATCATACAACAGTCTGATAGGAGATTTTTTTCCCATTTAAATTTTGCATTGTTAAGTTACAGTAATAACAGAAATTATATGATCCATGTCTTGTTGCTAAGTGCTCTCCAACTTCTGCTTTTAACCTATGTTGGATACTGAACCGGTTGGACTTGAGATCTGATCCCCTTCAAATGTTCTTAAAGCAACTGTTTTATCTAAAGTCTCATCCAAAGAATAGATGAGCTTCCTATTGCAAAGAAAACAGTGTGACATAGTAGCAAAATGTACATTTCCTTTCACATTGTGCATTTCGCTAGTTATTTGCAGTGCTTTTTGGCAGGGTTAGGAAAAGTAGATGTATAAGATACTTCAATTCCATACCATTTTTGGACATTGTTAATGTGCATGATTCTTGATGATCAAGAGCAGTGAGAGCTAGATTGCGTGTCTTGGTTATTAAAATTAGATTTCTGGAATTTTGCTCCATAAATTCCAGAAAATGGCACAGGAAATCAGTGCTCTTACAGTTGTCTAAACCAGCATATCCCTTAAACTCTACATGTATATATTATTATAATCTTAATTTCCCCTTAAATTTAGGTTCTTGCATTTAGCTACCTGCTATGACCACTGCACTCTTGCTTTTCCTCAATGTCTGTTAAAATCCAGTGATAAAAAGGGTGGCACTGAAATGCTGCCTTCATCTTTGGAGGTGTCTGATATGTTTTGGGAGAGGTATTTGGTACGCTCTCAGTGCAGATGGGCAGCACTAAGCTCTGCAGAAATCCCTAAGTGTGATCACATCTGTGTTTTCATGTAGCACGTTTTAACTACCAGGTTGTTCAATAGTCTGAGAGGGATGATTGGGGGAGACAGTGGGTGCTGAGCCACACTGCAGACAGGAATGCCAGATTCTTAGTGCAAGGGAGAAGAAGAAAGAGTGGTGGGCTGCATGCCAAAGAGATGGAGAGAGTGGAATGAGGAGCATATTGGTTGGGTTTATGCTTTGAATTAGAGAATTTTGGTTTAAGAAATAGCCCTGTAAGACTAAATGAATCCATATTGCCTATGGGTTTGGATTTGTGAGTTAGTATTTTAATTGAGTAATACTCAGGCTTTTATATAGGCTTACACTGTATTAAACAAGAGAGAATCAATTTGAAAGGGAGGCCTTTACTGAGGAGTGAGTTTTCCACTACTAAGTAAAAGTTGCATTCATGTTGCATTTTCATTTAGCTAGCAGACACCCCATACAGCTGTCTGCTTTCACAAAGTTTGTAGGAATGTTAAATCTTTGAGACCTTTTCCCATGTATTGGACTTAGATGGAATTGGTTACTGGAAGTGATCAAGAGGAGCTGAGCAAAGCAGCTCATTTTTTTTTCAGGAAACCATGTAAAAAGGAACAATAGTCTTTGGTTCAAGGAGCTTTTTGTTCTCTCAGTCTACAAAAAATGCTGCCAAGCTTGGTGTCTTAGTAAAGATATGGTGTTTCTTTCATTTAAACTAATTTAAATATACTCATTATTTCTTATTCATAGAAACCTGATCCATATCCTGAAGAATCAGGTCAGGTGCCAGGCTTTTAGGAGTAAGAGCTTCTGATGGAAAGCTATTACTGATGTTTCTTTCTACTCTTACCCTAGAAAACTGAACCACATGCCCTGCATTCCTATTTCCTTACTGTCCTCTGCTCTTCATATCTGTATTATTTTATGGTCTACAGTATTCACTGTTTTCTTTTATCAAGTGATAATTTTATAATTTTGCAATGGATTATTCACTTTCTTAGCTCCAAATAATCCATTCATTTTCCTTAATTATTTCATAATCAATAGGACAAAAGTCAGCAATTATTGCCAGGTAGACATTTTTCTGAGCTTTTAAAAAGCATCAGGTTTCTTTCTTATTGCTTTAAAAATCTTTAGAAATTTTAGCTAAAATTATGTCGTTTTGTGTTTTGTCTGTGCCATCAATTTTCTTAATCTAGGAAAAGAAAAAACATTGGAATATATCTACAAACATGAAGTGATAAATGTTAAAAAGTTGACAGTTGGTAGTAGTACTTTAATAGAATCATCTTCGATAACAACTCCTCTGGTACCTGTTATATGTGCTCATGAATAGCCACTGAACTAACACAAAACATCTGCTGCTTTGGCTCAATTTAAATGCCCCAATCTGATAACCTTGTCAAAAAATTTAACAGTCGTCTAGAATGGAAATTCACGTACCAGTCATGATCCATCAAAGAGAATTAGACTCCACACACACAGAAATACATGTTAGCAGATCTAAAGATTTTGTGTTGAGCATAATTTTGTATTGCTATGTTTTGCATTGTGGTTAATGGTTCAGAGTTAGGGAGCATTGTAATTATACAGGTAAATAAGCAGGCACTGCCTACAATGTAGCACTGAGAAAAAAGGCAGAAAAATATTTATTTAAATTGGATTCACTGATGCATGCATGTGCAGATTTTATAGGGTAATAAAACTCTACATGCAAGACCTGTTCATATTCCAGATTCTTTAAATTTTCAAGGATTCTTCACCTGAAGAACACTTAATGAAATATTCCTTTTACAGTATCACAGGCTTTTACAGTGTATTTTGGGGAAGTATTTTATATGATATATGTGGAAATTAATTTTGCAAGAAAAAAAAGGACTCTTACATACATATAAATTTCTGTGACTTTTCTTGTGATATCCTTTTCTGATTGTGCCAGTTGTGTGACTGAAGCTTCTTACCACTTTTATCAATAAAAGTGACTGATAGATGTTTTATTTTTGGGAATAATTGAGTGGATTTTTCACTTCTTTTTAAAAACCGAGTGTAATGGAAATTCTGTTTTACATATTGAAAATCTAAGCTTTCTGTTATTTCCATCTTATGCCTTTTAAATTTTCCAGTTATTTTTTAGAAATCATTTTGATGGTATGCCTTAAGAAATCTTAAGGTTGTATACTTGCCACAGTTACTCTTTTTGATCTTCAAGTGCCCTTTTTTCTAGCTCTTCGATCCTGACTTCTCGCGGTGGGCTTGAAAATCAAATATACTGGAAAGTAAAAGAAATCTTTTAATGTGTATTGGGATGTTAATTGTTTCAAATGCTTCAGCACCTAGAAATAAATAACCATCTTTTTTCTGCTAAAGTCTATATTTTTTTTAATCAAAAGGAACAGCATGGAGAAAAAAAAGTGCACAAATTGTGAACTAAGGGGAAATACTCAAATCCAGTTTCAGATTTCATTCTTGAATCTCATTAGCACATATGTGTGAAATGGTTCTGCAAATCCAGACAAAGTGATCTGTAGAAAAGCAATGCAGAGTCCTGCACCTGGGGAAGAATAGCCCCAGCACTGGAGCCTGACCTGATGGAAAGCAGCTCTGCAGAGAAGGACTTGCTGGCTGGTGGACAACCAACCAATGGGCAGAAACTGATGCACAGGGAATTCCATCTGAATATGAGGAAGAACTTCTCTACTGTGCAGGTGACTGAGCACCTGGAACAGATTCCTTGGAGAGGTTGTAGAGTCTCAGAAAAAACCAGTCAAGAGCTGTCTGAGCAAAATGCTGTGCCATGTGCTCTAGGATGACCCTGCTCAGGCAGGCAGGCTGGAGCAGGTGACCCACTGTGGTACCTTCCAACCTCACCCATCCTGAGATTCCATAAAGTATAACTTGTTAAATTTTAAGTTGTCTTAATACCGTAACAACTGGAACAGACTTGCCGCTGGATGTAGAAGTTCCCAGGCCTTTATCTTGAAGGTGATTAGCTATTATTCTGTGAATTTAGGGAAGTACTTTAAGTACAGTGTTTCTATATTTGATACAATGTTAGCAAAAGTGTAGTACACGAAGGAGAAACATTTTAAAGAGCAACTTGAAAGTTGTTTGTTGTAGAGGTTCCGTGTCTGACCTGGACTGTTGCTATGGTCTTGTGGAAAAGTAGCAGGACCTAGTTTTTTCCAAATGTATGGTATATGCAGGAGTATAGGAATGTGCTGGTTTTGTATTAATTATGTAATTAATATGTAATTAATATATGCATGAGTATACATATTTGTAGGTATGTGTGTATGTTTGTGTACAGTTGGCTACACTATTTCTGTTCTCTAGAGAGCTCTGATCCCCTTCGTCATCCTAATTACATAATAGATAAGTAATTAAGACTTTTTTCACGTATGTTCAGTTCATTTAATTGCTCTTTTTTTACCTTCTTTTGTTTGTGTATGTTTAGGTGATCAAAAATTAGAAGAATTTTCAAAGGCAGGATTAAAATTCAAAGAATAATTGCACATATTTTTCCTTTTGCTATCTGCACATCTTTCTACATTACCAAGCATGGGCACTCTAAGCTAATTTTGCACAAAATGATAATTTTAATAAAAATTAAGGAATTCAAGAATACTTTACAAGATACTTCTTCCTTTTCTTATCTAATTAATAACCATATGACTTACAAGTAAAATTTCAAATAATCTCATGAGTTTCTTGATCAGTGGAGAATACTCTTAATTAAAACAAACAAACAAAAAAACCAGACCAAATCTATAATTGCTAGAAAGTTCTAAAGGAGAGGGAGTGCTCTGAAGAGGCTATATTGAAAGATCTTATAAACTTCCTTGAATATTTTATTTCTAAAATTCACAGATTTGTGAGCAAACAAAACAATGCAACTGAAGGAAATGACAGATTTTCTTAGAACAGCTTAATGAAAATAAGAATGAAATGGAGTTTGTTTCATTTCTGATGGAGGATTTTTTCAGCTTTTAAGTAGTTTCAGTCCTTCAACTATTCAGCAATTTAAAAAGAGTTGGCAGCAAATGGAGGAGTTTGAGTCCCAACACTGGGACATGACAGAGTACACGAATAATACAAAGTGGTCAATGATTAAATGTCCTGATGGATGTTGGTGACAAGTGGTGTCCTTCAGGGGTCTGTACTGGAGCCAGTGCTATTAAATGTCTTCGTCAGAGACACAGACAATGGGATGGAGTACACCCTCAGCAAGTCTGCAGTTGACACCAAGCTGTGTGGCGCTGCTGCCATGCTGGAAGGATGGGATGCCATCCAGGGGGACCTGGACAAGCTTGAGGAGCAGGCCGATAGGAATATCATGGGGTTCAGTCGGGCCAAGTGACCTGGGTCCATGTTACATGTGATGGAGATGAACCTAGAATTTGCAGGATAGTTCCACACTTGCCTGTGCAGTATTAAAATGCATTAACAAAAAGATAAGCCTCTGCAGGTAATAGTAAAAACTGTAGTGAGAGCCTGATGTTGTCAAATATTGTGTTAGACAGACTGAAACATCTTGAAAAAAAGAAAAAGGCACAAAAAGTGACTTTATGAATAAACTTGTCATATATGTAAAGAGGAACAAAAAGTACAAAACTGAGGGACTGAGGTCAGTGCTATTTTCATTTATCTCTTCTCTTTTGACATTTTTGTTAGTGAGCTACGAAATCAATAAAGGCTAATTTCATTGGCAAAGATTAGAGGGTACATAGGAAGGAACACCATACACTCAGGATGTGGATAGTTGCTTTCAAGGGCATTTTGAATAAAATGTATTTGTTATAAAGTAAATTGAATGGTTCTTTTTGTCTAATTGGCTCATATATCAAACATTAAGTCTTTGGAATACCCGCTACACAAAACTAAGTTTGCAATATTGAATATACTTAAAGTACTTTGTTTATTTCAGTTATTTTTACACCCTCATAATAAATGCTTGTCTGGTAACCAAAGCCCTTTCATAGAAATAATAAATCATGTAACTCAGAGTATCAATATAGTACAAGAAGTGTCCTTTTAGCACCCTCTTAATCAATAATGTTCAAAAATTAAATATATTCCATGTGCATAATCTGTGATGTAGTTTCTCTGAAAGAAAAACACAGGGGTTTGTGCCTTCTATAGGAATTAACTACTCAGTATCCGGAAAGTTGGAACTGCTAGTTCTGGAGTTAAGAATATGGTTGCACACTGGATACCCAGCAACAAAAACAGGCTTTGGCAGGAGTAAAAAGAGATTCTTCAAAGCTGAGGAGGATACAGATATACTTTCCAGCAAAGCAAAAGCCAGCTGACCCTGAGCTATGCAAGCTGATAGGAGAAAATAGAGAGTGGTAGAAGTGGGAACCTCTTCACAGTGTGGTCTGGAGGCAGCTGTTTGCCAGCCCAACCTGTCACCTAGAGAGATTTTCTGTTTGCCTGAGAACTGGATTTGGGACTGTGTCGCCAAAGCTTGTCCAGGCCTGTGACTGTTGCCTCCTGATGTTCTTTCCTGTGGGTACCAATGATACTGCTGGTGGCAACCTGGAGAGTATCAAAACTGACTGCAGAGCTCTGGAGGATATAGTCAGCAATGTGGAGGCCCAGTTCTTGTTCTTGATCTTGCAAGGAAAGGGAGGGCTGTAAGGATGCTCTAACATCAGGGTTTGGATGTGGAGCTGTTGGTAGAAACTGAGATTGGCTTTCTATGACCAAGGGACCTTGCTTGAGGACCAGCACCTGCTTGGAAAATATTGGAATCTACCCCCATAAGCGGGCCATTGGTGTCTTTTCCAGACCTGATAATTAGGGCTTTCAAATACACAGGTCAACAAGGGCGAGAGTTACCACCAGAGATGGAGAAGCTTGGGTTAACTACAAAAAGTTTGGGGTGAATGAAAGAGAGCATAAAATCAACAAAACAAGGCTAAAGTGGGGGCATTTCAAGCATTTGTGCGTAAACAAGGAAGTGCCATTATGGAAGAAACCCAACAACCCAGACTCTGAGAAATTGGCATGCTGGTGTGCCTCTATGGTGGTCTGTACAGTGTTGTGGAGAATAAATGTGAGGAAAATCAGAGATTTACATGCAGTTGCAGGGATATTATCTTGCTGAGGTCATTGAGATGTAGTGGGATGGTTGCATGACTGCAATAGAAGAACAGATGGCCCTGCTTAAGTTGGGTGGTTGGGCCAGATGAACTCCAGAGGCCTGTTTCAACCTCAGATATTCTGTGATCCTATAAATACAGCTAAAGTTAATACATGTTCCATTAAACTCATTATTTCTGATCATATATTCCTAATAATCTTGGATAACAAACACTGGCAATAAATGGCATTGTAACTTGTGTTTTCTAGTGAAGTAATGCTGTATTAGCTTAGAGAAGAAATGTTTTTTAATGGTTTCCTTTGGAGTAAATAAGCAGAGGAAAAGCTCCAGTGTCATTCATACTGAAAGTTTGATGCAACGCATTCTAAGGTGTGTTTGTTCTTTATTTATTGTCTTAGCTAAGCATTGCTGAGAGGAGAATTAAGTTCTTCATATGCACTTTGAAAAGACTCCCATAGAAGCAATAAATCTGCTTCATACTTCTGATGTATTTCAGAAAAAAAATAAGTGTACAGTTTAATTCCAATGCATATTTTCCATAAAATCAACATTATTTAATGATTACTGTAAGTCAGTGTAGCTTATGAATAAAAGCATGAATACTTAATTTATTGTTGACTTCTTTGTGGGTGCCCAGCTGACATAGAACACAATAAGAGCACCAAGATGTTTTTAGTGATGATTTACATGTCTCTCTTATGCCCTCAGCCTAGCTGTAGAATAAATTTGTAAAGGCAAGACATTTGAAGATGAAAGACCTAATCCTATACTTTTAGGATTAAAATGCTGTGATTATTGCTGTAATTGTGAAGGGGCAGACAAGGGAAGAGTTCTGGAACATCCTTACTGTGCTTAAGAAATTCAAAAGGAAATTTTAGGTAAAAGGGCATTATCACTTACCATCTCAATTTACCCCCCTTGCATCACATGACTTTATCACACTTTTGGAGTTGTATAACTTTTCTGTTCATCCCATTCAAAATATTGAATAGGGTATATATGCTGCCAGGTAGTTGTATTATGTGCTTCTAAAGATTGCTGAAAAAGTTAATGTAGAGAAATCTGTATTCCCTTTGCAGTATTAGCACCCTGCTGAGCAAGTACCTCCTGTTCTAGAATAGCTGCTTACATTAAGTGTTTTGGAAAGAATTTTCTAATGTAATTTCAACAGAAATCTAACAAATGTCTTGAATAATCTTTTTTCTGCTTTAGAAAGGGTTTTAAAAATGTAATAATTGTCCTTTAGAGAAGATATTATATTTTTATACCTGATTAACAGTATTACATAATGTAAACAAATTGCTCTTGTCATTTAGTTTGTTAAACTATTGAATTAAGCTTATAATTGCCAGAATGTCCCACACTAAACCACTACTCTAGGAGGTGTTTATATAAAGATGTGGAATGATGATGCCTTTAGAAAAGTTAAATACTAAAGATATCCATATACCAAACAACTCATTGCGATTTCATTAGAGCTACACACATTAAAGTTAAGCATTGAGCTTGAGACCCAAACAGTAGCGTGTCAGGAAGAGGAGATACAGTCAAAATATGTAGAGCTAAAGGCTTATATTTCCCTGAATACTGTGTAGATATATAAAATTTCAAATAATTAAATATAATATAAACAAGAAATGTTAGAGGTAATATTGTTTTAGTCTTGTCTCTAAATCTTTTTTCTTTTCAGTTTGTGAAGGATCAATTTTTGATCCTTCCTATTCCATGTTTTGTATTCACTTACACATAACACTGAGACCTTTACTGATTACATGGTCAGTCAAATAGCTCTAAACATTGGGATGTGTAGGTAGACTGTCACTTTACAACTAAAACAACAGGTAGATTCAATTAACATATTTCACATGTTACACATCTATTGTGCTTCATGATTTAATTATAATGATACCTATACACCTAGATTTTCTGTCATCAGAATGTCTTTTTTTTTTTTTGTTTAATACTTGGAAGAGACTGAGCTAAGAGTTAATCTGGCATTTAATTATACTCTGAATTATTATAATGACAAGACTTAAACCCTGTTGTATGAAGTCCAAACAAATTTGGTTAATGCACATCATAAATCTAAACCTGGAATTCGGACTGAGCAGAGCTTGTGGCACTTATCACTTAATCTCTGTAAAACTTCATAGGTTACTTATAAAAGTGTGTTTAGCATGATGTCAAGCTTCATTAGTTGATGTCTGCCTGTTGAGACATGCACCTTTATTACCAATAGTTCTTTGCATAGGAAAAAGCCCAGACGTGTTTTTGCAAGTTTTAGAATTTATCAATCTGAATGGCATTGCAACAGAAAAGTAGATGACACAATTTTTATGAGCAACTGTGGGTTGATATTGAACAATATTTTTTGGTAAAATTCCATCAGCACACTGCAATGTTCTCATGAGACTGATGATGTTGAATCTGCCGTTTTTGATGCCCTAAAATCTGCTGCCACCAGAATTTCTTTTCTTAATGTCAAGGTCTGCTTTGGCAGTGAAACAGGGGTCATATTGTGGAGCTGAAGAAAAAACAGTTTCAGTGCCAAAAGACATGAAACAATTGGTGCATAAGGTCAACTGATACTCTTGCCAAATGCTTCATGGCATTAGACCCTTCTAAATCTTTCTTTTGAATCTTCCATCAAAAGATTAGAATACATTAATCTTGTCCTTTAGTACTCCACAGAAAGGATGAATAGTCCAGTATTAAATTTTAAAGTAATTTTCTAATGAAAAATAATCTAAATTTTTTTCTAGAACAGTATTTGTATCTTTGAATAAAGGAATATTTTTTATGCTTTCTAACCTGAACTGATAGCTTTTTCATGGGTTTATTTTCATTTTCCTATAAAAAATTGAGAACTATTTTTTTTGTTAGAAATGTCTAATTACGGAAAATGAATAAAAATATCATTGATTTTAGTATAAGAGAAATCAAACTATAGAACGCTTCCTTTCATACAGTTTTATCTAGCACTTGGTGCAAATGGCAAACAGTAATTCCTATTTACATCCTGAAGATACTATATTTTTGTAATTGGTGATATATGGCTACTTTCCTTGCAAAGCTCTCTCTAAATTGTTTTAATCCTATTTCTGTTTCTTTTGCATGCAATTCTTCTAAGACTATACATGGTTAAATTTTTCAACCCTTGTGTGCCTAGTACAGGTCTTAATCAAATCTGTAACATCATATTATTTAATTTATTTTTAGGTTAATGAATCTTATCAGTTTCAATGGTAAATTTAGTAACACTGAAGGTGGGCAATTGGTGATATGTAATTTTATACTTTTTAATATGCACTAGAAATTGTTAGAGAGCTGTCCTTACATCAACATCTTCTAGAACTCTTTCAAGGTTCAATCTATAAAGAAGGTCATCTCAGGGCACTAGATTTACTTTCTGAATTAAAACATTGTGCAAAAACACGGAGTTGAGTATAAAGAGAAAAAGGTATTGGCAATATTTTCAGTTGCTTTGATTGCCATTTTACATTGGCAGAATTTACTCAATGGCTTTGCTTTCCTTAGTTGTGGGTACAAAACTGAGCCAGAATCAAGCACTCATCTGGAAGCTGGCAATGGATTTAGTTGGCTTGCCTGCTTTTTTTGATAGGAAGGGTGCTTTTCCTTAGCATAAGATATAGTTGACCTTGAGTTGTCTGGAACATTGTTAATGCTGAAGAAATGGCTGACAAACAGCAATTATGGACAAACATGTGGTTGCTATTCTTACGCTCTCATCGGGTATTGTTGCACAGTTGAGGTCAGACTGTGAGAGGTAACATTGTGAATGAAACAGTGAAAAAAAAAAATAGCGTTATTTTCAAACTCTTTATTTATGACTACAGATATTTTCTATATGATTTACCCTTTCTATCACAGTGACCTCTACAGACATGATGATGAAAAATATTATAATAAGAAAAAGATAACAACTAATAGCTGGCATAAGAAGTTATTCAGAAACACTAATCTAAAAGAAGAAAAATGCATGAGGCATTGTTGGCATCACAGGAAGTATAAAGTCAGATCAGATTTTCAGACTTACTAGTGCAAGTAGTCTTTGCTGAAAGCATGTAACAGATGCAAGATTTTCTCAAGGTGAAATGTGATTATAGTGCATGCACACATACAAATTGCAGTCAGAGACTGACTCACAAAATAATGAGATATTTTCAGAAGGTAGTAAACTATTCTGATTATCCTTTCTACCTTTAAGACATGCTTGCATTTTAAGCCTTTATACACTATGTTTATTGGGTAACTGCATTTAAGCTGCTATTATGTCATTGAACTTGAAGGTTTCTGCACTTTGTTGTATTACCTGCATAAAAAATTAATTTCTTGTAAAGGTCTATAGCTTTACTTCTGTGTGTCAGCAGTCAGAATTATAGTCATCTTTTCTTTACTTTTTTTGGCTGATTCTTTACACATCTGAAATGAGATAATAAAAATTACAAGAACATATTAATGAAATTGAAAGTGCTGTAGGAAAATGAAATAGATATGAATAAGTAACATTCTGTGTTTTGTACTAAAAACAGATTAAATTTATTGCTAACTGTCAAAATAAGTGACTTCAAAACTCCAAAATCCTATAGTGAGACGGATTTTAAAAAAAAGAAATCTTTTATTATCTAATATTGTCAAGTAATGGTTTAACTCAGATGGAAAATAGTGAACTGGTTAGATTGCCATAACCAGAGGGTCTCTGAAGGCTGTGTCTGCCCTAGTGATTTATCTTGATGCAATAAAAAATACTCTGAATTGCCCAGTGTTATCCATTTATCTTTTTCTGGTTCAGGTTTCCATGAATTTTGATACAAGAAAACAGAATTCCTTTTTGAAGAAATGAAATCAGAAGTCCCGATCCAAATGTATTCCAGTGTAACAGTTTTACATTATAACCCCCCCTGCCACCTCCCCATTCTATGCTGATTTAAGAGGAAGTATCTGGTAAATACAATCAAAAAATTAGGTTATGCCAAGCAATTGCAAAATTCCTGAAATGATGGTGGAACTGAGGACTTAAACTGATTCATTATGGTGCTGCAAAGAGTTAATTTTCAAATTAATATGTTAAACAAAGCAGATTCTACTGTGTTCTGTACTTGGTCCCAGCTCTGCCTCAGAAAGGACTGAATGCTTCCTCCATTCAGAGTAACACCATATTGTGCTATCCAGAAGTTTTTCACAAGCCTCCACCAAAAGAGTGCTATGCCTTCAAGGCATAACTAGAGCTCACTGGAAAGCTGTTCCTTTAAAAAATGCTCATTGAAAGATGCAGTTTCATTGAAATGGAAATGTACACAGTTTCATGGATTAAAAAGCCAGAAGGGAGTACTGTGATCATCTAGCCTGGCATACTGTACAACAGAGACCTCATGGCTGTCTTAGTTTCTTCCCATTTGAACTAGGTCATGTCTCTCTAAAGATAAAAACCTCTCTACCTTTCTTTTTAAAAAGCAAACTTCAAGGATGGGAGTGTCTGTCACAATTTTCAATGAGGTACTCATCATTGGTAATTAAGATGTTAATTCTAAGTTTGTCTGTCTTCAGTTTGTAGCCCCTGGGTCTTGTTATGCTTCAGTCTGTGAGACTGAAATGAATTTTGTCTTCCTGTGTATATATTTATAGACTGTAATATAGCTATCCATTATACTAAGAAGGTGAAATTTCTTGGTTCTCTCACTTTAGGTCGTGTTTTTGAATACTTTGATGGTTATATTGTGAATACTTAGCTACTTACTGACGTTGTTTTTGATTTGTGAACGCAGAAATCAGATGCAAAGTAGCTGATACTAAGTAGTGTCTCCATTCCTTTTTGAGATTCCACTGTTTATACATCCAAGTTCATTTTCTTTTTTGACTGAGATTAAGAAAAGTTTGGAGCTATCCAGATGGTCTAAACCTGCAGGGAGTTCTTTGCTTGACAGCTTGTATTGTAAGCTTTTAGGTGTTTGTAGTTTACAGCTCTGTTGTCACCTCTAGTGACACTAAATCATACATTGTTGCATTCTTCCTTGACGCTAAGCCTTTTTTAGGCTACTAATTCTGGGAGAAGCTTTCTTTTAAAAAATCAGAGACCTACTGCATTTTTCATTTACTTAAATTCAGTCTAGGTCTCTGCTTTTGGTTTACTTAAAGCAAATCACAGTTTGGGGTGGACTTACCCAAACAACAGCCTTCAGAAAAAGTAGAAAAAATTAAAAAGAAAGGGAAGGACTGGACTGATAATGTAAATGATATTTGTGTTGCCCTACCCATTTTGTGTGAGGGTTCACATGCTAGAATACTCAGCTCAGTTGTGGGAGATCTTAGTGCACTATCTTCCTTTATGTCAGGAAAGACGAATTTACTTTTCCTACTCTCCATGACAGTACTTTTACTACATAGAGAGAAAATGATTTTTTTTTTCTCTCTGCTAGCATGAATGTGTATTTCATGTAAAGCTGAATCCATCAGTGTACTTCTGAATATCTTCTTTAATTTCTTAACTAGAGCAAAGAATCACTTTGATTTCTCAATGGAAACGCTTGACCACCAAGAAAATGATGAAGCAAGTTTTTTCCAGTTTTGCTAATTACCATTTAAAAAAGAATTCCTTATTTCTTGAAAAAAAAATCTCACATTTGTGTTCCTTCTTTTGGTGACTAGTGAATGTTTAAACGTTTTACAGAAGGTAGGCATTAAAGAATTTTTAGAATATGATTTAATTACTTCTAAACTTACTTTGTGGTACAAATAAACCATCTCTGGGATTGTCATTGTAGCTTACACTAGTATTACAGACAGGCATTGAAGTGAAGTTAAAAATGGATGGCATTAAGGATAAAGTTATTATGTATCGTGGTAAAATGTTTCTAAAATATTTTCCTTCTAAAAGATAGAATCATATGATAATTACAAATAGTTTGGTCTTTGCAAAGGAACGGTATTTCCCCAGGAAGAGTATAACAGGGATGGATATAGGATCAGTAGTATTACAGGCCTATTTTCATTTATTTAATACTTGCCTTAGTTTAAAAATTTGATGCAAAAATTTTCATGCTGATGTCTTCCTCCGATAGTTTGTAAAGGTCATTAGAGCAAAAATGACAGTCACTTAATAAAAAGAAACTAAAATGAAGAGGAAAAATAATTTACTTTTAAAGTATTTTTATTTTAATCTAAATTTTAAACTATTTTTAGTTCAAATACTTAGTGACCCTTGTGCTTTGACATGGGACTAGCTGCTACGTCAGGAGTATGACTCGGTTTACTAGTTGCAAAAGATTATACCCAAAGCTCCCATACTTGGATCTTCCTTCCCCATTCCCTTCCTTCAAGATTTATTATCTTTTGAAAAACTGAGGTTTGTGTGCTCTGTGTATGTATAGTTAGCAGGGACTTCCTGGAACTTAATTTCTAATACTCTATCATAATCACTAAGCATACTCTTTTCTTTCATAGTTTGTAAGAGATGGCAGATGAATATATTTCTCCCCTTTGCATCTCCTACATCTAATAAGAGCTTGTGCATATACCCCAGACATGTGGTTGTCTCATCAGTTAGCACCTGGGCCTTTCCTACTGAACTAGTTCTGACTCATAATAAATTTCTTTCTTAGAGCAGTTCTGAGCCAGAATAGCAATGAGGCATCAGTTCTGTGATTTGCAATGCAATTCTTTTCATCTGGGCCACTGTGAGCCTTAGCCTGGCTGCTGGTGCTTGGATCGGCTTGAGGTTAAAAACACGTCTTCTGAGTCTTAAAAGATTGAGAGAGAAACTGAATGGAAACTGGAGGACAAAGTTGAAAGTAATTGTGAAAAAGACTTTTTGGAAGGTAGGTTTAGGCTGAGAAGCTGAAAACTCAGAGATGGGAAGTATGAGTTTCATCTGCCTGCGTACCCACTGTCTTAGTCAAATTTCCTTTCTGCTTTGCATATACACTTCCGCATTTCCTATGTAGCCACTTTAGTTCTTACTCCAAATACTTTTCCCAGTTTTTAGTCTCATTCATAGCCATGTCCAGTCTCACCTTTTGCTAACATCTTAGCAAATTTTCCTCCCTACTCTCCATGTGGCAGAGGCTTTCTGATATAGTACAGGTATTGCAATACAACGAGTGTTTATCTCATTTCTCCTTGTGGCTTTTTTTTCCAGTTTTTGCCCAGCTACTCTTAGGCTTCTCCTCATTCTTTGCCTCTTTGTCAGAATGCTGTTTCCAGACTCCTTTTCATGTCCATCCACTACTTTTCCATGACCAGACTCTCTTGAACTCTTCGCTTCTTGACAGTTAAGTGAATTCCAGTGCTTATCCTCTGACTGCAATCTGTGCAATTGAGATTAAATACGTAGATATTAAATACAAGTCTCAGTTACAACAGTATTTCAATTTTGTTGGCCTGTCATTTGACATGTAACCTTCTGCCTTCCATGTTGCTCATTTTTGCACTGGTCTGAATTACTGCGTTTTCATGCTGCTCAATGTCTGAGTCTTCATAATCTTAATTATTTTATTTCTATAATATTCTAGAGAAATAAGGGAGGAAAGAAAACATTTTTATCCATATAAAATAATCCAGGACATACAAATTGAAAAAAATAAACCTTACACCATAATTTTTCCGAGTACTTAACATTATATGCTGTATATTAACTTCTGTTGAAAGCAGAACTCCTCTGGATTACATTTACAGCTATGTTATCAGCATTTTTGCAAAAGATATTTAAGGAATAAGTTGGAGCAGAATATGTGTGGGCACAATTAATGATGCCTCAGAAAGGCTCAGTTTAAGTGCCTTATCAATGTTATTAAGGCATGCAGCAGGGGAATACAATCCAAGTTTTCCAGGGAAGCTATCACTTGTTTTGATCATGATACCTTCTTTTCAATTGTGCAGTTGTTTATTACACAATTTCCAGGTGCTGCAGCAAATGAAATAAAAATTCTACTTACAACCATGGTTTTCTATCAGAGCAGATTCCTCCTGAGCATGAATTGAACCTGGAGTTTCCTGGGAAAGAATAGTGAATGTTCATGAAGTACCGTAGTGTTGTTAGTCAAAGGTACAGGGAGGCAGAATTGCTTCTGGGTTGGTGGATATAAGTCTATTTTGAATGTATGATATGTAATCCCAATAGCACTATATTAATTTATCAAGGTAACTGTAGTAGCTGAAGTTGAAATGTTCATCTGTGATAAATAACTACTTCTCTGTTCTTAACATAAAATTTGGAAAAGTATTTTGTTGCCCTGAAAATTAAGCCTTCTGATAATGCTTTCATAGTTTCAGTTACTTTCCCATGAAAGTCCTGTAAACATAACTTGTTTATCACATTCCTTCTAAGAAATGTCTTTTGATGGACATTTTGCATGACCAGTGTGCTTGGGAAGGTGGCAACTTAATTATCCAATCCCTGGTCATTGTCGAGAATCTATAAATACTGGAGTCAGAGAATAAAGTCACAGGTTTTTGTTCTGACACAGAGTGGTCGTATGAATCATTTTGTGTCCTTTAGTGACAGTATTAAATTCTGAGGACTTTAAAAAATAAGTAGAGTGTTACACAGTGCAAATGTATGTAGTTTAGATGTAATTGTTATAAAAAATCAGCTGCTATTGTTTGCTGATAAGCAGGACTTAGACAATAAGCATTAATTATCTGAGATTCTTTGACTAGGACACCAACAGCATGCTTTGACATAGAAGGTGTGTTTACTCGCTACCAAACTCTTGTAAATGGAAATGTTTAACTGATATTTGAGACTCTGTAAGCTTAAGATACTTAGTTCAACATATAAGGTAGGATTTAATAATCGAAATAAAAGTGTCTAGAGCAATTTGAAATGCCCTACCACATTTAATCTAGCCTCCAGCTGTCACTCCAGAAGGACTCAGATTTCCTCTAGACTCATGTCTGCTAGCCCCAGGTCTCAGATACCCTAGCTGTCTGAAATATCTGTGTTTGAGCAACTGAGTCAAAGTTCTCTATTTCAGATGTACCTGTTTGATCTAAGTTTTACAGATCTTGGTCTGGGAATCAAAGTGTAGAGATGTCCTGAATTAGGGAATTATATTTTTCTTAGAGATTTTTAATTTTTATAGACCTTGGTCATCCCCCATGAATATTTTGATAATGTTTGTGTGAAATTTAGCATCTCTGGTTCTGTGGATGTTTTTGAAGGATTATCTTCTTCTGTTTGTTTTGAATCTTCTTTTAGCTATTTTCCTTTATTTTTTCCTACTGCTTCTATGGGGAGGGACAGTAAAAAATGTTTTTCTTTCACAATCTTAATGGCACAATCTAATGTATGTTCTTTGGTATGTCACAATCTCTTTTCTAGGCTAAATAATTCTGGTCATTCTTTGTACAGAAGTTCTGTCAACTTTGATCCATTCTTTATCCTTTTCTGTATAATATATCCAATTATATTTCATTGTTTTTGTGGTAAGAAGGACCACCAGATTTTATATGTTTTATTTAGATTCAGCTGTGCCATTTATGTATTTTGTGGAAATAATAGTAATCATAAAAATTTTTCTCTTTGCTTTTTTTAAAACTACTATTAAGCATATTCCTCATATTTCCCGAGAGTGATCTAACTCTAAAGGTCTTGCTATTTAAGAATATATACTTCAGAATCTATCACTGTGTATGTAAAGCCAGAATTATTTTTCATTTGGTCTGTGAATTTATATCTGTCTATATCAAATTTTTGTCTGCTTCTTAATTGCCAGACAAATAGTCAGATAATATTGTGATATTTGAAACAATCATTACTTTACCATCAAAAGTGAATAAACTCTATAAACTTCCAGCTTTCACATAATTTATGAATTTGTTGAGCAGCATGGATTGCAATAAAGATCCCAGGAAGATGCTACAATTTTTACAGTGAAAACTGACAAAGTATTCCTACACAGCTCCCTAATGGACCCAGAACTGGCTGAAGCTCAGCTATACAGACAAGTGTCATGGTTTGACAGAGGCTAAAATCTAGGCACCCATGAAAGCTGCTCACTCATCCTCCCCTGCTACAGCTGGGCTGAGGAGAGAAAATTTAATGAAGGGTCCATGAGCTGGGATAAGGACCAGGAGAAAACACTCTAAGGGCAAAACAGGCTCAGCTTAGAGATATTAAGTAAATTTATTACTAACAAAACCAGAGGAGGATAATGAAAAATAAAATAAGCCCTTGAAAACACCTTTTTCCCCCAACTCCTCCCTCCTTCCCACCGATTGTGCAGGAAGACAGGGGGTGGGGGTTTTGGTCCATTTATCACCTGTAGCTTCTCTTGCTGTTCTGGGAGAGGAGTCCTTCCCCTGCTGCACCATGGGGTCCCTCCCACAGGAGACAGTTCTCTGTGAACTTCTCCAGAGTGGCTCCAATCTCACAAGCAACAACCCTCCCAAAACTGCTGCAACATAAGTCCATCCCATGAGCAGAAGTAGCCCTCCATTTGCTGCAGCATGGGTCACTCTTCCACTGGGTGCAGTCTTTCCAGGACAGGCTGCTCCAGCCTGGAAGCAGGGCCTCTCCCTCTCTCTCCATGGGTCCCCCACTGGATCACAGCCTCCTCCAGGCATCTACCCACTCCGATGTGAGCACCTCCCCGATGGGCTGCAGGTGGATCTCTGCATCACTCATGGATCCCCATGGGCTGCAGGGCACAGCTGCTTCACAATGGTCATCCCATGGCCTGCAGAGGAATCTCAGCTCTGGTGTCTGGAACACCTCCATCGCCTCCTTCTCCATGGACCTTGGTGCCTGTATGTTGTTCTCCTCTCACAAATTCTCATTCCTATTCAGGCTGGAACTAAAACTGGGCCTCAAACTTTGTTTGGATTTCTTCTTAAATGTGTTATCACAGAGGCATAACAACCACCTCCAATTGGCCCAGGCTTGGACAGCACCATGTCCATCCTCAGAGATATCAGGGATTGCCTCTGCTGAACTGGTGGAAGCTTCCAGCAGCTTCTCACAGAAGCCACCTCTGTGGTTCCCCCACTACCAAGAACCAGGTTGTGCAAAACCAACAAAACTTGTGTTTGGCAACTCCCCAGATATACTAACATATATAAGAAAGGGTAAAAAATACCAAACAGAGAGAGGAAGAGGAAGTAAAACAGTGACAACAGTGAGAGAAACAGCAGAGGCAACATCAAGGAGGAGGAGGAGGAGGAAGAGATGTTCCAGGTGCTGGAGCATATATACATGTATATATATAATTTTATCTGACCAAAACTGTATCACTACAGATGATTAAACACAACAGTATTCGAAACATGGTTGCTGGTGATCCATCAACAATTTTCCCCTGGTTGTCATGTAGTAGAATCCTCTTTAATTTAAATATTTTTGGTGATGTAGCAAATGATACTGTAAGCATTAGATAAATGCCCCAATCTCCTTTTTTGTTGTTGCTCTTTTCCCTCCCACCCATTTTAACATGTTACAGTCCGTGAAAAATAAAAATTTTTCAGAGAGTAAATATTTTATTATTAATCTAACAGAGATTTTTTTTATCTAACAGAAATTAGATTAATCTAACAGAGATTGCTAAATTTCTCACAGTAACTTTGAAATATATATGCACCAATCAGAAACCACAGAGGGAACAGGGTAAAAAAAACACCCATAAAGACTCTCCTCATTACATTATAATGTCTTTAAAGTATGTCACATGTTAGATCTAAATAGCTTGACAGGTAGCCATTTTAAAGACTTTTATGAATATAATCAATGTAATTCTCAATACTTATATTTCTAATAACCAATTTGCTGACTTCATGTTCTTGTCAGGATAATTTTTATATATATATATATACACCATATGCTCTGCGAAATTTTTCTTTGCCCAGGTGAGCATTTAATCTTCCTTTCTCCCTAAAGGAATTATCCACATCCCTGAAATCAGAGGATCCTCCGCTTATTTTTCCCGTCTGTCAGACCTTCCAGCCGTAAGACCTCAAGACATAATGATCATCTTTTCAGCAGAGGGCAGCATATGGCATTCTCAGAGTCCATCAATTCCACTGTTTAATTGGCTGTAAGAAATCACTGTTGAGCTAAAGCTGATTCTGAAGCCCTTCCAACTCTTCTTGACTCTTAGGCAAGATTCCGATTTTGGTATCCTTTGTGATTGTATGGAATATTTCTCAGAGGAATGATCTATAGTAATGAATCCATTGAAGAGAATATAAGTTGTTTTTCCTTTTTCTTTATTGTTACTAGAAAGGAATATTCATTTGGTTGAAATTTTCTTAGCAACGATAATAAAGATTACATTGTTCCAATAAATTGAATAGATGCTAAATATTTGCATATCAGATAATTTTCATCATTGGTAATCTTAAACCCTTGTCTTCATAATAATGGTAAATCCGTTATGAGGAGAAAGGCTTGGCAAACCATCAGACTGCCTAACACTCTGAGCTACTAATTCTCTTAGTCAATAATTTAAAAAAAAAGAAAAATATTTTTTTTTAACAAAACATTTTTCCCATCCATTCTGTGTAGAAAGAAGAATGAGTTTACATCATGTTTTGTTATTCACATTTTGATTTTTAATTTTATCACATTTTATTCTTTTTCTTTCCTTTTTTAACTAAGAACAAATGCTTTCTGATTTACATATGTTCAAAAGTTCTCATAATGACAGTTCATTCTTTTTGCATGCTGCAAAGGCCTCTTGATAGATTGGGAAGTTTATCACAGTTTTTACAGTATCACACAGGCTCTGTTTTCTGTGAGCTACAAATCATAGATTATTTTAGATTGCAAAGGACTTTTGAAGGTCATCTTGCCCAACCCATCTGCTGAGCACATGAGCACATCTTCAATTGGATTAGGTTGCTCGTAGCCATGACCAACCTGGCCTTCGGTGTTTCCGTGGATGGGGCATATACACAAAATTGTGTGGAATGACTGATTCTTGAATATTTAACAAAATAAGAGAAATAAATGTTTTAAGAATTGCTTCACATTTTTTGTTTGGTGATTCTGGGGGAATGTATTGTTGTATGAGTCATCCTGAATTTCTGTTTTGCTGTTGCTTTAAGTATCTGCTGTTTCTCACAGAAGGGCAGAAAACTTGTAGGTGGACTATCTTTTGATACAATTTCATGCCAGCAAGTGTCTTGGCAGTGACAATGAATGCCCAAGATTCAAAGGTAGAATTTTTTTGTTGCTCAATGTACCATAATACCATAAGTATTAACATGAAAGAGGTATTTCTGAATCACTTTAAGGGGGGAAAAAAACAACCTAGTAATTTGCAGCTCTTAACTAGCTAATAGGTGGTGCCAGGTTGATTGAATCTTACTATAAAGGAGATCAAAAATCTGTTGACTTTGCAGAAAGGGAAACATATTTTATATATAGGTTGACATTAAAGCATAGTTGACATTAAGAGCAGTGCCTTGTAAGAGGCTTGGGTTGGCTCACCCTGTTTGGAGGGCCAGATAGAGGTTTGTTGGTCTAGCAGCAAAAAGGTTTCTTTCAAAGTGCTTAAGTTGTTCATCTGGGTAAAAAGACTGCTGGGCTTCATGAAAATATATTTTTTGGATAGGATGGTTAACTGTCTTGGAAAGTTTCATTCTAGCCCACTAGAAACTTTTGAGGCATTTGACTCAGTCACTTAAGTGTTTTCCCACTGTTAATATAATGTGTTTGTACAGTTCCACTATGCCTCCTGTTTATTCTGATTTAGTTTTCATATTTACTTAAAAACCTTCAAATGTATTTTCTATTCATTTAATATGTAATATTAATTTGTCTGGTATCACCTTTTTCAATTTTGTTTCTTCTTCTCATTTCTTGAAGTAGCATAGTCATGGAGGATCTGTTTCCCCTCTTTGATATCCTCAGATATCTGCATCCTTTCCATAGGAATTTTTCCAACCTTATTACTGACTAGCAAAGAAGCACACAGAAGTGAGTGTGACAGCCTATGTAATTTAGAACACTTAATTTATCTATTATATCATCCATTGAGTGATAGCATAATTTGGGCAATTTTAAGTGTGGCATAACCACCCAGTGAGTGGTTAAATCTCTACAGTGTAGCTTGTCTGACATACAGTTTGGCAGCTGAAATTTACTCTCTAAAACCCCTAAAAGATCCCTTGAAGAACTTCATCTGGAAATGCTTCCTGAGTACAAACACTGCTTGTGATGCTTCAGTAAAGAAATCTTGGAGCCTTCAACCTACTGTTTCAAAATGTTTGAAATGGTTATGGCTCTGTGTACACTGGGAAAATGTTCTTCTAAACAGAGTTTTGAGCCATTCCTCATTTTTCCTGACCCTGAGGTTAATATGTATTCTGAAAGTCCTTTAGAACAAACTGAGGAGGTTATTTGGCTTATGCTGGAGAAAATACTTAAGTCTCATGACTTTTTCTGAGCTTTCTCTCTATTTTGTCAGAGCAGAGGACAGTTTCTCAATATTTCCATTTTCTATACTGGTCGTATCACCATCATGGTTAAATGGTTTTCTGCTATCATTTAAGACTTACTTAAGGCTATTTCACACTATTTTAACTGTTGAAAATTACTTAAGCTGGGGCTTTGCATCACTTTTGTTTCTGGGAGTGCCCACTCTTGACAATTAAATAGAACCTTGAAGTAAGATAGCTATACAAACCTTACAGGATTTTGAATTCCAGCTTGCATAGCTGTGTCACATTTGCTTTAATCTAGAGCAGCCACTTCATCTGCGACCTCTCAGCCCTGCTGCTCAGGGGAAACATACAAAATACCTTCAAAAGATAATTCTGGAACTAAAATTCATAACTCTGCTGGGCACTAAAAACCATGGACTCAACAGAGACATTGGTTTTATGGCACATTATATTTTTTGCCACCCTAGGATAACCTTTCCATGCTGCACAGACAATAAATTACTTGTGTCTCTTTTCCTCTCCATCTCTCTGTCCCATAGGAGCAAACAAATGTATAGTCTTTCCCTTTGTAATATTTCTCTGCCTCATATTTATGAGCGATCTTATCTTTTAGTTAATTCAATTGGTTTGAATAAATTAAAACCAAAGCACTTTTTCTTAACTTTTATTTCATTTAAAATATTGGTTTTTCTACTTTAGGCTGGAGGAAAGGTTTGAATACCTGAAAGCTTGTCATTTTTGCCTCAAACATTAAATTTACTCTACTAGAAGATAGCAACATTTATTATATAAATTGCATGTATTTGTACTGTTATAACACAAGCTAGAGTAGTACCACTTAACGTACATTAATGTGATGATTACATATAACTAATTTCTCCCATTTATTTTTGGGAATTGTATAGTATTTCAGTCTTTTAATAAACAGTTTCACATGTCCAAAGTCCTAGGTAGCTATATTTTTGTATTTTTAATATTTTATATTTATTATTCTTGTGTTATTGTGCGTGTGGTTTATAAAACATTTTGAGGCTGGTCTGGCTGAGGAGTGATATGTGTTTTTCCTGTTTCTTTTTTTCCAACAAAAATGGAGGCAACTAAAGGAGCAAAATGCACTCAATCACCAATGTTCCTGTTTCCAAGATAAAACACTCTACAGAACTTGCTAATTTCTTGGTGCTCAGTGACATCCTCCAAAAAGGTGGTAAACTTTAAGCTGTTTCATCAGTAACAGAACTCTATTCAGTTTCTAATACAGTCCGTAGTGCTTGATAAAGCTGGAAAATGCTGAAATGCTGACATTTTTTAAGACAATCCTTTACATAGTGGTTGCCAGTACCAATAAATTTTGAAACAAAAAAAAAAATCACTCAGAAAAAAATGCAATAAAATGGTGTGCATTATTACATACTCTTCACATCAGAGATTTCTCAGTGAAAAAAACCCCAAAATTAATAGCATATGCTGTCTCTGCAGGTCTCAGACATCACAGGAGATTCTTCTGAATACACCCTCATGGTTTTGTGCTTATTCTTAGATGGGCGAAACAATGTCATAAATTCGAATCTTGCGCCTTTCTCTGGTTTTATAAAACTTCAGTAAAACAAATGAAAGAAAACAAAGAAGGTATAGTATTTGGGCTCATGGCATTATGATATACCATCTGAGTAGACAACACAAATAGCCTGCAGCATAGATCAACTTTATCTGTGTCTTGTCATGTTTCATAAACTGGAGCAAAACTGGGCTTGGTCAGCACAAGATACAAAGCCTGTAAGAAAACCATTCATAATTCAGAAAGTAGTACATGTGGTTCAGCTGTTTTGCAGTGTTTTTTCAAGATCTATAGAATCTTGAAAAATAATTCTTATTACAATTCAATATCTTATTAGAATTAAAGAATGTCTTATTACAATTAAAGGGTTGAATTTTTTTCTCAGTGGAAGATGATAGGAGAAGAAACCCAAATCTTTTAATTAACACCCTCTCCTTACTGTTTCTTCTCCTTTTTTTTTTCTTTTCTTTTTTCTCTTTTTAGATTTTGTTGTTTTTTTCAACACTTTTGCAAATGCATCTGTTGGTATTCACTGGTTTTTACTATTAAATATTATTGAACTATATTTAGCTTAAATCACTTTAAGAAATTTATGTTTGTCTGGTTATTTTTCTTTATGTTACTAAATGCCAGTACCATCTTTTTTTTGTGTGTATGGGCCTACCTAGCAAAATTACAATTTGGAGACACAAGCATGTATTTTGTAATAACATCAGGAAGCTCCAAATTTATTGTAGATTTTATGTCATATTGAACATTTATACTTAAATCTCTGTTGTAACAAACCCAGGCCACTTTCAAGACTAGTAATTTTTGAACATGATACTCATCTGCTACTGACCCTGTAGAAAAGATTCAGCACTGTTTTAAAATGCTTTTTGTTGTGACAAGTACTTAGTGATAGAAACACTACTGCCAAAGCATTGGTCCTAGCTGGTCTACTAAGTAAAGACTTGTTACAAATCCAGTATCAGTCCTCTATCTACCCTTTTGTTTAATACAGAAACTGTGTGTCATTTTTACTACATGATAGTGTGTCATATTCCTAACCTAGACCCAAAGTAACAGTAGAGTTGGATTTTTAAATTATTTTTTATTTTTTTGTAATTAGATTCTGTTAACAGAACACAAATTGTGTGTTTAAATGATATTTTCTGTTTAACTGATATTATTTGCTCTTAAATATATTATGCTATTAAAAATTAACCTATTCTGTTCTTGCATATATGCAGTTAAAAAATTATAAGGTTTTCATTCATTTTGTGAAATTTCAGTTGCACTATACTACAGTATTTGTAACATCAAAAGAAAAAACTTAAATCGATGGATTTGCCCTCCCTCCAGCAGAATTTATTAAAAATATGAATCTTTTTTCTTGATAGGTTAGTGAAATTAAATTGTTTTCCAGTGTATATAAGTGAAGTTTAATCTTTGCTGGTGAAACCAAAGCATTTTCTTAAAAATCCATTCTTGAAGAAACAGAGGATTAAGGCAGGTTGAAGCACTGACCTGTACAGGATCTCTCACCCTGTACAACATTAATAATGGATGTCACTATTTACTAGCCCTCAAGAGCCCACTTTAGAATATATCATATTTACTGTGAAACTTGAATAAAGGCAGATGCTGAAGAAAATGTGTTGTATACAATCAGCCATGGATGAGTTTATTATTATAAATCCTGAATGAATCCTGACTACTTCCAGGACTTTTACCATCCTTCTTCCTAGCCTTTAAAAATACATCTTACCCTCTATTTACAGTTTAGACAAGTAGTCTCAATTTGGCATTTTTTTAATGTTGGATTCAAGAAAATTTTATTAATGTGATGTTTTCTGTGTATGATTAATTCATGGTGGGAGTTTTTTTAACAGGGTGATTTGAGTGGAAATGCTATCCTGTGGCAGCTTGCTAATTTCCTCATGGAATAGAGTTGGCATAGGTTATGTCCAAAGAAGACATTGTTGCTCTTTGAAGAAATAAATTTACAGTCTTCCAAGAACGAAGCTTTAACTGTGGCCCAGCAGGTGGAATTAAGACATTTGGTTCCTTTGTGTTTTCCAGTTTCAGTAGAATGGTGAGATTGAGAACTAAGGATCTGGTTCCAGGCTGTAGAGAACAGCTAGTTTGAAGGTTATGGAGTCTCCTGTTTGGTTCTTTACAGCCTAGTTGAGTTTTACTTATAGTTTGTTCTTTCTCTTCCTTCCTTCTTTCCCCCCCTTTTTTTTACCTCAATAATCTTGATTGCACATTTCCTGCATTTGTTCAGTTTTTCCTTTCTCTGATCTGTCCCTTCCCAAGTAATCTAATGGACTCACTATCATTCCTGACATTTCTTTTTTTTTGTTCTGTTTAACCAGTTGTGCTTCGAGTCGCTTGAACCAACTGACTTTTTATCAGCTGAGGTCCCACCCAGTCCACCTATGCAAATAATTTCTTTATTTCAGTCTCTCAGTTCATGGCATGGTAATTCTTCTGTACCCTCTTTTGCTTTCAAGCAATAGTCCCACTGCTCTGGTGCTTAGCTCTCAGTCCTAGTCATCCTAATCAGTCAATCCAGGGCCTCTGACATAAATCAGGAATTTTACTTATGTCCTTTCTGATCTTTATTTCATTCTACTGACACACATATCCTTCTGCAATTTACCCTCTGTTAGTACTGGCTTTGGAGAGTATAGGGAAGACAATCTCTTTGTCCCAACATATGGATTGGAATATAGCAAAAAAAGGTGCATTTTTGGGGACAATATAGGAGAAATCTTGGGATGGTGATTACTTTGTGCAGGTGGGATTGTTCACAATTTCAGTTTTCATCTATTACAGGTCTCTCCTGCCCTTGTTGTGATTACAGTTTTCAAAACCTTATTGTCTTGTGGCCAGTTTGGTTTGGGTAAATTTTCATATCACACTGACATTAGTTCAGTTGGTCAGTGCATGATGCTAATAGTGCCAAGGTTGTGGGTTCAATCCCCATATGGGCCATTCATTTAAGAGTTGGACTTGATGATCTTTGTAGGTCCCATCCTACTCAGAATATGCAGTGATTCTGTGATTATGATCGAGTCCCAAAAGTTTCTGTGAAGGAAGTAGACCGAATTCTTTTAAAGTTCAAATAATATTTTTTTCCCCCACACACTTTCTTTTTTTTTTTATTTTCTTGAGCAAATAATTGGTGTAGGTGAAACTACACTTGTTATAGTTTGCTTCAGTGTCATTTGAAGTTGTCAGATTATTACTTGTATGAAATACCTATGAAATATTCCCTGAATTGCTGAGTTTTCCTTTGAAGTTGAGTGGGTTTACCAACTCTCCTTTCTGGGACAGATTAATACTTTTTTGGAAAGCAAGAATCTACTGAATTAGTATTTTTATGGAAATTTTCATCTTGAAAAAACGAGTAAATTCTGCAGATCTCTAATTTAGTACTAGCAAAATAGTTTGACTTGAAAAACAGCAAAGAGAATGTTGATGAATATAGTATCAGAGGAGAGAAATATCTCCAAAACACTTTTACCAATACCTCAGTGTTGTCAGTCCCTTCCTGGGATATGGGGGTTCTACCATTACATCTCTCTGCAGGGGAATGAACCTGTATTTTCCTTTTTTCTAAGACAAAGCTCTGCTAATCTAGGTTGTTCTAGGTAGACTGATTTTGATCTTTTGTTCTGGAAATGTTTTATACTGCATGAATTATGCAGGGTGGATATACATCATTAATTTGTTGGGTTCTTTTCTTAATTGTCTCTGCAGCCCCAATTCCTCTATATCCTCCTCAGCCTTTGACTTACCTTAAATACAGGCCAACTACATTGCCCTTACCTGGCTGTAGAGATCAAAATGGCTTTAGACTGCGTTAGAATTGGTAGGAAAAGACTTCAGTTGAAATACAGTCTGAATCATGCTTAGAGTAGGTTGAACAATAATGTCTCTTTTGTTTTGTTTTGTTCTGATTCAATCACCATTAAGTAAATAGCCCATACAAAGTAGACTGGCATTAGCAGGAGAAATACCAAGCCAAATACCCTCCAACCTCATGCATTGTCCTGGACAACACTTGATGAAATTTTGATGAAATTTTCATCTTTTTACAGGTGGGAACTGAATTTAATCTTTAGTAATCTTCATGGCTTCCTTTCCACTGATTACTGGAGTTCATTTCATAGAGCTATAATCTGATTGCTTAGCTAGACAACTAAAATAAATTGAAGCTCCCATCATCTCAATTCTTAGTTCCAAAAAACACCATGTGGAAAATTGCTTGTGCCCATACTGCATAATTAAGATTTGAGGAGGGACTTAAGAAATATAGATTGCTTATGTCTGCCTATAAAAATGCCTTGTAAGGCTTTGTCTGTGCTTTAGATAGTAATCAGCATCCAGAAACACTTTAATGTAATTATTAGGGGTTCCATGTGATAGGCTCTACTAGACCTTTTCAGAAGTATCTAGCTAGTAGGATCTCATTCAGAATCTGATTTTTAGATCTAACTGTGGAGATACCTTAAGTATATTGTTTTAAGTATGGACGTGTTTAATAAAGATTATAAGTTTGTATTATTGAAGACTGCAAAATATGAGATTAGTTGTTTTTATCTGTTGCACCTTAATTTGCACATAATGTTAAAAAGAGCTGCTATTGGGTGTGGAGTGGAATTCAGTCAGGCTGCTTTGTCCTAATTCTTGGGCTTTCAAGAAGCAACTGAAAGATATGGCTGAGGAAAGACAGAAGTATATATATTCAAATTTAATTTATATCTAACTGCTGTTTTGAAAGACTATTAGAATTATAAGTGCTGCAAACACTACAAGAATATAAATGAACATGGCCACCCATAACATGCAAAACTATGTTGTCCTGTACATTTCAAAATTAATGTGTGAATTCTGATGTTGTACAGGTCTTAGCAGATGACTAAACAAAAGGGAATGTGGGTGGAGGAGTTAATTTGATCTCTACCACTTTTTTTGCCTAGTATCACATCTACTTAAAAGATATCCTTCTTGTTTCGTCACAGATGCAACACCACCTTATTACTCAGGATAATTTTGTTATTTGCTACTGCCATATTTTTAAAGCCAGGATCTAGTGCCTGAGAGTTAGCATGAACAGAATAAACTTTCAACCAGATATTAGTATTGCCTAACTAAGATACCTATAGTATTTCTCATATGCATTATCTTGACTTTGTCATCTTTTTTATAATTCGTTTTTCTAGGCAATTTATAATCATATCATAAGATTCCATTTTAAAGTGGTATTTCATAGAATATATTACAAAAAGGACTTAGACCAGATATTCATATATTTAGAGTAGTAATTGTTATTAAAAATGCTGTGCATTCAAGTGGTCATCTTCCATTTTGATATCAAACACTGAAATTTTTCAGAGAATGCCATTTGACCTTCAGGTCTAGTGAACAGCTTGAGATTGGCAAACCACTGGATAAAACTAGTCAAACTTGTATAATAAAACAGGAATGGAAAAAGAAAATTATAATGTAAGTAAAGCTGCAAAGTAGTTTATTTTTTAATTTTTGAATTTGTACAAATAAAATCATATGGCACAATATAACTTTTCTTTTAGATACTGTTGAACAGCGTAAGCCTCTTAGATTCCCAAAATAATGTTTTGTTTTGCTTTTATATTTTTAGTTTAATATTGAAACTAAATTTAAAAAAAAATAAAATCTTTTTTTTATTTTATCCAAAGAAGAGGATAAGAAAATACAACCACCTCTGGGTAAATCCTTATTGTGAACAACAACAACAAAAGAAGATGCTTACACTTTTATGCCTTGTGGATTTCTTTTTAATATTTCAGAGCAATGAACATATGGCTGTTACTATCAGCACTGGTGTATTTGCGGCGATGCCTATCAACATCCACCAGAGAGCAGGGCAGCTCCAAAACCCACATCTTTTATGCTGTGGAAATTGATGGAGACAGCAGCACAGCCAGCTTCTTGGCCAAACAACATGGAATGCAGTTCATTTCAAAGGTCAGCGCATATTTAAACTTGCTTCATTACTCCCACCTTTATGCTTGAGATTTTCATTTTTTTAAAATCAGTTTACCTAGAGGTTCCTTTAGAGACAGAAAAATGAAAGTGCTGAATCCTATTTTCATTTGGGGATATCAAGCTTTTTATCAAATTATAGAGGTGGCGTTTCAGAATATTTCATATCTGATCAGAAGGAAAATCCAAAAATAATTTTCTCTTTATTCAAGAGTCTTTCAGCCACTGGGACTGTTTTATTTATTACTTAATATTGTGCTCCAGTCAATCATTTTGAATTCAGACAGGAAAATGGAATTTTTATTTTTAAAAGGGAAAAATCCAGAGGAAAAATGCTGTTGGAATAAAGAAGATTTTATTATTTTAAAAGTAAAAATATGTCTTCTCTTCTTCTGCTAACTGTTTCATTTTCTTTTAATCACAGTCTATTAATATAAAGACATATATTAAACAAAGGATCTTACATAAAATCACATATTTGTTAATTACAGGCATTTTTTACCATTTCTACAGCATTTATCACTGAGCTTGAGAAATTATGGCCTTATAACACAATAAAGGAAATATGTTTTTCTTTGGAATAGCATCTTAATGTACAAAATTTCTGTATATGTACTGTGTGTGTGTTTATAAACATGAAGTGTGTATTTATATTATATCTAGCTTTATTTTAACTTTCTGTTGAAAGAAGGTTATTCCTGAGCTGTGCGTTAGTACCCTGTGACACAGCCCAAACAGAAGAAACACATCAATATCTTTCATTTACAGTTACTGGTCTGCAAAACTGGACATATGTACCAGTGACACAGTGTTAAATTTTCCTGTTGCTTCTAGAGGCGCATTGCATCACTTGAAGTAGATCACAAATAAATTATTAAAACTTTTAATATGTTAATCTGTTGCAGCCTCCATTCATTGACCTGAAAGTTCTTTGCCAATTTTAATGAATTAAGCCTTGGAGTGCTCCTTTTGCTTTTATCTCTACTTCTCAGATGTGAAAAGCAGAGGTAGAGTAAGTAAAACAATTTGTTCAAGATCCACACAGGAAGTCTGAGGCCCAGTGAGAAATGGAAAAAAACATTTCTAAATTTTCATTTCTGTGCTGTAGCTGTAAGAAATTATCCTAAGAGAGAAAATGTAATGAGCTTATGAAGAAGACCCAGTGCATTACATGTACTTCAACAGCCACTATGATCTCCCCTACGCATGGAAATCACTGAAGGGCCCCCAGGGAAACTGCACCCAGTTTTCTGTTAGAAAGACGATGACACAACCTTCCCAGTGTGTTCCCCTTAGAGTAAAAATATTAAAATTGCCACAGACTTTTGTATTGAGGATGTTAATAAAAAAAGCCCAACAAGCAACACTGAAGAATTAGACAGTATTTCTTTAAAGGATGTCTTCAATGGTAGCATTGCAAAAAAGGGTTTCTTCAGGGTTTGAGTAGCATGGAGGTACTTTGTACAAGGGGAACAGGTGACAGTTTCAGTTGCTATATAATCAGGGAGCTATTTATAGCTAGGTTGATGGGAAGATATTTGGTAGTATAACAAAGGAAGTCACACTGTATTCTTTGTTCTGTAATATTTATCTAGGAAAACACCTTTTTTATTCCAGTATGAATAAGAAAAAGCTAAAAATGGAGATAGAAATGCAGGAGACATAGGAAGGGTTTTCCTCCTGTAAAATTTCCATTTTACAACCTATTCTATAAGCAGATACCTTTCTAAGCATTCTTATTTCAAATGTGGGGAAAAAAAAAAGCTCCTGTGGTATTTAAAGCTTATGGTCTTTAAGCCATGAGGAGCACTGGTAGAGTATTAAAGATTCAAATATGATTAAGCTTAATTTTTTTCAAACTTTTTGTTGGCTTCTAATAAGCTTACAGCATATGCTATGTGATAAGACAAGATAATACTAAAATATTATTTGGAAAAATAAACCTGTAAAACACGATAAAATTTGTTGTGACTAAAATTCCTAGGTAGTCAGGAGTATTAGTATTGCAGTTAGGAGTTAGGCTTCTATTTTAGGTTCCCATATGACAAAGCATTTGAAACACATACTTGAGTTCAATCCGTTTTCAGAAAAAAAAAAAAAAATCCTAATCATGTGCCTAAGTTAAATGGGATCTAGACATATCCTTAAGTGCTTTACTGGATAAGGCTGGACTACTGAATAGGGCTCTTGGTGAAAAAACAGTTTTGTATGAGAAAAGTGACATCAAAGACTGAAAATGCTATCTTTTAAATATGCTACTGTCACCACAGGAAACAGACTCCTGTAGAAATGGTAATTATGTGTAACTGTGACATCCTTGCTTCAGCATGTTAGCTGCAATTTAGACTTGCAGTTTAAAGGCCTAACTTCCCTTTGGCATCAGAGTTCACTTTTACTATGATATAGTGGATAAAGGCAATGAGTTAAGTGTGTTGTGTTGGAATTTTTTTCTCTCATTAAATGGTGTTATTTATTAATATTCGGCTGCTTGGCAACAAAGTAGGAAAATTCCAAGTGTGAAAAAGGCTACCAATTACGTATCACACTGGAATACACTCTTGAATGACATTTAGTGTATGAAATCCAAAATGGTAAACTTTTGACATTGGTTGCAATAGCATTTCATTTCATATTCTGTACCAGCTCTAACTTACCAATGAAAACAATGTAGAGAAGAGGTTTTTTAAAACTTACTGTTATGATTTCTCTTAAAACCACTGACTTAAAATTTCTGTAAATCAAAACACTCATTAGGTGTGAAGATACTCCCAGCATGTAGGAGAGTCTCACCAGTTCTAACCTAATCAAAATATTTTGCAAAGAAATGCTTACTTTGGTTGTAAGTTTTGCATTTCCAGGCGATAGCAATGCACTTAGTAAAGATTAGAGAAGACAGCAGATATTAAACATTGTTGTAATCAAATGTATGTTAGGATTCTTTCACTCTGTTGAAATTTGAGTCAGCCCAATTTCTTTGTTTCTATCACTGTTGTAATGTAGACTGCACACAGGTTTTCTCTGCTGCAAAAAGGAGTGTTTATAGTACTGCTAGGTGGCAGAAATAGGGGCTATAGAGCCAGCTACTTCAGTTTCATTCTCATTTCTTTCCCCACTATTTAAGACAGAGGTTGTGGAGAAGAAACACTTTATAGCATTTCTCTAGCCTCAGAGGGAAGGAGGTGGCAAAAGAGTAAAACTTAGAAAGGTAGTGCCTGTACACCAACTGTGGCTCATCAAGAACAATATTTTTCTTTTGGGCTGTATACGGTCTCAGCCTTACCTTGATGAAGACAACAGAAACCCTCACATTGACTTTTAAGGTACACTAGAAGAAGAAGAAATGTTTTTATGCAAAAAACAGCAAATATCACCGGTACTTAAAATGTGAGAGACTCATATGAAAACAGAGTGAAAAAACTGCAAATTTTATCTCTGACTTCTAGCCTCCCAAAGTGGTATTTTTGGTATCCTATTGTCTAGTTTGTTGATGTGCAGATACAAGAAGATGAAGAAACACTGGGGAAGCTATAACTAAGATCAGTTTATGATCTGTTTATTTGAAGTAGCAAGGATCTACACAAATAGTTTCAATTGGGAGCTCTCTTAGCTGAGAATTTAAAGTGAGTGCAAATTTTCTAATAAAAGGTAAAAGAAAAGTCACAATTTTCTGTGGGTGGATTATTTTTTCAATTTGGATTAGTAAAATTTTTGTATAATGGTGAATTTGCATCCCAGTGAAACTAGGAAAGCTGGAGAGTGGTGGAAATAAAGTTTACTGATAATTATATTACTTATGCATGAATTGCTTAAAGCCCTCTGTCTAATTGAGGAATCAATTTTGAAGACTTTGGTAAATACATATACATATACATATACATATACATATACATATACATATACATATACATATATATATATATACACATACACACACACATAAGTGTAATGCATAGATGAGTGTGTGTTTGGACACGCACCTCCTGTATATACTTATCTAAGTGTATAAATGCAGATATGTTACAAATCTAATTTTCCATAAAGTTTCTTATATATATTGGGTGTTTATTTTTCATCAGCAAAACTCTGGAAAGTATGATATAATAGGCACACGATGTTTGAGTATTATATCTAAGAATTTGTTCTTGAAAGACTGGGAATATCTGCAGTGAAGTTCAAGGTCTTGATATTCCTAAACTTGTATAGAAACTCCAAGCAAGTCTTGGATTTAAAAGAATGAAGATTTGAAATGAATTATTCTGATCATGAGTCAAAAATTGATTGTATGTCTGTACATATATATATGTATTCAGAAGGTAATGTCAAGCTGGGTAGCAAACCCCACTTTTAATAAAAATGGGTTTAATACAGATACTTTTTAGAAATGAAAACAAGAATGCTGAATGACATTTTGACTGTGAGCAAGGTTAGTTTCATTTTTCTCTCCCTATTTTTTCTTTCTTTTCTTATTTTTTTTTTAATTGCCCTTTCTCTTTGATTCTTTTTTTTTTTTTTAAATTTTCTTTTCCATTCCAGAGAAGTTTTTAATGGTTTCATGATCATTTGTGTTTCCCAAAGTCTGTATTTTCCTTATTAAGCTTCCCTGGATATTTTGCAAGCTGTAAGCAGAGCAGATGTAACATAATGTTTCTCAGTCTATTTATTTTATTCTTTTTACTATTCTTTTATTTGATGATATATCCCTTCAATATTTTTGTACCTTTAAAAGTCAAAGTACACAAGATCTAAGGAAACTATGGAAATTATTTTTGCTGAGCTGGATATGGGTTTAACAGATCCCATTCAAGAATTACTGTTCATTTACATGACCTAACTATGGGCAATTTTTTTCATCAATTATTTCACTTTCAAGTTTTACAGCACACATTTAATGGATTGTATTTTCTCAGAGTCAGTTATGGGATGGGCATTTGTCCTCATTTCCCCCCCCCACTCTACTGCTTTTATTTATATGGAAATAATATCTTAAAATTAAATTATGACTTTAAAATTTATTTTCTCCATGTGTGGTTGATATACCAAGCTTTTTAAATGGGCAGAGAAGAAAGATATTTTTTATGGGTTTTGATTATCAGTATAGTTAATTCCTTTGCTTTGAACTGATGTGCAAGAAAATCTACAGTTTTTTATAGGAGGAGGGTTCTGGAATTGTGACAGATACTTCTGTCACCATCCTTTGAGGCTACTGAAGTGTTCAGAAAGTCTTGTTCCACTTTTGGCAAAGTGAGGAACAATCCCTCACTTTGAGACTTCACACTTAAGTCTGAAATAATAGTGACTGGGGAAAAGCACAACTTGGGTGGTGCTGTTTGTTAACACAGCTGATGAATACGTGATGATTTGAAAAGACCATCAAGGTTTGTAAGACATATTACAGAATAAGCTTTCATTGTTTTTCAATGTTTACATATGCAATCATAGAATCATAGAATATCCTAAATTGGAAGGGACACACAAGGATCATCAAAGTCCCACTTCTGGCCCTGCACAGGACAGTCCCAATAGTCACACCATGTGCCTGAGAGCATTGTCCAAACACTTGATGCTGTGACCACATCTCTGGGGAGCCTTGCAGTGCCTAAGTGCCCTCTGGGTGAAAAAGCTTTTCCTAATATCCAACCTAAATGTTATAGCCAATATTTTCTTTAGCATGGTAATTACTAATTCATCCTATTTTTGTTAAAAAAAATAATACTTTCCTCAAATATTCTGCTTCTGGAGTCAAACTTCCTTTCAAAGAAAGTCACATTAGTCTATATATAATATAAAATTAATACCCTCTTCAGCCAGTTGCATCATTATTTTTTGGCACAAATGTAAAGTGGCAGCATCTTTTCTTGTAATCTGAGCTGAAAATTTTATAGAATGTTTTGACCATTGAAAGTTGTGGATTCAGAAGGACTGTACATATTTCCCATGGTTTTGTCTGTGCTGTGCATCACTGTCCAGCTGTGTGTGTGTGGTAATGTATTCTCACTTCTACCAGGTGAATACTCCTGTGCTTGAGAAGGACTTTACAAAAAGGCAGAGAATTATGAGCACTCATTAGTTATTACCAATTTATGCTAATATACAAGGAAACTAATCATTTAATTGTTCTGATTGAAATGATGGGCATGATTCATAGGAGATGTAAATTGGTATAGCCCTATTTAAATCAATGAAACTACACTGATATGTGCCAGCTGAGAATCAGGTCCCTCATCTTTATTTGAGTAATTTAATGGTAGGCTGACCAGACTGTTAGAGAATACAGTTAATAGAACAATCCTGTATTGAAACTGGAATGTAATATTAGATGAATTTTTAAATTTTTTTTTCCTCTCTATTGTCCTGTTTAGTAGACAGGTCTTAAATCAAGTTTAACCTTTGAAGTTGGTTGCATAATGGTACATTTAGCAAACAACCACAATGTGGAAATATATTAGAAAATGTATTTTCACATTACTGCTGAAACAACACACTTCATGATGACTTATGAAAAGTCATCTGTTTTCTGTCTGTCTTACCTGATCTGGTATTAAAATAGTAACTACATTGCAAAGGAAAGATGAATTAAACACCTGAAATTACTGTAATTTAACCAGGTCTTGCTAATGAAGGAACATTTCCCATTAAATATATTAATTTAAAATTTTGGATGCCTATCATTGTAAGGAAATAATAAAAAAAAAATGGTTGCCAGTGTTTAATTTTTTTGAATGAAAATATCTCAAATAAAATGATGAAATTTCCAGCTCTCCCTGGAACTACAAAAGATGTTTCTTCTCACTTCATGTACCTCTGGGACTGTAGCACTGGAATATGGTTGCAAAACTTTATAAATTTTCCAGATGCTTAATACTGGGTTTCTCTCTTACATTTAATGCCTCACTGTTTTTTCTTGAAAGAAGAGAAAAAAAGCCAAGATAAATTTTAATTTGGCTAAATTTAAAACTTATTAGTAAGCTTATATATGAATATCTATTTTTTTTATTATTGTCAAAGGTGTTTACCAAACTGATGTCAATACATTGTGTGTGCATATATTACATGGGTTCCATGTATGTATGGACTACTTGGTGGGCCAAGTTATTTATATTTCTAAAATTTTACTCTGGAAGGTTCATGGTTTCTTAAGAACAGTTTGATTTTAAGAATTTTGCTGCCAGGGATTTGAAGTTATCCAGTTTTCTGCATCTTTTAAGTTGTTTCTAGAGAAAAAATTGTACTACTGAAATCCAGCTTAGTTTTGGGACTGCATTGATAGGCTGCTTTACTTTGTGAGTTGATGTAGTGACAAATTTAAGCTGTGGAACACAGATTTTTAAGAGAGAAGTGAGACTAGAAGGAGAAGAAAAGATTGCTTCATTTGAACGGTCATTGCAATGATTTTTGTACTTCACCTAATTGTTTAACCATTACAATACTTTTTATTTGTGTAGCATGGTTCATTCAATATGGTAAAGGAAATTTGCGCAGTGTTTTCTTCTAAATGAAATATCCTAGCAAACCAGAAATTAATCTTTTAATGTGTAAATGTCTTTGGAAATTATAAAATAAAAATAAAATATACCAGAAAAAAAATACCATATATTAGGCAGAAATGTTACAATTTATTTAATTTTTTTTCTCTACAAAATTTGTAGACTTAGTGCTCAATTGAGGTTAGAAGGAGTCCCTGGAGCTCATCTGGTCCAACCCCTCAGCTCAAGCGGGGCCACATAGACTCCAGTTTCCCAGGATGATATTGACTAACTCCAAGAATGGAGGGAGATTCCACAACCAGTCCGGGTAGCCTGTGCCAGTGCTTGGTCACTCTCATAGTGAAAAGAGTGTTTCTTGGTGTTCAGCAGGTGTGTCCATTGCTTCTTGTCCAGTCATGGGGCACTACTGAAACAAGCCTGATCTCTTTTCCTTTTCCTTCACACAAAAAGTGAGGAAAGCCTTCTCTCCTCCAGGCTAAACAGTCCAAGCCTTTCCTTGTAGAAGAAATACCCTGTCCCATCCTCATCTTAGTGGCCCTTCACTGCATGCTGCCCAGTAGCTCCACATCTCTCTTGTACTGAGGAGCCTAGAACTGCAGCACTCCATGTATGGCCTTACCAGTCTCCTCACCCAGAGTTCCCACTCCTTCTTCCTAAATGTCTTATTGTGTCCAGCAAACCAAAGTTTCTTGGGTTTTTCCAGCTCTGGTTATCACAGCCATTCTGTATATTGATAAGATCAATTAATTTCAAGGACACATTAATGCTTTAATAGCTAATGATGGACAATGCAGTCCATAAGTCCTGTTTGCTGATGCTTATTGGTTTTCACACAATGCTAGTGAAAATACAAATCAAAACAATTTTAAAGAGGAAGTTTGGACAGTGGTGGGGAGAAATTGCAGTGGTCTTGAGAGGATAAACCTCAAAAAAGTTAGTACTCCTTTGGAAATATTGAAATAATAGTATAAATGTGATGTAACATTGTTTTTTAATATTAAACTACATTAAGCTAAGTGGAATTTACAGTGATAAGGCATTATCTTTTAAAATGATAATCCTTTGATTCAGAGAATCAATTCAGTGAATTCAGAGAGTTTTCTATATGTGGATTGCTATTCCTTCCAATCAAAAAGTTTTCCGAATGTAGTGTGACCTGTCAGAGTATGTAGACAAAAAAAAGAAGCAACAGGCAAATGAGGATTTTGCAGGTAGAAGTGCAATAATAGATACGGATGAAAATTTTTCAGCATCAACCGACATGAAAATTTTCTAGATAAAAAATCCAGTAACAAATGCCATCTTCTCCACTTTAAGTCATCATCATCATCACCATCATCCTGAATAAGGCTTTTTCAAGAACTTTCTTTGCTGTGATAACAGCTGGGATTATCCAGCATTTCAGTGCTACTGAAGAGGCAATTATGACATGAGCACAAAATGTGAGTGTACTTGCAGGTGTTACTACTTTTTCTCATGGACTGTGGTAACAACTGCTTTGCAGTAGATGACACAGTGCCAGTGTGAATCGAGAGCTTCTCCCCAGAAAAATATAGAGCATGTCTGCAGGCATATAGGAAGAGAAAGAAACCAAAGAACCAAGAAACCTAAAAGGTTTTCCTTGGCTTTGGTTTTCATATGCTGAAATCTTCCTGGAGAATCTCAGCTGGTTTCAGCATCACCTGAAATAGCTGTTTTGCAGTCAGGATCAAAACTGTGTTTGTCTATTTTTGGCATATGTTAGCATCTTCAAAGATTTGTATCATTTCTGATCTGTATTTCTAATTAGTGTGTGTGTGTGTCTGAGTGTGCATACTGCAGCATACACACACACAAGCCAACGAGCACCTGTGTACAGTTTTACTTGCACTTCTTTTGGGGACTAGCACAGCTTTGTGTGCCCCCTCTACATGTGATTAAATATTAATTAGGCTTCTAATATAAGAAAGTGAGTTCACAGGCCCGAGTGCCACATAAATAATGCATGAGGTACCCGAAGGCTCAGCCCGAGAAGCTGATTGGCCACCTTGGATTTGTATAATTATGAAGTTTCATTATTAACAGTGGAAGCAGTGGAGAGATTTGCCTAGCTTGAGGGACTTTGAAAGCATAAGCTGTCTCATTAGGGAAAAGGGAGTAAGGCATAATATGCAAACTTGTTAGTAAAAAAAAAAAAAAAAAAAGAATAAAAATTAAGCATAGCTCTTTAACAGGAGTATTTACTATGTATATATAAACCTTTCTAAGTTTATAAAAAGACTGAAATTCAAATAGGTGAGGTCTATACTACAGCTATTTACCAGTTTTGTTTGTAAGAGGTCTTGGTTAAAAGCTTTTGTTCTTGGTATAAAACAATCTTTAATATTTTACAGAAAAATCCACAGGTAGCTTAATGGGTTCTGCAAAGTGAGAGGTACGGAGGTGAAAGAGAATGAACACAGTCCAGGGTTCTTGCTAGAATGTGTGTTGTGCATGCAATTAAATCTCAAGGTCAAACAATTTACAGACAATTACTTTTCTAACATCTCCAGAAATGCCTGCTTACACGTTTTTAATTTTAAATGATACTGATATTCCAATTCTCCCCAAAGGTTAATGCTGACTAAATCCAGCTGTGACCTGACACGATGCGACAGCACAGTGCCTAATTATCCTCTGGATAGTCATTTACTTTAAACCATTAAAGAAATAGGCTGAGAGGAAGATTTAGGACCCAGAAAAAATGTTAGCCTGACTTCTTTCTTCTTGAGGATGGGAAGGGCTGAAAAATAAAAATAAAATCTTGCTAAATGTTAGCCATTTGCTTTGATGGCAGAAAATTGTTCATCCCACTCTGTTTTTTTTACAGGTTAAATTGCTAACTAGTTCATTTTATCCATTGCCTACGGCTGGCGCTAAATGTCAGTGACAAATTTTGTACTTGTCTTGAAGAATGAATTAAGTTATGCACAAAAGCTATAGTGCTTTTTTTAAGATGAGTGAATTGCAGAGAGGGAAAAAAAAAAGTTGCTCATTTGAAAAAGGATTATTTCGATTAAAGGCCTTTTCTATTGTAGTGGAAGACAGGTAGTGGTTTAAGATAATTCTGACAGTTACCTCCCACAGAGGCTGCAGTCCTTTACTAGAAATTTCTTTAAGAGCACTTGCATCAGATTATGCACTATGATTGTTATTGTAAGACCATTTGTGACAGTAAAGGGGGGGACGATTACAGAAAATGGCAACTATTATTCATTAACTAAGGTAAAACTGGTCTTTCTTCAGTGAGGTCAGCATTCCGTCACCTTCAGAAAACCTTTCTATGATTCATACCAGTGGCAATTAAAAACCCCCTAGGTACTGTCTGCCAAATATTGGTGAGACGGAGCAGCTCATTCAGAAATTTATGTTGAGAAGACCTGGTGTAGTCTTCACAATCCATCTGGCTTTCAGTTGTCTGGCTCTGGTAGCACCCCATCATCTCCGAGTGAATAAAGTACCTAAGAATGATTGTTACCGTCAGTGTTTGAAACTCTGTACTGGTTTACTATCTGTAAGCTTGGCCTAAGGGAGCTCTGCATGTTTGTATTTTATTTGATTTGATTTAATTTTCATGTGCACTCTATCTGTTTATTGAAAACCTAAAGAGAGCTTAAAGTTAAGACTAGAGTTTACAGCTACGTCTGTTACAGAGGGGCTTCATTAGAAAGTCTAGATCTCTCACACTGCTGAGGTGGCATAACTGATGCTCTGTTGGAATTATAGTGCTTAATTTGGGCTAAGGGCAGTTACTACTACAGGGCAAAAATTATTTTTACTTTATTTTTTTTTTGTATTATGGAAGTGCCTGGTATTTCCAACTGTAAGCAGAATACCATTGTGCTGTGCACTGTAAAAAAAACACAGATTTGAAATAAATGTTTTTAGTGGCACCCACAGGTTTTGGCAGATACCTTTCTTCTCTCACTGTGTGCATAAATATTTTCACTGATACCAGCTGTAGAAAGTGATATGGTAAATGCTAATCTCAGTACAGTCATAGCAGTCACAAATGGAAGTTAGATCTGTAATTTCAAGTTGAAAGCTGAAATGAAAAATCTAGTGATTATGCACTACTGCCCTAAGCTACTTCCCTCTTTCTTTCTCCTCTATACTCATTCTCAGGCAAAGGGATAAGGTTTCCTCCCCAGGAGAAAGAAAAATACAGATTATCAGTTTTCTGGTGATAACAGTGCAACTCCTGAAGACAGTCTGGCTCTAAAAAGCAATACATCCTGGGATACATCTCACCTAACTCTGGATGTAAAAAGCATAGATCTCTCAGTCTGAGCTAGTTGTTTTTGCCCCATTCTACTGAGGAGAGAAACAGGTATGACCAGATGCATTCCATGTAATTTCAGGGTTTTATTTTATATAGGATGAGATGAATTGTCCTCTGAAGCTGCTTGTTTTTTTCTGTTAACTTTAAAGAGAAACCCAACTTGGTTGCAGCTTTAGATTCCCACATTTGGGCATCACACTAATGATGATTTTCCTATTACTTAACTTTCCACCTCTGTCTTGCCTGATTTCTCTTGAAGAATTTATTTCCACTCCATATGCATGAAATAGTGTCCCTCAAAATTTTTATGAAGTATATTTTAAGCCATTTCTCTGATGTATTTTTTTCCATTTATGGTGCCCACACTTTTGACCTTCCCTTTGATAAGCTAGTTGAAGCAACTTTGGTCCCATATTTTTGCCTTTTTTTTAGGATCTTGCATCACTTATGTAGTTTGCTTCTAAGTTTTGTACTTCACACGTTCTTTGCAGTGTGAATAAGTGTTACAAGAGTGGTCTCACTGAAATTTTGCACATGGAAATACTCTTTCTTGCTTCCATTTTGTGGTATAGGAAAATTTTGTTAGTGACAAAGCACTATATGAATAAATTAAATTATACTGAGATAGATATTTATAATTTCCTGTAATATTGCTTTTCAAAGAAAACTAGGGTTTTGCTTTGGTACCTCTTTTGTTGCATTAGACTATATAAATTACTGTATTTGTAACTGTACATTTTGCAGAATTCAGCCCTTTAGCTAAGTAGTTCAATTACACTCAACCCACTGTTTATCATCCTACAGACCTCTCTGTATTCTGTTAGCTCAACTTACTGAAAACTATTTCTAAAAATAATGTGCTATGTGGCCAACAGCTGTTTCTTAACTGTTTCTTTTGGCATTTACTTAACCCACCATTTCATATTGATAATTTGATCTATTTGATGACCTGTTGCACCTGACAGTGAGTCAGATCAGCTACAACTTAGTGGCTTATCCAAATTTAAACATTTTACCTAAGCCGTGCAGGCAAGCAATTGAGTGAGAGAGGCATCTTGAGAGGGCAGCCCATCCCACCAACTCCAACTGGAAAGCTATCAAATTTTAAATTTAGAAAGTGAACAAAAAAAAAATAAATAAAATAAGTAAAACCAGAAAAGAAAAGTCCTTTCTGTAACTTCTCCAGAAGACCAGGAGTGAAGGTGAAAGCAGATAAATGGTAATAGATTAGTCATATCCTACAGAAAGTGTGCGAACTGTAGTGTGGGCTCTTTGAGCACTCATGTTTCTCTTTGCTGTGTTCTCAGTAGATCTTGGCAACTTATGCTAAATATTTAACATTTAGATGGGAAAAATTGCATGGGATGAATATCAGTTTGTTTGAAAAGGGGTTTCTATGTTTCCTGGTTTGTTTATTTGAGAAACAAGTGAATGTATTTTTATATGTCAGATATTATGTTAAGTTCTGCAGAGTAATAGAAAAATTTCAGTTTCATATTTATTCTTATAATAGAATTCTGGAAACTGTATCTTTTCCTTTTGGCATTTTTTCATGTCTTAATTATTGGATGGTCTCCTGGTAAATTTTATCTTTTACTATATTATAGTCAGCTGAAAATTCCAGTTTGGGCTATAGAACTTTTTTGCTGAATATTATTATCACTCTCAGGACAAATCTGTACTGAATCATAGATTCTGATCCATAGACACTGCTTCTGTGAGAACAGCTTTAGGAGAGGAAGAGACATACTCATTAAGAAAATATTTCATCACTGGTACAGCTGTAGATTTGAGAACCATCTTCTCAGTAATATTACTTCAAAAAGTAAAGAACTGAGTGTGAATATATTTTGGTAGCTAAATGACTCAAAATATTTGAAATATTTACAGTGAATGAATTTAATCTAATTTTTTGTAGATGCTGGAGGAATGTATGTTTAGTACTAAGAAGGACAGAATATACCTATATTTTGTTTTGTTTTCCTTTTAAAGCTAAATGCATAAGCTAATGTAAAAAATTCTGCTTTCACTAGTTCTGTATAGTAATTTACTCTGTGAGCATTTGGACTGAAATCAGTGGGAACATTTGTGGGATAAGTTAAAGCTTTCTGTGAAGGTGGGGAAGAAAATATTCTCACAAACAATACCAAGAAGCAAACAAGATGTAAGTATATCTATATATATATAGTATATATATAGTATATATCTATATATCTATATATCTATCAATACATATGTATGTATGTATATCTATCTAGTATATATGTATATCTATCTAGTATATCTATCTATCTATCTATCTATCTATCTATCTATCTATCTATCTATCTGTATTCTGGTTAAAATTTAACTGCTAATGAAGCAGGTATAATACAAGGATGGTGGTAGTGAATAAAGGTCAAATTTCATATTAAACTCATTTCAGAGTATATATTTAATTTCTTTCCTGCAGTGCTACCCTTCACTTGCTGAATCCAATTGTCTGGTAACTTAGAGTATCAGCAATTTTCTTTCCTCTTTTTCTGTGAATATTTTTTACTTCTGTCTATATCCAGGCAGAAGTAAATGGAGAAAATAAAAGTATCCCTTTGGTTACAGAAGGAAAGAACATTCCCTGGCTCCAGGCTCAGGTCCTGGTGGCTGCTCCCAACACCCAGCACGGCAGGACTGAGTCCATGGGATGAGCATCATCTGTCACTGGTCTCCCACAGCTGGGCATGCCTAAGAGGCACATGTGTGACCAAAAATGATTGTAAGAAAGAGATGCTGTGCTGCTTGTCTGGAAGGAGCCAATCTACTTGCTACTGGCAGTAAGGTAGTAGAAATCACACAATGTGCAACCATGGAAAGATTAAAAGCAAATCAGTGAGGTTGTTACCTTAATGATCACTAATATGAAATAGATAGTAAAAACCTTGAACTCCACTGCATCACCATGCAACAATTTGTGAAATCTGTGCCTCACAAATGCAGATTTGAATTCAAAATGGTCCGTTTTCAATTTGAGTTAATAATAAAATCATGTTAATGTTTTTCTGGAGAAAACTTTTCTGTGCATTAGAAGAATTCTTGTAGATTTTTGAAGTGCCATAGTGATTGGATATTGTGACAGACACTGTGGGGTGGGTTGTTTTGTTTTGGGTTTTTCTGTATGCTTGTTTAGGGTTTGTTGGTTGGTTGGTTGGTTGGTTTTGCTTGGGGTTTTTTTTGAATGTGAAATATTATGTTTTCACCTGAAAATCCCTACCAAGTGAAATTTATCACTTGGTCATGTTGCCAAAAAGCTGTTCCAGCACCATTTTCTTCTTTCCTTCTTTTAAATATTCGTTTGTTTTGATCTTTTTTTAAGTGATGTTTCAGTCATTTTCTATTTTTTCTTATGAATAATAATAATAATAACAACAACAACAATAATAATAGTAAGTTTTACAGTTTTAGAACATCTCTTGAGACTTGCTTGTCAGCCTGCTTCCCCTCAGGATAGCTCAGGGCCCATTTAGAAAAGTTGTATCTACTCTGGATCCTCTAAGGAAACTAAACATATAGTGTGTCCTTACTGTCTGACCCATAAAAAAAAAATATCCAGTTATTTTCAGGTCCAAAATCAGAGCCAAGCCTAGAGTAATCTTAAACCTGAGCTTTATTGTTCCAGTGACGTAAGGACCCATAATTCTGGATAGGTTTTTTCTCAGTGAGGGATAATTCAGTTTTATTTCAAGTAGAAATTAAATTTTTATTCTTACTTTTTTTATTTTTTTAAAATTATCTTACATAGATTTGCGTGTCTCAGTTGTATGCCACTCAAAAAAAATAACACAAATTATATTTAGAAGTTGTTGGTTTGCTCCAACATGAAAGATGTTGAAAAGGGAGCAATCATCGCCTTACTAGTTCTTTTTTCCCTGTTATTTCAAATTCACTACATCCAGGAAAGAGCACATTTGGATGTTTGTCAGAGATTCGTAAGTTGTAGCAGAAGCAATATACAAGTAAGAACAAAGTCGGATTAGTTTATTTCTGTTTTTTAAATACTGTCTTGGCATGTGAAATGTTCTGAAGCTAAGGGCATTGCATAAATAGAAACTATATTATGCTATCGTGTTTATCAAATGCTCCTCATCTACTGCACCACCCCCATAAATCCACCAAAGCTGTTATTATTCAGGGCTGGGAAGGTGGGGAGAATGGAGTGAAAGCTGCAGAATGATTTAACACTGTGGGAACTTAATCAATAAGAATGTTGCAGCGAACTCCCAGGAAAGAGTGTTGTTTGCCATCCAGATGATAATAAGGCAGACTAGCAGCAACCTCTGGAGGAGGAATGCTGGAGCACTGAATATGTGGCACAGCTTTGCTAGTTGCTAATTAACAGTTTGAGGCCAGACACCTTTTTGCCATCCTGCCACTTGCAGGATGTTTCTTTCTGGCTTGTCCCACATACCTTCTTCACTACTGGGGTCAGTTGGTGCTTAGATTCTGGAAACCAAATTTTAACAACAGTACTAAAAATTCAAGTTTACCTTTCCTCTCCCTACTTTGTTCTTGTCATTATTAGTACGTTTTGTATGGCTGTATAGTGTGTAATCCTTCTATACATTGCAAAAATAGTATTTTCTTATTCCTTGTGGCTTGTATTTTAAATTGAGACAGCTGAAATTATTTTGGTGTTTGAAATCAGTGGTCAGACTGGAAAATATCAGCAAAAGCCAAGTTGAATAAAAGTTTAACATAACTAATATTTGTGACATGCAAATTTAAATAGTTTTAGGTGGCACTAGCTTGAAAAGCTTGGGAGTGCTTTTTCAGCGGTACTTAAGCTCAGTATTGATTTTTCTCACTTTTATCTAGAGTCCAAAACAGAACAGGGATCCACTTTAACAAAGCTAAAGCTCTGGCTGAATGATGCCATTATATCTGTATCTTTGCAACACATATAAGAAGGGGAGAGAAAGCAAGTATTTCCTCCATTGGCGGGGAAGAATTGAGGCAATGGAAAATGAAACGGTGAGGTCAAAGATGGCTGTAAAGTAGATGGCCGTAATACAATGTTGGATGCTGCAGTCTAGTAGTGTATTGAATCCAGGTTTTTGAAGCATATTTAATGGGAACATCTAAAAGCATGTTATAGGTAAGAGTGAATTAATGGATTGTTTTGCTAAAACATGGGGAAAACCTGCTACGTTCACTAGGGAACACAAGATGAGATTTATTTTAACATAGTGAAAATATGAAGAGCAGTCAGCCGTCCTTCCAGGTTTCCTGTCTAGCAGCATCACTTCTATACCATCCTAATTCTCTAAGATTATTTATTTTAAGATACTTGAAAGCTTTTCTTAAAATGTTTTCCACACTTGCTATAATTAATAAATGCTAAGAACAGAACATATTAATTATATTATTTTTATTGGTGATGCATAATGGCTTTTTTTGCATTTAGTTTTAGTTGACATAATATTTTTCTAATTATTTTGTTTTCCTGACTCTTGATTGCCTCATCTTTTTGCTAAGCTTGTCACGACTCTTGTAGTCATCCAAAGCACAAGTATGATAGCAGAGGTAGCAGTGGAGAAACTGTACCTGTGTGGTAATGTATTTTTCCCAGCTTCACAACAAAAGGCCATTGAGATTAAAAATGCTCATTTGATTTTTGCTGGTATGATATGCTGATCTTATCTTTGATATTTTGCCACAGCAGATCAAGATTTATATAGAAAATATGGCATTATCTAGAACTTTCTAGTGCTAAACATTTTTTTAAAATAGTATTTAGATTTTGAAAAGGTAATGCAGATAAGTTTTTTGCACTGAATTAAAATAACCCCACATTAAAATCACTTAATCTACTAATGAGTGACACGAATCACACTCATATTTAAAAATATTTCTGTTTTACCTAGAAATTCAACTGATGTATGCAAAATTACCTAGAAAACTTGATTTGGATACAGAGCTCCTGCAGAAATTAGGTATTCATTTCCCTAGGCAACTTTCATTTTTTCAGCCTAAAAACAGCACATTCACAGTATAATTTGTAATTAATAAATCCAACTGTTATTTAGAGACTACTGACAATTCCATTGATAGTATTTTTTTTCCATAGCATTCCTGTCTGTCCCTCAGGAGTGGAATTACTGTTGGTCTTGTGCTTTCAGAGTAAGATGTTTTGGGCAGACACTTTTCTTTGGGTCATTGTCAGGGGTAGCACCTACTGCTTTTGGTTCTCAGGTAAGAACTGAGATTATAAGAGATAAATATGCCATTAGTAAATTATTTAGTACTTTAAGTGTCTGTCATCTCGTTCTTTGATGCTTGTTCTCATCAGTGACTTATGCTGCAAAAAGGTTTGATATCACATTTGTATGGGAGGGTTGAGTAACACTTCACAAAATAGAAGATATCTTCATAACAGAAAGAAAACAGCAATGTTTTATTCATTGGTACACTGAAAATTGTAGTGCAAATACAGATTTAATTTGGATTTCAGTACAGGGCTGTCACAATGGCATATGGGCAGAAATAGCAGACACCAGATCAGGAGTCGTGTCTAGTAGGCACCACAACAATATGTGCATGAGCACATGTGCACACAAATACACACACAGTTCCTAAGTACAGTCTTTTTCCTAATAGATATCCATATATTGCTCATGATTTACAATTATTTTTGTTTGTGAACCAATTGTATTTTCATTTTCTTTTGTGCTTTGACAAGATATAATTATTTCTGAAACATATAATAGGATCAAAGCATATTCCATTATTAAAGAACTTATTGCATTATGTTAGTGCCCTCCTGAATGCATGAAAATGTTAATCCAGTTTTGTCATATTTTTCAAATAAGCAGTTTTTTCTTATGAAAATTTTGTGAAATTAATTGTTTGCTTTCTCCCAACCTCTGAGGGGTCTATAGCTTCAGAAGATATTAGATAAAGGATGATGACATATAATGAGAGCAAGATTTAGCTATTAAACTTCCTTTGATTCACTTTAAATATTGATTAGAGAAACACTTCTGGGCAAATATTTATATTGAGCAATAATATAATCCAGTGATTTTAAATTTTTTTTTTTTTACTTTCTGAATATCATTATGTCTTCAGTAATTTAGCTTAGAAAAATACATAGTTAGCCATGGGTTATATGAAAAAGTCCTAGATAGATGAGACCAAGAAAGAAGAGTAAAATTTGCCAGCAGTAAACCATCATTCATAAAATGCAAAGACATTCTATGTTGTATAGCTTTTATGTGACTTTTCCCAGGGTTTAGGACTGTTGTACCTGGGATATTGGCTTCAAACAATTTCTTATAAAATGCTAATGTTGTGACAGATACTAATGAAACCATGCTGTTTGTAGATAAAGCTGATATTGCATACATAGGTAGAAGAGGCAATTTCCTTATTCACTTTCTTAACGAACTCAATGAGTATAAAGGAAACTTCCTGCATCTGTGACTGTCTCCTAGATTTTATTAGTTTTTTCAACAAGAATATATTTCTTTCCAGTCTTTTTATTTACTTGGTATGTACCATATATAACAAAACCAGCTGAACCTACTTGTTGTGTAAATGAGTGATGTATTGTAGGGGGAAAAAAAGCATGTAAGAAAGCTCAGAAAAAAATCTTGGAAGAGTCTAAGAAACATCAACATATTTTTGTTTTAAAATTTCTTCTGAGTTTTTACTCAAATGGTGAAAAGTCCAACATGTGTGCCAAACGTAAAGGGACCATGTATGTGTATTACACATAATATTTGAGCATCATCTCAGTGTGAAGCCTGTGTGTGTTCTTTAATGACTAGTTTTTGTTCCTTTAATTATACTGAACCTTTGGTTACTAAACACTCCAAACATTCATTGAAAGTTTGAGGTATCCAGGCTGGAGAGCACTGTGGACCCTCCTCACCACAAGGCTGTGCTCAGCTCAGCTGTCACATGCTGAATATCTTGCTTGTTTTACTCGGTGTTGCTGGCCCAGATAACCAAAGACTGCAGAGGGAGCTAAAGAAGTAAGTGCTTGCTATGGACTTGATATAAATCTTGACTTGGTAGCTGAGGAGGAAAAGGAGGGTGTGAAGCCAGTTATCCAGATATAGCTGCCATATCCATTGATCCTTGCACCAAAGTTAGATCTCTGACCGAGAATATTTTTGCCTTACATAAGAAAATCAGTACAAATTTAACAGCCATTTGCATTTATTCCTGTTATTCCAAGTCCTTAAAAAGATAATTTTTACCTATAAGAAAAATTCTCCTTGGTCAGTTTCTCAGTTAGTGTCCTTGTCTGTGCTGCTACCTAGATTTTAAGCAAGCTGTTTTAATTTGGGAGAACTACAGGATTTGGTCTATTGCCTGTAAATACTTTATGAAATAATCAAATCAGTTTTGTCTTGTTTGAGGTTGTAATACATAAGTAATGATTGTATTATGGATGTATGCCATGACAAAAACCTGGCTCTATATTGAAATGACATCCATATGTACATATTTCAGTTTCATCTGAATTTTGATCTAATGTCTAATAGTTAATTTTAGCTTGTATTAAAATAACAAATTTATATCATTGATTGTTCATGTGAAATATTGAGGTTCCTTCACCTGAATCTTACTATCTTACTGGAATATAGTTTCTTATTGCTCTAATTCATATTGTCCTCTGTCAAGTAAGAGGTAATACAACTTATTCTTTAGACCCATTTATCAAAATTAGAGGAGTACGTATTGTTTTACTTGAGAGTCAGGACCAAAATCCATATGGTGGTTTATAATAGTGAGGAAAGACATGTTCTAAATACTCTACAATGAAAAACGCCCAAAAAAAAACCTAGAAATCACTTAAAAATCTTTAAGTGATAAACTAAATGAATAGGTAAATGCTTGAGATGCTTTTTGTTATCTCAAGGGATACAAAACCTTATTCTTAGATATGTATGATCTGCCTTCTAAAATATGGAGTTGAGCCCAAAGTAATATTCTAGGACAGTACTTCCTGCTCTTGTCAATGAATGATCTGGCCTTAGGGATTAGTCCACAGTCTGGCTGAAGCCAGGGCTTTTCTCAAGCCAATGAAGGTGTAATAAGCCAGAGGTGTGTGGGTATGCAATAGCTGCAAATTAAAATTCTAAGGCTATACAGATGTCTCAGGAAATGCCCAAACTCTCTATGAAATGAAAAATGCAGTTTTAATTTGTCTCAGGAATGGAAGTGATTCTAATATAATACATCAAAGAAGGCATTTGACAACAAAGCAAGTGTACGTTAAATATGTTTCTGACTCAATATGGAGGTTCATACTATGGCAGTGTAGCCAAATCAGTTTTTCTGATCATTCAGTTTGCAAGTTAATCTAAAGTACCATAAGACTTTTCTTTAGTGTATTATTGATTTCTGATTTTTCTGTTTAACTGGTTGTTGGGGTTTTTTTTTCTGGTCAGATATTGTCTCATTTCTATGAATGTAACATGCTTAATGTGATGGTGAATGAAAACATAACTAGTTCCAAGAGATACCTTGCCATTTTTTTCCCTTCATGCTTTCTATCAGTTTTTCCTGACTTTCAACATTCCTGTGATAGTGTTCCTGTAGCAAATTATTTCTGCATATATCTAGGCTTATAGATCTTTCATGTCTGATCACATTTTCCTTATATCCAAAGGGACAGATTTTCAAAACATTTGTGGCTTTGTAGTTTCAAAACTTCTGTTGTTTCTGAGCTAGTCTGGGGCTTATCACCTCTATTTCTTTTATCATTTTTGTAAATACATAGACCAATGTAATGTGACAGTCAGGATCTAATTTATTTAGCTCTCATTTTAGTTTTGTTGCTTTTCGTGTACAAAGTATCTTCGTATGTCCAGTGTCCTCTTTCCCAGGCTAGTGGCATACTTGAATTAGGTCTTTTCCTTCCAGCATAGAAGCTGAGCATTCTTCCTTATTGCTGTGACATTTCATGTAAGCAGAGATTTAAGTCTAGTTTTGCTCACATTTGCTTGTAAAATTGCTGGAACAATCAATTGCTTGTATAATCTGTACAGCATCCTTACTGACAGTGATGGTGTAATGTCTTTTTTTGGTTGTCTTGCCCATGTGGTTGTCCACATGTTTTTGGCCTTGTCTGTGTGCAACTGTAGCTGTGAAGGCCCTACTACACACTGTACTTATTTAGTGTGTAGCACCTAGTAGTGTGTCATTCAGAATGACTGAATTTAAGGTAACAAAAGCACAGGCCTCTGTTGAACTCATAGATCCTCAAGAAAATGTAATTCCACACATGAAATGACATAAAATACCACATAGAGAAAATATCCTTGATGAAAAAGGAGATTTGTTAAAACTCCACTCATTATAAATTCTCTGAAGATATGTAGGACACCAGAATAAGGCTTAAACAGCACTTTTAGTAAGTAACTGCAGAAAATAGATATCTTATAATAAAGATGTTAAGTGGTGGTGTTACTTCTTTTGATAGGATAACACTCATGTTGTTTTCAGTTCTCACTTCAATCAGCTAAGACTAGTTGTATTAGAGAAACTCAAAGAGTATACAATTCCATATAAATATAAACCACATGCTTTTTCTAAGCATTTTCTAAAATGCTTAAAGACGGAAGTCTAAAAGTTTGCGGGAGTTATTTAAAGGCAAGCTTAAATATTGCATATGTGGGGTGCTAATTGAGTACTTTCTCTGGGACCCTAATAGGTCTGGGACCTTTGACAGAAGACTTTGGAAAGTTGCTGACTAATCCAAATTTTAAATCTTTAAATTTTATTTCCCTAAGTGAGGCCAGGAAGATGCTCAGAGTGTAGGCAGTACCTTGATGCTGTGGGTACAGTAAGGGGTCTTCAGTTCTGTATAAAATATGTTAGGCAGAACAGCATTTGCAGACCAAAGGAAGCACCACAATTGTAACACTCATAAAGATAAAAAGTCCAGGAAAAGACTGCCTTTTGAGAAAAAATTGAATGAATGGAATTGCCTCAATTTGAATTTTTAAATTTCAGTATTTTCAGGCTCTCATAGGACATCCCTATACGAGTGCTACCCTCACAGAATCGGTAGTGGAAAATGCAGTCAAAGATGACTGTCAGATTGGAAGAAGCAGGACATAGAGTGATTTATGTCTGAACAAAAGCAGTAATGATATTCTGTACTATTAACACTACAGGAAAAACTAAAATAGCAGAGAAGAGAGGTGGTGCTTTTTCATTCAAAGTGTATGCTAACTGTGTATTGTTCAATAGACAAAAATAGAATCTTTAATGGAATCTGGGATGAAATCCCATGATAAAATTAAAAATTTTGGCAATCCCTTAAATTAATCTCTGACTTCAAATATGGTCCCTGTAGAGGTGGGGACCTGATTAGGAGAGACTTTGGAAACAATTGCTGGGAAGTAGTAAGATCTCCACAAACTCAGAGTACACTAACCTAACTAGCTTTTTCAGTAGCCTTATCTAGGGTGAAATATGGACTGAAATTTTTAGTCATGCACACTTTTTTGTAGAGAGTAATGAAAATCACTACTATTGAGTACATTAGCACCATTCTTGGTACTTTTTGCTGTTGAAGTCTCAGACCTGAATGGGACTATGTTTATAGGTGCCAGGATAGTGCTGCTTAAATTATGAAAGAAAAATACGGTGATAAGAAGACAGAGATTAGAAACAGAAAGTCCAAAGGAAAAATATGGTATCATGGGTATCACGCAAAAAAACATGTTAGAGATAGCTGTTTCAGCCTGTTGCTTATGTCAGAGATGCTGAAGATCAAATTGAAAGAAAGATTCTTGTTGATACAACTTGTAAAGATTCTTCCATGGGACCAAAGCTGGAATAGATTTGAAATTAGTTCTGGGCTAAGACTCACATTTCTGAGACTGCCCTTTGGAAGCTACTCTAGGTAAAATCCAGTCATATAGATAAGTGTATTTTCTCTTAGCACAGTAAATTTAACATCTGGTAATCACCCATATTTGTAGCAGGCATAAATTCAAACATATTATTAGATTTAATATTTTGATTATCACCTTGAAATACATACACTGATCTTATGTAGTGGTTTAACAAAGGGAATTAATCAGACTCTAATACACAAGAGGATACAAATCACTAAGGACCAGCTCTGTCACCTTTAGTTGCCCCTGAAGTGTTTATTGAACTTCCTGTATATTTTATGCTTGGATGTGCTTCATGCTCAGATCTGGAAAACTACTATATTCTATACTAACAGTAGTTTCCAAAAGAAATGTGTTAAGATGTAACAGTTTTGGATTAGATCTCTAATTTCTCTCTCATTTTGACAAACACTCTCAGCAGACACACAAAAGTATGGAAATGGAAAAATCCCCCAGTCCCCAAACCAAAAGCCACAGACTGGGAGGAAATACTTGTCAGAACTGAGAAATTATCAGACGTACTTAATTTCTTAGATTCTTAGTGAATCCTAGAGTCATTTACAATTAAAATTAATAAACTGTTAGAAGCTTTATCTTAGGTTTGGTTGTGGAGAGAAAAAAAAATATCTTAATTTCTAAATGCTCCATTTTTGATTGCCTAAACCGACAACTTTTGCAGCATCAGATCACTCAATAAAAAAACTACAACAATTTTAATCATTATTTTAATTAAATACAGAAATATAGAAAATGAACTTTGAAATATCATACCAGGTTAGGGCTTTATTGCAATGATTTTATAAGTTTCACCTGTAAGAGCTGGGGCCAGGATTTGGAGGTGGGGCTGTGCGCTGACAGTGTCGTGAGTGCAGTGACAGCCAACCATACATGCCCATTGTTTTGCATCATTAGCACTGTAGTGAATCTCAGGAAAAAAAAAAAAAAGAAAATGTCCAGTCTTTTTTATTACTTCACTTTTTTTTTTCTTTTTTATTTTTTCTTTATAAAGCACCTAATTTAGGCCACAGACAAAAAGAAAATGTATCTTGAATATGCATCACAGGTTCCAAAAATGAAAAGAAATTGGATTTGGATAGCACTTACTCAATAGACAGATATGATACATGGTAAGAAGGTGCACTGTCTGCCCTGTGATAGATTAAACTACTTTGTAGGAAAATTACTGTGAGCCAGTCACCACCACCACCGTGGCTAAATCTTTAATAAAATTCTCTTCCATATTCAAGAGCGAGGTATGAAGTACACAATAAGCAGAGTGGAGTAGAGTGCCATTTATCAAACCACAGCTAGGTCTGTAATCTCCTGCTTTATCCTTTTTTAGTACTTTATTTGTCTTTATTGTTGCAAGGAAGCACATTTACCCAGGGCACTGGGCTTTTGGTGCTGATAAACCTTTTGTTTTAAATTCTACCTGTGGGGTTTTTTCTTTTTTTCATTTTTTTTTTCTTTTTTTTTTATTTTTTCCTTCTTGATCAGATATCCTTCCAGTCACTCTATGGGAGTAATTAGTCTGTTTTGGTGGTCCCTGGCTTGTTACATATTCTTTCACCCTTCCTTGCCTGACCTGACCCTACCTCTCTTGTCCCTATGCTACAAATAAAAAAAGAAAAAAAAAAAGGAAAAAGAAAAGTTATTATAACATCTAAGATATTTTAAAAAGAATACTCTTGCCTGTGCAGAAGACAATCTGGGGTGTGTATTGCATAACGCTTTTTTATAGGCTATTTGGCAAGATGGCAGTGTTGAATCATGTTGCAGTTGGCCCCTGGGTGGCACTACATGGCTAGATCTGGGACCAACAAAAACATTTTTTGGGTAAAGGCAGAAAGCATAATTTTAGCATTTTTCTTCTTAAAAATGAAAGACTTTAACTAAATTTGTTTTTATTTGTTGAATTCAACACAAATTCACCGTAATAGTTAACTGTGTTCCTCTAATTGAATGATGTTCCAAAATGTTCTGTGTATCTTGACTAACTGGTAATGTCTGGATCATTTTTGGGAACACACTGATATTAAGTATAGATTCAGTGGAAGGGTTCCTATGGGTAGAGGTATGTGACTAGAACTGCTTTGTGCTGCCTGAATATGCATACTACCAGTCTGTGCTGCAGCCCTGGGGGTGATTTTTTTAGTACTATTATAACCCTTTTTATTGTTTGAATAGCAGTTTTATGACAAAACATTTATATTCAGCCTGCCTTTGTACTTGACTGAAAGAGAGCAATCACTGAGAATGATAAGGCAACAATGGTAATGATAACTGCATTTATGGAGGCTTACAGAATTTAAACGGGCATGCAAAAATAGACTTACAATAGTGCTCTACCTGTATTTGAACTGGCTTGGGTATATTTTTTGTGCCTGGCCCATGTTTGATTGTTGATGGATATGTTCCATTTTCTCCCGTTTTTCTCTCTTATGGCATTTCTTCTGTATGAGGCTTACCTGTGTGAATGTTAGGTTTATCTTAGCACTGAAAGGTGTCCTAGTAAGATGGGGGAACATAACCATTTTTCAAGACCCATATCCCTGAAATTATTGCTTAACTTACATATTAGGATTTCAGAGTCTGTGGTATTGCGATCTTGCGTCACAATGGTCATTACCTGTCTTTCAAAGTCCTACATCTCAAGAAAAATAGTCAATTCTTTCACTTTCCTTTGAGAAAAAGTGAGGAATAATACTGGACATTGGAAAGCAATCCAAGAGTTTAAGATCAGTCCTTCTGTTTCCCAAATATTCTTAAGCCAAATCAGTTCTAACTTTTTCTTCTTTTGCTATGAGATTTTGTCTCCTTTGAGGTTTACTCAGACATCTCCACAAGGACACACATGCACATTTATGTATTTCCTTAAATTTCTTGCTTCTGCAAGAACATAAGAGAGCAATGAGAAGGTTCATTGTGTTCTGGAAGGAAACATAGTTCCTGGACCTCTTAGTTTTGTGTGAGAGGAACAGAATTACACCAAGTCTACATATATTTTAGTATGGATTATGAGGAAAGGTGTGCACTATACATTGTCCTAAAGATATTTTAGGGCTACATTGCTCACAGACTGTAAAGCAGACTTTTCCTTGTTAGAGGGTTTCTTACTAAGGAAGAGACTGCTCTCAGGGAGTTAGAATGGCAGATTCAGCCAACTCATTTAGATATTATTTTTCAACATTTTGAAATAATTTTTTCAGGGAGCTATTTTATATAAAAACACTTCTCTATAAACCAAACCAATGTATATATTTATATAGAAGTGAATTTTTGTGTATATTTTTTATGGAAGTGAATGACCATTTTAAAATTTTGAGCCATACATTTAGATTTTATTATTCCTGGGAGATCAGAAAATCAGTATAGCCCAATTTCTTTCATATTATAGTTTTCCTATGATAAAGTTTCTTTCTGTATTTTACTTTTTCTGTACTTACCCGTGCATTAGAAATTTACAGTATATAAAAAATTTGGTAGCAAAAAATTGTGAAAACTAAGTGAATCAAAATGGAAAAAAAAAATAGTTGGTAAAACCAAAGATGTCTTTTATTTTATTTGTGTGTTATTTTTCTATTTCAGAAGCTCACTAACTACACTCCATTTTTTAATGTGTATATATATGATCATCGCATGTTAACCTCTTCATGTGCTTGACATTTTTCTGCACTAGTTAGGCTTTAAATATGTTTAATAATTCAAATTCTCTTTTGCAAATGAAATATAAGTAATGCAAACTAATTAATTAGCTTTGCCTAACAGTATTCTGGAATGATGCATTCAAAGACATGTCATTTTCTTCTAAATATCTTTCTAATACTTCTGTGCAAATGATACCTTTTCCCCAGGCCCGGCTACTTAGTGGATATTATTGAACAAATGTCTTTTATAGGATCGAAAAAAGTGAGGCATTATGTGAAAGAAAATTTTGAAAATGTGCATGGACTATTTCAGAATATGCTTAGTGAATATTAAGCAAACACCTGAAGTTCCTGTGCTACTGCCTAGAACCAGCACTTCATTACCTTTTACGTGCAGTGACTTTGAATTTTTTATTAGGTACTGGTCTCTTAGCCTGTAAGGCTTGTGCATGATGTCTCTGAGAGCAATTTCCAGCAGAGTGAAGCCTTATCACAGATTCACCTAAAAGGTAAGGATATTTTTTAATTTTTAGTTCACATGCTGAACAGCTGCCTGCTGAACACCTGCCCACGGAGCAGGAAAGAAATTTGGTTTAAGGGTTGATTATACATGTCTTACTTATATACAGTAAGTCCAGAAATAGGCATGATGAACTTCAGATAAACCCAGAATATGCAAATGGAGATTACAATACCAGAATATTTACCCCTTAATTTTGTCCTCCACTATATTTTTAGTGGTTTGGGTGGGTTTTTTTGTGGTTTTTTTTTCCCTCAGGTTAGTGAGGACATAGGAAAAAGGCTTAAACATACTTCTGATTTATTTAGTTTCTCCCAGATCTGCAGTGCTAATATTTTAAAAAGCAAAGTTGAACTGTGAATCTGTCAGGTAATGTATGTAAAAGAATCATTGTGCTTGGCATTCGTCGTATTTGCTGCTGATGTTAAAAAATATGAAAGATTATTAAGAAATAACAGCAAAGCAAGAGGAAATGATGAAAAATTAAGAAAGGCAACTAGTAAGAATGAGAGGAGAAAAGGCACATGAGTAAACCTAGAGATAATGGAGGACTGCTCTAATTACTTTTTCACTGAAAATGGCTTAAGTGGACTTTTGAGAGTGAGGGACCTTATTAAAATGGATCATGAGTGATAGATTTTAAGATTATTAGTTTGAGGAATTCAAATCAGGTAATTTCAGGGTAAACAAGAAGAAAGCATGGGCTACACTCAGAATGTGATGATACACTGATGGTTAAAAGAATAAACTTTGGTAAAAGAATGGAAGGAGTGACAAAGTTTGAAACCCAAGGACAAAAAAAATTGGTCTCAAATTTTCTCATGTTAGCATCATAAATTTAGCAGTGTCCATATTAGAAGTTTTTGTTTTTTCTGATAGGAATCTTCTCTTGGACTTTCTTCTACAGACTTATTTGCTTTTCCAATTTATTTTTCTAATTTCCAATTTGTAAATAATGTCTTGTGCCAAAATTTGCATCTGGATTGGTAGCTGTCTTTCAGCCTGATGTTTTATGTTTCAGAACAAGTTACTGCCATTTCTTCTTTAGCCAATCTTTTATCCACCTTTCAATTTCACTGCTTGCCTAAGTGTTTTCAACTTTAACTAACATTTCACGCATGTTGTTTCATGAAATACCTTGCTGAAATCCAGATGGATATTTCCTCAAGCACATCAGTTATCTTATTAAAAGAAAGCTACTGGTTTAGTCTTCCTGCAATTACTATATGTTGTATTCTAAAGCTGGAAATGTCTCATTTTCTTGATCATATGAAAACAGAGCTTTTAGTGAAATCATTGCTCATGCAAAGGGAAAGCCTTGTCATCCACACTTTCTGAACAGAGAATTTGGGTCATGCCATTTAAAAAAAGGCTTTCTTGAAAGCAGTCTCTTTTTGATACTGGGGCCTTAATCCATTCCCCAATCAGACTGAGCATGCATATCATGACAAATCTTTCCTCCATTAAAATCGTTTGCTATCCTAAAATGAATTAGCTGAATCAATATACTCTTCCCGAGGTTTCCCTGAGGAGCCAGGAGCAGCTGCTAGAGCAGCAAGTGCTGCCTGAACAGTCAGACACCACGGCAATGAGGCCACCACTGGTGTCACCAGGGAACAGGAAACAGACCCTTGTAGGGAACTGGGGGAGAAGGTTACTCATGGGTACCACACCTCTGCTGAGGCAAAACCAAGAATCAGATATGACTGTCAGAAGTGGCAAAGCTGTGCAATCCTGGAAATGTATAATAGTAATACAAACTCCAGGAGAACAAGATAAGAGAGAATGCTGCTCTTTCAGATGTGTCATGCTCCTCTAACTACTTGAACTTCTTGATCAGCTGTGTGGAGACTTACCTTCATTTAATTAATTAGATTAATATGTTCTTAAGGCTTGTTTGAAGTAAAATTTCTTGCTATTTGGTTTCTTATGCTTGGCTTCTTGTGATAGATACCACAATATGTAATAATGAAAGTATTTAACAATGAACATATTCTCCACCTTTTTCTGATGGCTGTTTTCTTCCAAAGACATTTGGAACATCCTATTGCTGCAGCAAATAGGAGAAACATGGTAAAAAAGAAGTCAGACATAAATAAGTTGAAAAATTTGAGCTGCTTGCTTTCAATTGGCCTAGTTTGCACAAGTTAGCAGACTAGAATTTCTGCAGAGATGGTAAATATACTGATTTTTTGCATTTTTTATTTTTTTTCCTAAATTGAAGCAACAATGCCATGGAAAAAGTTTTTTTTTCAGTTGAAAAATATTATTGGTAGATAATTAGGGCTTAGTATTTTTCTTCTTTTTTAAGAAATTAATAATTTTTAAGGAAAGGCTGTATTAACACATTGAGAATTACAATTAAAATTTATTCTCAGCCTCGGAAGAACCAATGGTAGAACTTGATTTGTAATTCTCCATCAAAATTATTTTTCAATAGAAAGAATTCATTATTTGAAATTAGAAGTGACATTAGTATGAGTCAACAGTATAACTCCCCTAATATAGTTTGGAAATGAATTCTTGACATTTTTGCAATTATATAACTGAAAGTTTGAAAAGTGATTTTTTTTTTTTTTAAGTGTAGCTTTAAAAAAGCCCTCTGGTCACAATCATCTAATTTGTACTAAAAATTGCAAATCAATACAAAAATATTTGGAGTTTTTTCAAATTACTGACTATATGTATATTAATTTTTCATAGTTTATAGGTTTTTTTCCCCTGATTATTTCAATAGGATGGTATTTTGAAATATAAAATTATTTTTGTGTCTACCCCATTTCCTTGTGATGTTTGCTTGATGTACCCTATCAGATGGTCTTTCAACAGCCTCCTTAAGCAGTGTATTTTATTGTTAACATGAGACTTCAATTCAGTGAGCAGCTGTAGTTTCTGTTTGTATGTCATGGCTATGCATTCTTGTACAAGTTTTGTACCCTGTACTTGTACTTTCTTGTACAAGTTGCAGATTTGTGTATTGTGAAATCACTGAATATGGTTATGAAAATCTCTTATGATGGTTACTTTCATCAGCAAATAATATAGTTTTCAGTATATGACACTGATTCCTTCTTAAGCATTTTTTTTTCTCATTATCAAATTGACGGTGCATTTAAATATCAAGGCTGTATTGCTTTTCCTGGTAGTCATTTGAGCTGTTAGGATTGTTCTTTTTATAACAATTGGGTCTTTTCTTAAAACCTCTTTCTTTGTTCAGCACAACTTTAATGTGTGGGACATGTCTCCTTTCATCACAGCAGGGGACACTGTGTATTTGTGGGATAAACTAGTTCCATATTAGCAATGTGGAATCTGTTTGAGCTTGTTTGCATATTTTGATAGTGCCTTTTGTGATGGTGTTGGGGAATTCTATCAGCAATAGTATTTTTTTTTTTTCTCAATAGTTAATTAATATCCTGTAAATATGCTGTTTCCCATTAAGCCTAAATGCTATTTTTATTGTCCATGAATATAGGGGATGTTGATAATAGCACAAAAATAAACTCGCCTGAAATTAATGGTTGGTATTGATGACTGAAATGCCAACACTGTAACTCACATTTTGCTGCTTAAAAGAGAATCTCTCATGGTTGCTGTGTTGAAAGCTTTTAGGGTTGTTTGGAATATGAGTGTGTAAGAGTTTATTCAGGGCATTGGAGCTGTGAAAGCACTTAGACCATGTGAGTCTCCGCATCTCATACTAAAAGTTTCATACATGGAGAACTTCAGTGGCAATCTGAAGCAGGTCAGGTACCAGGGTTCCTTGTGAAATGTCTGGTGAGGGAACTTGTGTGCCCCAGCGAAGATACATCAAGGAACTTTTTAGTCTGTGAATTTAAGTCAGATTTAGGTAACAAAGTACTCACCTTGGCTGGTCTAGTGTAGCTTTAGACATGCATGGAAAAAGGAACCTAGGCAATTTAGGTGTATTGGTGATAAAAGCTTATATATATCTTTTTATGTCTTCACATTACGTACCACTGTTTGATCCAAGTCCCACTTCAGATGCCTCATTTGATTTGTAAATCTTACTCTTTCCTTCTTATTTTATCTAAAGATGCATGTTGATAAAAGTTATCACTTTAAATTACTTTTTATTTATCGTAAGAGCAATCTTGACTATTTTGCTTGGGAGTGGTCTGCTGTTCCCATTAGAGGATATAAAGAGTAGAGTTAACATTTTGTTATTTCTTTAGAAAAATTAATTTTCTAATTTGATTTTTAATCCTGCCTAAAGAAAGCCAGAATTCATTGAGCTACACTATCAAATTGTCTTGTTTTCATGGAATTTTTGAGGTTGATCTTATTTTTATCTATTAAAAAAAATAAAATATTTTAGACTCAATTTTTTCTGGGAAGGACAGGAGTGAATATTCAGGGAGGCTTTTTGGAACCTGCACTATTCTATGCAAAAGATCAGCAAAGAAATAATTTACCTAGGAAGATTTTTTTTTTAAGAAACCTGCCAGCAAGATTTTTCCTTCCTATAAGGTGCACATTTAAACAGTTTGTAATGTTGACTTTTGGACAAAAATGTCTCTTTCTCCTCCTATGATGGAAAGGAACAGCTCAATAATAAAAAATACTAATTTTTATGTCTTTCACATTCATGTCTGACAAGACATGCAATTTATAAAAGAAAATTACAAATCACATTATGAACTGCTTAAGAATTTCATGAAAAGACTTCTGGAAGAGAACATGAAAAATGTACATAGGGACTAATATTTTTTCAGAAGCTTAGACATGGTATTTCCTTTTTCTTAAATGGAAAAAATGTATAAAAATACATGAATGTCTTTGATATCTCACAGAAGAAGTTTTAAAATTGAATGAGAATTTCATCATGAAAATAGAAGGAAGTTTTTTGGTTAGGTTAAAAGAAAATGTGAATATTTCTAGTGTGGACTATATGAAGGAAGTATATGACTGCATCCAAATTGCTGCTAACCTAAATACAAATTCACCTACACATCTGCCTCACAAAGCATGTGATTTAATCACATTAATAAAGTGCATTGGTGAGGAATTCTGAGGAATTGGTTATAAACTTATATCATGACTTTAGTGCAGTTGCCAGGCTTTGAAGTGGCAGTTCCTGATCTTTCTAAAGTATAGTTGGGATATGCTCATTTGAAGCACCAGCTTCATAGCATGGGAAAAATATTCAGGAGATCAATTATTACTCCTGACTCACAGTGTGTTCAAGCTGTCTTTATGACTTGTCACTGAGACAATAATTTGATTTGACAGGCAGATTGGATGTTATTAAAAGTAAAGGATTCCAGTTGCCTTACTGCACATGCAAGGTGTATGAAGATCTTCGTGAAGAGAGCCAAGAGGACTGTGGCTCTAGTGTGGTCTCCAGGTGAAGAAGCTGGAAAAGTTCCCAGTTTTGTAATTGGGTGCTGAATTAATTGTATATAGTTGTCCACAGAGGGCATTAGCTAACAAAATACATCTTTCACATTATTAAAATTGATACAAGCACCTTTTTCAAGGAAAAGAGGAATTAACAGTTTTGACTGAGGGCTCTGTTATGCTACTGGTGTTATTATATTATTTTTTATTATCTAGTATGAAAAATTCATTACCATCTGGATCCCATTTTACTAGATACTGTATATTCATATAAAGTAGAATAAACCTATATAAAATTATGAAAACAAAAGAGGAAAAGATTGAAAACTAGATAGATGTAAGAGACTAAAAGAAGCAAATCATATATGATTCCAGGATGCTTTATAAACTTTACACAAATGAGTAAAGCATAAGAAAATCTTATTTGGGATTCTCTGGAAATGTTCCTTGGGAAAAAAACCAAGGACTTTATTATTATGTCACCAAAGAAGGCAAGTACTGATCTGATCATGAGAACATTTAAAGTTTAGTGATCTTCAACCACACTCAATTACATCTGTTTCATTATTCTGCCATTGGTGAAATTGGTACAAATGTGTGATCTCTTTTTAAAAGAGGGATTGCCTCTTTTATATAATCCCAATGAATTTAGGCATATTTTAAGGGTTTTTTTCAAAATTTTGGTGAATTAGGCATTATTTCTTACAAAATAAGTTTATAAGGGACAATGCACTCCACTAAGGGCCTGTATTCTGGGCATTTTACAGCATTCCAGTTTTAAAATAACTATTTCAGACATTTAATAGCAACAGATCAGAAAATGTGTGATTTGTGAAAGTCCTTCTATAAACATCCACTACCAGCTGGTAAACCATTTAAGCCTTTTAGGCTGCTCCTTTGGATCTTTAGAAATAATTATAATAGTAAGAAACACCCTTTACTAGGATTTTAAAAAATGTTTTCTCCTGTCAAAGAATATATTTCTATTGTGCTCTAATTTTAACCCTTAATGTGTTGATTTTTTTTTAAGAAGAACAAATATTAGTAAATGCATAGGTAAACTTACCAATTAAGTCTGCATGTAATTAAATAAATGTAAATTGCCATATGCTCAGTAAATTTCATAACCTGAAGATAATAATTACTATACCTGTCTTATATTGTCCTCACTTTCAAAACAGGTGAGACATTCTCTGCCTTTTTTGTTTTTTATTAATGATTTTTGGACAAGTACCAAAAGCACTTACAAAATGTTACAAAGATCAAAACTGTGTTCAAATTTACCAATGCAGACTTAAAAAAAAATAAGTTCCTGTCCTTGCAGGTAAGGGTAAACAAAGAACTGATTTTTAATCTATCACATGCAGGCTACAAATCTGAAGGTGAGGCAATTAAAAAAGTTTCTTCAACTTTTGAATTGCATTTACATTAAACTTTTTTAAAAAAAGAAGTATTAAAGATATTGACACTGAAACTTCACTTCTGAAAGATGCCATTTTTGTCATTTTCTGTCAGAAAATCCTTCAATGTCTGAAGAGAAAATATATAAAAATGTGAATGTGCTTAAAAAATAGGCTAAAAAAGAGAGTGAAAGTAATTTTTTTTAGAATTTAACCAGTCATAAAAGATGACTCATCAGACTGTACATCCCAAAATAGTTTCATCTTTGTCTCTGACATGCCCTTAGTCATTCTATGATTTCCCTCAGTTTCTTCATGGTTATTAAATACTGAAATATTGTCAAATATAATGTATACTCTATATGTATATTGATACTATTTTGTAATCTGTATTATAAACACTGGGAATAGTCAGTTTTTGTTCTTGCTAAATTGGCATACACTACCCCATAAGTAGTTACCCTCTCTGAGAAATAAAAATATAAATGCATTTATATAAAATATAAATGCAATATAAAGTACTATCAAATGTGAAAGGGTTTTTCCAAACTGCATGCTATTAGTGATTCTAACGTCCTTTCAAAATACCGTGGAACCTTTCACAGATCTCCTTCTGCTAATGGTAATTTTTATGGTTCTTATCAATGCAATTTATGGTACCAAGCAATTAGATTTTCCAAAAATTTGATCAAGGGAGAGTTACAGCTATGCAGTATGCCCTTAAGACTGTGGATATTTAGCCTGAGGAAGAACTGGCTTCCTTTGGATTAGAAAGCAGAGAGGAGGGAGCTGGAGATCTAGCTCTGTTTTGTTTCACTTCTGAAGTGAAATTAAATAAAGAATAGCAGTTAAAAGGAGACTATTAGGGAAATTATTGATATTTTCATTCCCACTAAAAATATTTGGTGACTTTAAAAATCTGCTTAGAAGAACCCTTTGGAATATAATCTACAAGCATTTTAAAAAAAAGATGGAATATTCGTGTTAAAGACCTTTAATTCGTTACCTTCATCCTTCCTTATTCACTTACTCTTTCCCCAGTTTTGGATGAGAGTTTCTACCAATGTTGGTAATACAAAAACCAAACCAAACAAAAAACCCAAAACAAAACAACAACAACAAACCCAACAAGACAAACAAACAAAACCCCCACAACAAACCCTGAATGTCAACAGAAGATTTACAGAGGAATGCAATCAAGAACGATGTTGCAAATCAAGCCTAGGATCAGACCATCAAAAATTCAAAAACTTTCAGCTATTTGCAATTATGGTGGTAATTGCTATTTTAAAATGTTTTCCTTCTTCCAAAGAAACTCCATGTTGTTAGCTGAAATTCTAGGGATTCTAAATCACAGCAAATCTCTGTGCAGCTGATGAAAGCTAAATATTACAGGCAATCAAAACAACATATTATCTACATATTTCAACTGATTAAAAAAAAAAAGTAGCTTTTGGAACTTCTTTAAGAAGTTATTTTACTATGTAGTTCTAGCTAATTACAGCATATTTTTCAGACCAAAACATTAGCATTAGATATTTTAAAGCAAAATGTGATGGATTTTCAAGGAAATTGCACCTAAGGTCTTTGCTGTGTTATTTTAGCCTAAGAAATTATTCATTTTCTTTCTGTTGTGAATTAGTTTTGCAGTGAAGTCTTGGTTGTAAACAACATATAATACATAAAATTAAAGTTCCTTAAAAATACTGTTTTTTAAAGATTGATGTATCAACATTACATAATATGAGTGGAAGGTGTCCCTGCCCATGGCATAGGGGCTGTGACTGGATGATCGTTAGAGTCTTTTTAAACCCAATCTATTCAATGATTCTGTGATTCCGCTGGGTGTTTTCTTTTAGCAACACTTCATTAGTTGATGTCTGAAGAGCAGATATAAAGGTAAAACAGTAAAATGTCTGTTTGATCAATACCCAGCAAATTTACAGAACTTCTCGTGAATAAGTATTTATGTAAAAAACAAATGAATATTTTTATAAGAGTTATTATATACCCACTAAGTCTGCATGAAGCAAATGCAAAGGATTGGCAGGGCAGAGATGACACTGCATTGATACCACTGCAGTAGGATCAATGTTGCTGGTAGAGTCCTGTGGGGAATATTTTTTTAAGCTGGAGGCAAATTTTTAGTGCAGGATTCTGACTTACAGACCTTATTTACAGAACAGTCAGGAGGATCAGCTGTATTAAAGTACTGAAGTTAAACTGTACATGTTTTATGCTGTGTTTGGGGTTTTGTTTGTTTGGTTGATTTGGTTTGGTTTAGTTAGTTTGTTTTTTCCCTGAAGTAGGGCTGGAAGGTGTCTGTAAGTTTAGGATAAAGGAAAGTCTTTAGACACAAAAATAACTGCAGCTAACTGTTGGTATAAAATTGAGACTTTGGTTAATCTGTTCAACACCTAATTTTGTACTCACCGATTCATACCACTGAGGCCCAGAACTTCATAAATATTTAGCATCTTTTGTAAGCTTGTGTGACACTTTCAGACAAAATAAAGCCAATAACCTTAAAAAGGAAGCAAAAAAGGTTCACAGGTTGAAACCAAGTGAAACCATGCAGTGTTGTTTAATCTGTAGTACTAAATTATTAAATCCTTCAAGGAAGAGAAATCTCATATAATTGAAAGAGTATTTGGGAAAATGACTTTTCAACATTAGATCTGTTAAGTGGGAAAATATGATTTTAATCAGGGCATGAATGTTGGGGATTTTGTACAAGCAAGCTAGTATTGTGAATCATTGAAGAGGGCCACTTGAAACTTATATTTATGATCTGCAGGATATAGGAAAATTAGGGAGGAAAAAACCTGTTATGACCTTTTGAGTTTTAAGTATATGTTGCTTTTCTGAGATCATAAGTAGCTTACTTTTTATAACTAAAAAGTGTGCTAGAAAACAGCCTCAAAGTATATTTGGGTCACATTTATAATATGGCTACGTATTTAGAAACAAAGTCTCAATAAGTACATCATCTTATGCACTAGCAATAAAGGGATTTCAGCAGAGGTCTTTGGTTTGACCTATAAACCTGAAATTAATTATGAAAGAGATACCATGGAGGTTTTTTCCTCTTATAAGGTATCTCTAAATCTGATATGACAACACATCTGAATGAGAAAATAGTCATGATTTCAGATATGAAAAGCCTGAAAATAAATCTGTAGTATTGCACCCATACTTGGGACAAGCACCACTCATTTTAGTCTATGAAATTCCTGAGCCAGCCAATAGATTAATCACTTTTGACAGTAACTCACTTTTTGACCTGTATGGCAAGGAGAATGTCACAGCAGTAGGAGAGGTTCTGTGATAATTGGAAAGTGAAGGGGACTTGGTGGTGCAGTGGCTTAGTGCATTAGCCTTTCCCCTCTGGAGACCTTGGTTCACATTCTGCCTTAGGGTCACTAGTGAAAATTCATGCTTTGGTATCCTACCTCTATTTGTACATATGACAAAAAAAGACCCCCTATTTGGACAAATGTTGTCTTTCTTCACTATAAAGTGCTCTATTGACCACAATCTTAGGCCAATGTACATTGGTAGAGAACTTAAAAACTTTTATTCTTGCACTATATGTCTGCCAAGATCACCTCCCTGAAAGAGCATTCACTCAATATATTACTAAAAGGACAAAACCCAAAAATCTTCTAAGCTGATATGAATGAAAATAATGCAAATAATGAAGGAAACTCATCTGCAATATAAAAGCTGCAGTGATATTTTCCCCATTTCCATTTGGAATTAACTCCTGCTAATCTCTCTTGCACTGAAGTTATATTTATCTTAAACTGTTTTACTTGAACCTCCTTCTGACGAAGATTTTTAAGTGCCTGAGAAGTGCTATTTCATATGCAGTCGAGTGGAGCAGTGATGACATCCAGTGATTAATTAATTCAAAAAGTACATGTCCCCTAAAGGTATCCTGGGAAGCACTTTCCAAGCCTCTTTAAAAGAAACATATTGCTTGCATTTACAGGTGGTAGTAAGCTGAATATAGATTGGTTATCAGTGATGTACTGCCTTTTATTACATCTGAAGTGCTTGCTCTTATTGCCTTGTAACAAGGGTGCTGCAACTAATTGTGCTTAATGATCCAATGCAAAGAGCCTGAATTTTGTATTATTAACTCCTCCTATGTTTATCTTTTCATCTCCTTCAAAATTTACAAGTTCCAAGTTACATTAGGGATTTAAAGCAATATGTGAACACCTTAACTTGAAAATCCCCACAAAAATGTTAGCTGTGTTTACAATTGTGCTAGAGCTTCCCTCTTTAAACATGAATTAAATATTCAGGATGGGTCCAGCCTGAGAACCTTGGTGACTAAAGCAGTCTGTTTAAGGATGCAAGAGGCATCAGGAAAGATCCACAATTTTATACCTTTCTTCCAGGCAAGAAGCAATAACAATTATGGCTCCATCTCTGGAGCAGATGACAAGAATTTTCAGCTAGCCACAATATCCAGTCTCTATCCCTTTTTGACAATAATTTCCCTCTTACTTTAGGGAAACATGGAGTAGAGATTAAAACCTAAAACCTTTTTTCCTTCAATAACTATGAAAAAGATAGAGGGAGTAAACAGAAAAAGCAAAGAGCTAAAGGAAAAAGTCCGGATGGAGGACACCTGAATACAAAGCAGAAGATAAAAACAGAGCTGTTTGACTGATAAATCTTTCTTTTCAACTGTGCTAACCAAAGAAGGCCTGAATAAGCCATAAAAGAAGAATAAACTTTTACTTTAATTTAAATTTATACTTTTAAGTGTAACCTTTTAGGTCACCTTTTAATAGGGTGAGAGGAGCCTTCATTTGAGACATTTTCTTTGCTTGCCTGAAAAATCTTCCAGAATGGTTGAAAGCCTTTAAGTGGCTTCTATAGTAAGTAGACCCTAGATCTCTTTTAAGTGTCCTAGATTCCTTTGAATTAGTTTGAATAGTTAGGTTTCTTCAGTGGCTAGATTTTGTTGTTGCTGGGGCTTTTTTGTGTGTTTCTTGATAATTTGGGGGTTTCAGTGTTTTTTTTCCCCTAAACCAGATGGACTTGATACGATGTCCTGAATAAGAAGCAGAAGCAAGAAAGGATTGAACAGTGATTTTTCTATATATTGTAATATTCACAATAAAGGAGTAAACTAAGATGGGCTTTCTCTTGGTACACCTGCATCTTGCCAGATGAGCAAATGGGGAGCTATGAGTCGCAGGATGTTGCTAAATAAAAAACCTGAAGTAATCCTTCAACAACTTACTCAAGTTGGTTCAACACATTGCTTTTATTTTTTTTTTATTGTAATTGTATATCTGATGTCTTAAACCAAAAACCTTGTGAATAATTCTCTTCCTAAATTAAAATACTGCCTTATACACAGCACATTTGCATCATTTATTCACTTATGCTGTGCTACATCACAAGTGAGGTTCTACATGAAGTGAAAGATGGCTAGTTTGATAAAGCCCTGCTGATGTCAAAGTTGTAGAAAGAGGAATGGTACTTCTTCTGGAAACCTGCATGAACCTCCCAATGAATTTTTTAACCCTGTTAGTTTTGCTTAGCTCTCTCTTCTCAGAAGCCAGATAGTATTTTTACTCAAATTTAAGTTTTCAGTGGTCAACAGTGCTTCTCACTAATAAGTGGCTATTCATCCTAAGGCAGCTGAAATTTGTCTCTATTTGTTTCTATGCTTTTACAGATGTGTAGATTTTAAACATGCTAATTTTTAGAGGTTCTTTTAGCTTTTGTTTTCAATTATGAAAAATAGAAGGTAAAGGTGATGTAGCAGTTGCAATGAAGTGTTCAGATTTCTAGCTGTTAACAGAAGTGTGTGTACTTCTGGATTTGATATTGAGTTGAGAAAATAATCTGACAACTTATTTTTACACCACTTAAATATTGGTGTGGGGTTTTTTTAAGTTTCAGTGTTGTTAGGTATGATGCACAGAAGCAGGGTGAGAAAGTGATTTCATGCTCTATTTCTCCAGATGAAGTTTTGTGCTTTGTTGACAAATACTGACATGTAAACCCAAATTGCAACTTCCCAGGTCTAACAATGGTAAATTAAAAAATTGTTTACAGAAGCCAGAGGTGGACTTTTATAGGCCACACAAAACTTTTGAAATGAGTTGCTATCTTATCCTGGAGCAGGTTAGCTTGAAAAAAGTTAGGCTTTATAGCTTTTAGTACTTCTAAGATCATGCCTGCTTTCTATGCTTATTAAATAGGTTGTTTGGTGACAAATTTTTAATTATATTGAACCAAAAAATAAGTTAAAAAAAAGAAAAGTGACCATGTTGGGGTTTTATTTTAGAATGGAATTTTCTTGATTATCTATAATAAAATGAGCTTACAGTACTTGGAATGATATAAACGGACAAAGTTATCTAATCCATGAATGTAATAATTCAACTAGACCTTTACATTTGAAATCCCAAGAGTAACTCTGTCTTTGCTATAACTCAACCCAGAATTTTACCACATAACTATTTTTGGGTTGGGTTTTGTGTTTGAGGGTTTACTGTAATATTCATGGCTCTATCCATGGCTCACGATAACTTTGAAAACAGAGCAGATAGCAATGAAAACCTCTCCAGCCAGCTATCAGTCAGTGGGTGCCCAGCCTTTAATCATTAGCTTACTGTGACTGGGCTCTTTACAGGGTTGCTACATTTTCTACATGCAATTAAAAAAACTTAGTTTTAATTTGAAGTAAAACAAAGAAATAAATGATGAATATTTTTCCTGGGAAAAAAACTTCTTAAAAAAAAGTTTCACCCGGTTTCAATCAAAGTCTTTTGTGGCTGTGATTCTTGTTCCTACTTCATAATCTCAAAAAAGATTGTCACCTAATAATATAGCAAAGTACTGTACTAAGCTGGTTATCTGGCCAGATATGTATTTTGAGCTATTTCTAGTGTTTTATATTTAACTTTGTTTCCTAAGGTAGCTCTGTGGGTTGGAATTTGAGTCCATTAAAAAAGTGAATTCTGTGGGTTGCGTATTTAACCCAAAACTTTGGGATATGAGAAAAAATGGTAGGGAATGAGAAAAATTAGGTTATTAGTTTGATAATAGCAGCAAAACATTTAATAATGTATCAGATAACATTATCAAAAGGTTTATGTATCTGCCTACATTCCTAATGAGAATTTCTGAAAAACAGTCATAATCACTGGTTTATGATAAAGTATCTGCGGCTTCAGATGTTTTGTCCAACAAGCACTTATATCATAATAGTATAAGTAGGTTTACTAAATAGTTATAAATGTAATTATGGCACTCTGATATAAAATTGTTTCAGAGGCAAAGTTGTTTCAATCAACAATAATGGAACTCTGCTGGATGAAGCAGAATTATGGCACTCTCTCTTCATTACAGAAACCAGCATACTGCTAATAAGAGTATTAAAATTTAGCATGAAAATAATAGCTTTTTAATAGCCCCTTCTTCAGTCTCTGTTCTTTGTTGTTTAGAATGTAGAAACTAGGTAGCTGTGGGTGGGTAAGGCTTTGAGTTGACTTTTTCGTCCTGCACCCTTGATAGACTTTGCAGTAAAATGTTCCCAGTCATAACTCTACATGACATTAGGGTTATAGCCTGATTATGTGACTACAGCCAGGTGCTGTGCACCTGACAGATTTCAAGAGGTATAGAGAAGGTGTTAAAGAAGTGTCTTAGTTCTCTGAAGTCTGTATCATAAAGGAATTGGCTACCTCTGCAAGTATTTGTAACACTGTTTTGCTCAAAACAAATCTTGAGTTTGTCTTTCATGTATTTAGAACTTTTTGAAGGAATGAATTCTTCAAAATGACAGTGACTGCTGAAAGGATAAAAGCTTAAGAAAACACATACCATACTGAAATATGCACACATATTGTACCTCATCTTGCCTAGTTCTCCATGAAATGTCAAAAGAACCTCCTACTGTGATATGTCTGTGAGCTCTGCAAGACTGATTAAATTTCTATATAATGTCAATCGTTGCATCCTGTGAACCATAAATTATAAAATTTGTTTCTATTTTATCACTCCATAAAAAGGTTTAAACCTTTTTTTCCTTATCTGACACAAAGAAAAAATGGTGACTCTCATTGTATTTGTGGCAATTTTATGCACATGGAGAAATAGAATGTAAACATGGAATATATTCCTTATATATATGTGTGAAAGGAATAGATTAAGAAAGCATTTACTATGGTAAAATATATACTATTATGATTTATTTCTCAATTTTGCAACATCCCAAAGTAAGGGAAGAAAATTAGGTGCCCAAAGCTGGATATGTTAAGGTCTCTTGAGAACAGAACAGAGAATGTTTGAGCTGTAAGAGATGCAGTTTCCTCCCTTTCACTTTTAACTAGTGGAATAGAGAAGTATAATCAGGAGATTGGTGTTAGAGATTTGCTTTGTGACAGAAACTAGTGTTAAAAGGGCTCGTGGTCATTTCTCACACCACTTCAGAATGTGTGGCTTCTCTTCAGAGTCTCAACTTACACATTTAACTAGTATTCGATGTTTTTGACCTTTTGGCACCACACCAAAAGGCTCATGTGAGGAATCTCTTTCTCTTGAATTGCTGACTGTAGTTTAAGTCCATTGTTCAGAGAATTTCAGGATTATGAATTTCAAACTGAGACAAATGTAATAAAAATGCCTTGGTTCTCATTCTCATCTCTGTCTCACACTCTGTCACTCTCTCTCACAGGGTTTTGTTCTGTGGCTCATCACCATTGCATCTGAGTGCATTCCAAATAAAATAAATAACAGTACCAAAGCCTCTAGTGAACATCATGGGGAACATCAACACTGAGAGGCAGGGCTTATAAATCTGCATGCAACACTGTATGAACGTGCTTAGATTGCTTCCAGACTGGAGCTGGCTTGCATCCAACTCTTGAGTGAAGTGTACTTGAGTGACTCCAGGTCTATATTCTCTGTATGGATTTTCATTTGAGTTGATGTCTCTTTCAGGGCAGGGATATAGTGGAAGAAAGGTGAAAGAGGGAGGAGTGTTTGTAACAACTTTGTGTTTGTGATAACTGTGCACAAAATTTTTATTCAGACTGTTGGTCTCACAGTTATGTACCATCCCTTTGATTTCTTGTGTTATTCCCCAATGAGAATAAGCATAACTTTAATATTTTTTCGTACTTAAAGAAAATTGCAGTGGAATTAGTTTGTTTTTTTCATGTAAAACCACATGCTTCTGTATTTTTTTTTATTCTTACAGTTTCTTGTATCCTTAGTATTGTAGTTATCCTGAACAATATGCCATTAAACCAAGAGCAAATGTAAGTTGATCATAATGGAGTGGCTTTCAAAAATGTAATATTAATTTTGAGAATGGTTCATAAACAGAAGTCTCTGGTAGAATTTTGTAAGATATAGTCTGTGATAAAATGTATGAATAAAAGTGTCAATTGCAAGAATTTTGAAATTTTAAGTGTCAAGTATTGTAATACCAAAATGTAAAGTAAACAGTTACAAAATCCCTAAAATCAGAGTCACATTAAACCAAATGCAAGGAAAAAAAAAGAGGTATTTTAAACCCTTTCCCACAGTGAAAACACAGTTAGATTGTGGGCATCATAGGGAAGATATTGTGGGTGATTTTCTACATAACCTAGATGCTGCTGACCTAGATTCCTAGATCTCATGAAGGGAATTCATTCTAATCCATTCAGAGGTTATCTTTACGAAACTGTGTCTTACAGCTGGCTACTTTGTCAAGAGCTGACAAAGAAATGGTTTGCTGAAACATTTGAGCATCATCAAAAAGATACGGTAACAGTGAGCTGCTCAATAATAACCATTTTTCTCTAACTGTTGGTAAAACCTCTGGAATTTGGATAACTTCTGACAGGCTAGTGAGTGCAACTAGATTTTTGAGTGAAATCTGCAAATGTAGGAATTGCGGTTCTAAAGTCAGATGTATTGATCCAGTACTGTGCTTTGATTTTGGGCCTTCTGCTAGGTTTCTGGGAGAATACACTTTGTCCAGGGGGAAGGAAACAAGGGTATGGGATCATATATAATTAAGCAGTTCTTCTAAAGCTCTCTTATTTTGGTATGTTGACACTTGCTATATATTCTTTGCATTTCTTGCCTAATTCATGTAGTCTGCTTAAAACTGAAAATGTTATCAACCCTTGCAAAATGGCTAGTCATTTACCAGCAATTTTTGAATCTGCAGGAAAAAAACCAAAACCAAAACTCTGGTATATTTGGAAAATGTTGATTTTGTAATACATTGGTTTGATGCCCTCAAGAGTGCTTCTGACACAAAGGTTTTCCTGAAGAGGATCAGCATGATACATATACAATTGAACAACAGCAATTGAACAACTTAGAGAAAGTTGTTGAGTTCCTAACCTTAGAGGAAAAGACAGAGGAATTTAAACCACAGGACTCAAAGATTGCATGGACATTTGCTAAGTTTGGTTTAATAATTTCCTTTCTTAAAGTATACATTATTTACTTAAACAAGGAATTACTGTTGTAAATAAACTTGAGACAATTTTACAAGCTAAATGAGCACGGCATACAGTTTTCCAGTTTTCCTGGTGTTGAGACAAATATAAAAAAAGTATCTCTTAGTTTAAATTCCTGAAGGAATTAATGACTTGTGTTCTCTTCAATACCCAATACCAATATCATTGTTTAGAAACTAGAGAATAATAGATCTGTTTTTATATGTAACTCAGAAAGTACAAGTGAGACCTTTAAAACATTTAAAAATAACTTAATTGGAATACGCCAAAAATACCAAAATATCTCTCTAAATACATATATATTTTTCCCAAAGGATTGGAAAGTTGAAAAAAAGTAATTTTCTGAACTCAATAAGCTATTCCTATGTGCTCTATATAAGCCTTTGAAGAGAATCTTTGTTGAGAAGATTTTAGAAGAGATTAAGAAAAAGAGTATTTCTCCTGTACAACTTCTTTTTGATCATTAAAAATTGTTTTGACATCACAGGTTGATACTACATCTGATGAGGACTATGGAAGTTATTCAATTTGTTTGCAAATATTTAGTTATTATTATATTTTGAAAGTGTTTTTTCTAGGTATTAGTCAAAATCTTATTTAATTTATTTTTATTTAATCTGGAAAATTAGAGCAAAGTGGCTTTAGAGCTAGCTAAAGACATCAAAAGTGAAACATATGGACTTGAATCTCATGAGCTGCTGTTTCTTGCATTACTCAGAAGGCAGTGTGGGTCTAGACTGGCAGCTGAAAGAATGCAAAGGCCGAAGATTTGTATCTTCATCACCAAACAACTTGCAATGACTTTCAGGCTGGATTTTGCAGAGGAGCAAGAAGGTATGTGGGAAGGAAAGAAGAGATTAATAGCACTTTATCAGAGTTCCTGAGAGAACTGAGCCTCTAGAATGTCAGCTAAAAGGGAGAACAGAGAGGATAGATCAGTAAACCTACTAAAACTTAAACTTTTTACTCTTTTTCAAGTGTTAGGATCCTTTCTAGAAGCCTAAAGAATTTGTCAGAATTTTAAAGTTTTTTGTTTGTTTTCTGCAGGGAGGTTCTGTTTTAAAACCTTCACACAGGGCCTTAGGTTTTAGGATTTGGAACAAAGGAATTTCAATTAATACATACTTCACAGAGTTCCAGTCTGTATTTGGAATGCAATTATTTTTATAAGGAATAGGTATGTCACAATTTTATTTCTTTAAAATGTTCCTTAAAAAATCAACTTGTGTAATTTTCACTAGAAAACATTAAGGCAACAGAAACTTTAATCTCTTACTCTTCCATGGGGTCACAGATACAGAATTTAATTCAGTTTGAGAAACAAAAGTGAATAAATAGAGAAGTAAACATCCCAGAAGTGCAGAAAATTACTCAGATATGTGGAGGCCTCTAAGGTATTCCCTAGTTAAAGAAAATGTAGGAGGAATCAATACATGAAGATGCCAGTTATTTGAATTCTGGGAATACTGCTTATCCCAGCAGAAAGATAGATCTTGTCACCTCACTTTAAGGAAGACTTAGGAAGCAATTAATATTTGAATCAAAAAAGATAGAAACACCTGGAAAGGTCAAATATACAGGAAAATGGTAGGGATTTTTCTAAGGAAAATAGCCTGATCTGTAGATGAGAGCTTGTAGACTTGCCTGTGGGGGGGGCAGTAAAGAAAGTGACAGCTAAAGCTTTTCAGCTTTTCATTGCAAATATCTTTCATATGTTCTTCCTTTTTCAGATAATTGACTTCCTGCAGAGTCCTTCCAATTTTGACATTAGTTGGAATAGAAGTTTAATAGTTAGATGTTGGCCCACTAGCAACTGGGCTTCAGTAACAACTGTGTATCACACAGGCTCTTAGCCACCTGCCAGGCAAAGATAAAGGCCCACAGTATTCAGAAATAATCAAAAAGATGAAAATTTTAGGTGTCTGGTTTTGTTTTTTGAAACTGAACGTATCTTCAGTTTCTGCAATTAGGTTTGTTGGTGGCTCAGCATAAGTCTTCTTCAAAAACTGAATAATTCATGCCAGGCCTTTGACCTAAAGACCCTAACAACAATTTAAATTTCAGTTCCCAGTCTTGTTACCAGGTGGCAATATTATATTTCAGTGAGTTATAATACAAGAATGAGTAGCATTTAGAAGGACAAAGGCATGGAAGTAAGCAAAGTACTTTCCACCTTTCTAAAACTTTGTAGCATTTTGGTTTGTTATCTAGAATAACTAAAGTTATACAAAGCATCATTATTGAGAGGCTGTCAGTACTATTAGTGTGTTTTGAGAAACATTGATGCTGATCTCATGTCACAGGAACGATGTACAAGAGTTCATTTCTTCAAAAGCTTACTATACAAATAGGCAAGGCCAACAAGGACTGGAGAAGAAACAAAACATGTGAAAGGGTCACATGACTGACAGGATGGGAGCAGGAACTTTATCATCTCCACATTCAACATCTATTACTAGTCCCTAATAGGTCACAGAAGCATTCATATTGGGAGTGAGAAGTGATAATAGGTGAGACAATTACAAAGTGGAACTGTTTACCTTGGCTACCTATCTGCTAACCACCTATAATTAAGCAGCCACTTAAGTGCTCTATGACAGCTAGGTTAATATAAATACTTTCAGCTAGTTGTTAGCAACCTTTACTCTGCAGAAATTGAGCTGCTGCTGACTCAGAAAGTTTTATGGCAACTGGTGAGAAAAAAGGAGGTCACAATTTGCTAGGAAGTTTGAGAAATATTATATTGCACCTTCTCTCAAATATTCTAGTCATCTTCTGATTTTACTTTACAAAGCTTGACATTTGTGGTTTGCTTTTACAGATCATAGGGTCTGTTCATACATTAACTCTGCCTATAATTAGGTGAGTGTAGATAGCAAGCACAGCAAGAAATTCAGCTTTCTTTTCCGTGGCTGAAATTCAGTCACAGTAATGTTTTCCTGCATGGTAGTTCAGGTATTCAGTGTTAGTGGTTCAACACTAAAGCTTTATTTTTAATTTGGTCCTTAAAATCTGATTTTGTCCCTCCTGTTACTTGTAAAAGTCTATGACAGTCATGTGAATACTTGAAACAAGTCTTATGCTTCTATTCTTTATTAAGAATTTATCCTTCTCTGACTCTCTGTTGTGGTTTAACCTCAGCTGGCAACTCAGTAACACACAGCTGCTTGCTCACTGCCCCACTCTGATAAATGGGGTGGAGAATCAGGGGAAAAAAAATGAAACTTGTAAGTTGAGGTCAGAACACTTTAATAATCGAAACAAAGTTACCAAAAAAACAAACATCAAAATCCCACTAAACAAAAACATAGCAACAACATCAACAGCAATTGTAATATAAAGGTAGGAAGACTAAGCCAAATAAAACCAGCCCAACTGCTCACCACCCGCAAAATGATGCCCTGCCCATCCCCAGGCAGTGATTGGCCCCTCATGGACCACTTCATCCAGTTTACATACTCAGCAAGATGTTCTATGCTCTGGATTATCCCTTTGCCACTTTGGGACAGCTGTCCTGGCCATGATCCCGACTAGCATTTCATGCAGCTCCTCATTGGCAAAGCCTGAGGACTGCAACAACTAAAACATCAGTATATTACCAGCATTATTTTCATACTTCATCCAAAACACATCCCTGTACCAGCTACTAAGAAGAAAATGAACTCTCTCCCAGCTGATACCAAAACAGAATCCAGCCTCTTATGTTCAAGTTCTCTGAGCCAGTTATTCAAGGAAAGCTTTGACATGTAGTTAGAAAAATATTGTTAGGAGAAAATCTTTTAGTGCTGTATCAGTACATTTCCCCCATAGTCCTCTTCCTGGTTCCCTGCATTATAAATTTTTCTAGAATATATTGGCTTGACTCACAGGCTATGATTTTTAAAGACCTCCTGATGTGGAATACAAGTGAATGTAGCTCTTCTGACGTGTTGGTATATAAGCTCTAGGGAGCAAAAAGACTGCAGTTTAGTTGAGCCTCTGTAGCAGTTGGCTCTCTTGCTCTCTGTAGGGATCTCTAGAATGGAAAAGGCAGCCAGTCATGCATGCTATAATTTACATCTGATTGATGAAAGGTTTAGATTCACAGGAACAATTTGCACTGGGGCTCCTGTGGGCATAAAACTGAAATATTTTGCCACTGCTATCCAGCATTAAGTTTTTTCTTGATCAGTCTCATATCCTCCCATGTCAAGTTCATTCTTAGAATTAATGCTTGAAGTTATATGTTTAGATGATGTAGTCTTTTCTCCTGTATTCAGCAACCGAGTAAGTTAAGCTGTAAGTTGAAAACACTGCCTAATAAACAGATGAATACATTTTCATGGGAAAAATGCGCATCATACAGTATTATGCATTCAAACTCAGTTTAAACCTCATTTATATAATAACCAAATATCTGCACATTAATTCACTAAGAGCTTCAGAAAAAACAGTCTCCAAGCAAAGTGCCAGCATCAAATAAAAGCTTTTGGAAATCTCAAAAAGTACAGGAAATTAGTACTTGTTAATGAAATAGAAACAGGCCAATGAGGTATTTTCAGTAAGTTCTCAAACATACATACTAAATTAGATACTGTCAAACTTACTATTATGTAAAAACTATAGTTTATATTACTATCATACCCCAAATATAGCTCCTGTTGCCCAAGGAATAACTGCAGTCATCACTAGGAAGGTTTTATTCTGGCCTGGTATGTGCCACTCTGAAGCTACACAGCTACAAAATCTTTGAAAATGAATGATTAAGGATAGTTGAGTTTGTTTGTTTGTTCTTTTCCTGAACTTTACTATTTATGAAATATTAGGATACAGTGAGGGAAAAATGTAAATGAATCCATGCAATGTAAGAATAATCAAATAATGTTGTTTGCAAAGTCATAAAATATTTTTTTTACTTAAATGTGCTTTCAAAATGAAACACCAGAAAATTCTCATTTTTTATGTGTATTTCCAAACTAGCTAAACATGTAAATATATAAATTTGCTGTAAAACTTATTAATGGGCATTTGTTTACATATGTTTATCTCAATTATCTATGCCCATAGGACCCATGCAATCAATTTTTCACTAAGCAGTTTTCAAAATATAATTACTCTTATGGGTAGGTCTATGAACAACAGTGTCATTTACACTATCGTTCACTAATTGCACTTCTAAGCCATTATAATGAATTATACTTGTACATTCTTTTACGAAGATCAGTTAATGCTAATCATTTCTATCATATATATCACTTAGAAGACATCCATCTATAACAGCCTTTTTATTTACAGCCTCTTTCCCTTTTAATTTTCTTGCACTGTAACAAAGGCAGTAAATGAATGGTGTGTGCTCACATAACCAGTTAGCCTTGTAAACTTAGCAATAAAAGTTGAGATTTGAAATTTAAAGATGTGTTTTTCTATTTTTTAATAAATCTGACATGGAAATTATTAGGCTACTATTAGGTTATTAATATTAGGTTATTAATTAGGAAATTATTGATTATTAAATGTGTAGTTCTGGGACCCCAATTCAGGAATTACTGGCCATGGGAATAACAGAAATAAACAGTACTAGTATGAAACTTGGTGTATTTGTGAATGGACTGTACAGAATCCATTTATTTTTATGTTGAGTGACCAGATTGATCACCCCAGATGTTTTTTAGCCCTATTTTTTTGTGTTTTAACAAGACAGAGCAGTATGTACTACAAAGCAGGGAGCTGAGTGCTTTTGTGTAACTACTCTACAGACTGCCTTCCTACATGCAGGCAGTAAAAAGATTCCTTTGCAGGATGAGAGAAGCTAAAATAATGATCTTGTACTTGCATGAAATCCTTCTGACTAGTTTGACAAGGAAAGTGTAATTTCTTAAGAAGTGGGAAACTTTGCTGGGGATTAGGTACAAGAAGCCCAGAGTCCTTGAGTGTGAAAAAAGAGCTGCCACCTCTTCTCTCCCTGTTATCATCAAAGAATATTAAGACAATATTTCACTACTGCCTTACTGGAATTTCTAAGAAGTTGTGGAAACACCTGTATCAAAGATCTTAAAAATGCCATATGCATGGAAAATGAATTAATGTTGGCATGTGATCTAGTATAAACAATAAGCACTAACTGTTATCATAATTTTTGTGGTTGGAATCCTCATAAAATTACCATGATACCTAAGCTACTGATGTCTTTGTCACATTTGAGTTTCTAAGTGATAATAGTGAAATGAAACTATGTATGAAAATATCAGAAATACGAAACAAGTGGTCTCTTTTGCTAGGTTTTAAATGTCAAAGAAAATACTGAAAAATATAATATTGGTTTTTCAACACCAAAATTGCAGCTTAGTATGAAAGAAAAGTTAATGATTTAATAATAATGGTTTAAAAACATGCTTTGAAAGGGTATGGGAAGTTCTTTGTGAAAAAAGTACAATATAAGGAAATGGAATACAATAGAGTTTTATAGTGTCTGAGTAGTTTACCTTCCTCAAGAGGAGTCACACTCCTCTCGAGCTCAGTAACTGAGCCATCTTTTTTTTTCAGATGGGGAGAAAAGGGACAATATTTAAAAATTCTTTTATTTTGTATGTTCTTAATACCTCTAGTGCGTCATTCCTCACAGACATTCCAAAGACGAGCTTTAAATGATGCAGTTTCCTTAACCAATTTAATACATCAATTTTATCTCTAGTTGTTGACATGTATTCAGTAGATTTGCCATCTTAATGCATGACTTCTGGAGTCTATTGAATAAAGCTAGGAAATCATCATGCTGGCAAGCCCACATTCTCTCCAGTTCATGTGGACTGGTATAAAATAATTATTAGAAAAGTCTAATAACTGGTGAATTTTCTAGCCATAAATAGAAGATAAAGTGATAAGGAAAAATGAGAAAGCTACCTTTGCACAATAAGGGAGGAAGTGGCTTTGTAAATGGACTGTGAACTGCACCTGGGAGATGAAGCAAAGGAGTTCCACAGCAGACTAATTGCTGAAGGGAACCTGGTTGAAAAAGGTACTGTAAATCCCTTCCAAAATCGGAACAGTCAGATTCTTGCAGTTGAAGCCTGCTTGTCAACAAGAATAGAGTGCCCTAGAAAAAAAAATCCCAAAGAAGAGCTTTTCCATGAACTATCTGCCAGCTGCCAGACTATGAAATGTGGATCTTATTATATATTATAAATCAATTTTATGGGAGCAAGGAAAAAAATCCACCATTATTTTTTATATCAGGAGAAATCTATAAAACATCAAATTCTTAGGATTTATACTACAGTTTTGTCCTTGTACTTATGACTTTTTTTTTTTAGGTATTAGGTATAGAAATTTTCCTCAGTATCAACATCCTGAAACAAGTATTCTGATAGAGATATCTCAGCCAAACTATTCCAATAGTTTTACGAGTTTAAATTGTATGGGACTGCATTCCCCTGGAATGGGTGGCAGAACATTCTGTCATATGAACACTGCATTTCCTTTTGTTTCTCTACCCCAGAGTTTGTAGCCACCAAATAGGGAGTATTATCAGAATGGGTAAAAAAAAGTATATGGAACATGTCTGGGGTCCTTTGGCATCTGAACCCGGCACAAGTCCAAAGCAAAACTAAGTTTTATTCTAAAGTTAGGTCATTGACAAAGTAGCTGAAAGTAAGGGGTGAGTGAAGACAGTGCTTTAGCTACAGACATACATTTCCATAGAATCTGTTTTTTCTTCTGCTCTGGAGCCCTGCACTATATGGTGCAGATCCATGGCTGTGAAAAGCCCTCTCCAATGCCCACCCCTCACCCGTTTCTTTTATCCACTGATATTCTGAACAAAACCTCTGTTAGGGCTACCAGGGCTAGGACCTACTGTCTGAGATGCCAGCATGCACCATATTAATTTTAGACTATACTTTCAGGCACACTTTATGAAGGCAGACATTTTTATTCAGTGGAGCAGCCCTAAAAGCAGCTTTACTAAATATAGTCAGAGTTTCGATACTGTAACTTTTATTTTCTCTGTAGCTCATAGGTCTAGTTAACAGGAAATAATCATAAGAATGGTCAAAATATGTTGTATCAAAAGTATATCTAGCACAGCACCTTGTCTGTTACACAGATGGGGAGTGGATACTTAAAGAAGATAGTAAGAACACACAGGATTGCTTTCACTCCAGCATTTTCAGCAATCAGTGCTTTAGGGCTTAGAAAAGTGAGAGGTGTCAGTTGAACTGCTGTGTTTAATAACTGCTGATGTACCTATTCTCTGTCAACTAGTCTAGTTCTTCTCAGAAGTCATTTATGCTGCTAGAGGATCAGAAAGAATATCTGCAGCTCCACAGCGTATTATGTGCTGTAAAAAGCAGTACTTATTCTTTAAAAAAAATCTATTGTTTGATGATGTCACTGAGTGTTTGTAATGTTAGTTCTATGAGATATAATGACTTATTCCAACCTCCTCTTTTTCCCTCTGTTTATGACTTTGGATTTCTATTATATGGCCACTCAGTCACGCTGTCTATGTCAGGTCCTATCTGCTAAGCTTTTTCTCTTTTAAACCAGTACCATGCTTCTGACTATTGTTGCCTTTTTCTACTTTTCTACTGCTATTTTATTTTTTTCTTAAGAAAGGCAGTTGAAATTTATATTCTATATTGATTAGGTAGAGATATTTCTTGAATAGTGCATGGTGATATCTTTTGTTTTAATGTTAATTTCTTTTATTTTTCTACCTTCTCTGTGACCACTGCCAGTCTGTTCATGTCACTGCCTGACTAGCTTAGTGGATGAGGAGAACAATTGATGTTTATCTTTAGTAAGGCTTTTGGAATGGTCTCTACATAGCCAAGTTGTCAAAGTGCAGGTCAGATTAGTTCAGAGGTGCAGAGAATTGTGATTGGTGGCAGAAAATCCATCTGGAAGCAAGTCACTAATTATGTACCTTGTGGGTCCACTTGGGGTTGGTAGCAGGGCCAATGCTGCCAAGTACTTTTATTAGTGACCTGAATGATGGGGCAGAGTGTACCTTCAACAAGTTTGCAGATGGTATGAAACTGAATGGTGTGTAGTAGACAGGCTGAAGTGATGGAGCTGAGATGAATTTTGTGAAGGTTTACAAAGAGAAATGGCAAATCCTGCCCCTGGGGAACAACAGCCCAAGGCACCAGTACACCCTAGGGGCTGGCCTGATGGAAAGCTGCTCAGCAGACAAGGACATTAGTGCCTTGGTGGACAGCAAACTCCTCATTGACAAGAAATGCATTATCACAGCAAAGAAAGCCAATCACAGAATCATTGAGGTTGTAAAAGACCTCCAGGATTACAGAGTCCACCCTTTGACAAATCACCACCTTGTCAGCTAAACCATAACATTAAGAACATCCTGGGCTGCCTTAGGGAGGCCATTACCAGAAAGCAGTGAGAGGTGTTCTTTGCTGTCTACTCATCTGGTGAGATACATCTGGACTGCTTGGTCCAGTTCTGGATGATTAAGGAATTGGAGCACCTTTCATGCTGCTTAGAAAGGCTAAAAGGTTGTTTGCTTGATCTCAAGAAGAGAACGTAAACAGTTTTGTGATTCTGTGAATTGTCTGCAATGTCTTCAAAATCCTTCCTGAGTGGCAACCAAGAAGTTATTTTGACTATTCGACCTGCATTCTTTATATCAAGTGCTTTGAAATCCATCTGCTGTTTTATCAGTAGGTCTCTTGATGAATCAGTGAGTCATACCTTGTTGTCATGTGGCTGGGTATTGACAGGATAAACAGGAACGTTGTAGGAAATATCTGGGGATCCGGGTGGACAAGTTGAATATGAGTCACCATGGTACCCTCACAGCAATGAAGGCCTATTGCATAGTGTGAAGGTGGAGAGAAGTGGTTTTGTTCTTTCTGTTCAGCACTTTTGCTGCTGCCCTGCCTGATTTTATGCTCTGCTAAAGGGGACATGACACGGAAGGTACAGCTGGGAGAGGTGAGTTTATTTGGCCTTAAGGAAAGAGGGCCCTGGGAGGATCTTGCCACTGGCTTGAACAACCAGTATGACATTGTCTGTGACAGTCTCAGAGCCTGAGACTTCTCAGAGGTACACTGTGAAAAGATCAGAACTGGGAAAAAAGAAACTCCAATTAGACTATGAAAGGTTGTTTTGTTTTGTTCCATTAAGTGTAAACAAATGCTGGAATAGGCTGCAAAGAATTTTTGTAACTGTCATTCTTGGAGATATTCAAAATTCAGCCATACAAAGCTATGACCCACCTGATCTGACTTCAAAATAGTGCAGCTTTAAGTGAGAATAGATGACCTTTAATTCTAAATTATTTTGAAATTCTGTACTCTTTCTGCACCTATTTCTAGCCAAAAAATAGGTACAGTATGTGGAATAATGTTGGGTTATCTCATTGCATTTTCACCTCAATATTTACCCCATTTTTAAGATTAGTTTAAGAAAGCCTGTCTTCATTTGGAATATTGTTTGCTGTCATTTAATCAACAATGAATTCTTAAAAGCATCTTCTATTTTGTCCCCCAATTTTTGCAGTTTGATTTTAAATCCTTTGGTGAGGAACATCTATCCAAGAGATCAACCACATCATACACCTCAAAATCCTCTAAACGATTTATGAAGCACCCATTTATAAAAAGAATGTTTTCTGGTGCTGCCTGTGTTTACTAACATATACATAATTTTAATTTGTAACAGTTTGTTTGATAAAGAATTCAGAATTTCTAGTCTTTAGCTCCCAGATCACCTCTGGAGATATTTTAATGAATTGCCATTATTAAATGCCATCTTCCTTTCCTTTGTACAATAGCAGATTTAAACAGTCATTTAAAGACCACTGTTAATATACCAGCAATTTTATGTGTGAATTCTTTTAATAATATATGTGGTTACTCCTAAGTCATGGTGATTTTTTGCTACTCAACTAACCAATTTGTTCAAAATACCTCTTACTTTCTCTCAATTTGAGATAATACTTTTGACTTTTCCCTGTCAAGGAATCGCTGTGATAAAGAATTTTCTTCTTGATTCTCTAATGAACATGAGATGCTGCATTCATGGGGTGAATGCCGATCTTTCTGAAGTCAATCTGAGTTTTAATTTTAGGAATATAGAGTTCAGCCTTAGTGTATATCCACTGACAAATACTGTGTATTTGTGCTTGGAATCCTTGATTGTTTACATTCAATCCAGTTATGTCTGAAAAAGGATACAGCAAAACAGGAGGCAAATTTATTTTTTTCTACAAACATATTTTTTCAGGTATGTGGGTAAATTCCAGTAATTAAAAAGCACCAGACAGAGGTGGTGTTAGATATTTAAATGCTGATGATCTATGTTACAGGTCTGCCCCTGACATAAACTGACTGTGTGAGGATTCAAAGCTGCTCTAGAAATCAGTGATGACTGGGATGTTCTGTATATATTCTATTCTTTAAGGCCACTAAAGCTGTTGAAAAAGCACAGCCGGTGTATTCAGCGACTGAAATATTTAAAAAAGAAAGAATAATATAATCAGAATCTAAATAAAGCCTAAATTCTGCATTGTGCCCTTTATGCACAGTTATTATCAAGCAGTAAGCTGTGTAAAATATGGAAACAAGTTAGTAATATACCAGCAAATAGCCTACAAAATAAAATGAGTAATTATAGGATGTACTTCAAAATAGAAAATAGGGTTATTTTAAAGTAATACTTGACACTGAATATTTGTAAGACCATGCAAAATAGAAGATTAGTCAAGAAGAATTCCAGTAAATCAGCTTATTATAAAAGACAAAGGAAAGAGTTTGCTTGGAAATGAGGAAGAAATATTCATATGTGCAAGAATTTTACTGCAAGAAAGCACAGGAATCAGGAAATCTGTATAATCTGTGCATCATTCAGCATGGAGGCTAGTACAGAAAGAAAGGATCATTAATTTAAGCATTTAGGGAAAATGTTAGGGTTTGTATTTGGTTTTGCCTTGTCTTTCTCAATCCAGTACTCCACCATCTCCTTCCCAAACTGCATACCATTAGCAGTTCTGTATTCTAATCTCACCCTTGCTGCGTAAAATTATCACTCCTTTATTTCAAATATGGCTTCTTATCCTTTGCTCTGCTAACTGGCTTTATTACCCTCGACCCCTTCTTGCCTCCACTGAAGGCAGCTTGACATTTTTACATCAGCTAATCCTCACTTTTCGCACCCTTCCCTTCTCCTCCCCCACCCCGTATTTGCTTCTCTTTCCTCTTTTGGTATATTCAGAGCTGCAGAGAGCTTTTCAGCAGATATTCAACCCCCTGGAGAAATTCAAAGAGATCGAAACACAGCACAAGAGCTAGGGGTGTTTTCTTCTGGACTGCCAAAAGCATAAGGTAACATTCAGAATGAGGTCACTGTTCCATGATCTCATTTTGAATTGGATTTGCTAATGGGGCATAGGAAGCCTGGTAGGGAGAGCATATTGTTTTGGTAGTTAATATTACACTAACAAACTGAAAAAAAAAATATTAAGCATTTACTTTCATTTCCTAATTTATAAATTCATGTGTCAGGAGTTTAAAAGAATTATGAGGCAATAATAAAATGATGGCTTAAATTAAGTATGAACATGGCTTAAGCTAGGCATGGACTGGACTTACAACAGTCAAGTGTACGAGACACGTATGTATGACAATGATATGTAAGACATGCCGAAACAAAATGAAATATTTGAGGACAGTATTTTGCAGGATAACTGAAAAGAATGACAATGATTTTTGTGCTAAGCAGAGCAAGAGTGGATTGGCAGGAGAAAGCATGGCATGAGTGGGTACCTGAGAAACTTCCCTGCATGTAAGGTGCTGCCAACAGGCTGTTAAGGAAGTGTGTGCCATTCTTGTATTTTTCCTGTTTTCTCTTTGTCTTTATTTACAAATAAATGTATATTCTTTTCTGTGAAAAAGACAGAATTAGGTATTCCATGTCACAAAGATCCTATATAATGTAAAGAACAGGAAAACAAGATGCACTGAAAAACTCTGCCTGCTATCAATTACATTTGAAAATATCATCAGTAGTATTTTGACATAGGGTACTTCACAGGACTTCACAGTGATTTGAAGGAGATGTTAAACAGCCATTGTATTAACTTTGAAACTGGCAGTGTAAAACAAGGCAGGCTGTGAAATAAAATATCTGTAGGAGCAACAGAAGTAAAGGCAGAATGTGGATGAACTTTGTTGGTAACCTAAGTAGCGAGTGGAAATAATTAAAAATCACAGGGAGAAAGAAAGAAATGCAAGTGTAGAGAGAAAAAACACTCTTTAGATATAGAGCAAAATTTGCAATAAACCTTCAGAGTGGCTGAGTGATCCTCAGTTCAGTATGTGTGGAAAGAAACCATGGTGGAGGGAAAACACTTTACCATAAAAATATTTTTTCCTGTGATTAAGTATCATAATCATAAACCCAGAGGAAATAGCAGATAGGGTTAGATTTGTGGCTTTTTTTTGTGAGAAAATTTTGCAACTCTCTTATCATTATTTTTGAAGTGAATATATAATTTCTGTTGACTTTGTGGGTTCTAAGCATGCCAAGCTTCAGAATGTGTATTTTTGAAACTTTGAAAAGTTAATCAATGAATTTTATTTTTATTTTATTACATTAGAATTATATCTTAAATGTGCATTTTAAACTAGGTCTTTCTGTGTCATAAATTATCTTTCATTCTTAAAAAAAAAGATATTTTAAGAAAATTTTCATTTGTGATTAAAAGCTGTATTACTGCTGTAAAGAAAATTATGCAGCCATGAAGGCTGCAAAAAAAGATCCAGCAAAACTCCTTTCTGCCTGAAATCAATAATAAAATAAGTTCATTTCATACAAACACACATCTAAAGCTTTCATGACAGTCTAAAAAATCTAAAAATGCCTGCAGAGGATATGAGTTTATTGAATTTTCTTACTTTACTGTTTCATAGACTCTACCTTAACCAGATAGTATAATCTGATTGTATCAACCTAGAAGTATATAGGATTTTATTTTAATGTTAAAAAGGTCAATAGCTTTGGAACTTAAATTCTTTCTGTCTCTATACAGCACTAGAATCTCAGCACTGAAGTATTACCAGATAACTTTAATAAAAAGAGGTTGGATTTTATAAACTAAAATTTACTTATTCATTTCCTATATATACAGTTAAATTCTTTAGATGAATTCTTTCTAAGTATGTGGCAAAGCAATATATACTTTATTGAATGATGAAGGAAATTTATATTAATGTGGTTGATATAGAAATAAAATTTCTTCCAAAGCATTTTTTGTGTAACTGTTATTGAATATTACATCTTTTTATCACCTCAGATGATATTCCAACATTTTAGTGCTTCCAGCTCTGAAAATGTTTTAGTCTTACCAAAAATATGTTCTGCTAAGTTCTGCATTGAACCACTTCTGGTTTGGAATTTGAGTTAGATTTTAAAATTTGGTGACAGATATACCATTTGCTGAGCCATACTAGGGCTTTCAGTTGGTCTGCAGAATAGACTCATTTTGAAAGAATTTTTTTAGACTTCCATGAAGCTTCTGAAAATCTGGATCACATTAGACATAAAGACTTAGGCATTTTCAGCACCACAGAAGAAGTTTGCAATCATTTTCTGTAGTACAAATGGGCTTATTTAGCACTCCTGTTATGGAAAAGGTTCTACAATAATAATACTACTATTATAATACCATTTCTGTAATAATAGCACTTCTGTTATAAAACACCATTATTATAGAAATGCTATTATAAGACAAGCTCTGTTATTTAGAATTGCTTCTGCAATAAAAGTGCTAAAAAGTCTGCTTGTATTACAGAAAATTATTGCAAATTTTTCTTGCCTGGCAGTGAAATTTTTCATTCTGTATCTTGTCTGTCGCTGTTGGAAAGCCATTCTCATATGTACTCTGAAGCCTCTGTGAGTTACTCAACAGTGTTTATTTAAAATAGGGAATTACTGAATAGGCAAATGGAAAAAAGGCCAGTCGTCATTTATGCCATCTTCCATGTTCCTTCCTAGTCTGCTGCTCACTTTTTGTCAGAGGCCAGAACTCTTATATGGCAAGGTAGATGACATAAAAAAAATAAAAAAAATTTGGAGAAAGGGAGCAAACTCTTTTGTTTCATCCTGTTAATTTTTCCAATTTTGAGCACAGTTCACAAGAAACAGCTTCCAGTTTTCCCCTTTGACTTTGTACCATTCTCTTATGCTCATAATATTCAACAGGAGGTAAATTCAACAGCAGTAAAATTCAGTCCATGGAAAAATACTTCTGTTAAACACTTTGAACCAATTAAACCATTAGGGTCAGAGGTCCTTAATGAGTACTCAGCCTAAGGACCAGCCTGCTCTGAGCATCCTCCTCCATTTACAGCCCATCACCAGTGGGTGCATTCCAAAGCCATAACGAATATCTGTCTTTTGGGAGGAAAGGAACAAAATGAAGAGCAAAAGAAGCAATTCTAATTGTTCTTTAATTTTCTAATTCTACCCCTGATTTCCCCATATTCTGTGCTTTCTTAAAAAAAGTTTCTTTCCCTATAATTTTTTTCCAAGTATATTTTTACTATAGCTATTCTAATTCATTCTCCACTTCCTTCATGTGCAACTGCCAATCCACCAGTGTTTCTGCACACAGAGCAGAAATTCTCATGGGTAAGGTATTTTAAAAAAAGATTAGGACAAATTTCTGAGTTTAGGCCTTGGACAGTCTTTGCCTAATGCATTAATTTTAGTGTGAATGGGTTACCTATAATTATTTTGGAAATGCTTGGGTCACAGTGTGAACTTTGTGGTAAGGACACAAAAAAAGTTGGTTCCCAGAAATTTCTTTCATGTTCACATGAAAGACACTCTGACACAAGGAGTCTCTTGTTTGTCTTTGACATGTCCCTCCAAAATTCCAAATACATTATATCTGTTTCATCTAGAAGGTAAATATTCAACATGAAGTGTATGGAACTACATCAGTCATGTGCCAGAAGAAGAGCCACCTTCTAAGATTTCTGATTTTTGTCATGGCTGTTTTCTGTTAAAGACAATGAATCTCAAAACTTGAATTAATCTTAATTATTTTTTTTTTTTTTTTTTTTTTTAGTTTGCAGTTCCTGTACCAAGGGAATGTCATTACAGTAATCGTCTCTCTACCCATAATTTCAGTGTAATTACACTTTTAAAAAACATGCAAATCTAATCTTGAGTTTTACCTTACAGTTTTCCAAGAATTTCATTTAGGCATGAATTGAAGCCATTAGATAGCAACTATATGACTATTACTGTGCTAAAACTTTTCCAGTGGCATAAGGAGAATATTAAGGCTTTCTCATTTAAAATTTGTTCCCACTCTTCGTCACTAATTATATTTTTTTAAATTGTACCATGAGTGTCATCAGACTAGAATTTTCTTTTTATTTTTTTAAAATCAGTTTTGTTATTTAGTGGAAAGAAAAAGAGCTAGTGAGATTTGATGTTCTTTTGTACTCCTGTAAGTTGCTAAAGGCTTTGTTTTCACACTGCTAAATACATTACTTAGTCCATAGAGTTTATTAGTGCCTTTGGGTACCATATTTTCTTGAAAATAGCATACACTTTTGTGCTTATTTGTATCTCCTAATGCTTAGGAGTGCTTGTGCTCTCTTTTGTGTGTTATTTTTCAGTTGATACTTACCAGTACTTGTATTGGGTAACATCTGCTGTTTTGGTTTTTCATTGCAATAGCTCCCTTAAGACTTTCAGTACAAAAAGTGAGTTTATTGTTAGCAGCTACAGTACTACAAAGACAATCTTGTGGTAGCAGTGGAATGGTAGATCCAAGAAAAAGGCTCTTTCAAATAATAATAATTTTCTCAAAAACTCGAGTTTTTGGTAAGTTAAAAGATTTCTATTTTAAAAGGAAGACTATATCTCATAGCCTCAGGTGAAATAAACCAAACATGAGCAGTTAAAAAAAAAAAACAAAAAAAAAAGCAGGTATTTATTTTTGAAATCTGTGCAGTGGAAATGTTGGCTACTTTTAGTATTTAAAACCAAAGCATTTATATTTTCTATTTCAAGCATACACTTTTAATTTAAAATTAATCATAAACAAAAGAGCTAGACAACCCCAGAGCTAAATATTTATTTTTAGTCTTAAGAAAATTTAAATATTTCAGCTTTTCTGTTTTTCTGGAAGAAGAAGATAGATTGGTGTAAGGATGAAGTTGCGTATCTCAAAACTGTCCCCATAAGATAAGCCACCACAGCAGAACTTGAGATAAGTGCAGGCAGCAACAGGAAGATGCTCATTCCAGGCCTGGTGAGGCAGATCTGGGTAATGCACCCCAGCAAAAATTCCCCCCATGGCAAACTGTGGGACAGGCAGTGAGTGCTTCTGCACAGACCTTCTCAGGCTATGGGAACAGCCCCTGCACCCTGTGGATACCCAGGACCAGACAGCACAGAATGGTGCCTCCAAAAGAGCTACTCTGGAACCCTGCCCCACTGAAGGCCAGGGTGAAGAAGGACCAGGGGGACACTGCAGGAATCCACATGGGATGATATCTATTCCTTAATTTCTCTCTCTCTTTCTCTTTCTTCCACCACTCTTCTCTCCTATTTCTTTTAATCTCTCTACCTCTCATTTACTGTTAAATAAAATCTGTACAATAGTACAATAGTGACTTCTGTTCAGGGAGAAGCATCCATTATATGTGGATCATACCAATTGGTCAGAATAAAATTTAACATTATTGCTTGTTTACACTTCTAATCCAAATGAAATAAGCCCTTTTTTTCTGACTCTGCCTAGTGAAGCCCTTGCTATGGCTGTATCTTGGATATGGCATCTATGTGGCACTATGACCATGTCCCTCTAGTTCTCAATTGTAAAAATTATAGTGTTTTTTATTTTTATTCTTCATTCATTTTCTAAGTTATTGTACCAAACCCAAGAAGTTCAGGCACTTCTGTACTAGAGGGTGCACTCTTCTAGCACCTAAGCCTCAGGGTGGTTCAGAGAGATTTTCTTTCTGAACAGTTTAACTGTGGAAGTACCTGCATTCAACCAGTCAGGTTGTATGCAGAAGTAATGAAACCTCCTTAAGGTTTAATTACTTCTCATGATAACTTTGGCAGGTCAAACACATGATACAAGTTTCCAGATTCTCTATTTTCCCATGAATAGCAAGGTAGATAGATATGTCTTTACTAAAGTTTATGAAAACTCATTACTAAACCTGCAAGGTCTCTGCTGGGTTAGGTGTTATAGGTATGTCCAAAGCACAGACCTGAAGAGGGAGGAAAATTTTTCTGCTTCTACTTAAAAGAATGGTGGCAGTAGCCATGGTGTTCCTATCCACTTTTTTCATAACAACCTAGTAACTTCATCTTACACACATGAAGTAGATCTGGTTTTTTTCCCTTTTCTGTTGACAGGTTTAAAACTGAAACATTTTACCTCACAGGGAAGTGTCCAACAGGCTGCTTGGCAGGTTGGGTGATATCATGCTTCACCCTCACACAAGTATTTTAAACTTGAGCACAAATTATGCATTAACACAACCATGGAGTTCTAAACTGTGGTTTGTCTATTGACTGTCCCATTGGTCTCCTTCTTAAGCAAGTAAGAAACCAGAAGCTTTTGTTAAACATTTTACCAACCCACCTATCTTTATGGCTTCTGACACCTTAGTTTGGTGTACAAATGGGTGCTTAAAGTGAGAAGAAACATGGAGGATTTGAAAAAATAGATAAATAAAACTTCTCTTTTGAAAAATATTTTTTTATGAAAACTGAGCTAATACAGATAACTTTGGTAAATGACTGAATGCATAATTTTATCTTGCCTCTGTTGTTTTTAAGGGAAGCTAAGCCTTTACATAAGATAAGCATAAAAATAAGACTATATCTTTTTCTCAAAAGAAGCCAGCCAAGTCATTTGGTTCCAATGATCATGGAGTATTGATAGGATCAAATATCCAAAATTCAGCTTACCCACTGTTTCATTACAATTTTTAGAGAGATGGTGTAGCCAAGCATCTAGTTTTAAAGTGGAACACTTATTAACCTAGTGCCAGAATAGGTAGGTGCTCACAGGAGTAAAATCAAGCAAGCCAGAAAGAGAACAAGCAGGTAACTGTCCTGATAACCATGACCCAGGGGAATTTCCTTAATGGATCTACCTTTTCACTATGTCGTCCCCATCATTCTGTTTGTTCTTCAGGGGCCCTGGTAATTAACAGCAGTTTCTTATCCAGTGCTTTGCACAAGAAGAATTGTGTAGTCTCTTGCCATACCCAGGGTACATTTTACAAACCTAGGGTGCTTCTTTGGCTCTTAAACAAGCAAAGGAGTTACTGCTGACTTTTCCACAAAAAGTAAATTTTGGCTAGGGATGCTTAACTCTTTTAAGAAACCATAATTTTCCTGTTATTGTTAAGGTAACAGAATCTGAAGGGAATAGGCAGACTTAACAAGGCTTAAATTAAATGTATTCATGTTCCTTATACCCAGATTGTTCTACAATAGCCTTTTAAAGATCTGATGATCTTAGATGATCTCTGGTCATATACTTCACTGTAAATTGTTGCAAGTCCTCCCTAGTAAACTGTGGCCCAGTGTTTAACACTGTGTCAGGTATTCTATGTCTAGCAAAAATACATTTGCATAATCACCTGTTCAACTGCAATGGAATCTAGTAATGCTATCTCAGGAAAATTTAAATCGTAGTCTAGAATTAATACATACATATCCCTAGTCAGTTTAAGTAAATCAAGGACTACTTTACTCCAGGGGACAATTTATTCTGTCCCACCATATAGGTTTCTTTGGACTGTCAGAGCCTGTATTTTTGCACATGTGACAAAGCCTGAATAAATTCTCCAATGGCACTATTCAGGAGCAACATCAAACGTGTCTACTCTGTCTCTGGGATTTTTCAGTCCTTTGATTTATCTTTCAGTTATCTGTTTTAAAATATTTTTTTCAATAACATTGCCAACTTCCCATTTTGATAATTTGAAGTTCCTGTATGAATTCAAGCCTTGATTTTGTTTCAAGGCTTATAAAATGCTGTTCTGGCTAGGCTGTACTACTAACAATTATATCAGCATCCTGAACTGCTGCAATCTACACTTCTTCTGTAATGGGACAGTTTTAAAAATCAGTTTGATAGTAACTCGAACTTTGGATTTTATTCCAATGAAATTTTATCAAATGCTCTAGAAAATATTCATGCAGCAACCAAGTCTCCCTCAGCTCGTAATTAGTTTGCAAATCATCAATTTAAAATTTAAAATTTAAATTAGTAGCCATACTTTCAGGGTGGTGCTTTGCTAAGCTGGTCTTGGGTCTGTGCTGCATTGTTTACCAATTGAAACTGGTCTTCTGTTATAAAGGCATTAATCTTTTTATTGTGGACTAAACACACACCCAATTTATTTACACTGGACTAAACTTTTGTCAGTGGCCAGAGTGAGTAAAGTAAAGAGAGACCTGTTGCTTTATGAGAATTTTGCCAGTTCACTCCTTTGACCAGTGTGTAATCAGCTTAGTTTGCACTGATACTGAGTTTCCTTGGGTCTGCAGCTCTGCACAGTGGTGAGTTTAAGATTTTAGTTCAATAACCTGGTATTCTATTAAAAAAAAAAATAGAATAAGTGAAATGAAACAATGATGCCTGGGTCCTTTTAGTCTGGGAGTAGACATTTTACTCTTTCATGTATTTAAATTTAAGGGAAAAAAGCACCCTTCTTTCTTTTTCCAAAGAGTGCTTGCAGCCTGTTCTTTCAGTTAATTTGGTTCCTACTGCCTAAGTCAAGCTTTAATAGGAATCTGAACAGTGGACTTAGATTTTCAGCTGCTCTCTGTTTTTCAGAGCTTCTCAATACCTAAGAAATCTTCAGACTTCCCTGTGTTTATTTAGACTCCTTCACCCGTCAATAATGTCATGCATTTGATGAAGAGAAGGCTTTGTATCTGCAAATTACTGCTGCAATTTTTTCTTTAGCAGTTTACTAACTTCACCTCTGTTTTTCAGATATTTTAATTACATTTTATTACCTCTTTCTTTTCTTTTAATGCTGGTAACACTGTCTTTGACATCCCACTAACTCGGTGCTCTAATGCTCAGCTTAAAGTTAATAAATGTCCCATTTACTTTCAGGTTGACAGTCTATTTATCTTCTGATGATGGGCAATACTGCCAGAAAAAAAAACCCAAAAAACATCCAAGGAAGCCATGCTGCAGTTAGCCTCTCTGGCTGTGCTGTGCATACTTGACTGGTGCCTGCAAACTTCCACACACTGATATTAATGAGTGCATGTTTTTAATATTTTTTCATCTGACAGATATTGTGCTATTTTTCATAGACTGTGTAAGTCTGTGGTCTCTACCGAAGTGGCTTTGATTTTGTGCTATTATGCCTTAGGTATCTCTTCTGTAGTCTGGATTTTCAGTCTTATTTATACTTTAAGATATTGTCCATTTCCATAAGCATTATTCTTGAGGGAATGATTCCTGCTGCTTAGCACATTCTGCTTATGATACCAGGTTAATCTGTGTCTCCCACCTATCCTAGTAAGCTACACAGGGCTGGGGCATGGACCTGAAAGCTCTCCTCTGCTTATCCCTGCTGTTAAATGGTGAGCGTGGTCTCTGTCAGAGTTGAACCCCACCTGTAGAAGGGTGAGTAGCCTGAACCAAGCTCTGTTCTCAGTAGGCAGTCTGCATGTGGCCAGTCTAGTTTTAGACCTAGAGAAGCTGTATGGATGCAGGTCACACTGTACTATTTGACCATAGGACCAGAAAATGGTCCCTGGTCCACTGTAATTCCTGGCCTAAAACTAGCCTTTGAGGTCCTTTTCCATAATTTCTTCCCCTTGCCAAATTTTATTAACAATCTGGTCTTTATCACAGACTGCATTAGTTAAGACTGACAACATCTAAATAAAAATTCTGTGTGAAAATTCTTTACACTTTCTTCAGGTAACTTTCTATTTAATATATCCCCCTCAGAAGACAGGACAGTACTCAAATTTTAGCAATGTAATTTCATAGTTGGCATCTTTTATCTGAGCTAGCTGAAAATTACTGAGCACATGAAATGCATTAAAATCTGCTGTTGTCAGTAATAGGGTTATTTTTTGATGGTGTTCTCTGACATGGGCAATTGACATTGATTGCAAATGCAGAATGAGACAATCTGATTCTCTTTGCCAGTTGTTTTCATTCAATGACCTGTCAAAAACTGGACCTTCTTGACACAGTTTTAACTCAGTAATAAGTATTCTCTTCTCCAGAACTATTTCAAATTGTGTACCAGAGATCTTAAATTCTCCAGTTGTGTACTCTTCCACTACCATTTACTCTTGTTTTGCAATTTCTATTTATATGTTGCTCAATAAGGGTCTCCAAGCACTGTGTATTATAGTATGCAGTTACTGCAAATAATCTGCACAACAAAACTGTTCCCAAAGCTGAACCATTTAAAAGCACAGATCCCAAATCATGCTACTTGTCTGAAATGTTCTTTTTGTGTAGGGTTGTGTTTCAATCTGTAACCAATAAAATAATAAGGAGGGTACTGTGTTGCATTAAGTCATATTTCAGTTCAGGAAGGCTCGGCTATAAAATGGAAGCTTTCCACATCACTGCATCTGAACTGCAAATGGATCATCAATTTTAATTCCTTACAAAATAGGGAAAATGGATTTAACAGAGATATTTATTCCGTGAGTTCACTTTCAGCAGTTACATTTGAGAAGTGAAATGTTATACTGAACCAAGATTTGCTTTAATTTGAAAATCTGTAAACACAGAGTACTTAGATGTTTCTGGGCGAGGATCCTAGCTTTCCTAAATTCACTCTATTGCCAACAGAGGGAGACAGGCATTTCCTGAGGGGAATTATTTTAAGTATTCTAGCTAATAATGCCATTTGAATTCACCATCCCAAACCAAGATGAGTACAATCTAACTCAAGCAGCACTTGCTACCTGTAAGAAAAGACACCCAGCCTTCCCAAACAGAAGATTTTACACTCATCTACTTCCTTGTCGTTTCATTTGGGATTAGCTTAATTTTAGACATTTAGATGCCAAGATTTCACAGTCATTGATATGCTGGCTAAACATTGTTTAGGGTTCCACATAGACACTTCAATATCAATAGGCAAATCTATATTGATTTCATTTTGTAGAGCAGGAGAATTTTTTCCTTACAGCACATTTTCTTCAATAACAAAATTTAAATAATTATGCTGCATTCTAATATTTTTATGACATATCTTATTAAAGACTGGGAGAAGGTAATGTTTTTGTTTATCCTGTCTGTGAGTTGGTCACAGCTCCCTGTGAAAATTTATGTTATATTGGTCATTTAATGACTTGTTTTCTGGATGTTTTAATTCACCTATGTGAGGAAGCACTTGTTAAAAAAAAAACAAAAACAAAACCCCCTGAGCATACTCCCCTTTTATTATAGCAGAAGTGTCAAGAAATGCATTAGAATATAATTGGTATTGAGGTGTGATCTAAAGATGTGTGACCAAAATTTCACTTCCCTGGAGAGGTTTGGTCAGTTTACTGAAGTATGGAGGATATGAGTGATTCATCACTCCTTTCCACCATGCATGTGTTATTATCAAAGCAAATAAAGTTGTATTACTATCTGGGGAGCAGAAGTTAGGACATATAGTTGATAAGAGTCTCATATGTGGTTATTGCTATGTGATTTATCTATAATTGTAAGTATTTTATTGTTTTTCACCTCTATTTTAACTACAAATGATGTATTATGAAATAACAAAACTAGTCTAGTCAATTACTCTATTTTATAATAAATTGCTTTCTCGGTTTTTGTTCATGGGCAATTGATTTTTCTAGTAGTACAGATTGGTATCTGAACTTTTTGTTGGTATCTAAATTATCACTGATGTTGTGATCCTGTTGTTTTTTGCCAATGCTGTGGCAACATCTGGTGGTATGGTGAAAACTGATCGAGTGAAGGCTTCCCATCTTCTGAATTTGGATAAATTTTTGAAATGACATCCTGCATCTCAGAAATGAGCTCTACAGGAAGTTATGCAAAAGTTTTTTTATTTTGCTCCTGCTGCACTGCCATAGTCTAAAGCCATGTCAAAAGAAATACATTAGTGCTATGTTTTTTGACTTGAAACAGCTCTTCTGTTTAGAGATGTTCACAGAGGTGGTTTGATAAACTATAATTAGCCCTGAGCTCTTTTCTCCCACAATGAACAAGTCATGTAATCTTCAAGCAGTTGGATCTAGTAAAATGAAGAAACACTTAAGGAAAAACAACTGTGCTGACATACCTGTGTTCTCTTCCTTGACATTTTATATGATTCTATCAGTCTTTCTAAGCTGTGTGTAACCTCAGAGACCACTGTGACTCATCTTTTATGGTTAGTAAATAATTGGAAAATGATTAAAGATGATTACACCCCAAAGTTTCCTCATGATAGATCTACATTGTTTAAACACTTATTTTTTTCATTTTTCAATTCCTCTCTTCTAGAAAAGCTAGCAAATTATTAACAGTAGTGAAAGATTTTGAAACGGAATATCTAGACCAGTGCTGTTTCTGAAGCTATGTATTTGTTTAATTCAAAGCTTGTTTGAACAAAATACTTGTATATATGATTCAAATAGTAAGTAGAAGACTATGAATACAACAGAGATTATAAAATCCTACCATGAAATATTTTCATGATGAGTTCTTATTTTGAATTCAGGTTTACTTATCATCATGAAAATTAACACATAAAATGTATTTTGAATTAATTCACTGATTTCAGTGGAATTACTCTGGATTTATACTGGTTTAATTGAAGGGGGAATAAGTCTTTTCCAGTAGTAAAAAAAAACAAGCACTAAATTGCATGTAGTAATTAGAAGAATAAATGGAAATGCTTTTAGAGTGTTGTAAACAATGCTGAGCATACACAAGGTCTATGACTTTTTCAAGGGAATAATCCAATGGAGCCACTAAAAGTTAATGTGTACCTCTTAACTTGTCTTGATTACTGAGGACCTACATATAAAAGAACTTCTATGAAATCTGAAGGAACTCAACAAACAATGTGAGGAAAATAGATGTACAAGCCATTGGCTACACTTCTGCAAGCAGCTAAGGCTGAAAGCTCTCAGTAGCAGAATTTCCTTCTACCACTTCCACAGCTTTTACTTGTGGCAAGGTGGCCTCTGTCTCCTTTTGTTGTTGAAAGCACTGGTGCTTGCTGAACCTTGAACTGAGGCAATTCAATTTACTAACAATGGAGAGAACCATCAAGTTTGTTTTGTTTCTGGTTTAGTTTTACTTATGCTAGTGTTATTTCCCTGAGAAGTCCAGTAGTCAGATGATCAGTAGTGCTATCTCGCTTCTGTGCAGAAATGCTTTCCAGCTCAGCAGGAGATGGGACAGGAATATTTTTCCCTGTATAGAGCAACTGGTTTGCTGTCTGGTTTTGCTGAGTTTTGGCTGGTTGTAACTTGCTGCTGTCTAGTGATGAGAGGATATCAGCAGAAGTAAGGAGGTTTTGTCTCTTTCAGAACAAAAGTACCACTGACCAGCTGACTTGCCTCTCTCTGTATTATATTAGCACTTTACTCTTTAGCCATAAATACAGATTTAAGCTAGTTTTCCTGATTTCTTATTTTAAATATATAATTTTTAATAATAAGTAGGTAAGTGGAGTGACAGTTGACAAGTAAAATCACAGTGATCCCAGACTTCTAGTAGCCAGAAAACATGCACTTATCTGTGCCCAGTGAGCCCAGACCTTCACACTTTTTCCAGAAACACTTGCAATCCATTTCTAGCACTTTTCTTGTGCCTTGGTAGGACCACATGTCTGACACTGATTTCTCACTTTTGCACTCACACTCTTCAGAAAATTAAAAGGCCAAGCTAATAAGAACTGCTTTGTCATGGCATTATTTATCCTGGCATTGTTATTTCTAAAATTGTGGTGTTGGTACCTGGGCTGGCTTTTCCTAGGCTAGCAGAGTTTCTTTGCCCAGGCTGCATGCTGTGTCTTGTTTGTGCAGCCCTTCACTTGAGAACACAATGCACAAGTAGAACCAAGAGATCTTTGTGGTTTAAGTGTGTCCAGTGGTTCAGGTTCAGGAGGTAAGTAGCACCATGAGTTTTACACCTGGTGATTGAATTATGAGAATAGAGAAGTTTAAATGTTTTTAACATTACACAATGACATTTTTTTTTATGGGTTCATGTCATGCTACTTTGTTGTTCCTTATTTTTTATATGTTTTAGCACTTCATAACATGTCTGAGTATTCTCGATACCTTCTATGACATGAAATGTATCATAAGAAGGATACTGATTACTGAGGTCCAGAGCTTCAAAAACCTGAAATTTCAGTCCTGTCAGTGCTGCAGACTTGGTGTATGACCATGAACAATTTATTCACTGTATGCCTCAGTTTTTCTTTCTGAAAGGATCATAACAATTGTAGCAGAAATGTCATATATTTTAGTACTATGAAGTGTGTATTTTCCCCTGGGGATGTTAAGAATAGTCGCAATAATGTTTAATTATCAAACTAGGAAATGGAAAGTACCTTCAGACTTCTAAGAAAGTTCATATGAACTCAATACATACAGAAATGTCTTACAGAACTGTAAGATTTTTTACTAATTTATATTAGACAAAGGTCTGTAATTGCATTTCTTGGAGTCATCAAAGAGACATTTGCTACCAGTTAGCATGTGAAATAAAGAAGCTTTACTAGAAAACCTGATGTACTTGAAGGTAGTCCCAGTAACAGACTACTGTAAGAAGAATCAAATAATTGTGGGATGGTTTGGGTTGGAAGGGATCTTAAAGATCATCTAGTTCCAAACCCCTGCCCTGAGCAGAAACACCTTCCACTAGACCAGGTTGCTCACAGCTCCATCCACTCTGGCCTTGAACACTTCCAGAGATGGGGTGTCCACAGCTTCTCTGGGAAACCTCTTCCAGTGCCTCACCACTCTGACAGAGAAGAATGTTTTCCGAGTATCTAATCTAGACCTACTGTTTTTCAATTTGAAGCCATTCTCCCTTGTCCTGTTGTCACCCTGAAAACTCAGCTTTTGGATCTTGTTGACATAGTTTCTAAAGACTTTTCCAGGACAGTAACTGTAAACATAGGCATGTATACATTCTTTCTGATACACATCTTTTGATGGACATCTCTCACGGCCAGTGCAGTTGGGAAAGTGTTATCCTGACCATCCAATCCCTGGCCGTGGTCAGAAACCTATAAATCCTGGGAGAGAAGAAATAAAGTCTTTCTTTCCTTCATCATACCTTGAGCTGTATCTGTGTGACTTATTTCGTGTCCGACAGCAACATCATGTCACTACATGTCCTCATAAAATGTCCCTCCCCATTTTTCTTGTGGGCTGCCTTCAGGCACTGGAAGGTTGCCATGAGGTCAATTCAAAGCCTTCTCCTTCCCAGGCTGAACAGACCAAATTCTCTCAGCCTTTCTTCAAAGGAGAGGTGCTCCACCCCTCTAATCATCATCACGGCTCTCCCTTGGACTCACTCTAACAGGTTGATTTCCTTGCTGTGCTGGAGAGCCCAGAGCTAGTTCCAGGTGAAGTCTCAGAGTGGAGAAGAGGGGCAGAACCCCCTCCCTTTCCCTGTTGGCCACACTGCTTTGGATGCAGCCCTGGACACATTTGGCTTTCTGGGCTGAGTGCACCTTGCCAGGTCATGCTCAGCCCCTCATCCACCAGCACCACCAAATCCTTCTCAGCAGAACCACTCTGATCTGTCCATCCCCAGCCTGTGATGGTACTGGGCACCGCCCTGACCCAGGTGCAGCACTTGGTCTTGTTAAACCTCAAGAAACAAGGTTTCTTGACCTCGTGTCAGGTCCCCCTGGATTGCATCCCTCCCTTCAGGTGTGTCAGACACACCACTGAATTGATGTCATCTGCAAATTTGTTGAGGGTGCAGTTGATTCTTCTACGTCTTTAATGAAGATGTAAAATATCACTGGTCCCAACACAGACTCTTGAGGGACACCACTTCTCACTGATTCCACTGGTCTCAGAACCATTGATCACCTGTGAATGTGTCTGTCCAACCACTTTCTTATCCATCTAACAGTTCACTCATCAAATCCATCTGTCACCAGTTTAGAGAGAGGGATATTGTAGAGGACCATGTCAAATGGTCCTTTCTCTAGATCCTCCTGTCTCTCAAAGCTTTCCTCTCTCTAGATCCTCCTTCAAATAGTAGTTGTATTGGGAAACATGGTATTAAGGGAAAGGGATTCTAGAATAAAAAATATAATTTCAACACTGGATTACAATTATATTTTATAAATAGAACATTGTGATACAGAGGAAGTTGCCATGCTTTTTAAAGATTAAATTGTTGAAGTCCTCACCATTGTACTCCCAGTTGTACAGTAGATATTTTCTTTTTACTGCTTTTTCTTAATAGTTGTAATGTATTGTGATTATTTAATTTTTTTTTTTCACAGCCTCACATATTCTAGCTGATCTTTTTGTAGGTGTAAAAAGGGAGCATGCGGAGGGGAAGGGAGATTGTTTTAGAACTGTTGGATGAAATACTTCCATGGTGCTGGAGATTTACTATGTCATAATCAACAAATAATTATTCCTTTCTGCTGTTGATAGGGTCTGATGAGAATAGGGCAGATATGATTAATTCTTTTTGAACTTGCCAACAAAATCTAGAACTATTAAGCATAATTCAATTGTTCAACATTTGAGGAGTGTCTTTAAGAGCACATTCAGGGCCTTTTGCAGACTGAGACAAGTAACAAACCAAACATATGGTGCAGCTGACACTGGTAAAAGTGTGTCAGAGTTGAAATTCATAGAAACACTTGTTCTACTGTTCCTTAAAAGAGCATTGTAAATATATTCATCTAGCCTTTGAAGGTAAATATGTCTCAAAATAGAAAGTCAGAGATCTCTGAGTTTGGAAGAAAATGCTTTTATTTTTGTATGGTATCTTTTTACCAGGATTGTAGATACACATATTGTATGTGACTTGGAAGTTCTATAATGATGATTTTCTCAGAGTAAGGAAAAATTGGTTTACTTCATTCAAGGAAGTACTTGAATGAAGGTTACTTCATTTAAGTAACATTTTTTCTCAAAAAACAGTAGCAAGGTAGGGCAGTGGTCTGTTTTCTCTCAATCAAACTTTTTAAATTAAGTTTTAGTACTCCGCAGGAAGTGCTTTTTATTTAAAAATAGATGTATTTTTTCCTGAGTCAGAAGAAGTTAAGTTTGTTCATAAAAATAGAAGTTGACATGAGAAGCTAACAAGTATGACAAAGATTTTGATCTGGAAAATATAGATGTCAGCTGCAGTGTGACATTATCTAGGAAACTGAAAAACTTTTCGTAAAACCAGTGGAGATTCAAAAAAAGAAAGACGGTATTTAGATACCCAGGTCTGAAGTGAACTTAAATACCCAAATCTAAAACTGAAAATCCACAGTTAGCTGCCATCTAACCTTTGGATTAAGTAGGAAGATTTGGGCTTCTTATTTAAGTTGAAATGCCCCGGCTACATAGAATTGCACTAGTGAGCTTTTTCAGGACCATCCCAATACTGACCATGTTGAAACTGGGAGTCTACACCAGATACAAGCCAGGTGATGTTCAAGAACAATTGGGTTCAGTGTATAATTTTAAGAAGCTGAATCAGTTGGCAGTGTGAAAATGTACCTCATGGTAATTGTTAATTGTACGGCATGGTAACTCCTGTATTCTCCTATCAAAATGTGGGTTTTGAATTAGTATCAAACTCCTAAAATAAGTTAATAGAAGAACAATTTACTATTTTTTAGAATGACATGTTTTAAAAAAAATCTTTAATCTTTAAACTTGGGCTTAGTTCCTTCCTTTAGCTGAGCAGGTTCAAGTTCTGTTCAAAATCTGTCTTTTACACTGGTAGATGCAAGGCTATTCTGGATGGAAATTGTGCTCTCCACTCTTGCTGTTGGGACTGCCAAAGCAGATTTGCTGTGTCAAAGACAGATGCCTCCAGTCTGAGGAGTGAGAACACAGCAATAAAGTTCAAGGCTTTGGTCTCTTACAGGCAATGTACTGCTTGAGTTCCTGAGTTAGGAGGGTTGAGAATATAGGTAAAGGGCTGGTCTTTTCTCCCTAAATGCATTGTAGGCAATTGTTTGTGGAATATAATAATTTTAGATAGTTTACAGCTCAGAGTCTTATTGGCTTCTTCTAAAATACCCCATTTTCCCCATGTACTACTTAAGGAACCTGGGAACTGAATAAGAGATTTTTGATTTCACTCCAAGAATCAGAAACAAAAATTATCTCGGTTTGGCAGCTAACTTTTAAACACTGACATTTCCTCCTGGTCATGGTCTTGTTGCTTGCTGACGGATGGCATCAAACTTAAAAATGCCAGAGTGACACATATTTTTTGAGGATTATATTTTTTTCTTGGATAGTGACAGACTCTGCTGAAAAGGAACAACAAAGACCCCAAGATTTAAATCCTGACCTGAATATTTCTGAAGGCCCATATTTAAATTAGGATGGTTGTTGAATGCAACATTACTGTTTTGTTTGTACAACACTTTACATAACATCCATAGCTTGGTGGTGCTTGCAGGTCACACAAATATCCACAAAGTACTGTAGTACAATGTACCCATGCTACTTATCCATGAATTATTTAACCTGCAGCCCTTGAGTACAGTCATTCTTGGCTTGTATTATCTGTGGCCTTTCCTGAGCAGAAGCTATTAGTAATATTGAATGTAGCCCAACAGTACTCTAGCATTTGGATATTGGTTGTTCCTTTCTGAGACTTCCTAGTATAGATATAGTGAGTTTATTTTGTTTAATTTAATAATTGTTATTTTATGATGCTTATGTGAATTCTCAGAGTATATTGGACTAACGTGATAGAAGGTATTGTTTAGGTTGTTTGGAGGGCTATATATGCACTGTGTGATTTTACATAGCTGCTACTTTTCTTTTTCCTTTTGTTGGCTCTAAAAATGGTGTGTGTTGGTTCTGACCCTGCACAGTTTGCTGTTTGTTACCTGTCTGCAAGGAAAGGGGTGAATGCTGTGACTTGCTTGTACACATGGCTTGAGTAAATACCATAAGATATTACAGAAAGATTTGAAACACCTAAATGTTGTATTATTTACAATGTGGTATTTTTACAGCCAGATCTCAGTTACAATACCCTTTTCTGTTTCCATCTGTAAATGTGAATGAGAAGCAGTAATTAGTAAAGAGGCCTTTAATAAAAGGGAAAAAACAAGATCAGAAGTGGCTTTCACAAATAATACATCTTTTTTCTCCTTCAATTAAAATAAAAAATAATTCCAAGGAGATTGCTTTCTTTAGGCAGGAATCATCCTGCATCAAGAAATATTGGCTGAGAAATGAAGAGATGGAAAAAATTAAAAGCCTCCAAGTCAAAGAAATCCTTCAAGGCAGACTTTTAACCACCACACACACACACACACACACCCTAACTCCTACAAACTATCTCACCAATTCAGTATTTCCTGGGAAGCTGTCTTCTGAGAAATGGTCAGCTAAGAGAAGGCAATAATTTGGTGCTGCAAACCCCATGTTTTACCTGGCTTTACTAGGGAGGGTAAATCAATTTATAGGTTGCTAAAAGATCTCTCTTGTGAGGACTACTACATTGCTACAAATATATTGTAACATATTAAAAGATTTTTAAAAAAAGCTTCTTCTAGAGTTACAGGGAAGGAGATTTTGTGAGTATGATTTTGAGACAAGCAATCACCAAGCATCAGACCATTATTCTGATATTTCAGAATTTTGCATTAAAGGTTTTAAATGACTGCTTCAAATCAGGTCATGAGAAAAACCATAGTTCCACACAAGGGCTTTCAGCCACTACATTATGCATTTGAAAAATTAGTGTTCAATAAAGGCAGCAAAGTTGCATGGTCTATGAGGAGAGTTTATATAGTTTTAAGTAGTAATGTGAGGATACAGTACTTCCCTCTGCTTTTTCAGACTTGCCAATGTGGCTATCGTTACTGACAGCTTGACATGATGTTAGTTATTTAAAGTGTCAGATGAGAGTGGCTGATGCCATGGTACTGCAGTGCTCACATTTGTTGGAAAATTAGATGGTGATTTTTTTTTTTAAAAAAGGCCTAAAACCCCCCAACAACCCAGCTGCTTAAGCCTCTGACTGCTTAGGTTTTTTTTTCTGTGCTGGGTGTATAATTTGAGTGAGCAGTAGTGAACATGCCTGAGGTGTTAAGAGAATGATGCGTTTTCTGTAGGCATGAATACACTTAAATAAAACAGGAACACCTTCCTGTCATTTGTTGTCTTCCAGAAAGAATTTTTAAAAGGAAACGGAAGCCAATTAGCCCGGAAGTTTAACCTCCTTTAGCTTAGCTTCTTTTATGGGAGCTTTTTAACCTTTTAAATAAATCATTTTCTTTCTTTTCTCCCCTCCCCTCTGAATCTGTTAGCAGCATTTCTCATGCTGGGCCCAAGGAGCAGGCTGCTTAAATTCAAGAATGATTTTGAGGGGATAAAGTGTACAAGATTTTGAATTCTTGCCATAAGTCCCTGGCAGACAGCCAGGAAACCTCAGAGGAATAGGACTAATGAAGGGAGGGTAAAGGAGATCTGGAGTGTGTGGCTGGTAATGCAGTATTCATTTAATTGGGAGCAGGTATCGGTGCAAACTTCTCCATTTTAATTGGAAAGAGAAGGAGGGTGTTAAGGAAGATGGAGAAAAATAAGAATGCATAAAGTTTTCAAGCTGAGGAGCCAAAGGCAGGCCTGTATATGGCAGAGAAAGAACTCAATTTAGGGCAATTTGCTCTGCAAGCTGGGCTGCAATCTCCCCTGGGGATAGGGATGAGGAAGAAAATGAAACCAAAAGAGAACTTGATAAAATCACCTAGCACAGACAATCTCAGTAGAATAGGTTTTACTGAGTTAAATCTGCCCCAATCAATGTGATTCTTTTCATATAAGTTACAAATAAAAAGCCACAAGATTACAATAAAAATCGAGGATGTACTGCTGCTGATGTAGCACATGGGAGTCTTAAGGACTTGTTGTGGAATACAGGTTTTTTGCAACCATCGTGTTTGGTTTTTGCTTTGTTTCCTAGCTAGGAGGGAAAAGCCCCTCATCTCTGCCTCCTCCCTAACCTTTTATTATCTTTAAACTAAGGTTAGTGGTAATGTGTGAACCTTACAGAGCATAATTTTCAATCCTCTGCAAAGCTGAACATGCTTTAGTCCTGACAGTTGCTAAACCCGCAGATTTATCTCTGATAAAAAGATACTCTTTTTTGCCTTTATACATGACAGGAGTTAAAATAAGGAAAAGACACTTCTCACTTATTCCACCTCTTTCCACCCATCCCCACAGCTGGGCATACACAAAAATGAGAGTATCTGCATTTTCATGATGCATAGGAAAGGTGTTATGTTGTAATTTTCTATACTGTACATATGCAGTGTCTTTCTCGGTGCAGATACTTGGTGTATCAAGTGCTAAACAACTATTCATTCTACATCTGAGGACTAGCCTGAGTGGATTTCCTTTTTATTCTCAGTAGAGTGTTAACCTAAATATCTGGTGTTTAACGACCTCCTGGGAAATGGCACTGTTATGAATGGTGAGTGTCTGAGGTGGACAGCTGCTATTTTGTTTGCACTGTCACACAGCTGAGACAGATGAGGTGGTTCCTGCAGGGTCTTCAGTTGTGTGGGGAGGTTTGTAGCAGAAGAGAGATAATGTGAGATATGCAGCTCTGAGGGTCTGAAGGACGGAGCAAAAATTGGGGTGGGGGAAATGCAGAACTAGGCAACAAAATGATGACTAGTAGTTGCAAAGGATCAGCTGAGATCTGTAGCTGTAATTAAGTACTTTCCTTTGTCATGCTGCTGCAGCACTAATTTTACCTCATTAACTTTCCATTGGCAAAGGAAAATGTAGGAAGAATATAAACAGGAATAACATTGCTACCTGAAATGTGCACTATTCCAGGAATATGTGGATATTTCTGGTTTTAGCTTTGTGTCCTAAGGATGCTTTCCAATAGCCTGCTGGTAAATAAATATATTTATTGATTTATTAATGTCCAGCCACTAGACATTCTGATGAAAATCTGGACACCTTAAAAGTTTGAGGGTCCTGCAAGTTTTGTGAAAACAGTTGTCTAAGAAGATTTTTTGAGATGATCAGAGCTCACTCTTCTGGAGGCAATGGTCAGTGAGAGGCAGTCCACAGAAGCCAACCTCTACACAGGCTAAAGCCATGGGCAACAGGACAGCTCAAAGAAGAGAAGCTAATAGCAAGGAGATGGAACCAGGCAGAAAAAGACTGGGCTGGGAACTTACATTTGCCTTGAGGACAGGGATGTTGAGGTGATGCTGGATGCTCCTGTGTAGCTCCAGAAGCTTCTTCAGTGTCATCACTGCAAAACTTCATAGACATGCTTGGCTGTGCTTGCTTTGAGATGCCTTATGCACTGATTTCCAAAGCTATCTTATGCCTTTCTGTGTTTCTGTATCTGTATGAATACGTGCATGCAATTTTGAGCTGTGGCTGAATGGGATAAGGAGATTTTGTCATAACAATGGAGAATGACAATGGAATTAGGGGGATTTTCTAAAGAAGAAATAAAGCATTTTTGTATCTAGTATATGTATATAGTTATGAAAGCTTAAAAGATCAAATGGAAACAAAGCATTTGTGTTCCTTATGCATGATTTTCACATAGGTCCGTCCAAATGTGTGCAGAGAACTTACATGTAGAAATTTATATGATGGTGCAGATAAAACAGTGTATTTTAGTACAAAAAATTGCTACATTCTAACTGAGGACAAAGTTCTTGTTGAAATGTATGTCCACAAGTACATGTGTCAATAGCATGGAGGTATACATATATTAATTTTATATAAATAAATTTCATATTGCATTCAAATATTATTTCCTTTCCATTTAAAAGAAATAAGGCAATAAGAGCCCTAAATTTTACATAAGACTCTCAGCCTCTTCATTATCCTGTGACATTTGCAGGGACATTTAAAAGAACACATAAGAATACATAAGAATACATCATATGTAGCAAAAAAGACTATTTAAAGTTACAGTAGAAAGATGGGAGGAAAAACCCTGTATGCTGTTAGTGATGATAGAAGTGCTGGTGGAAGTGAATTTATTCCTTTCTGATCATACTACTTAAAAATTCACAATCAGCTGTGATAGTAAGCTAGATTCTGATTTTGTGTAATGACTACAGTACTGTCAGACATGGCTATGTTTATATGACCTGACGTGCTGTCTTTTATTTTAAACACAGCACTTAATGAAAAGACCGGGAGCAAAATTCTCTTGGAGACAGCAAAGAAACTTAGCTCAAGTCTCATTTCACTGGTTTAAGTGAAAGGAAAATTTGACCCAAGGCTTCCTAAGTAGTAATTATGTAAAATTATTTTGACACAAGGTAAAAGATAGTCATACAGTTGCATTTTCCAGCATATGTGGAAGGTTTTAAACTAATTGGAATTTATTGAGAGACAAATCCTGAAATTCCTTCCATGCTTTCCTTTTACATTAACAGACTGTAAAGTTCACTAACTTCAAACTTCCACCACAGATATTAAAAAAGAATAAAATATTTTGTGCCTGCAAAGAGCATTAGCACTTTTAGTTCTGTGAACCCAAGAATGACTTTGAAGATTAATTTGGTGTCTGCTTAGTTTTGAGAAGAGATACTTGTAGTGAAAACTATAACTTTTTTCTTTTGATTCAGATTTCAGTAATTTGGTCCTGTTTTGTTTTCCTCGAACATATGCAGTTTAATTTAACAGCACAAAATATTATCCATAATTACAGAAAGACCTTTCCTGCTCTTTTTCCTTTATATTGACATCTCTCTCAGCTTTAAAATCTCCCTCTAATTTGTTGTACTATTTATTGACTGTTCTCGTCTTCCAAATGTGGGAACTTAAAGGATTCCTTCTGTATTTCAACAGCATGTATTCTTTCTGATTTCTTAAGTCAGTTTCTGAATTAGTAGAAATTATCTCCCACTGAGTATAAGGTGCTTTATCAACTCATATCATTCCTGTAGGTGATAGGAATGATACAACTTTTGTCTTAACACTTCTACCATCCAGCATAGGATTTGTTAGCTATATTTACAGGTTTTAAAAAATTTGCTTTTTATATAACTGTACATATGATTGCATTGACATTCAAATGATTGCCTTTCCTGTGGGTGATTTTCCATATGTGTTTTCCTGTGGTGGGTGTGAATGAGTCCGTTTGCTTAGGCACTACCCTTCAGGTGCATCTGTGTCCATGGCTTTGCAATGGACAGAACATGTGGTAAAATAAGGATATATGGTAAATGCACCTTGCATTTAAACCATGTCCTACTCTTTCTTAGTCTTGCATGTATTCTGTAAAGCTTTTTCTGCTTTAAATCTTCTTTTGTCTATGACTCTTCTGTTATTTTTAAAAGTTTTTATCCTGTTCATGGTTTACTTGGTGGTTTCTTAAACTGCTTCATAAATGGTGGCAAGTTATACGTTTATCAAATGGTCATACTAGAAGCTTAATTGCCTCAGAGAACCTCTCAGAAGATGCTTGGGGATATGAATTCTGTTAAGAGAGGCAGAAGAGGTAAATCTGTGAGATCTATCTCAGACCTGAGTAGCTTTGAGCATCTGGGTGGTGTCCAACCCAGCCTTTTCTTCCAGACAGTAAAAAGCATGTCTTACAGCTCAGTGACTATGTTAAGAGATCAAGCCCCTATGCACAGTATTGCAAAAACTGTTTCTTTAATGTCTTTTATTATTCTTTGCATTCTTTGAACTTCCATCGTCAAGGGGATGAGAAGTACAAAGAATTTCATGAAACCTGCTTTTAGTTTCCTTCTGTGATGAGAAGTCAGAGGATGAGAAAAGCCTGGGTCTTTTTACTTCACCAAAATAAATGTTTAGTTGCTTTGAATTTTCAAAATACAGATTTTTTTGTGTTGCGTTGTCTTCCATTTCTAGAATATCCTATGCTTCATGTTAGGAACTGCTTATGTTGCATGAAGCCCAGATATTTCTTCTGATTTGCCACCAATTTTATCAGTGCCTTCAGTCACAGTTCGCTGGCGGTGGGAAGTTACTCTGACAGCTTTGCCCACACCTTTATTATTTCTGTTAAGATGTGTAAGTCTACATTTCACCTCTTTCCTGGTGTCCTATTAGGCAGTTTTCCTTTTTTTCACTTGAAATTTATTCCTTCAGCTACTTAGGCAACTTACTAGCTGCTGGCAAATGATGTATCAGAGCTCATACAAATTGCAATTTTCCTTTGATTTGGTAACAAGATGAGTAGCACGGACTGCTGTTCTTCCTCCTTCATATTTTGATCTGGCACTTCAGACAGGATGCTTATCCATATATGTCCAGGTCACAAAGCAGCCAGTCCCCTGAAGACACATCATTTGACATCTTCAGTTGCTCTTTGCAGAATAAAACTCAGCAGATCCCTCCAAATTTTGAAGCAAGACATCTTGGGGTCTTTTTGGCTTGTCAAGTTCTGTTCCTGCTCTGTCTCTTAAATGCCCAGACAGAAAGTACAGTCATTGTGCAAATGAAATGGTGCAACTCTAATAAGTACCTCTGAAGATGTGCCAAAACCTGTGACTGTCTTTACTGACTCTGTCCTCTCTGTCCAAATGTGGAAATTATTTAGCAAAGCAAATGATACATTGTCAGGATTCTGGATACTCTGTGCCCTGAGGCTTTGTAATTGCTGACTTCTCAGCATCTTAACCAGGGAAATGTAATATTCTGTTATAAGCGTCTTCTGCAGCAAGTGGTGGCTTCACTTTTGATTTTGGCTGTCAGAGAGACCTATTCATGTTTTGGGAGGAACAAGGTTTTATGAAAGCTAGAAAAACAGCAAAAGCAAAAGAGTAAAAGCTCCTCTGGCCCTTATGAAAGCTACAAGTCTTAATTTACTTTTTGCCTACCTTGCATCATGAGACAGTGAGTCTCTAGAAATGGTTTGACTGGCACTAAATTAGCTTATCGATGTTTTATCTGCCAGAAGATCCGGTCTGATACATGGCTTAAACCATTTCAGCCGATTAGGTCATGACTGGGAAATTCCAGACTACATTCTTGAAATGATTTTCTGCAATATTAGGTAATTCAGTGTTGCTTTTGCAAGTTGAGGAGGGACGGGAGAATAAAGAGGTGCAGAATACTTTGAGAAATGCTACCTTCCAAAGGCAATCTATGTCTGGATCTTTACTTTGGAAGAGTCTTATGAGACAAATTCTTGTATTAGGGCCTGCAGTTGTCAGAGCCAAGACTAAAGCACCTGCTGTAGTTTCGTCAAGCTCACAAAGATTATCTGAACAGCCTCTTTGAGACAAGTTCTCGTTTAATTGTCCTTAGTGTTGTTATATGTAATCAACTGTGCTTCAGAACAGCTGAATATTCTTTGGGATATACTGCTCCAGGATACAGCACAACCTACTCCCCTTGCCTACTGCATTTGAGTCCTGCTGTTATTTTAACTGAAAGAAAGAGAGACACTCCACTCCTTTATTCCTCATGTACTATACACATAGGGGAAAGCAGGTTCACTTTAGGTGGTAAGGCTGGGACTTAAGAATTAGGTGTATGTTCTTTCAGCCACATGCATGCAGACTACATGAAGTACCTCTTACTGTTAAATAAGTTGTCTAAACATTATCTGCACAAACAGAAAGCTGTTGGATCTTAGGCTTACTCTGCTTTCAGAAGGCTTCTCCTAATCAAAGGGACTTCTGGAATCATAATCCATACTTCTGGTCTTAGGAACAATGAGGATATTGAATCCCTTCTGGGACTTTAGAAAGACTGGTCTTATTGAGATATTGCTGGCAGAACTTCATTCTACATGAGAATTTTTTCCCCAGCTTCCAACCTGACCTTACTCACAGACATAGTATTTTCCTTTCCTTTTTTTTTTTACTATGAAGTACCTTCATCTTAAGTGTTGCTTTGTCTTCCCAGGTGAATTCCTTTCTAAATAAGACCACTTATTGTTCTTCAGACTCCATTGTGCTACTTAAAGTCAGCCTTGTATTTTTCTTTTATAAGATCCATACTATTCTGGTCGAGATAATAGCTCTTCTCATCAATTCTGTTAATAGTTCCCTCTTGCTTTAATAAACATATCAAGAAACAAATCTGTTTGAGAACACAGTCCAGTTAACACACTAGTGCCTTTTGGATATCAGGGTAGTGTTTGGTTTTTGGTTTTGGAGTTGTTTGGTTTGGGTTTTGGTGGTTAAGGGTTTTTTTGTACTTTTTTTTTTTATTATTTTTTTTGTTAGCCATGTTGTAATGCTCCCCATTAATAGATTAATTGTTCAAAAGATGAAATTTTTTTTCCCTATGCTGCTTCCATCTGATGAGCTCCAAATTTAATGCAAAAATTCTTACTACGCTGTTAGTGATTGACCTTGCACTCTGTACAGTTAAATGTCACTCATTTCCATTATTCCAGTCCTAGAGATCTTCTATTTTTTTTCTTGCATGATATTATAATTCTTTGTATTGAAAAATACCTTCAACATTGTCATCTGCATATTTCATCAAGCAGTTCTGATTTCTTTTCTGATTAAACAAGGTGGGCCTTAAGAATGAGCCATGAAAAATTTTAGCAGTCCCAGACAAGGGATAAATCTGTAACTATAACCTGTTCCTGTCTTGTATAATTAGTTCCCTTCCCCCTGTACTGCTTTCCTTCTAATTCCCATCTTCTTCAACTTCAGTAATTTGCTGTGGCACTCTGCCAGTTCCTTCTCTTGTCTGGATAAGAGACAACTACTCTTTTTCTTTTTTTGTCTTGAAAAATCAAATATTCTAACAAAGATAGCTGTCGATTTAGGGCTGCATTAGATACCCTTAGATTAGTAGCTGGGGGTTTTTAATTCTATATTCAATTTTCAAAATTTCTTCTGATCCTTGTGTGATATTACCTTAAACATGACGGGGGAGGTGGAAACAATCCCAGCTGTGATCCAGGTCCTTTCAGGTCTCTTGGTTATTTTACAATGTAAAATGAGGATGTGGGGATCCCAGCTACACAGACTTCATTGTAATGTCAAAGTTAGAAGTCTAGTCAATCCAGATGCCTTTCAGGCAGTGGACAGAAAATAGATGTCTGTGGCATATGATTTCAGTCTTTAAGGAATTAAAGCTCCATGAAGAAAACAGCCTGCTATAGTGAATTTGTATAAACTTGGTCATATGAGATTTCTCAGTGGCCTTCTAAAGAGTGATTTTCCAGCACAAACTCAGCTCCAGATTTATCAGTTCCAGATGCTTTTCATAGTCTCCTGGAATGTTCTAAGGCATTTTGCCTTCATAATCCACCTGTAAGCCATCTATCAGTGATCAGTCATCAAGAATGTGAAATTTTGAGTTTTAATATTAGCATTAGATGGTGCAGGGCTGTTTTCCGTAAATGGGTGAAAGAGACTCAGATTCTGTAGGTTTAGGCTGTGAAATTTTTGAAATTTAGGGTAAAATAATTGTTGAGAGAGGATCGTTCAACTCATTAGCTTAAGCCTGGATAATATTGCTTTGGGGAATTGCTGTTGACTGTATGGCAACCCTGAAAAACATCTTACATTGAAAATGAGTCACAGGCCTAAGTTTGTTGGGATAATTCTTGTCACATGAGTTCAGAACTTCAGTCCTGACAAATCATTATTATTTAATCATTCATATCAGAGAATTTCTGCAAAGACTGGAAACTCTCAACTGCAGATGAACTCACTTCAGTTGAGTCACACATGGAATGTTCCAAACATGGCATTTCAATCATTATTGATTTATTTTTGTTTCTTTTTGGGGGCTTTTGTTTGGGTTTTTCAGTTTGTTAACAAAAGCTTCCAATATATAAAATCTAAAAAATTTTGGTTTTTACTTTTTTTTTTTTTGAAAATGATATTGCCAAGAAATAATTGTACTATTGCTTCCCCCCCTCCCCCTATATATTATCATAATACTATTTTCAGGGAAGTGTTTATTTATTTGTGTTATTTCTCCACAAAAGCATAACATATAGAAATAAATGTTTTTATAATAACATTTAGCACAGATATAGCAACAATAAAAAATTAACACAGTTTTCCCTATGTTTCACTTAACTTTTTAAACAATTTCAGAATTTTCAGATCACTTTGAGACTGAGGAAACTGTTTCTACTTTAAAGGAGAAAATAATCTCTGATTAAATCTCTGATTAATTTCTGCATTTAAATGAAGTTTCTCACAAATTATTCTGAATATGAGATAGAAAATCACCCCATTCTATCATTGTTAACACATTTTATTCTAGAGAAAATTTCAGCTAAGCTATTCTTAGATTCTCTTTAGCCTGAAGTTTTCCAGAAAACCACACATCAAATTCCAAATTGGGAAGCAAATATTTTGTCAGACTGGGAAAAAACATTTTACCATCTACCCTGGGATTTATGTAAAACTCATTAAAATGTTGTACCCAGCTATTTTAATTTAGCAAAATTTTTCTATAATAGACTTTTCTGTACCCAGATGTTGGCTGATATTAATCCCAGAACTTTAGCAGTCTCTTCACAAGGTTACACTTGAGCAGAGTTATTAAAAAAAAAATAAAAGCAGTGCTTGAGGAAGTAAAGTAGATTACACAGAAATTGTTCAGAATCTTGTGACTTTTCCAAGGTAAGGGAGAGACTGGGGGTAGGGAGGTGCAATGGGTATTTTTTCCTCACTACTAGGACTGCATGCTATGCAAGAATCCAGGCAGAGAATCAACCTTTGTGTCTCAAAAATTCCTCTCGTCCATTCCTGTGATAGCTTCTGGTAGTGAAGGGTGTATGTGATGGGTGGGTGAGTGTATGTTAAAAAAATTTCAATATGAAAATTTATGTATCAAATTCACTCATTTAGCAAAAACACACTTGCTAACATTCAAAATCCAGTCTCACTTGTGGTTCCAAACTGAGGCATAGGCAGTCCTGCCCAATCCAAAGTATTTCCTAGGTACTGTGGTAGGATTGACAAGCAAGAAAAAACCCCTGAAATGTAGTGAGAAGTATCCTGTGTCTGGAAGAGGTTGAGAATGAACAATGATTCATGATGATGTCTACCAGTTTATATTTTTAGTGACAGTAAAGACTGGTCAGACATTACTGATCTGAAATGGAAGAAATTTTAGAAAGGGAAGGAAATAGTTTTGTTTCCATAAATTCTAATAGGCTGGACTTTAGTGCAGCAATACAGTTGTGGTCTTTGGGTTACTATGCTGCAATCCTCAGAAGTTATGGATTCATTTTGACCCTGGGCCAGTGACATCAGTAGAAGATAGATGTCAGCAACTTTAGGCAAAATCAAACCATGGTGGCCATTCACCATTTTTAATCATTCTGTGATTGGTTATATGAATCTTACTAAGATAAACATTTCCCCATTCACTGAAAAGAAGTAAGGAATACATGAATAAATGGATTTTAAGACTGGTTAAAGCATTATAAGGATCTAAAATTTCAAAGCCAAGGGAGAACTTCTGTTTATTAAATATTTTTCCTTTATCAGAAGGATTCAATTTAAATTTTCTCATATACTGCTATAATTGCTTAAATATGTTTCTGGTAAAAAGATCTAAAGTTTTATCTCATTCAGATTATATTAAAATCATCCTGCTGTTACTTGAGAGTATTGCTAAACTTCTACAAGTCTGAAGTCATCTTAAATGCTCTCTTGGAAGAAACAGGATGTGACAGCTATTATTTATCTCTAGATTATCCCTAAAGATTTAGCATATAGAATAGATTTAAATAGATTTAATATATATAATACAGCGCAACATTAATAAATAACACAGAAGAAGAAAAGATGCTGCCAGGTCAGTGAAGTGTAAACAGCAAGAGGAATGAATAAGAGGCAAAAGAGGACTGAAAATAAAAATTCCAAAGAAATTAGTCCCCATCCACGCCTCTCTAGTTTTTTAATCAAATTTTAAATATTTTAATCAAAAAGAGCTAAGTTCAAAGTACATTTGAGACAGTGTTAGAGATGCTGTGGAAGTTAAGGTTGCACAGAAAGAAAATACATATCTGGGAAATTATTAATTCTTATAAAAGTAACATTTAACCCTTTGGCACTGTGAAACCCTCTACAAGAGATGCATAACCCACCTTTTCTTATCCAGCTCCATAAATGAACACTGTATTTTTGTTGCAAATCCTCAGCTGTATACACTTGGGACAAGCAACTGTCTAGTGGTAAATAGTTCAGAGAAACAGCACTGAGGAACTGAATCTGGTAATTGCTCTGAATTCATTGTTACCCACTTGATTTTATACAGTCATGGCCAAGTCTTCCATCTGTCTTTGTAGCCCAACAATGATTTCAGGACACTTTGAGCTGAAACCAAACTGTGTTGTTTTTTGTTTTGGTTTTTTTCTTCTCTTTTTTTTTTTTTGGTTGGTGTCTGGGCTCTTACCATCACAGCTCTTGATTAAATGACAGCTTTTTGTTTTCAATGTCTTACCTTCTTTTCCCATTCACTTCTTGACAGCTTTCCCTCTCAGCTGAATACTGTTATCACTTCTTTATTCTAATCCTCTCCCTAGCTGCCTATATTATCACCCCTCTGTTTCAGAACTTGGATACTTACCCTTTAATCCATTAATTGGCTTTTTACCCTCAGATCTCTTTGCCTCCTCTGAGTGCAACCTGACTCTCTCAGCCACCACACACCCACTTTGTTCTCTGTCTGTCCCTCTCTTGCACCTCCTGGCTCTGACTACATTTTGGTGCTGCTTTCTCTTCTTTCCAGATAATCTTGTTCTTTATTTCCTTTCACAAAGGAGGGCTCTCTAGTTCAATATCACTTTCAGCATAGCCTCTGTTTCCTCTCTGTGTTTATGTATTGCCTTTCTACATTGCATTTAAACAAGGGTAGATGTATATAACAGGAATAATGTCTGCAGCAAATATCTATGTTGCCCTCAGAACAGGTCCATTTCCTTATCAGGGTTCAAAAGTGTTGGGCAACTCAATAAAATATGGGTTGTTACACAGCAAACATATTCCCTTAAATGAGATTATCTTTTGATTGTGTCGGGTTTCTATTACTGTTTGCATGCAGTGGAAGTGTACATTTCTTAACGTTTTTTTTTTTAAATTGAGTAGTCTTTGTGTGTAAAATCTGTTTGTATTAAAAGGAAATACTTTGGTGGCACCATTAAGTCCATGAATAATATTGCTTTATTTTAAGAAGCCCTGTCTACTTTTTTTCTTTTCATTAGTCAACATTTGAAAATATAGACTATATTGCAAAGAGGCTTGCTAGTCTTTTTGTTTTGTTCTCTTTGATGTTTTCTTTATATAGTGTGTATGAATACACACATTTGATATTTAGAAAAATAGGGAAAATTATCCTGGTGCTAATGTACACAAAGCTATTACACCCAGTCATGGTTAATAGCACTAAATGGATTTAGAGTGAGGAGTCTAGACTGCAATCCTGTCAGCATCTGCCCCTTCCCCAGTAATTTATTTGGGGTTTGCACCTGCAGGTGCTGAACTGGAATTGAATTCATACAGAATTTTTTACTTGGATAACGGGCACTGAAATAGTAACATTTAAGAAGAACATTAAATAAAAGTGACTGCATTACCATTAACTTTCCCTCTTTCGTTGTCAATATTAAAACAAGAGAATCCTGATTATCCAGGCTCTTCCCAAGAGGATCTCCTTCTCTAATTAACTCCCTAATCTATTGGCACCCTGATGATTAGACGTATCTTGTGCTGCCTGGTGTGTTTCATTGTTAGGGAGCTTTCATAAAATATTTCAGTTTTAGCTCATTCATTGGCTAGTGTACCTTTAATATTTCATGCAAATGTAGTGACATGCTTTGCCTTGCCTTGCCTTGCCTCCATGCATTAAAACCTTTTTTTAAAGGCAGTAGATATGTAAAGTTTGTGAGGAGTCTGCTTTACAGCAGAGCTGTATAGCTAACTTTACAGCAGAGATGAGAAGTCCCCTATTTGCCTGCCTCTCTGTTCCTATGTCCCATGCACATGGTAAGGTGCAACTGGAAATTACCTTTTCCTTCAGTTTAAGGATTTGCATATGTATCTGCCACCATCTCCAAAGGTGAGAGGTTCTAACCCATTGTAACACACAGCTGTGGAAATGGGAGTTTGGTTGGGACTTGTAAAACAAAAAGGTTTTTCATTTTTCTTCAGTCTTGTATATTCAGGCTTGTTTATGTGAGACAGAGGTGTGTCTCTTAAATTCTTCCATTTCTAATAAAAGAAAAATAAATTGCCCTTCACACATAATATAGTTTTTTCAAAGTCAGAATATACTTGACTCAGGGAATCAAACCAGCATACCCAGGAAGACCTTTTGCTTCTTTTCACTTGGAAGAGGTCAAGTCCTGTAGAAAACAGGGAAAGAAAACCAGTTTAAAGATTTTTTTATCAAAAATTCTGTACCTAAGTCTTGTCTATATACAGTTTAAGTCTCAAACATCCCCCATTGTTTATTTGAGTAATGTTTTAATTTTGTTAAATGACAGACACCTTATTCTTTGGGGCTTTTTTCAAATATTTTTATCATTGGGGTATTCCCTTCTTTGTTTCATTCCATGGAGTCTCAGCACGTGCAGTTCTCTTATGAGAGGATGCTTTTTAGTTCAAATTGAAGTCTGTCATCGATACACGGTCTTGTAAAGACCTATGATGTGCCTCTTGTCCTACACCTAGAAATGTGCCTTGGTGTGGTAGCAGATGCACATCAGTGTGTAGACCCTTTTTAACGTGTTCAGCCTGGATCTGTCATTCATGCGTGTGCAGCTCACAGATGGATGTGGTGGCCTTTTTGTGGTCTGTGAAGTCTGTATTATGTATGCATGGAGCCTTGCACTAGTCCTGCTCATGTGTGGAGATAAAGGCATGGAAGGTGTTGTCATAAATCTCTCCAGGATCTCCCTCCACTATTAACAGCAGCGTGCATTTTTAACATTAGCAGGAAGAGCACCCTAAAAACTGTGTACCAATCACGTACTGCAAAAGAGACAGCAAAAGGCAGAAGGGTAAGAGAGATCATAGCAGTAAATATTGTACTGTAGGAAACCTTTATCCACCGCATGCAATATATTAATTCAATTCATAGTAACTCTAAGGTACCATCAGGGATGCTAAAAAGCTTTGTAAAGACACAGGTGTTTTTCATGAAATTAATTGATAATCTTTGAAATATATAACCCTCCTCCCCACCCACCTCTGGCTGATCTCTCTAACAGCTTGTATAATTCAATGCTGATTTGTAAGTTAGTTATTCGTAATGTTATTTATTTCTTGTTCATTCTTTCCTTATTTTACATCTATTTCTGAATTTCACGGACTTCTCATAAAACACTGTAATGCTCAGGGTAATTTTTTAAAGGTTCTTCAAAAATATAGATCTTTAATATGCAGCTGCTCTCCTGCAAAAGGGGCAAAAGGTTTCCTCCTGCCACTTTTTTCAGATTCTGTATTAAAAAATCTTTTTTTTCCCCCTCAGCTGTCAATATTTAAGGAAGTACCCTTTCATATTTTCTATAATCCTGTTAAAAATAATAGGCATCTTCTGTATCTGTGGCTAGACATACAGCATGGTGCAAAATAATCTAAACACTCAAGGTTTGTTTGCAGATTTTCTCTAATGAAAAAGGCTCAAGATATATAATGAGACAGCCGCTCTGATACAGTTAATGAGTATCCACACAAGTTGATCCCTTGAATGCATTACATGATTCATAAGAAATTGCTTAGTACATAAGAAATTAAGATTGAGTAATATTTGCTGATGTCTAATTTTTCAGCTAAGAAATCTAACACTTTTAGGGAAGAAGAGGGGTAAGAGGTCCTCAATTATGTTCCTCTGCTCTCTGTAAAATAGGATAGTTTAAGACACAGCTATATTGCACAAAGATTTCTGAGTACCGAATAGAAAGGGTTCTTTCATTCAGTTGAACATCAGAGGATTATGGCACCACGCCTAAATTGTAAAAATATTTTGATTTCAAAATGTGTTTAATAGGTCATACTTTTACAGTCACAGCTTAGAGTTGATTACTATGTCTAATCTCAAAACAGGTCTATGGTAATAAGTGTCTCACTAAATCGCCGTCTTCACTGTGTCTAAACTGTCAGGGTGGGGATTTTTACAGGTGCCTAATCAATATATAAATACATATCCTGTTAAACCTCTCCATGGTGCTGGTGAGCAGTCATGTGCTCATGAAATCAGTCGTTCTTCAGCCCAGGTCCTGTTTTATTTTGCATGGGTGTAGTTGAAAGGAAAGAAAGAACACCACATCCACAAGGGGACTTGCAGAACACTAGGGCAGGACACTAAGCTAATGGGGAGAAAAGGTGCTCAGACCTGCAGGGAACAACACTGGAAAATCCTTTTTCAGGGGTAGTGGGTGTTTTGTCATACAGGATGTGCTGCCTTTAGCACCTATCCTGACATGGTCGCTGTGGCAAAAGTGTTTAGCCAGAAATCTTTGCATCGCTCCATCAAAGGTCAAAAGAAAAATAAAATTGGAGGTGGGGAGAAGGCATTGCTAAACTTGGTTTTTTTGGAAGAATGAAGTTTGGAAAAGGAAGAGTTAAATTTACTGCTGCTGTAATATACATACCAGCCTCTTCTGGTCTTTTAAATCTTCACAGCTCTCTTACAACAGGTTCTCTTCATGTCTAGAAAATGCAAATCTCTGGGGCTCCTAAGAGCAACTGAATAGGGATATGTATTTCATCTTAAAACAAAGAGTGAAGAGGAAGGAAAAAAAGAAAAGAAAAAGTTAGTCAAAGGATTTTGGAAACAGGTGTTCTAAATCAATGTTAATTGGATTTCAGTTAATTATTCCTTATACTTTAGGGATTATAGGAAAGGAATATAGGGGGAAAAAAAGCAAGAACTACTTCTCTGACACACTAATTGCTCTAATATTATTTAAGCTGAGCAGCCCCTCATTCCTTTCACACACAGCTCATAAAAATTGGTCTCCAGATAACTCTTACAGAGGCTAGGGAATAAGGATGAAGTAAAAAAGAAAGACAATCTTTGGAAGCCACCTTTACTTGGAAGGGTGGTAACAAATTTAGTTTTTTAAGTGTAAAACCTGTAATTACTAGGATAGAAACAACTTCTAAAAGCTGTTGTATCTTGACTGTGGACACCCCATTTCTAGTACGAATATTTTGTGATTATCCTGATACTTTATCCCTGGCAGTGTATGATCTATGCACACAATTTAGAAAGGCTGACAAAGAAAGACTGGGTAGAAGACAGGATTTTGGCTTTCAGCTTTCTGTTCTTATTCCTCATGGGAATGAGGAGCCTACTTTTTTGGCCAGCATTGACACTGGTATAATAGCTGACATAAAAAATTTTATATGGAAAGTTTTAGGTCACCTCTGAGAATCAACTAATTACAGATTTAAAAGAAGTGGGAGACAAGATAAAATGAGATTTTCAAAATTACTATAAATTGGAGCAGTCTAAAGAAATTTTAAAATTTAACTGCAAGTAAGGTACAGGGAGTTTTGTTTGTTTGAATTGACGAGTGTGGGAGTCGGTGTGACTCCTGCTACTCTCCTCTTCCTGCCCAGCCTGAGAGAAGTGAATGATAAAAGTGACAGATTTTCAAAGTTATTTTTAAACTTTAATATGATACAGTAATCAGAGCTTCTAGTAACAACTAAGATAATGTTTTACATGTTTTTTGCCCTAACTATGTATCTTTGAAGAACTCCCCACCCCTTATGTTTGAAGTATACATGAAACTTGTTACTTTTGAACAGAAGTCAAGTTATATGTGAAATTATTTACACAGCAAATTTTAAAAGATTTTGGAAAGCCTAATGAAACTTGACTGAGGGCAGTTAGAATTTGCATTCCAGCTTCCAGCATGTGTGACAAGTTGCAAAGTATCTCAGTTTAAAAAAAATTGGAAGGGGATTTCCTACCTTCAGTAGTTCTTATCTATCTATAGCCAAGGTACATTACTAAGGAGATATACCAATGCCCATTATATGTGTCAGCATATTTCCCCTACAAACAGATGGGAACATAATTACATCACATCTACAGTCACTCATTTACCTGGCTTCTGTACATATTTGCATAACGTCCCAACAGGAACTTTAAAGATCTGAGACTTTTAAAGAGCTTATGAAAATATTATTCTCAAATAAAAATGGTCTGTTATAACCTAAATTTCTACCACACCTGCACAAAATTTGAAAGAACATATCCTTTTGTTGCTTCTGTGAAAGCACAGGAGAATGCAGTAGAGAAGAGTGATTTCATGTGTTGGTAGCTTTCAGAGAATTGGCCAGGTATGTGTCTGCATTGTGCTAGCTCCTCTTATTTATCTCCTTAACCCACAGCATTTAGATGGTATCATTTCTCATACTGTGCAGATGATGGTACTGCATTCTGTAGAAAGAAAGTATTTCTCTATCAAATGTCACTATTTCTAACAGAAACAAAGTGCAAAAAAATAAAAATATTTGAAGTTTTGTTCAGTAACTTTAAAAAAACAGAATTAAACATACAAAGAGAAGTTATGAAAATGTCTGTAAGCTATATATGAGTCAGTACTTAATTATTGTTTTCCCAAATGTGGCAGTTTATAGTTTTTATATTGGTCACCAGTGTTTGGGTTTTGGTGTTTTTTTAGAGTTTTTTTTTAAATCTACTGCATGCAAACTTTATTCTTGCTTGTACAAAATGCACTTTTATTTTGCAAATGAATATGCAAACTTCTCCTTCTTGTTAAGGAAAAAGAAAAAAGACACTCTAAAATTCTGTTTCAGGTTTTTGTTTTTTTTTTTCCCCAATCAATTCCCTCAGTATCAGGTTGCAGGAAAGTATTTCTCAAATTAAATATTCAATTCGTAGCCCAGATGTGTTTTATGCTCTTTTAAACTGTACATATCTCATACTAGTGGCATTTTAATGCTCAGAGTTCAGCAGGGTTTTATTTTTCCTACCTCGCTTTTTCCCTTTGCTCCCCCATCTGACCCTTCTGACCTTTGCTAAAATCTTCACCATGGTGTATAGGTGATAATTGACTGCTTTCTAAAAGACAGTTTTTGTGTCAGCTGAGTGCTGCTTGTTTGAGATGCGAACACATTTTATGGACAGACTCAAAGCCTGCTTGTGCTCAGTCATATGTGCAAAAAAAAATACCTTGTTAGTCGTCTGTAATCCCTAGCCCATGGTGGTTCTCTCCAGTTTATATGTGAGAAGAGATGTGCTTATTTAATCACAGAGCAGATGCAGGGCCTAAGGGCCTGACCCAAAGCCCATTGAAATCAACTGGAATCCTACCGGAGGTTTTAATGGCCCTATATGTTTAGATAAAACATGTCATTTTTATGAAAACTAAACAAACAAACAAAAAAAAGCAACTTATATTTTCTTTCCTCACTCCTTTCGCATTTGCCTCAGGAGGAAAATACCAACCTATACTCTAAATACAATGTAAATAATTTAATAACCCCCACCTGACAACTATTCTGCTAAGAAAGTGTTGTAATAGAAAGCTGGAACATGGCTTTATAGCACTGGGGTGGCTACAGTACCTTTTAACACTATAAACATTTTGCATGGGAAGGTTGATGTGTTTGCACAGAGAACAGTTTGTACACAGTATGGTCTTAGGACTACATGCTAAAAATATCTGTGTAGTCAGTGTAGTCTATTTGTGAAATATAGCAGGAGAAAATATTTATGAGCACCACAGGACATGAAGCTCAAAGTGCAGTCGTTTCTAAATGAAAATTATGTGACAGTTCATCAGTATTTAATGCTAACATTGCTTGATCTAGACATAAAGAATTTAGCAGCCATTTATCATAACATACAGTACTGTTCATTTCCTGATTTGCTTAGAATACATTGATATTTTAATCTCAACAGGAGCCACAGGTCTAATTTTAGCTATTTAATGAAAGGAAAATCCAGTGAGAGAGGGATTTTTCACATGGCTATTAGAAGCCTACTCTCACAACTTGAATTGGTTGGTCTTTTTAATGCGCGCTCCCAGAAGCCACTGCTTGGTCCCTGCGCCAGATGCAGGTGTTCCCTTGTGCTGTCAGCCAGGAATGATTAATGAGGATTTGCCCCTACTGAAAGCAGTCTTTGGAGCATTGTTCAGGGCATCTGTGGAACTGTCGGGGGAGACAAGGACACAAGTGAACAACCAATTATTTGGCCATCACTGAGGCAGCATGAAAAAGACATCAAATTGGACAGAGGAGCAAAGCTTTTGTTTCATGATCATATTTTTAGGTGTTAATAGTAACAGAGGAATTCTACCTGTTTTGTTTTGCCTTTTCCTTTTTTTTTTTTTTTTTCCAGGGGAGAGGGGAAGGGCTCAAGCACTGCTTTAAAGCTAGAAAAGGATGTGCAAAAGAAACAGAGACAAAAACTGATCACAGTCCTTTTTAAAAGTGTTGAGGGGAGGAAAACACAGAGAATTGATTTCTTGGTGGTTGCACCGTGTGTATAAAGAAACACAGTTTTGCTCAGCTAACATTAGGGAATGAGGGCTAAGAATTCTGTGGGGAGGAGGAGGAGGAGGATTTCTTATGCAGGGATCTTAATAGCTGTCCAAATAAAACAGTTCAAGAACTGTGGCTTTAACATGTGCTAGTGAAGGGAAGTGTTACGTTAGGATTCTGAAAAAGCAAATGTGAGGAAACAAAACCAGAAAACATGTGCAAGATTGAGTCCAGCATTCATCCTGCATCCCTCTTTCTGTCTCAAGGAACACACACTTAGGTGCAGAAGAGTGAAGGAAAGAAAGATGAACAGAACTAAAAGCACTCTGCCTAGGCTTAGACATCTGCATTTTTATATTTACCAAGATTTGTGATTATAAATACTAAATTTAAACTAGAGGGAAAGGATTTTCAGAGCAATCCAATTACTGAATGAATTATTTGTAAAATACATAATATGCTCCATCCTGTCAAGCCTCCTTTTACCACAGTATTAAGAATAAAAAAGTTAATTATACAGCTTAATTCTAATGCGGAATATAATGTTTTAGTGACTAATAATAAATATAGAACAATTTCTACTGAGGTATTGTAATTAATATTTACAGTGGTTAATTCCTAACCTCAGAAGTTCCTCTATCCCCACACATTCATGCAAGAAAAGTAGTTTGGATCCTGAAACAATAACCAATCATAATTCTAAGCTATTCCTTAATGAAGAAGAAATTTATATTTCTAAATTAAGAGTTTAGTTATGTTTGAGTACCTGGATTTAGATTTATTTTTTGGGGACATTTTTAGATTACCTATCATTTAATCGATGCAATTTATTAAGGAGGACTCATGACATTTCATAAAATTATTTGAATCTTCATACATAAAGGCTAGTTTCCTTACCCAGCTGGTTTTTAGGAAGTTTTAGCAAGCAAAAAGTTTTTTCCTGTCTCACATTTAGAATGCCACTTCCTACCTGTGGCAACAGGTAACAATTTGACTTATGATACTCAGATTTTCAAAACTTGCCATCGTGGTGTCAAATGGCTGGGTGTGAAACCTGAACAGGCAACTGCTGCTTCTATTTACTATAGGATAAAAATTTTATTAGAAAATAAAAGTTTAAAACAATAATTAAAACCAAAGTATTTAATATCCACTTTAAAAAAGAAAGAACAATGAGAAGAATGAAAGAACACATTCAAATGGAGCCTTTGTATTTAAAGAATATTACAAATTCCTTTATATCACCCAGATGAGAAGAGGGAAATCACTAAACAACTTAGGAATCTTTAGGATATTCCAGCATTTCTGATACCTGTGCAAAGCGTAGTAGATAATTTGTGTTGGGAATAGCCTCCATACAGCCCTTGAACTGCAGTACTGGTGGTCTGTCCTTTTCCAGGAGTATAGCCATCTGTTACTCTTTGCAAAGAGCACTGACATGTGAAACAGAGCTTTGTCTCCTCTTGCCTTTGCTGTACCTGTGTTTGGAGCATGTGACTTTATGTGTAGAGACACACTCAACTCTCGTTCTCATCAGGAAGAGACAATGGCACCAACAACATGCCCTTGTGTCTGACATTACTCAGTGGAAGAACAGTCTCTTAGACTCCTCCTGGGCATGATGGAAGTGGTGGAAATAAAATATTTTGAGGAATTTAGGCATGATTTTAGCATCTCTAAAGAGGATATTTGCTTGTGACTGTCAAAGTGCTCAACTGAGTTTCCTAATCCTAGATAAGTAAATGGAAAGGAAACTTCATGCTGCTATAGACAGTGCTGAAGACTGCACCTTTCCCTGCCAGGTATAAATTTTGCCACAGGTGTTCAATGGTTGCTCATCACCCTGTTGGATTACTTCAGACTCTTGTAGTTATCAGTTGGAGAGAACATAATCATCTGACTTTAAGTCTTGAAGGTGAAGTTTCTGAGTACCGTAAAGCAGAGCACAGACTGTTATTTATATGTGCCAGCAATGTACAGCATCGGAATGTCCTCCAGGATGTGGGCATGCTCTCCAAATCTCCTGGTGGGTGAGCACCTTTGGGATAGGGCTCCTGTGAGACCCCATGGGTGGTCCCATGGGAAAAAAAAAAGTCAGGACAATACTTTAAAGACAGGACTGAATTCTATTAGTGGAAGGTCTTTAGCCTGAAAATAGGGATAGAATCTGCCAGGGAGTGCCCATCATGGGAACACACTTTTTTACATACCATTTCCTCCAGTACAGTGACATCTCTTCCATCCATTTACATTCCTCTGCAATCTTCATGTTTTTCAAAAATAAATATGTTCCTTCCAGTGCTTGTGCTCAGGTTGATACTTGTAGTATTTTGATGCTTTTTCCCATGAACTGTTATGTATGTATTTTCATGATACTTCAATAAACAGCATCAACATTTAAATTCAAAGCAAACCAAAAACAATGAGCAAGAACATCTGGAAAGGGATAAACCCATTAATATTTTTATTATGAGTGTTGTTTGTTAAAAACATCAGCTTTGATTTGGCTTTATCTACTGCAGATTTATTTCACAAAACTATTAAAAAATTCTGAAGCTGTCACTTATGTTTTTACAAGGATCTCTAATACTCTGCAGACTGCATAAGACTATGAAGTAGTGGATTAGTATAAGGTTAGTACCTGTGAGATTATTTTCTTCCATGTTCTCATGGATCTTTGCAGTTCTTTTGATGAAAAAAATGTTAATTTTTTTCTTAACAACATAGCTACTGCAATAAATTCTTAAATTAATAAAATAAAACAAGCAGAGAAAAATTATTAAAGCTCAAATAAATATTTTTAGCTTTTAGTATCTAATATTTAGCTCCCATTTAATGCTGGAAAGAATGAAGATTGTTAGAAACATACTATGATTATGGGAAAACATACTATGATTATGGGCGAGTGTTTACTTCTTTTATTTATGCTAGGTAAAATCTAACAGCAACATGCTCAAGGATTCAAGAGTGTCAGGAGTGTCTTTTGTAGAACTTTTGACCATCAGGATTTCTCCCTTTGTCCCTTCTCTTGCTAGCTTAACACAGCCTGATGATTCTGGTCACTACAGCCAGTGTGTCTCTGCTGGTGGTGATGGTGATGAAACTCATGTTATTGCCTCCAGGCCCAGCAGACAACTGGGGCAATGTCATTAGAAACTCATCAGCACTGGTTGTTAATGAACCATTTGATAAAGCAGAAGGAGTTCTCTCTGTCGTTTGCACTAACCACAACAACAACAACAAAAAGGGCAAGGGTAAAGGTTTGGATGCAAAAATACTCCCCCTTGCAGGAGCAGTGTGAATCAGCTGCAGTTTGTTTTGTTATCATGGACATGACCTGGCATAGGGATAGGCAGGGTGGGCAGGGATTTTGCAGATGACATTTCTGTATTGATTTTATAAAATAGTGCTGGTCTGTGCTTAGTTTGGGCTGCAAAAACTGCAGTGTGAACTACTTAAGTTCTGGCTCTTTGGCAACAGAGAATTGGGAGGCTAAATAAGGCTTCAGTTCCTTCACCCTCGATATCTGATTTTTGCACCTGAAATCCCAAAGCTAACAGTTTGGTAAGTTTGTGCTCGCACATAGGTATGTATTCACTTACAAAATCTGTTTTGTCCAAAAAATCCATCATGTATCCATAGAAAACTACGGATTTTATAAACATCATTGCTTTGTTCAGGTTTTATTTCTCTTCTGTGCTTAAGAACAAGTTACACTTAGGACTGATGTGTGAGGTCAGAGGGAGTTTCTTCTCCTATAGCCCCCAGATGGTTTTTTCACCAGAGTGCTTCCCACCATTTCTTGGTTTGACTTTCTTCTTTCTAGTCCCTCATGTCATGCAGGGTTTTTTTAATTCTTAATATCACCTTGTGCACATATTCTTTTCCCTTTTCCTCCCTCCACCTCCTCATATCCTTCATTCATGCATTCCTGTTGCATCCTGTTTCAACCCATACATCTTTTCCTGTCTTTTCTCCCCACACTTTTGTTTGTCTTCCATTCATCTGGGAAAATAATGTTTTTCTGACCTAAGGATGCAGTTCTTTACTAATGATGGTGAAGCTCCAGCACGTATATTCACATATATGCTGGAAATAACAACATGGTTAAGGGCCACTGACTATTTTTCTAGGGAGAGAATTTTTAAGTAAAGAGGCTTTCCTAAATGTTCTTTTTAATGTAAAATGCTTTAACTTAAAAATACTCAGTATCAGAATATGAATCACACAAAATATTTTTCAAAATATATTTGGATGGGTCATGAAGCTTCATCTTATATATCCGAATTGTTACTAATTTTTTGCATTTGTATGAACCATCCAGGGTTTAAAACTTGTCTACATTCAGAATTAAGAATTAAGCTCTTGAGTGCTTCAGCTAATTTTATTGTCTTTTGCAGTGCTATGTTAATTGCAAACATAGCAACATCAGTTGCATATATTTGTTTGAATGCTACCCATCATATGATCCTTACTTAAACCACATTATTTTAGCCTTTTTTTGGAAGCTTTAAAGATGCAGACAGTGCTTCAAATTCATATTAGAAGTAAAAAATGGATTATCAGATTATTTTTGCCAAATAAAAGATTCAATCCTTTGCTGGAAAGAAAGAGAAACAGCATCTGAGCTGGGTTGTAGATGGTTAAAAGAAGTGATGCTCTGTAAGAATTAACAGAAAAAAAATACAGAAAGAGTATTTCTTATGAACTACCAGAGCCTAGCATTTTCATAAACCATAGTCTTGATAGCAAATCTTGAATATTAATGAAATTATTGTAAGAATGCCAGTATGAAAATATTTGAGATAATATTCCTGGGGTTTGTATTGCCCCATTCCACCTATCAACCAATAGGAAGTCAAAGGACATTTTAAGAGAAGTTTATTAAAATCAATTGCATTTGAAAAGACTATCTACATTTCAGGGGTTGCTTCAGGTTCTTCCCCTATGGATATAGCTTATCTTTGTTTTCAGAATTGCTGAAGCCAAAAGTACAGTCTGTAAGTTTGAGTGAACTTTCTTCACCTAATTTCAAATCTGCTTGAACTTAGTGACTTTGTATATTTGATTTAAGCTTCTTGGAGATTGCATTCAATAAAGGAGAAGAGTACAGGTGAAGGGAGAAGAGACAGAAATATCCAAGAAAAAAAAAAAAGCTTGATATATATATGCCACATGTGAAATACTTGCTTCTTTTTTAGTATTTTCTGTGTTTTGCAGCATAGAAGTTTCCTGTGGGGAAAAAAAAATAAATCAAGTAGCCATTTTTGGTCTTAATAGAATCATGCACAATCTGTTTTTTCCTTCATCAGCTGCAGCCTTAGCAGACAACTAGATCTTATGATTTATTTGTCCAGCCTTGCAAGATATTCTTCCAAAAGTGAATCATGGTATGCCAGAAGACACATGAAATGGAGTGATCTATGCTGTTCTTCTCTTATTGTCTATCAGAAAGTCTGTCCATTCCTGATTTTAATCACACCCACTTAGTGGTCAAGCTAATTCACCCTGCCAGCCAGATGATCTAGTTTGGTGTCCACTGCTGTTATTAGAGACTGGAGGTCAAACCTTTTATCTATTTTTGCCAAACTCAGTGGGACACAGTTTCTTGCTGAGAGTCTTCAGAGCGAGGCGATAAATCCTATTGCTAATATTCCAGTAGGTAGTAACATGTCTTCCTACAGGCATGTCTTCAGATTTTTTTCCAGGTTCTGTGAACATAAATAAAGACTTTGGAAAATCTTGTGGGGATTTTATTTTATTTTTATATCTGTCATAAAAGCATCTCCACTTAACTCAAAGCCTAATTGTGAATTGTCAGCACAGAGTCTTCCCAGATTTTGTCTTCATTTTTGTGTCCATAAAAAAATAATGTAATTGAACCATTCTGACAGTTTTCTTCCTGTTTATGTGTACTGGTAGTTTTTTGTGGCATAACCAGTCTACACTGCTTGTAACAATTTGGTAATATGCTAGAACCCACTAAAATAAAATGCATGTGGATTTGGGGAATGCCCTGTGGACATGCCATTGTGGAAACTATGGAGAACTTGCTTTGCCTAACAGTAATTCTTGGAGGGTGGAGAGCAGTGATTTTCTACCTAGGATCTGAATTGATGGGCACAGTGAGTTGTGGTCAATGACTCTGTGTCCAGATGCAGCCCAGTAATGAGTGGTGTCTTTCAGGGCTTTGTCTTGGGACTGGTGCTCTTTGTCTGCATCGGTGACAGAGAGAGTGAGATCAACTGCACCCTCAGCAAATTTGCAGATGACACAAACCTGAGTGGTGCAGTTGACACACCTGAAGGATGGGATGGCATCCAGTGGGACCTGGACAGACTTGAGTAGTGGGCCCATAAGAACCTTGTGAGGTTCAACAAGTCCAAGTGCAAGGTGCTGTACCTGGGTTGGGGCAATCCCAGACATGAGCACAGACTGAGAGAAGGACTTAGAGAGAGCAGCCTTGCAGAGAAAGCCTTAGGAGTTCTGGTGGACATGAGCTAGCAATGTGCACTCATGGGCAGGATCCAAACTCTATCTTGGGCTGTATCAAAAGAGGGGTGGCCAGAAGGGAGAAGGAGGTGATTCTCTCCATCTTCTTTGTCCTCATGAGACCCCACCTGGAGGGCTGCATCCAGCTCTGGTGTCCCCACATAAGAAAAACATGGAGCAGGTCCAGAGGAAGCCACAAAGAGAGTCAGAGGTTAGGAGCACCTCTCCTGTGAGGACAGGCTGAGAGAGCTGAGGTTGTTCAGCAATGAGAAGAGAATCTTCTCTGTCTTCCAGGAATACCTCACTGCAGCCTTTTAATACTTAAAGAGGGCTTATAAAAAAGAGAGAGAGTGACTTTTTACATGGGCAGATAGTCATAGGAGAAGGGGGAACAGTTTTAAAAGGAAAGAGAGCTTTAGGTTCGATGTTAGGAAGAAATTCTTTACTCTGAGGGTTACGAGGCACTGAAAGAGATTACACAGAGAAGCTGTGAATGCCCTTTCCCTGAAAGTGTTCAAGGCCATGTTAGACAGGACTTCAAGAAACCTGATCTAGTGGGTGGCATTCCTGACCATGCAGGGAGTTTTGAAGTAGATGATTTTCAGGTCCCATCCAATCCAAACCACTCTGTGATTCCAGTATTTGAAATCCTGCGGAGAACAGTACCTGACTTTTGAGCTGGCTGCAAAAGGTGACTTGAAGGAAGCTTTTATGTTACACCACAGTTTATGTGAAATTTGGCATTTATGGGTCAAAACCAATAAAGCCACCTGTGTACAACTGTAAAATGGCTTATGCTTTGCTTTGTCTCTAAGCATTAATTTAAGATCCAAGGTTCACATTGCCTAGAGCCTTTGTGGATACCATGAAAACTTGCTTCATTTTTTTTTCTGTTATTGAGCTGACAGCCAGATTAAATGTTGATTGTAAAGTTCTTTCCCTTTCCCTACTACTGCACTTACTGCATCCTGACCAAATGAAATTACGTGGTTGTATAATAGAGGTACTTTTATAACATAACTTATTATAATATATTCATATTATATAAAAAATTCAAACTTATAATGTAAATTTATTATAATAAAAAGGCATTGCAAGAATAAAGATGTTTTAAAAGAATAGATTAATTGTGAAATTGTCATAGCATTAGAAATCTTGTAATCCCCATGCAGGGCCCAGTTGGGCTAGTCTACCCACATAATGGTTATTGTACCCTGCAGACTAACCAGCTCTGATTCACACTATCTAATTAATTGCTTTTAATTGTAGTTGTTTTAGCAATCCTCGGCTTTGGTTTTTCTGACACACTGGTTACTGTGCAGTCATCCCTTAGGATTTTTTTTTTCTTTTTTTTTTTTTTTTAGTTTGGTTTGGTTTTTTGGTTGCTTGGTGTTTTTTGTTTGTTTGTTTGTTTTTTGCCAAAAGTGTCTTATCTCCCATAGGTCTCTATAACTATCTGAAAGTGTCACCTTCCCACATTCTCCACACAGATGCATCTCTTGCACTAGTTCATTTTTCCTTTCCAGGGTCTCCTCTGCTTCCACCAACACTACAAGAGAAGAACCAGTTCAGGAATTAAATTTCACCACTCTATCCACATTTAATAATCAATGATGAGTCTTTTGCATTCACAGCAAGATCCTTGGAATATCTTTTGAAGAGGAAAGAAGCCATGAGCCAGGGTTGCTGTCACACTTCTTTTAGCTCAGACTGGGGGATAGGCATTGAGTTTGTCTGTAATCCCCAAAAAGGAGGAATTTTTTGATGCATTTTCTTTCAGCAAAGGATTAGTTGGTGACATATTCATTCCAAATACAAGAAGGTAGCTCAGATTCTGTTCCTCCTCTGATAGGAAAGCAGCTGGCCTGATGGACAACTAGTAACACAGTGCAGCTGTCGCTGCTCTAGTACCACATTTTTTGAACTGAGTCCAGAACTCTTTTTTTTTTTTTTTTTTTTTGTCTCAACTCTGTTCCATAATTGAAAAGTGGAAAAAAAAAATTCTATCTCTCCTTCTTTTCTATAAGTCTTCAAAGGAGTCTGCAGTGCAATGTGTAGAACACCCACAGCACTGTATCCTAAACAGCAATTAGCTCTGAGAAAGAACTGTAACCAGGAAGTACACATTTAGAGCATCAAGGAACACAAATGATTTTTTTCTAAATTATTCTTTATTATGATGTAATTGCTTAATTTTGATTTTGCCTTAGCACGTGCTGAGAATCTCCAAGTAGACTGCTGTATTGTACATTGATTTTCTTATATGAATTCCTGCTGAGACAAATATTAGAACATATTTAATACAAATACACATTTATTCAATGTATATGCTCATATAAATACTAAAAGCAAGTGTTTTCAGACTTCTATATTATTGGCTGAAAAGGACTTGAAAAAATGCTTTGTGGAACATATGCTCTCCTTTACTCCAAGAAACAAATTTGCTTTAATTATTTTTAAAATTAAGTTCATAGAGGTATGTTGTGACTTTTAAACGTGACTTTTTGACAAAGGAAATGCAGGATAGAGTGGAATTCCTTGGGCACCTTTTTCCTGAGTTGGTTTATAGTGAGACAGGAGAAATGTCCCAGTTTTGTTGTAGACATATTTTCTGACCTTGGTCAAACCGCTTGAATTGTCTGAATGAAATCCTACCCCTCCTAAAATCAAGAGGATTTTTGCTATTTATTTGAATGGTGTAAAGATATCACATTTGAATTCTGAATTGTTAATAAGAATGGGATAACATGTATCTAACTCTCACAGCTCTTGTGAAGCTAATTAATCAGCAGAGTACTTTGGGATCCTCAGAAGTATAATAGAAGCTGCAAGTACTATTATTTATTTGTCATGTAATTGGAAACCAGCAAGGTAAAAAGTCATTGATAAAAATCCACATCACAAGGTCATTTCTTTCAATGTTGCAAATCTCTTCTTCAATCAAGAGCTTTGTAACTGATGAAAAGTACTGCCTAATCATAACATTATCAAGTCAATTTAATTGGTGCTCTGGCAGCACATGAGATCATAATGAAGTAATTTTTGCTAGTTACAGGCTTAAAAATATTTTTATAGCACCCTTCATCCTAGTGGAAACTTTAAAGGCCTCACAGACAGGATTAAGGTTTTCTGCCTCTGTTATACAACTGCCTTTGTGTGGTAGATACCAGCTGTTTTAATCATGTCTAAAAAAATTACTGGTAAGCATGATATTATTGTGTTTATACTTGTCCTTTATACTTATTACATAGTTTGTGCCTTTAAAATTAATGTTTGGGTACATCAAGGTAAAGAATTTTGGATTAGAAGGGTTCTGGTTTTTTCACATTTGAGCAATGGTAGTTGTCACTCTTTCCAAACCACAGGTTTTTAACACACCCCGTGTCTTTGAAATTCCTATTTTTGACAACAAAAAAGTCTACATGTTTTTTGCAAAATACTCTGTTTCACTTTGTCAGAAACTTAAAGCCTCAAAACTGATATTGTCTTCACCAGGTAAAGGCTTGGAGTAAGAATGGTTGGTTAAGTTTCTATCAGCATGCCCTGTTACATCAAGTGGCTTACTTAATTTACTGTGGTGTAAGCTTCTGTATTGAAACAGATGGAAATAATGTCACTTGTCTTTTCTTTGCCCCATCTCTTTCATAGCTGGACTGATTGAGTGCTGGGTTGTCAGTACCAGGGTCCTCCTGCCTGCCATCCCCTCCCTGAAGAGCTGGGATGACGTGGCCACAAGTCCCTGCAGTGAGCTCCTGCCACTGACCCCATGCCACCTGCCACAGCTTGTGGCCAGTGAAAGGCAGGCTGTGAGTTCCAGCTCTCTTGCCACTTGCTGCTTTAGCAAGCATCTGACTAAAAAGCTCATTTTAAAACGTAGCCTTCAGAAAAAGCAGCCAATGTGAAGCAGCCAAAAGGCTAAATGTTGTGGCTCAAGAAGTGATGGTGTTTATGAGAAAGAGAATTTAAAATCAGCACCTTTCTTTTCTAGTTTCTTATTTCCATCTCCTTCATTCCCTTCCTCCTCTGTGGACTCCTTTTCCTCTTTTACATTGACCAAGCTGCACAGCCCACTTTTAATCAGTTGTGCCTGAATGTGTCTTGGGTACTGGAAAGCTGAAATTTCTTTTCCTGTCTGATGGAAAACAAGGAATTGTGGCCTCCCATGGCCCAGCTGTGGCATTGAATATTGGCTAAGCAAAGACTGCTTTCCACTGCAGTTTATCCAAGGAAAAGTGAGAAAGAGTGACTGATAAAGGAGACAAATCACCCCTATAGCTGGGGCAGATCTTTGCTTTAGATGTTCCTGGATAATCTGAGAAAGGTTATGCACTTATAGAATTAATGTCAACATTTATTTTTTGAATATTATAAAGAAAATATTATGACCAGTACTTATGAGTTTCACCTGAAGGCACTCTAAATGTCCTATGTGTGTTTGCAGGGGTCTTCAGCTCTTCCAAAGAACCCCAGCTGCCATACTGAATGCCTGCAACTGCTGTGTGTACTTCTGACAAGTCTTTCACCTTCTCTCATTCTTTGCATTGATAAATTTAGCCTAATTCTAGTCTGAAGTTTATTTAAAGTATAATATAATATAATATAATATAATATAATATAATATAATATAATATAATATAATATAATATAATATAATACCTCAGATAAAATCAGATACCATCTAAAGTTTAGGTTTTAGATTTGCAAGTTCTTAACTTCAAATCTCAGTTTAAGACTTAAAAGCTTTGTTTTGATGACCTTCTACCCCAGTTAATTTTGTGATGGGTTTGGATTTTCTGTTTACCTTAATCCACCTCAAAGGCAACAGGTTTATCTTGTTAGTAGTCCTTCTGGTTAACCCTGCAGAGGAAGTACCAAGTTCATTGTAGATGCAGCTTGAGAAACTGTGGTCCTCACAGGGTGATCTGGTGGAGAGGAGATGTGGTGCTGTGCTTGCAAGTGTATTTGGAAATGAAGTGAAAGTCTGATTATTTTTACAGAGGAAAAATAATAGAAGAAGAAAAATTTAAATCTTAGGTGTGAATAGAACACTAAGTGTATTTTGTTTCCCTGCATGTTTGGTTTTTCAGATGTATTACTTTTCAAATTTTGTTTGCTGCAGGATTTAACCAGAACTGCTCAAAAATCAATTGTTCCATTTTCATGGGTCAAGTAGACATCTCATTTTTTTTGTCAACTTGGAAAAAGAATGCATAAGAACTCTAAATGCACATATTGCACTTAATTTGCTTGCTTAATATTTGCACCAGTCAACAGGGTTCCTTGAGTTTCTGCAGGTTTCTAATTACAACGGGGTGGGAAGAATGATTTGAGTTCTCTGCCTTACAAATTGAGGAAATAGCATGAAAATATTTTAACAGTACTCACTTGCAGATTTGTAGCCAGATACAGAACTTTATAGAGGATGACAATATTAGCCAACAGTCAAGACAATGATCTGAGAAAAACCCTTTTTATTTCAGACAAAGAAAGGGAAAGAGCACTGTGTAGGGGAGTGAAATTTCAAGGCAGCAGCTCCACTGAGGGCTTGTTAAATCTTTCATTTGGGCCATTCACCTGCTGCTTATAAGCAATGAAAATGGTAGACAGCAGATGTGAAGGCTAGGAGGGGCTATAATGATGTGAAAAACAAGTTGGGTGACTATACAGAATCAAGAGAAGGACTGAGACTACTTTTTTGTATTTGAACCCCCCCCCCCCCCCCTTCCCATGTTATAGTGATACCAAACTCTTTAAAAACTTCCTTTCAGAACAAAATGTATAAAAATATGAAAAATAAAATTAATAAATAATCTAATAATAAGTATTTTGACTAACTGAAGAAAAGGTAATCTTGAACATGACAATTCTTGATCCCTGCATAACTCTCATTAACATTCACCAACACTGGAATATGACCCTCAGATTATGTGAGCTTTAGAATGCATAAAATTTCCTTAACATAGAGCATGAAAAAGTCTGTTTATTTTGGCCACCAGGGTGTAGGTTGGATTTTTCTATATTTCTTCACCCCCAAATCACACACCTTGCTAATGTTGTCTCCCATAGAAATATTTGTTTTAATTGAAAACAGACAATAAAATAATTTGAGATCTGCTAAATTAGGAACAAAAGAAAAGGCTTTGTGCTCTGCTGCCTATAGTCTAACCATTATGGTTGTAGTAATGTGCTGTAAGAAGCCATTGGCATGCTAAAAATACACTACTTTAACAATAATCCATGCATAAAAGAGCCTGAAAGGAGATATGCCATATACCTAATGAATTCTGGACCTTTTCTATGCTTACCATTTATAGGATTTGAAAATTGCCAACCTTTCTTAATATGTCATAACGTTTAAAGTTTAACAAACAAACAAACACAACCCTCTTAAATGAATTTAGCAATAGTAGCAGGAATTGAACACTCTATATGCTAAATGATTGGGGATTTGTTTCTTTTTAATTTAAAAAAAAACTCCCAAAACCAGATTTTAGATATATATATATTTAAAACAGATGCATGGTTGTAAATACAGGATAGTTGTAATATTCCAAGCACATATTTAGGGACTTCCTCCCTTTTCCAAATCTCACTCAAGTGGAACATACACTCATTTCTGTAACAAAAATTCTTTCTACTCTATTGGCAAAATGAATAGCATCAACTCAAAATATTTAAAAATTTAGTCACATCCACATCTCGCAGCCTATAAGGAGCTTTCACGCTTTTGGGCTCGCTTTAGATCTTTAATACCCTTTCCTTTTGTGTCAAGGAGCTCACGAGGCGTAAAGAAGCACTGATAAACCCACTTAGATCCCTTCCTGGGCCGTCACCTCTCCCTGCCAAGCGGCTTTAGGTGGTAACTGATCTGTGACAGGCTGCCAGTCAAACAGAGCATTTCTGAAAGCTGACACAAAAGACTGAGCGCCGGAGAAAGGAGAGGGAAATAAGAAAAGAAACCAAACTGTATCTGCGGCTCTCTGCTGGCCGTCCCCCTCCCGCTGCCGGCCCCCTCCCGCAGGCAGGTTCATGGCAGGGGCAGCCGCAGCCCGCGATAGCGATCGGCGGCCGAGCCGGGCGGGGCCGCCCCGCTCACGGCCCTCAATAGCGGCCCGAGGCACAGTGACAGCCGGACCCGGAGTGACACGGCCGTGCTGTCAGCGCCGCCGCTTCCCGTGGGAGCGGGGCCAAGCCAGACGGGGGTGGCGGCGGCAGAGGCGGGCAGGGAGGGGCCGGCCGGGGACTCCCTCAGGCCGCGCTCCCGGGGGCGCTGGGGAGAGGCCGGGGACCGCCCGCCTGCTCCGGCCGCCGCCTGTCCCGCCTGCTCAGGGTGCCAAACATCTCCAGCGATGCCTCATGGTGTGCTGCCGGAATGGGGGCCGCATCCCTGCCTCCGGGGCTTCGGCTCTGAGAGACCTTGTAGCACCTTCCAGCGCCTAAAGGGCGGATACAAGGGGGAACTACAAGGGAACTGGAGAGGGCGTGTAGTAAAGACATGGGGTAAAGGCTTTAAACTGAAAGAAAGAGGGGGATTTGGATTAAATATTAGGAAGAAATTCTTTACTGTGAGGGTGGTGAGACATTGGAACAGGTTGCCCAGAGAAGCTGTGGGTGCTCTGTCCCTGGAAATGTTCCAGGCCCGGCTGGATGGAGCTCTGAACAACCTGGTCTAAGTAGAAGATTTACATGGCAGGGGGCTTGGAGGCAGGTGATCTTTAAGATCCCTTCCAAATCAAACAATTCTGTGGCTCTATGATTCTCTAATTAGAGAAGGGCTTCTTCTAATTAGAGAAGGGCAGTGAAACACAATAGCAGAGAGAGCGGGACCTTTGGAAAATGGTCTTTCAAATTATTCTTCTCCTCTGTGTTTTTGTACACCTACCTGCAGGTGTCTTACAGTGATATGAATGAAAAAAAAAATCTACCAGACAAAACCCCACCTTTAATGTGGACCTTAAAGTTTTATTGCTTGTTTCATCAGGGAGAAAATGAAATGTATTTTGAAATGTGTTACTGACATGATGAAATCTTACTCAAAACTGTTCTGCTGGCTCTCTTATGGGAATGATTGGAAGAACTTTGAAAGCCCTCAGCTCGGGTCTCTGGAGCAACTCCCTCCAGCATTTCTCACTCCTTATCTCCCATACTGTGGGGATCTGCTGGTTACAGCAGAAAAGTCACAAACTGTGGGTTATTCTTTGGCTTTGTTGAAGGGTCAGTGATGACCATCAAAACCAAACAGAATGGAGTGCTGCTTGCCTTGGATTAGTTCCCACAATTTGAATGTGCCAGTGTGGTTACAGGAGCTGTTGGTGTGCTAGAGAGGGCTCCTGGCTGTCCAGGGACCCTACCACCATGCAAGTTAATGAGCTGCTGAACTGGTGAGCAATGACCTCACATCACCCATTAGTCCAGAGAGCAACATCAGGCATTTCAGGACACAAGGTCTTCTGTATTTTTTTCCTGATCCCCAGAATGTTTCTTTCTACATTTGTATGAGGTGGAGGGTCTGGTGGAGGTAAAAATTAAGTCAAATGGCAGCATTACGCCCTCCAAGATCCCAGAGTATCTTAAGATCATTCACTGGAAATGTAAGAAGTGACTTTACGCTGCCCATCTAGGATCCAGTTTATCATCCAACTTGGCAACTTCTTTGAGCAAATCATCTATTAGCAAGAAGAAATATATGCTTTTTTTTCTAGTTTAAGATCATTCAACTTGGACTAAATTGTGCAAACATGTACCAAGAACAGATTCAACAAAATTCAATTCTATTAAATCTAAAGTAATTTCTCTTAGTCTGTCATAAGTGGAGAATTATTCTAATTATTTGACACTCAAGAGGAATTTAGTCCTTAGAGAAGCACAAAGTCTCAGCACACTAAGCCTTGCTTTATGCTGATGCCTTTATACAGTGGAGGATACTCCCACTGGCAGCCGTTTTCCTGTGTAGCTCTGGTAGATGAGAGCAGAGGAAGCATTCAACAGCCTCTGCAGCAAGGGGATGTGTGGAAAACCCTTTTCAGCTCATCTCCCATTCTGAACTGTTCTCTCCAGGTGGTCCCACCAAACCACAATCCTTCCTTTTTCAAAATTCTGTTATCTGATGGGTTGATCTGGTAAAGAGGGGAATACATTCTCCACTTAGAATGGAAAACAATTTTCATTGATTATGTCTTAAGAGTTATTTATTTATGAGGGGGACAACTCATCTAATCAATTAATTGTGAAAATCTGCAGCCTTATTTTAGTTTTTTTCACTCTTTTAAAACATTCTCATTCTTTCTTTGTTTCAAGCATGGAGACAACAAAAAATGAGTTTTTTTTTTAAAAAAAACTACAGCAGAACCAAATGAGAGCTGCTGGTTTTGACTTGGAAAACCATTCTTCTTAATTCAAAATCTTCTCAAATTAGTACTGAAAAATAGTATTTAAAAACTTTTATTACCACATTTCAAAACTTTAGGACATTAGGCAGCTTGTTTTTTAAAACATTAAGAGGTTGAATGAATCCTAAAGGGAAATCTATGAAGTTATTAGTAGAGCTTATTGAGCTTATGCACTTTTTCTGACATTATTTACCTTTTTCTCCTCCTGGCCTGAGGCTTCTGGAAAGGCTGAAGGTAGCTGATTTCAGATAGTTTCTGTGTGCATAAAGGGAATCCTTAATTACTGGATTAAACTGCTCAAAGCACAACCATAATCTTCAACAGTGACAAAGCTGAAATATTATCTACAGATTAAGAGTTCTAGATTTTTGTCTTGTCATGAACTTTTCAAGATTTTGGCTCAAAAATTATAGGAGTCATCTTGCTACCATGCAAAATAGTTTTAGTAACATTAACTACTTTTTTATTTGAACAACCTTGTCTTACAGTGCCAAACAGCTTCATGGAAGGTAGGAACACATTTCTCTCCCATATAGTTTATTTCAATAGATAAGCACCAAAGCACTAAATGCTATTGCAAGCTAAAAATGTGGGTGTTTTTTCCTGAAATAAATTATATACATTAAATTTGTTTAAATTTCATTTAAAACTGCAGTTAAAAATTTGAAGAATTAAGGCATTGGAAATATTTGTTTACTGGTAATGTCTTATATTTTTCTGACTGCATCTACATTTAATAGTGAACATGTAGATAGTTTCCCATTTGAAGCCATGAATACAGTTCTTCTATCATTTGCAAAACAAGTTTGCTTTCAAACTTCACAGTAAGCAGATGTAGGAAAGGAAAGTCAAATTGGGTAGGAAATAATTAAGATGCAATTTTAAGATACAATCTTGTGTCCAGTGGTTTGGTCCTCAAGTTTTGTCACACTTTTGTCCTGTTACAAATACTTCAGATTTCATTATTTAAAAGAATATGGAGAGGTTTAGTATCATTTTATAATTTTGAGAAAAGAGGATGCATTCTTTAAAATGCATTCAGTACTAGCTCCTGTCAGTCTGCACCACAAGGGGCTAAATTAATTTTATAAGCCTGAGAACATTATGATGGATATTTGTAAGCACTTTTGCTGTCTGACAGTGAGCCTGGCATAGTTTGCAGTAGAAACCTGCTAATGCCTTTTTTTTTTGTGTGAGATTTTGTAAGGGTTTATAGACATCATAGTCTCCACTAAATTCACACTAAGTCACACATCCACTAAGTCTTGAGGCTAAGATATAACCCATGGGGAGCAGAACAGAATTCTTATCATAGATCACATGAACTCCAGTAGAACTAAAAACATTCAAGGGCACCTGCATAGGTTTATATCACATTAATATTTCATAGATATGCTCTATCCCTAGAAACAGGCCTGACTATCAATGTCTCAGGTAGAAAATTTAAAATTTCATAATTTTAGGATAATGTAATGCAAAAAAGGAAGAACATGAAGAAGAATTAGTGATTTATAAAACCACTTCCTTGGAGATGTTCACATCTTGACTGTACAAAATCCTGAGCAACCTGATCTCTGGTTCTCTGTTGATTTGGAGATTGAAGCAGATGACTTCCTGTTCCTTCCCAAATAAAAGTATTTTAGTATGCTGTATATTGGAGAAGCTACTTACAGGGGGTAAAATCTAAAATAATGGCAGCAAGTCTTATTCATGACAAAAGTTGATTATGCTGTCTAGGGCTTTTCCATCCATCACTGCTTCACCTGCATGAAACAAAACAACTTCTGTGAGGTTTTAAAGCCTGAGGGAGACATTTGGGGGTCACCTAATCTGATCAATTCCCTCCACCAACTTGTTTCTGATGCACCAGTTGTCCCCAGCATTATCAAGATCTATTCAAACTTGTGTTGATGTCTTTCTAGCACGTGGTTAGACCTGAATAGAAGACTTTCAGGACTGAGTGTCAAAACCACATGTTGCCTGAAATACCACTGGCTGCCTCATATATGTCTCACACTGCCCTGCCTCTGTGTTAATAAAGAAAAAATCCTTGAGTTTCTATAGACTTTTGCTCTTATGTGACCACCCACAAGGAAGGGTTTTTGTTTGGCCAGTATGACTGGAAAGGTGGTTGCATGCTACGAAAAACTGAGAGGAATCTCAAGTTTGCTGGTGTCAGGAGTCTGTTTTATGTAGTAGGACAACTTGCATGGAAGCAAAGGATCTATTGGGTCAACACAGGACCTGTCTTGTTCAGGGGACTTAAAAATTACATCTTGAAATTTAATTTTTAAAATTTAATTTTATTTTCCTGTTCTATCAATATTACTTCAGAACTCAGTGTACTCTGTGTTTCCCTTAAGAACAGCTGTTTGCAAACCTAAGCCATTTGCAAGCCTAAGCTCAGCTAAATTTTATTTATATATGTATATATATAATTTGCAAACTTAAACTCATCATAATTAGTTTTGGTTGGGAAAATATTACATCTTTGATTTGGCTTAAACATTGTCTTCTCTTTTTAATTTAAAATATTTTAAAACTGTTTATAACTAGCATTCACACCTTGAAAATCAGCTTGCAAACTAAGGTTGTCAAAAAAGTTTACTGAGTTTAGGAAAATATTCATAGATAATCAGAAGGCAAGGATAAAAAGAAAAAAAACCTCACTCACCTCTGATGATCAGCAACTCCTCATGCCAGAAAACCTAGCATGGGGGAAATAACAGCTAGGCTGAATTGGAGAGGCTAAAACACTCTTCTGTTGTGGGTGGGTTCTTCATACTTCTGAAGTTATAGTGTTTTTATTTAAAACCTGAATTGGATTTCTAGGCATGTATGGTACACGCCAATTTAAAATTATTGAAGTTCTTCATAGTGTTAAGAGTGCTTCAGTTTGAAAGAGTGAGGCTTTCCTGCAAATGCCAAGTAAATTGCTCTGCAAGTCCAGAATCTTTGATCACCTCTGAATTGAAGTGCTTACGAAAGATGTTGCTGTCTTCTAATAATTTTACAGCTCTCTCTGATTCATATGCCTAGAACCCAAATCATTTCCAAATTGAAGAGGTCTCATTATTTTGAAGTTCTATGTGCAGTATAAAATGATTTAAGATTATTCTGCAGCTTTTCATTTTTTATTTTGTAAAAAATGAAACTTTTTTTTTAAAGACCAGCTCTTTCCTCTGCAAGCTGGGAGACATTATGATCTAATTCAAACATTTCATGTTTAAAATGGAAATTGAACCAAATTCTCCCCAAATAGCAGTGATGATGGCTGGGGAAAAAAGAAGGAAAAAAAAAATCCCTGCCTGAAAAGGCGAGAAAATACAAAGTAAGAGGCTGTCAGTGATCCTTGCTGGGAAAAGTGTGAAGAACAAGAAACATATTGTCACTGTTCAGATGCGGTCAAGGTGAAGTGGGGAGACTGAATGAAAGTTACAACAATATGACAAAAGAGAGACACAGATCCATTTAGTCTTGGAAGGAAGAGAGCAGGAGGCACAGAAGGCTAGTTCACGTGTTGCTTCTAAGCTGATTTTTGCTGTCATTTTATCATAAAATTTCAGAGGGAAATGATGTATGCCCTTTTGTATCTCCTGACTTTGTCTTTTAAGAATAACACCTTGTTTCTTTCTCACTAGAGACCTTGTTCCTTTTTAGCACGTGGCAGTCACATATTGTTTATAAGTCACATAGCTTTCTAAAGCAAAGTCTCATCACTATTTCTTGGCAGCAGTAGAGATTTTTTTTTTACATTTTTTTTTTGTTTGTTTATTTATGCTTTTCCCCAAGAACATGCACTGGATGGTCTTTGTTCCCAGTGACTCATTATTGAAGAACAAACAAGGGCAAAAAAGAGGGAGGAAAGGGGGAGAAAGCACAACAACCTGCTGGGGATCCCTATGACTGCACCCTACCTTGCTACAAGTTGCACCTTGTATCACCCTGCTTACTTCCCACCTGGAAACCCTCACCTGCTCCTTCTGGTCCTGCTATGGGACCTAGAATGGGCACTCTCCAAAAGAAAGGGGAGAAAATGAATCTAAAAATCATTCTGATCTAGATGGAGTGGAGTTATGCTAACATATGAAAAGAAAAAGGGATTTGGGAGCCCACCTGCCATTGCAGATACTACAGCAGTAAGGCAGAAATTGCTGTGGAGGCAGGATGAAAAACTGGCAGATCAGAGCAGAGAGTTTTTAAGAGTTTTACAATTGTGTTACTAGAGAGGTAGCCTTTAAACATCTGGTGATTTCCAAAACAAATGTTGAAACAGAAAAAGAGGCATGGTCCATCACAACATCGTCGCTTGCAATCACTTGAGAGAAACAAAATATAATCTTTGTGTGTCTTACCTTCCACTGAAAAAGTAAATCTGCATTTTTTGTTGTATTTGTTAAAAGCTCTGAGGCACCTCAGGAGATGAATATAGCTGCTGTGGTTTTGGGTTCCAGTTTACAGCTTTCTGCTCTTGATAGTATTGTAGTGGGGCTTGTGAGCCTTTTCTGCTGTGCCTCTTTTCCATACAGGACATGTTTATATGTATGTGGTGAAGGGTTTATATGACCTCAGAAGGAACAGTGGGTTCACAGTAGGAGGGACAGGAAGATGAGTTCCCTTCAGATACCTGTGTTTTGGTTTTTTTAAAGCATACTTTACCTGTGCTTTCGGAGGTGTAGCTCCCAGCAGAGGGAAAGTGTAATTTCATAGCATTCTGAAGTCAGTATCATCAGTTAAAAACTATCTTACCTGTGTGGAAAACGAGTCTAGAAAAGCTGTGGTTATTTAGGACATTGTGCTCTCCAATGTTTCCAGTGAATCATTCATCTTAAATATATTTATAAATAAAACTTACAAAGCTAAAAATGTAATTTGGAAATCTGTTAAGAATAATCAGGCTCAAAAACTCCTCCTGGACTTTTTGTGGCAGGTACCTGAACCTATAGGGAGAGTGATTTGTTTCTTTGCTGCTGTACCAGGAAACATTTAGTGAAACTGGTATTTCCCTTGTTCCTCTCTATTTAAGGTTCCCCATTTTTTATTTTTTGCAGTTTTCTTTCTTTATCCACACTCCTCATATATCTAGCTTTTTTAATTCCCTTTTTCTTAGCTTTTCCCTGAACTCATATTTCTTTTCACTTTCCCATTCCCAGTATTTTTACTGGTTTTCCTTTTCTTTTGAATGTTTTCCATCTTTCCCTCAGAGACTCGCTACTGAAATTCCTTCACAAACCCCTGTAATCCTTCTTGCAGTGGTTCACTAGCCACATTTCTAGCTGAAATCTAGAGATATTACAGAAGTTCCTGCACAAGAAAAGTTGCCAGGGTTTATCTACCTGTGGTTCAAATATCGAGTCGTTGCATTTCTGCTTTCTGATTACCTGAGATTTTTGAGAGATTTTGATGAACAATCTCTCTGTCTACTAAGCAGTGTTCAAACTATAGGGTATACAAGTATTCATGTAATTTTCATATTTGCACAATCAGTAGTCTCACTCAGCAATTGGTATTTCACTAATAATATCCAAACAAACATAATTTCCCAAATTATAGAAAATTCAGACAAAAAATATGCTTTAAGGTTTGTTGTGGTCTGTTGGAGGATATCAAATACTTAAGAGAATAAATGTTATTTTTGTTAATTTGAGGATTAGTACTCCTACCAAGTTTCATGGGTACAAAAACAAGTAAGTAAAAAATAATTCATTGTTTTGGTTTTTTTTTCCCCTAAGGCTATTACTGTTATACAGTAGTATATGGTAGCTTGGTACTACATAACACCAAAAGTTTAACTTTTGGTTGATTTTTAAGGTAATATTTTTTGGTGTCTTTCTAGCACATTCTGAATTTTGAGATATACTCTTCCAACAGTTAATAGGTAAATTGCTCTGTTAGAGGCGTCTGTGCCAATACAAGTTGGTGCATTTGGTCCTTCAGCTCCCAGGAACCTGTGAAAGACAGGGGCACCAGCCCATGCTGTTTTGGGCTGGTTCCTCCAGCCTGCAGTCCTTCAGCTTCAAAAGCAAATGAGACAGCAAATAACATTTGTTGCTGTTGCGTTGAGTACTCACAGTCTGAAATGTGCCATTTCCAGACATTACACACCAGTACAAACCCCATTATATGTGTTACATGTTACCCAGAGAGGAACTCTTAATTCTGGTTTGCTGTCCATAGTTGCTACAGATACACTTATAAGAAGTCTTCCTACAGGATCTGTAAATCAAAAATTACCTTTTAGCTATGCCATAATTTAAAGCAATGTAAATACATAAAAGTAAAGGTCTGCGCATTGTTGGTAATGCACATGACTGCTTGCTGTGTTATGTACAGAATGATCCATATGCCACCCATACTGAAACTGGTTATTAAATATGCTGGCTCAGTTTACTGGTAGCTCTAATACACTTCTGTAACGAGGCACTACTTGTAACATCAAAGCAGGGGAGACATTAGCTCTTTTCCCCTATAGCCTCTGACCTGAAAGCTTTGCTTTTTATCTCTGTATAAAAGGAAAATATTCTTTTCAAAGAAGCCTGGATAGAATGTGGATATTTTCTCCCCTGTAGAATAAGAGCCTGTGAAAGTAATCTACAATTTTTCATCTTTTTTCAGAGTATTGTTTCTTTTTGGACATCATGCCTCTTTGAGAGTTAAAACTCTTGCTTTCAAGTAATAGTGACTGGGAGTGGAAGTGCTTTCAAAATCCTGATGTACCTCTGTTTTCTGTAACCCTGTCAGCCTGAAGAAAAGTGATGGAACATTTCTATTTTTGAAAGAGCAATATATTGTGTAAGAGAAAGAAAATAAAGTTTGAGAAATAGTTCATACTCAAAATAATGGGTAAGATACAAATCAAATCAATTTTACACAGGGTTTGTAAGGGAGCCAACTTTTGGCAAATCAAAACTGTATTTTATCTTGCAGATGTTTCCACTTATTTTTTAAAAATAAAAATAAAAATCATATAGGAAGTCATTTTCTCAAGTGTATTTGAACTTTTAAATGGATTGGATCATCTTGTCTTCTGACCTTTAAGTATCAGGTTTTTTTGTGTAATCTAGCTTGCCTTGTTTCAGTTCAACATTTTAGGATTCTTGACCTTTTGGCTTTTAGATTCTTAAGTTGAGCTGTCTTAGAGAGGGTTGGTCTTCAGAAAGAGCTAAGTATACAATGCCAAAATTTTTTTCTGCTGTATGATCTACACAATTACTTTTGAGTATCTTATCACTTGCTCAGAGGCAATCTCAAGGAAAGGACTGCTGACTTAAACAAACATAGGTACAGTAAACAGAAAAAGGAAGACCAAACATAAATGAACATATCACAAGTTGTTAGTATTTTGCTCTTATAAAGATATTTCAATCCTAAATTTTAAATTATCTTCCAAATAATTTCTAAACTCACGACCACTGATTATATTACAGGTAGTGTAGAGTTCCATACTAGCATTATCTGGACTCCAATCTTTCTAATATGATTTAAAATGTCTTTTTCTATCTGTGTTCATTGCAATGACTCTTTCCTAGAATCCAAACAGGAAACAGAAGAATCATCTCTTTTCTGCAATAGCTGGCTTCTGAGATGGCATTAAGCGTTATTCAGTCTATGACACTTAACTCACAGTGGTGTTAAGTCAGTGATTAATTCAATGAAAACTCATTGATTTTTGGATGCTTTAGGCAGGCTTTCTTATAAATATGAATAGTTTTTTGAGGTGGGTGTTTTGAAATTTAGCCTGGGCTTAACTGCTTTTCCACACCCTTCCTAAAAATTGCTTAGCCAAAGGAAGTGTGACACAGTCCAATTCTGATATAGTGGCATAATTAAAAAGAAAATAAAGCTTCTCCATTTTCTCTGTAAGACTTCATATGAATAAATAAATTTCAAACTTTCTTCTGCTGGAAAAAAATTAATCCCTGGTTTGGGTTTTTAATTAAGGTACATAATTTCATGATACTCACAGAAGTGCAGACTAGCATATACTTTTAAGCATAAATACTTTTATTTACAGAGTAAGACAGAACAGCATTAGTGTAGGCTTTAAAAAATGTTGTATTACTTTTTGTTTTTAATGTATTGTTTTTCTTTGGTTTTTGACTGTAGCAGAGAAACATTTTTCTTGCAGAGTTTTCTTAATAGGAAGCACGTATTTGTTCTTAAGTTATACATATTTTATCATGTTCTAGAGGTAGTAGGAATTATGTCCCTAAAATACTTCCCAGGAATTTTTTAAGCAGAAATGTAAAAAGGAGAAGAGAACTGAATTTATGGGTTGTTTGGTTTTGGTTTGGTTTTTTTCCCCCAGATTGTAATAATTAATAATTTAGAAATATCAAAATGTTTTCAAAACGTAAATATAAGTAAATTATGCATTAAACTTGTAGAGCTAGTTAGAATAATCTGAAACCATCTGCCAAAAATGAGTATCTTAGCTTACATTCAACTAATATGCCAGCTTATGGTTACTTACATTTTACTCCTGTTTGCCACAGGTGAAGTGGGTGAATATCAGACAGCTCATTATAGAGACATGCAAGCTGCATTCCCAAAGTAGGATGACAGAACAAGTCATGGTATGTATTGTAATTTCAGTTCTACAATACATCTTCAAGCTGTCTGAGGTAAAATGCTTACTAAGCACTGCATTGGGGCTGTCAGATTTCTTCATGGGGTGGTAATTAAATTGAGGCAGCTCTATCGTTTATTTTGTGGAACTAAGCCAGAATTATCTGTATCCTAAAAATATTCTGCTGTAGACTGCTGGTTGTAGCAGGAGCACAATTTTTTGCATATAAATTCTTTTTTATGGTAAACATCCTATTTCTCTCTGGTTTTTCCCACCTCCATAGGTTATGGGGGAGGAGATGGTATTTTGCTTAACAATGCAGACATTTGGGCTGGATTCCAGTTGTGACTAATAAGGATAAAGGATTGATGGTCCTTGTGGCCAAAGGTGGCTTTAAAGTTTCCTGCCTGATTTACAGTGTTCTTAGCCCTGGTATAATTTAGAATAGCCTGGGGTCCAGTCAGCCATGGCTGGCTACTGCCTCAAAAATAAAGCTGAATGCATGTGAGGATTCAATGTGATAAATGCTTCTTTTGGTCATTTCGGGAGACCAACTTCATTATTAAAACACACAGGAGATGCTGTGCTGGGTCGGACCAAGGGTTCCGGCAGCTCAACAGCGTGTCTCTGCCAGCACTCTGGCATTCTGCTATGAAAATCAGAGCTATTCCAAAGTGACCCTGCCTCAGAAATAGTGCTCAGGATGTAGTGTCTTCTCCATACTGTCATTCATGTTCTTCCTGAAAGAAGGCAGTGGGAATTGCAGATAACTTTAATGATATAGGTGGATTTATAGAGCATCATGATTATGTTCTTGTCTTCTTATCTGCTTGCTTTCTAGTGAATCTAACCTTTCTGAAACTTGTAAGTTACCTAAAAACTATGGTGAGATAGGAAGCACAACTGAAACTAGTTGAATATCAAAAGTACATGGAACTCATATAACTGCAAATTTGATTCCAAAGGTATTTTTAAGATTGGAAAGGGTGGGGCTGATGTGTAAAGGAGGCTCTCATTGGACAAGTTTCCTATGATGCACAAATGAGTTTATTTTATAATTCAACATCCTTTAGAAAATTGTTTGGATTGGGTTCAGTTGATTTAGTCAGACAGTGAGAACAAAAACTGGGGAGGAAATAACATACAGATGCAAAACAGTTTTCAAGTGTACAGTGTGGAAGAACTGTTAATGGATTATCTGGAAATAAATGAAATCTCCCGCAAAAGCTATAGTTTAATTTTTTACTTTTTTTAAGGAATGGTGGTGGATATGAATACATTATGAGAAATGCTGAAACCCACAGTTTACTTGAAAAAAATGTGTCAAAATGGTTGTCATTTTCCAAACTGAAATAAATAAATATATGGAAGTACTTAAATCAGTGTCCAATAAATAGCTACATTAAACAGAAAAGTATTACATAAGAAAGAAGTTGGAAAGTGTGGGCTTTATTCATGGGCTCTCCATTGCTTGGGCTCTTCCTATAGTCAGAAAAAAGAAAAAGGTATGGATTCCTATGGGGGAATTCAGAATAAGAATCTGAATTAACTTGGCTCTCACTTTGAAGCACAATTTGTCATCAAAGGATATTGTGACAGAAGACAGTGCAACTGTTTCATTAAGAGCATCTCTTATACCATTCTCTATGAAAAAAGCTTTTTGTTGTTGAAAGATGTGATTTGCCATTTTAAAAACATATATGTATGGATGTGACTCAGATATCTTGTACATTACAAATATTTTTTTTTGAGATTAATTTTCCTTATTAATTTATATTTTCTCCATGATTATTGAATTTTGAAACACATTATCTCCTAGCTTATTTGTATTTTCTTTTACCTTTGGTAAACCATGCTATATACATGTCCACATGCTTTACTTTTACTGCAGGTTTTTTCTGGTTCCCTTGTCATATTTACTTCATTCTGTTTGATCTACCATACTTAATGAACAACAGTTTTCACTTAGAATAATCTTTATGCTTGTTCAAATTTTAACTAGGATATTGTGATGGTATTACTGATGTTACACTAAGTCCCTCATCCTGCAAAGGCTCATTCATGTTTCTCACTCTGCACAATCTGAGCAGTCCCACTGGAGTTCAAGAGTTACACACAAGAGCATAAAGCTTTGTGTCCTAATTGCCTTTAGTGGACTCATTTCCAGTATCACAAAGCCCCATTTTAGGGACCGTTGCTTAGATCTGAAAATGCACACTTCACTGGAAACTATTGTAAAAATATGTCCTCAGCTGGAACCTGGAGAACAGAATTTTAATCTGGAGTAAATTAAGCCTATATCTTGAGGGATACATCTTGACCAGCAGCATTTTATGACTATCTGACAATCTTTTGTACTCTTGAAACATAGAAATGGCTTTATTTCTGTGCTTATGTTTTCACAGTTGCAGTTCATATCACAAAGCATGAGGCAGTGAAAGCAGTGCATTTGATTTTGTCCCCCCACTCTTCTGTTCTGAGGAAAGTAGCTAGAATAACAGGCAGTAATTAGCTTTCAGCCAAATTGTGTATGAAATTTTAGTCTGTATACTCATTGCGCCTATGTCAGCCTGAAGATTAAAGGCTTCTTAACTACATAGTGGCACAACAGCTGAGCAAGCTGTGACAGAGCCAGTGGGGTTTGTTGTATAGTAACTGGTCTGTGGATCACTGGAAGAGTCTGGATTTCTGTGTCCAATACAGACAAACAGAAGTCTACCTTCTTGTCTCTGTCTGTTTCAGTAGATCACCGTGTATCACTGGGGATTTCAACGTAGCTGACACAATTTCTGCTAATATTCATTGACATGGTAGATGCACAGACCCCAATAAAGTTAATGTTTAGCCATCCCTGCTTTTGGCAGCATGCTGCAGCTTACTAATTAATTTGGTTGCTGTTTGTGCTTTTTTTCTTACCACTGTGGATATAATCAATGGCTATCAGATGTTCTACAGTCAGGAAGACAGCTGCGAAAATGTACTTTGGAGTTATATTGAGATTATCCTTCAAGTTTCATTATTAGCATGAAAATAGCAAAAATATTATTAGCAAAAGTATTCTAATGCATTTTTAAATAGAGAGCTTATAAGCAATGGACTGTATCCTCTTCCATTGGAGGTATCCTAAACAGAACGAAGCAAAAGTAAATCAATGTCAGATAATTTTGCTTTCTTGACTTGGGACAGCCAAAACTTTCTTCAGCTGTACCAGACTGCCATCTTGGCTTTCCATCATGGAAATTCAGAATGCCAATCTTCAATTACGCTTTCTCACTGTTTCCTTGTGTCACTTATTTCTTCTGGCAAACCTATCATTTGCATCTGATTTGAAATAATTAATATCTGGTTCTAACCAGTCTGTGAGTTTTGCTAGTTGTTTTTTCTTTGCTTGGAAATGAAATTAGGTCAATTCCATTTTACTTCATATAACATGCAAATGAATTAGATGGTGTAAACATTACTGCTCTAAGCTAGAAGACTGATCATCTGGAGACCTCAACATGCCCTCAGATTGGAGAAAGGAAGGTTCCTAGGAAGTTCACCTTCTCAGTTAGTATGAAAAAATTATTTTTGATATATAGGTTTGATTTCCTTTTCTATTTCTTGAAGATGTCATCTCTAGGGTCCTGAGTTGAGGGAGGAAGAGAAGAACAAACAGATTTATAATTCATGTCCTTTTTTTGTGCCTAGAGTGTCAGAAAGAAGTGAAGATGGATGGATTCAATGGGTGCAATGGGTACAGTCTTCTTGAAAATATTGTCCTCCCACATTCATTTTCAAAATATTGATGATTGGATAATGTTTCAAAGAACCAGCTTTTAACAAATACCGTCAATGCAAGTGATGGTGATAAGAGCTCAGTGGATAAACAAGCTTGGAAGAATGTTTTGAGGAGTAAGGGACATACTATGATGGATGTCATGGAAGGTAATGGCAAATGGCAAATTTGACTTCAGTAGAACAGAAGTCCATATTTTGTATGTTTTAAAACAAAGAGGTAGCAAGGAATAGTCCGTGGTACTCTCAAGGTTTAATGTCTTCTCTAATATCTTGCTGATATTAGGTCGTGTGATCCATTTAGTGTCCCTGTGCCCCTTATGCTATTTGCCCAGTAAGGCTGATCCAGAAAGGGGATTAGAAATACTCTAGGCACCACTGCATTTTAAAATTTCTTTAAATGAAATCAGAGGGTGTTTTTTCCTAATAGTTACTTTCCAGGCAGAAATCAATTAGTCTAATAGTGTTACTCTTCTCCAAAATGGAATTGTACTGGACTGGTTTGATGTCTTCTTATAATTGCACACGGTATGGTTCTTTGGCTCTTATCTCTCCCTCTGTCTGTGAATTTGAAACCATCAGGAAGATGTCACATTGGTATGAGTATTCTTCAGTGATAAGAACAGTAATTGTTGTAGGGAGACTTCTTAATCTTGGGTCACTCAAATCCCTTTTAAAGACAGCAGGTGCTCTCCAGAACAAGCATTAACAAGAAGAGATTATGAGGTAACCTGTTGTTCTTTATATCTCAGCATCTCTTGACAAAGCTTACCATCAGGCACTGTGTTCAGAAGCCAGTCAGTACAGGAAAAAAAATCAAACATGACTCAGGAAGGAACTAACGTTTTCAGTACTAAAGAGCAGATTCATTTTAAAGGGTGAATACTGAGAAGTGTTACAGGGAAATTTATATTTAGATAACTATATGAGTAAATAATAAAAGCAAGAAATAAATTGGCAGAGGCTGAAAAAACAGAGCTGCAGATAACCATGGTATATTGCAATCAGAAAAAAAGTTGTTTCCTCAGAAATCAAAATCTGAAACTGCATCTTGCCAGATTTGCACTGTGTTGAAATTCTTTGTACATTGTATCCCTCATATTCTTCCCATGGCAAACACGGTGAAAGCAAGTTAGTCATTCATATTGTCAGACTCTGGCACTGCTAACAGTATGACTTCATACAGATGTGCTGGTGGGCTGATGATGATGTGGGTTGCTTGCCTGTTATTTTCAACTCTCAAAATTTATGATTTTCTGGATCCAGATGCCAACTAAATTTTGTTCAAATAAGAATTTTGTTTTCCAGTTCTGTCCATTTCCATCAAGACTGTGGCACAAAATTAGCTGTGTAAAGCAGGTCTGTGGAAATCTTTGGGAGGCCAGGAATTAAGCATAGGATAAATCATTGCATTCAGATGATAAAACCACTTTCAAAACCAGTTCAAGGAAACTTTATAAAAAGGTATTTAGATCCAAAGGTGTAGTTAGCACTTGCTAAGAACACACTAATCTCAGGGAGTGTTAGGGACTTAACCCTTCTTCCCTCTACTTGGAAAAAAAAACCAGCTAGGCACCTATCTCTGCCTCTAAGTTCCTCAAATACTTTTTAAAAAATCTGGCCTTTGATAACTCAAATCCCCTTGACTTTCTGTAAGGCTTTTCATCCTGAATTCTAGATCCTCATAGGTTTAGAGTGTCTAACACTCTTAAATTAAAATATGAGTTAAAGGCCCAGGTTCTTTTGAGAAGCTGAACCTTGGTGCTCAAGTCATTTCTGCAAAGGAATGTTAGACTACTAATTCCCTCAGGTTCTTGAGAAATATTTTCCTGTCACATCTGAGAAACTATTCTAGAGGAATTTACTTTGTTAATCACTTCCTTTGTCCCAAACTTTGTATAACAACTTTGTGTAAAATTTATTATGGAGAATTTTTTTTCTCCAAAAGAATCATAAAACGCTTTTTATGAAATGAAAAATTATGACAAAAGTATATATTTATGCTTTCAGGAGGCAAATGTGTTTTTTAATGGAATTTAAATAAATGGAATTTTTATGATGAAAAAAGGCTACAGTAAAAGCAGTGATTATGTTTTTCATAGTTCATTTGCCTCCCTTGCCCTGAAGATCTCGTACAGAAGTGAAATGAGATCCCTGGTGAAGCCTACAATGTCATTGACTCTGAAGAAGGACTCAGAGACCCATTGGTGTTTAATGACCCTTACTAGCCTTCACTAAAGAAACTGGTATGATCCACTAAAGGAGACATATGGTTCTTTGGAATTATAAAGAAACACTGTTTTCTTCATGGGTAAACATTGTAGTCATGCATCTCTAAACACTGCCTGGTTTTAGATGACTGCTTTTAAAATGGCTGTCCAAATTTGGTGAGGAATTGCATCCATTTTTCATTAGTACTTGACCAACAGCAGTGGTCTTTTTCCAATACTGCAATCATGCAATTTTAATGCTCTTATTATTCTGCACTATCGTATCAGACTGAACAAAACACAACAGATAAGAAAGCTGAACTACACAATAAAGAGCAACTGGACTGCTTTATAGGGCATGGGCACATTGTATAATACAATCATGTGGTGATATTCCAGAGTTATAGGTAAGCGTTGGAAAATTAGGATATTTCTGTATTCATTTCTTTGTGAAATTGAAGTATGTACTTTACTGCAGTTAGACATAGGAAGGACAGTGGCAACGGAAGGGAAGGGAAGGGAAGGGAAGGGAAGGGAAGGGAAGGGAAGGGAAGGGAAGGGAAGGGAAGGGAAGGGAAGGGAAGGGAAGGGAAGGGAAGGGAAGGGAAGGGAAGGGAAGGGAAGGGAAGGGAAGGGAAGGGAAGGGAAGGGAAGGGAAGGGAAGGGAAGGGAAGGGAAGGGAAGGGAAGGGAAGGGAAGGGAAGGGAAGGGAAGGGAAGGGAAGGGAAGGGAAGGGAAGGGAAGGGAAGGGAAGGGCAAGAAGAAGAAAGGCGAGACAAGTATGAAACCCAACATTTAAAGGCAAAACAAAATAAAAACTGATTTTGCAATGAAGTAGACAGTAGTGGAGATTTAGCTAGGACAATATAGTAAACAAAAAGGAAATATTTTATTGCAGTCATATCGCAGAAAGAAAAGGGTGAGAACCTGTTGCATGAGAAGAATCTGGTTGCAGGCACCAATACAGTGCTGAATATATCTAAAACTCTCAATAGATATCCCAGTGTTGACAATTTTGATTGGTAATGTTGTACTTTGTGCTTCTCTCTCTCTGGTGTGTGTCCCAGAATGAAAACATCTCTATGACAGACCACTGACATTTTTCACTAATGCTGGAGATGCTGTACCTGTGGTAAAACAAGTGCAGTTATCTTAGTTTGAATTTTTCTAAAGGGTGCGCTCAATTTCTAAACTTTAACCATCCAGAGGAGAAAATATATTAAGCTATTGGATTTTTTTTCTTGATCAGTCTTTTTAGTGGATATCTTTTCACAGCTGCTTGTAAAAACAACATGATTCATTCTGCTATCTTATAATTTTTTCCTCCTTTAGTATACTTCTCAATGCTCCTTACTAGAGATGGAACTGAATCTTTTTTTTTTCTTTTAATTTTGTGAAATGTGACAATTTATGTAAACTTAGATTCCTTTTGAAAATCAGTTCAGCAGTTTTATGTAATGTACTTGTCATATGGGAATATTAATATGAAAGAAAAATGACATGGATATATAAGAAATTCAACTAACTGCCTGTTTAGAGGTATCAAAAAGCACAGTGATGAATACTCTGAAATATTTGTTGTAAGATTCTACTACTCTATATTCATCAGAGATGCAAATATTCAAAATTATTTTTGTCTAATGTTATCCCAATGATTAGGAACAACTGTAATCTATGTAGACTTCTACATGGCATATACCATGCATCATAGCCTTTATATTGCTGGGTAGAATCCTCTAACAGAAGTGCATGGTCCAGCTCAGAGTTTGAAATACTGTATTGGGAGGAATGGAAAAGATTATTTTGCCTCTCACACTGGGACTGCAGAAGGGAGAAAAATGGCTAGTAGGAATAGTCAGAAATTTGGACTTTCCTATGACGGGGCTGATGAAATGCAAGGCAGGGACGGTGCCCTGTAAAGGAGCCAAGTCATTTATTCTTGCTGGCAAGGCAAGAGTAAAGCAAGAGGAACTGTGATTCTCTGAGTCCCAATAAGACCTTTTTGCCCTATTCTGCTAATGTAAAGGGCTTTAGGATGGATTTGCATTAACTTTTGAGATACTTTGCACTATTAAACAGTTTAAACTTGACATTTCCAGTCAGTATTCATTCTCTAGGCTGCTCCCTGGTAGTACAATTGACTTCTCTTTAACCATCAAAGAGATGTATTTCAACAGCCCATCAGGATTGTCACCAAACTTGAGTGTTGTTTGTCCAAAGTATTCAGGAGGAATCAATTGACCACCTTTCTTCTTTACTGAATTGTTATCCATTGAATGTTAGTGGTGACCATAAACAAACTGTTTTGATATAATCATGCCAGTTTCAGTATCCTGCCTGATGAAGGCTGGGGGAAAGTGCAGAAGCATTTAAGGGACACTATTGCAATTTCCCTTTAAGAAATTTAGTATTCATTTGTTTTACTTTTTGTTGCATTAGTTATGAGGTGACTGAGGTGACTAAATGAATATGGAAAAAGCTGTACATAAAACAAAATCAATTAAGAGTTATCCAAAGAATGTAAATATATTTGATACTGCATTCTAGTTTGGAAGAAACTCAAATTTGAATAAGAGGTCTATTTTTCATTGAGTATGCCCTGCACAGACATAAAAAATGCCAGTAAAACAGATGGCATAATGATTTTGGTAGCTTGACAGACTTACCCCACTGCTTCATTTCTCTCTGTGTTGACTTTGTCCCTTACATTCCAAAGACGGATAAATATATTAACGTATAGTTTACCACACAGGTCAGGGGATCTTTCTCATTTGACCTTGAAAACAAATGTTCTGTCTGCTCTGCATGGATAATTCATAAGATTTAGTGGCTCATCTCTGTATGTTTGGCATTCAGAAATGTTGTTTCCCCAAATGTCTCATAGTCTTCTGCACCAGTTAGGTAGTGCACTGCAGCTGAAAGCTGGTTATACATTTATGGGGCCAGGCCCGTGCCACACAGTGATTTCTGGTTCTTTAACATGAAGGCACAGAATGCTGCCAGCACCATGGATGTTCCTATTTCTTGAGTAGCGGGACATACTGTTTGTATGTCTTTTGGGCACAGTTGGTTGAAGAAAAACATTTGATGCAATTTAGACAAAGAGAAAACAGGTAATAGATGGGCAACAATCACTTTTACAGAATTTTGCACTAATCAGTGAAATAACTGAATGGGGTTGTGTATGTGTTTGTGTAGAATCATAGCTGAGAAAAAATAGAGTGCAAAGAAAATAACATAACCTGAACTGTTAGAAGTTTGTGCTAGCTGAATTACTAGACAGTGATATCTAGTAAGAAACAGTACTTCAGTATAGATTAAGATGGAAGAAAAGTAAAATGACAGAGAAAAGGTGCAAGAATAAGGTCGGTTTTCTAGGTGAGACAACTAGAAGATGAAGTGAATACTGTACAATTTTAGGGGGTATATTTTTGAACATATTTCTGCTTAACTTCATACCTTCATGAGCAGCAGAATTCATGCTGGCTACAGGGTTAATAGAACAAAAACCTGATCCTGCTTCGGAGAGCTTGCAGTGAAGAGTAAGGTAAGCAAAGATTAGAATACTTTCAGGATACACCCCTCCACATCAGGAGGCAGTGAGACAGTATTGATCTGCTGGGTAAGCAGCAATCACATCTCATCAGTAGCTTAGTCATTATTGAGTCTCTAGTCATCATAGTAAAATAAAGATTTAATATGGGACTATGTCTGGGCATATATTCACAAAAACTAAACTAGTTGTTCATCTCCATTTTGCAGGACTATAGACTATTCTGTCTAGACAGAGAATATTTGTTAAGTTGTACGGGTGGGAACGCTCCTAATATTTTTTCTCAGACCAAATGAAATATAAAGACATTTTAAAGATGACTCATATTCTTGAAAGCATAGATACAAAAAAAGCCCCCTTCAATTGGCACAAGATATCACTTCCATAAAATTAGGCAGTTACCATAATATTCTGTTACTATTTATTTTTCTTCTATCCCTTCTGCAAGTCCTTGTGCTGCTACATGGTGAGCCTCAGCAACTGACCCAAACTAAAAATAATATGGCAAGAAAAAAACATGCGATTTCAGCTCCACAAGTTATCTAATCAGTCCCTTGTGTCACTATGAACAGGATTGTGCCAGAAGAGGTAAAGAGGTAAGAGATTCAAAAAATGAGAGCTATCAGCTCTTAGGAGCAGCACTAACTTTTTCTAGCTGACGGTGTACCTGGAATTGTGGTAGTAGAAAAGCTGTCCCCAGAAATAAGAAAAGTAATAACAGCATATTGCACCCAACGAAGGATGGTATTGATCTTGAGCTTATTGAATATTTGCCATTTCTATAAAGTCCTTGGCACACTAGCACCAGTAGTTGATTAGATATTTTTAAGAGATCCTAAAGAATTTAATGCTTTTTTTTAATACTGTGTCTGTGCCTATTAAAATATATACTGAATACTGTGCATAATTATGTTCATAAGAGAACAGTAGTAGGATAGCAGCTGAGATTTAATTAATTTTATGGACAGATAACAATTTTTAGTTGACAGCAAAGTTAATAAAGATGTGCTTGACTGGAGAAATCTAAGATCAGGAATGTAGTTTTGTCCTTGTCCTGGTGGCCAAGAGTAGCAAACGGTTCTACAGAGATTTGGGAAATATTCTGTTCTATCTGGGCTCATAGGCCTAAAACAGCAACAACCCCACTTTCCATGGGCAGCATGAACAAATTGTCTGTGCTCCTTGCATTTGCTCCCACTGCTGAAGAGGGACCTTTATCTGAGCCTTTTCTCTCTCTTTCTGGTCTCTGTGCTGAAGCTGCTTCAAAGGGCAGGCACTCTGTGCACTCTACAATTTAGGCATAACTTTAGAGTTCTTTGTGCCTTGGAGTTAAATGGCCCTGTTATGCTCAGATCCAAAGATGTGCCCATTGAAAGGAAAAGAGATATCACCCGTGGGACCTCCTGCCTTTGCAGGTGAACCAAAGCCAACCACCTCTAAGGCAACAGGGCAGGTACACTGGCACCCTGGTGCACCGCCAGCACGCAGATACCAGCATCCAACATGTACACCAAAACCACAGCCAGACCACAGGGGCTGCAGAGGTCTTCTAAGCTGAATTTGAGAGTACATTTTATTTCATCTGTATGTGCTTGGAGAATAGGGCATTCAAATTCTTGGATTGCATAGCAGTGTTAAGGTTTGTCCACTGTTCCCCACCATGCCCTTTCCAAAGTATGAATCCAAACCGAGGGTGTAGTAGTTTCAGCAATTTCTCCCACTCTTCCCTTTCTCTTCCTACTCCCCTCCAAGATGACAAAGAGTGACTATAGGGGGCAATACAACCTCACCATACACATACAGCCTCTGTACATTGGTTATATGCCACATTAATAGGTGGAAACATTTAAGAATCAGTTTTTACTTCTTGCTTTTGAGTAACGTGTGTCATGAGAGTGGTAAACTGTATTGTTACCTGGCTTCCACAAAATGGAAGGTTTTAACTTCAGATAAGCTTTTACTGGTTAGATGTTTTTTGTTTGTAAGTGAAAGTTAATAAATAGTGATTTTATTTCATACTACTAATTCAAATTAAAATCTAAAATAAAACGAGCCATGAAAACCAAACTAAGGTAATCTTGAAATTCATTTGACATTGATCTAAGCAGAACTGCTCCAAGTCTGTATGTATCTCATATTCATGTAATTCAATCTATATGCCTGTCAATATTTCTGCTGCAGTTTAATTTCTTCAGATCAGCTTCTTTCTCACTTAATGCAGACTTCCAGAAGTTAGTCCGGTTTACAGGGTTTAAATGATATTTTTATATTTTCTGGTACTTTTGTGTAAAAAATATTTACATATTAAAATTTCTGAATGAAAATCTAATTGTCATAACAACAAAAATATACCTGTATTAATTTTGTCCCATTTTTCCTACACTGATTGATGTGCACTTCACAGTAAGCAAGAAAAGAATGGTTACACAAAGATAATTTCCAGCTCTTCTTGTTCAATGGTGTAAAATTGTGTACCTGAGCTTTTCTTACTCAACCTTCCTGCTTTCTGTAAAGGAATAGTTAGAAGATGCAGAACTGAACTTCTGTTAACGTGATTAGAAAAGCTGTTGTTACAGACTATTTTCTATTATTTTAATTTTTGTCATTATAATTTTTTGACAGTTACTGTTTACCAGAGTTTCCCTGAAGCAAAAATGATTTAATGTTCAACACACACATTAAAATGTGTTCTATTTTCATACGTTAAAGCTGATAGAATAATAATTTAAGCAGAAATCTGTGCTTAACAGTGCAGCACATAGAATCTCTGAACACAGATGAAACTGAAACTTCTATCTGAAAGGAAAACAAAGGCAACAGTAATGTGCCTTAACAATTAGAGTTAGAGCGATGTGATATTTTTGTAATGAAATTCAAACCCAGTGAAGATAATGTGCTTTGGGTTTTGTTGTAGAAGCAAGGCATAGTTTGAAACCTGGGCTTTCATACTTGGTGACTTTATATTGGCTCATAACCAAACCCATAATTTTCACTAAAAGTTCCTTTTCAATTTTCTCATCCATTCAAACTCTGATCTGACTGCTAGGGACAGTAAGTCTCAAATTCTAGAGGAAAATCCACTGACTTCACTGAATGCTGAAAATTCTTAGTTTCTAATCCTCTAATGTGAGCACTTCAGGTTTACTCAATAGCTTACTGACCTTTACTTAGCCATGTACACATTTCAGTGGGAATTTTCAATGCTTTTTCACTAAAAATCGTGTTCAACAATATTTCCTGATCATTAAGACCTGTGTACCTAAAGCATAGACCGAGAACATCTTCTACAAGACCAGAATACAAATCTATACCTTTTCACAACCTCTTTTTTTCTGTCATTTGTTGGATTTATATGAAATCCAGTTTTAATAACTCCTGGTATTGGATATTGCTGGTGAATGTGACCAGTTGTTATGTATGGTGGTGTTAGAATTTGATCCTTCCTTTTCACTCTTTGTCCAAGAAGAATGCTTAAAGCCAAGATAGAAAATAATCCACTGAGATTGGTGGTCCATGTCTATCCACAAAAATAAAACCCAAAAATCCCCCAAAGCTGCAAAACTGATTTTATGACTTTGAAGGAAGTAATGAATAGTTGCTCATCTGAGTACTTGTAGGGGAAAAATAATTAAAACCAACAAAAAATATCAAACTAAAACTATATTTATTTACTCACCATGGGAAAAAGAGTTCAACAGTTATACAGAATTTCACCTTGTTCTTTATTACATATTATACTAAATGTATTAGAGGCAGAGCAGCACCAGTGAAATTTGTAGTCTTTTTCAAGGGAAGTGCTGAGTAATTTCTTAGACTCATTTAGAATGGAAAATAATTTAATGCAGATAGCAGAATATATGTCAGAATAAAAAAGACACTTGCAGGAAGATATGATACAGATCCGTGATGGCTGGAAAATGTCTTATGTGGTGTCTGTTATTAAAACAGGACCAAAAAGAGATCCTGGGAATTAAGAACATTGAACTCCGCATTGCTTCCGGGGAAACTGATTGAGAGTCTAATTATGGATAGCATAGTTCAGCTTATGGATAAGTATAACCTAATAGGGTCAAACCTGCACAGTGTTGGTAGAAGGAAAGCATACTTCTCTAACCAGCTAAAGTGCCTTGGAAAAGTTAATAAATTAGAAGATAAGGGTGACCTAGTGAACATAATTTATTTGGATTCTCAAAAAATTCCTGAAATGATCCTTCATAAAAGACTATTAAGGGGAAAATATAACTGAGGTAAGGGGCAAAATCTCACAGAGGGTTAAAAACTGAGTAAATGATGGAGAAAAACTTGCACTGAAAGTCTTCTCCTTTAAGTGTAAAGAGGCTAATAGTAGGATGCTCTGAGGGTTCACATTGCAGCCAGTGTTACTTAATATTATTTTTAATGATTTGGAAATTATATCTGCTAAAACTGGCATTAACATTAGCTTGTCAAGTCAAGAAACCTGTGAGACTAGGAAAGATTGGTTAGATTGACAACACATATATTTTACCTTGCATAAGTATAAATTTTGGTACTCATTTTATGGGTTATTTTCAGTTCCAGTACCATATTTTACATCATTATATTCTACTGAGAATAACTCACCTGCTCTCTGAGTAAGGATACAGTAGATATCCCTGCAGCAGACATGTGGAATGATTTGCTCTCACTAGGTATAGGAGTAGACAGAGTTACATAAGAATGAGGAATTCTCCACTGTCAGGTCATTGGACCTTTTCCTCAGAGCAGTCAGGCTGCATGGCCAGAACAGGACCTGTATTTATTATAAAAGATAAAAATCATCTTTCATAAATACTAAAAAGTAAATGCCATTCTTGTTAGATCTTGCTGGAGTGTCTGTGCTTTTGAGGCACTCTTAATTGTTTCACTGACACTGCTGCCTGCTGTCATCTGCAGCCCAGAAGGTTGTAACCTACCACTGGTGCTCTTTGGGAGTTCTTGCCTCCTACTTCCCAGCACTCTCAATCCCATTTCTTCTGCATGAAGTGTCAGTAGGAACAGCATTCAGTCCTGCATCTCCTTCTGGTATGGATATCTCTGCTGGCTGTCACCTACTTCTAAAGATGATCTGGAGCCCTTGCCTGATCGTGTTAATTCATAAGTGACTGAGCAATCTGACTCTGGGGGTTGGGGTTTGAGTTTGGCCAGGGTTTGATAATTTGCTTTGTCTTCTTCCCTACTGTCTTTTCTACACTGCATTGAATTTTGAATCTGTAAGGTTGTTTAAAACACCACCCACTAAAGGACTAAAATAGCATATGGGAAGACTATGACCTTATATTAAGTATGTTATATGTGAGATACTCAGTTCATGGTGTGCTGCAGATTTCACATCCACTCTGTCTAAACTGAAGTCCATTAATTTTTTAAAAATAGTTAAACAGTGAGAGTTAGCAGATGATATCTCCTTCAAACTGAAGTGGGTTTATCTGATTTTAGAATAAGCACAATGAAGAAATTTTGTGTTGCTTTCTATGATGCTTGAAAAAATCTATTTTGCCATTTTTACTGAGGAAAAAGGCAATCTTTTTAAATGCAACATTTTGGACTAAGAGTAAACACAGAGAGGGAAAAAATTATTTCTTGGCAAAAAAATGTGTAGAAATTACAACACTAAAAATAGCATTTATCTTGATCGATACCTCATACTTTTAATTTTTTTTCCTGAAAAATATTAATAGAGTTCTTTTAATAAAAAGACCCAATGCTTTTTTTTTTTTCTCTTTTGTTGTTGAAGCCCTGTTTGTATTTACATCCAGTCATTTAATGCCCATTAAAGAAGTAATGCTATGTTAATGTAAGGGAAAAAATCAATGCTACTCAGATCAGTAGCTGTGGGGAAACAGTGCAGCAGCTGGTTTGCAAACAGCAAGCCCACATAGATCAATGAAATTACAAGCTAAATCTGCTGATGCTCACAAACTGCTTCAGCATTGTGATGTCTAACCTTTCTCAAGTTCAAGATCTCTGGCAAGCCAGCAATAGCTAAATGAAGAAAAAAAAAGGCAAAAAAAAAAAAAAGGCAAAAAAAAAGACAAGCACAGAAGAAACAAAGAAAGGACATAATGGGCTGGTGGAGAATTTTAGCATGATATATAATATTCAACCTTTGAAGTTATCAGTGTAACTGCAGGTTTGTAACATATATGAAAGCCACTGTAATTTCCCAGTGAGCAAAGCTGCCATCTACACACTCTGGAGATTTTCTTCCTTAAGGATGCTCAAATCTGTCACATATTACCTTGAACTGTAACACTGGAGGGCTAGAGAGCACTTCAGCAATGTGGTTGTTAATGTGAATTCTAGAAAATAGTTTATCAATGAGCGAAAGTATAGCATCTTCCACGTGCTGTGTCTTTTATTTTATGGTGTGCTTGTAGGTTGTAAAATGGTCTGAATTTTGTTAACTTGCAAATTAAACATGCAGAATATTTGACTTGTTGAATGCAAGACTCATTTGAATATTTTATGCTATTTGTATGGTAAGGGAGGAAGCTCCTTTTACCCCAAGGGAAACAACACTGGGCTTTATCAGTATCATGTGAATAACATGCCTGTCAAGTGATTATTTTCAGGGCAGTCCTCACCCCATTTGTGCCACTTTTTTAAACACAGAAGCATTTTTCAGGCATTAATCAGCAAGAAGATAGGGGGAACCAATCTCTGAAGATTGCTGTAAAATGGAACACATTTTATAAAGGGAAATAGGTTCATTCCAAGAGCAGAATAAAAGACATCTTGCATTTCCTTCAAATATTGACAGATGTATTTTATGGGGAACAAAATGTATACTTGGCAAATATATAATTCTTATTGTCTACTGATGTCCTATTGCTTTACAAATATTAATTAAATATCACAGTTTGATTCTTTTCTATTGTATCTGTTTTGCAGGTTGTAAATAAAAAATATCTGGAGGTTGGAATTCCAGCCAGGGAGTAGCAAAACAGAAAATGGAAATATTTTTACCTGTCTTCTGTTATTATAGGCTTGCATTATTTTACACACCAAGCACATTCAAGAATCAAATCAACAGTGAGGCGACGTGTGATTATTTCTTGTACTGCCAATTGTTTCTGCTGAAATGACCATTTTTGGATTTGACTTTTCTTGTCTACCTTTCTCAGATACTTAATAATGAAAGCAATGAAGGAATATTTGAACTTTGAAGTGTCACCTTTCTATTTTTCTTTTGCTTATAGAAATAGATGCAGCCATTTTCCTTCCACTATTGATCATTATGTCAATTCATTACTTTATGGTGCTGCACAGCAGTGCTGATGGCTGGATATTTCCTACCGGATGTGTAGGGAAGACAGATTGTGACAATAGTTACCAACAAGGTGAAAACTGACTGTATACACTAAGACTGCTGGTGGTGTGCAGGCACTGGTGCAAGTCTTTCCTTCTACTCCACAAATTGGCTAGGAATAAGAGAGAGATGCCCAGCAGAGGCTACGAGTTTTTTTCATCAGAGCCTGATCAAATATCCACAAGGATTGTGAGGAAATTTCCTCAGCATTTCCAGCATTTCCTCATAGGGTCATAGATCATCAACATCTAGGTGTGCTCACATGCAGATAGGACTTCTGAAAGCTTTGCCTTCAGATTTTATTCAGGCTTCTTTCTTTATATGGAGCTTACTGGGAAAATTCTTGTGAAAGTATTGAAACTGCTGAGATACTCCTGAGCTGAAGAGAAGGGTTCTGTTGATAACAGCATGACCAGCATTTCTGCAAAAGTCTTTTTCTTTCAAAGCAAAATATGAACTTGTGATCATATTTTTGTGATCATCATAAGTAAATGAACAAGCTTCTATAGGGAAAGCTGTTCCCATGAAGAATGTGAGAAGAAGCAAGTATGTGAAGAAAACCAGTTCACCCAGTCTATGTGCCTCACTCAGGTTTGCTCTGTCCATCTGGTGAACAATACTAGCCATTATTATGTTGGTCTCTCTCTGTGCATTGTAGTTTGCCAGTCAAAGTATAAATCTTGCACATCATAAAGAGCGCATCATTGCAGTGGAGAAACTAAAATGATAATTGTGGGGGGTGCAATTGCATTGTTCAGAGTTTTTTATTATAACAAAAACATCACCATGCTTGGAAAATCCCAGCAATAATTCCTCTTGACTGCAATAAGTACTTTTGAGGAAGAGAAAGCTGATGAGCTGCAGGCTTCCCTGCTGCTAAATTTGTCTAACAACCCACTCATGATGTTTTTTGCTTTAAAGACCAATAGGAACTTTATAGATTGGTTGGATGCTCTTCTTTTCAGTATAGCTCAGATCCTGAAACTTTTCTGTTGATCTGAAAAGCTGATGCAGTTTGGTTACTAGGCAGCATCAGCTGTGAACATTATTCAGTTACACTATCACACTGGCCATGGAGTTACATGCAATTTTACAGAAATTTTTGGTTGTGGATCTGCCCAAAACCCCTAAATGTACAGGACCTGTGGGGTTTGGAGTTTTGCCTTTTTCCTACATCTGCTCAATGAGGTGAGACTTCATCTCTGCAAGGATAGAAATCAAAATCCTGAAATTAGCACCCTGAAGTATCTCAAAACTTTGAATATGGGCTCAGGCCACACTTGAATTTGAGGCTTATGTTTCTATCTTGGTTGTCATTTCTGATTGTGATCAAAATGAGAAGAAATAAATTAAAATCTATTTTTAAATTTTCTTTAAAAAGAAACATCATCTCCTTTGACAAATAGGAATCTGGTTGGGCAATCTTTTTCTCTGATCTCTGTTATCGTCAGAAATGTGTATGTACTGAATTGGATCTGGATGAATAAGTGCTATGACAAAAAAAGCTATACTTTTATTATATCAGAACATTGCTGGAAAGTACAAGCAGAAACCATGAAAAATGCTGTTTTGATGAGACAGCTAGGCCTCTAACCTCAAAGAGGATATACCCTGGGTACTCATTTGGAAAGAACAAAATGTTTTGCATCCACTCAGTCATTGCACAGAAAAAATACTTCTTGAGAAATATATTGGTTAAAATTCATACAACTTCAATGGAATTATGTATTGAGGTATTAATTGTATTTGTATATGCACTGCAATTTTATTTCAGTCAAATACCAGTTTTACTGATCATTTTTGACTTAAAAGCTCCCAGAATGGCATCATTCAAGAGACAAGCAAAGCTGCACCGGCTTTTAAGGATCATTTTTTCCTGAACCCTAGAGAATATGTTTCTGTCTTTGGTGTATGCCACATGTGTGCAACTTCTGCAAGGTTCTTACGCTGTTCTGGTTCCCCATCATGTTGTGGCCCAGCATGGTCTCACAAGCCTCTTCTTTTCAAGTGCTGGAGATTGGTGAGGGAAGGGGATGGCCTTGCACTTGATGCTCAACTGAGTCTCTGGGATAACTTCTACAACTGTTCCCATTCAAAATTCTGAAATTTGGCATATCTATTATATGCCATGAGATGGTCTGTGTCTGCTAATGTGCATCTCATTCTGGTTTGCTTCACTTCTGGCAGAGAGCACTTAGAAGAACTTTTATTTTTATCAGTGACCTTAAGGTCTGTAGTGGCTGATCCTAGACACTTTGCACTGGTTTTGGCTGGGACAGCATCAATTTTCTCCACAGTAGCTTGTATGAGCCATATTTTGGATTTGTACTGGAAACAGTGTTGTTAATGCAGGGATGTTTTCATTATTGCTGAGCAGTGCTTGTGTGGGTTCAAGGCATTTTCTGCTTCTCACCCCAATCCAACAGTGAGTAGACTGGGGGGGGTGGTCACAAAGAGTTGGGGGGGCGCAGCTGGGACAGCTGACCCCCACTAACCAAAGAGACATTCCAGAAGGCATCATGCTCGGCATTTAAATCTGAGGCAAGAAGAAGGACGGAGGCAGACATTGAGAGTGATGGTGTTTGTCATTCAAGTCACCACTGGGTGTGATGGAGCCCTGATTTTCTGGGGATTGTTGAACACCTGCCTGCCCATAGGAAGCAGTGAGAGAACACCTTTTTTAACTCTGCTTGTGTGCATGGCTTTTGCTTTACCCATTAAGCTGTTTTCAGCTCAAAACAAGGGTTTTCTTATTTTTATTCTTCTGTCTCCCCCTCCCTGCTGCGGTGGGAGTGAGTGGCTGCGTGGGACTTAGTTGACAGCTGTGGTTAAACCACAACACACCTTCTTTTCCAGAGCAGAATTTTCCACTTAAAAAGAGCTGGGTTTCCATTCTGCCTCTTTGTCAGTATTCTGCACTTAAAGGCATTGGTTTCTGCTCTTCCACTGGCTCAGCAATCTTGAGCCCACAGTGAATGGAAAAAACACTGCAGAAAGGAACAAAGCTGTACTTCTCATTGTGAGCAAAGGTTTGTTCTGCAGCAAGGGTAATTTGCAGTAAGAGAAACTCATATATAAATACACAGGTGTATAAAAACATTGCCTATACCACATTGACAACAACTGAAAAATAGCGTAAGAGATGTGATGAGTTAAATATATGTTGTATATTTATAATACTAGGACTCCTTTCTCTGTGTCTGTCTCTGTCTTGCTGTGCACATCCTGTCTCTCTGAAACTAGAAATTAATGTGTTGGATGGGCTGTCTTTGACATTCATTTTCATTTTTGTAAGACTATTCCTGTGCTTAGCAATCCAAACCAACTTTCTGATGATGAAGTTCATGTTAGAACGAGGCAGTAGACCTTCATACATTAGACACTCTAATTTGTGTGGAAGACTAATACTGCTTTACTTTATGTTTATTGTAGCAGCACTGCTAAATCTGCACTGGTTAGTGGCCTTGTCAGCATTTCCATTACAAATTTCAGTTCAGTACAAATTCTGTTACAAATTTTAGGGCTTGTAAAACAACTGTTGCTTTTCATCAGTGGTGCTGCTTGATGCATGCTTAGCCAGCAAGAAAATGATTTTACAGATTTTGTGTTTAGGTTGTTTTAGCCATTTAGCTCTTTGATTGCAGATGTCTCAAAAATACAAAACGATTTGGGAAAATGGGAAACAAGTGAGGGTGTTTTTGCAAAGCTCAGTCCTGAAAGTGGTTTAATTGTTCTTCAGCCTGCCAGTTCATGTGTGGTTGATGTGTTCTATTCTATTAAAAGGCAATTATTTTAGGACAAAAATAGATACTCTAGACTGGAGGATTTGGGTGTCTCAGCAACAACAATCTCACTGACAACTGTTCCCCCTTTGCTGAGATGTCCGTTGCATACCTGATCAGGAGCAGACCTGGACCTATTCAGATGCCAAATCTGTCCACCTTTCTTAATTTAATATATGTGAAAGTTAGCCTTAATATTCAACTTAGTGAAAGACATCCCTGAGCATCTGTTTCCTCTATCAAATCTTCACCACTGCTTTATTTTCCCTAACTTTGCTTTAACCTTCAAAAGCAGTGACAGATTCCCATCCCTAGCCCAACAGATAGAACACGTTCACCTTTACTTTACCCTCAGCACTAACTCCTCTGTCTCATGGATGGTTTCATGGAATAATGTTGCCATTATTTCTGCTCAGGGTACATTACAAGCTGTTGCCTTGCTGCTGGCATCTTATTTGGGCTTCAGGATGGCAAAGGTTGTCATGTGGGGCAGCTGGCCAAGTCAGGCAAGAAGCCAAGGCTGTCTTCTTTCTAGTGTTGCCACTTTCTTTCCTCCCTGGAAGATCCCTCTCTTCCTCTCAAACTGATACAGAAAGACTATTAGAGAATTAATCATACCTCAGGTATCTTGGGGAATATTCTTGATTTTCCAGTCACTAATGTGTGAAAATCTTACTCTGGAATAATGCCATATGTCAACCTGTGGCAATATCAGGGAAATATTGACAGCATTTCTTTAATGAAATGTTGAGCTTGAATGACCTGTAGGCTGAAAATTGAGGCTACATAAATTTAAAATAGTCTCTCAGCTATCATTTGATCTAGGGTTCCCGCATGAACAAAAATGCTGTCCCTGTGGTCACCAGAAAAAAAATATTATTGCGATAGGGCAAGAAAATCTTGCCCAAAGACTAAAACTGGAAAACCTCTCACATTGCTATGATAGAAGGACTTTTAAATTTTATTGTGGCTTTTTTTTTTCTTTTGTAGCCCTGTGATAGTGTTCCCAGTAGGATCTCCCTAAATAAACTGAGTGTATGGGTGCATGCCACTGAATTTAAGCTATTCATTGTGAATTTCTCCATTTCTCCATCATGTGTGTCTTTATACTAAATTCATGGCAGAGTAACCATTATAATCTAAAAATTGTTATTATAAAAGTTTTGGTTTTCAAAGACTGTTACTGATAAGTTTTACCTGCATGTCTTCAAATGTGAGAAAAAGAAGCCATGAAAAGCCAGAATAAGAAGTGCAAATTAAGCAACACAGCAGAAATATTAATTAAAAGAGGTTAATTGGGTTGGGGCAGGGTGGTGGGAAATGCTCTAATCCTCTGCATTACCATGTGATGTTTTAGTGCTTGATCATTCTTGAGGCCAGGAAAAGAAGGAATTGAAAATTACAGCATGGAGGAGGAAAGAAATGTAATCAACATTTTCATTTCTTATTATTTTGCACGTTCCAATGGGAGGGAGAGTGCTTGGGTAGCCTGCTTTTAAAAGAGGACAGTGTACATTGCACCAGGATTTCTCCAGAGAATGCCAGTCCTGTCTTGTGCAGTAAATTCTTGTGGCCAACCCCACAGGGTAGCTGGAATTGTGAAATAATTAGCATAACTAGTCCTCAACAGATAAATAAGTTTAGAGATATTCTTTCTTATTTTTGACCTTTCCTTTGAAATTAATTTCCCTTATTTGCAACTCTTAAGTGTATTTACCCTCTCTTTGTAAAAAAAAGTAATCTCAATCTTTTATTCTCCAATTCTTTATATTAGTGACCTGATAAACATGAAGTCTTCCCTAAGGAGCAACAGACAATACTAGTGTGCATTATTATTTTTAGACTCATGTCTCCCACACAATTTGTGAGTTTGCAATACCTACTGTGTCTTTTTTCCCCTAAACTACCAAATCCTCAATGTTGAAAGAAAACATTTAGTTCAAGAGTTTTCAAAACACTGCCTCTCTGCAAATAATAATAGCAAACAACATGTAGACAGTATGAAACACATGATCTTAATAATCTGTTACTGTGATTCAAATATGGATTAAGACATGCTCAATTCAAAACTGTATGAAAAAAATCTATGTAGAATTTGCAGACACATAATGATTTGCAGACAATTATAAAAAATAATTAACCCTCTCTGAAGTCATCCCCTTTTCCTTTAAAAGTATTTTAGTATATTCATTTAAATAGATGCTTATGAACCAATAAGGCAAAATTTTTAAATGTAAAAAGCATTAATATTCATTTCCTTACTTGCAAATTTCTGTTTGAATTTTTAAAATAAAAAGGTCAGACTAGATGTGGACTGAACAACCTGGTCTAGTTGAAGGTGACCCTACCCACAGGATGGGGGTTGGAAGCTGATGATCTTCAAGGTGATGATGTATCCTTACAACCCAAACCATTCTACAATTCCATGATTCCATGAAAGTTTTTCTGCCAGCTATCAGTATTGTTGACACATGGCTTTGTTTCAGTTTTAAAAAGTCCCTGGATGACAGCTGGGATGTTCAGTCTGGACAGTAGGACAGTAGGACATTTGCAACCATGGCTGGAAAAGCCAGCAGGGTGAGATTTTATGTAGTATTTTTCAACTGGGCAGCCAGTTGTGGGTTGTTGTTGTTGTTGTTTGGGGGTTTTAGTGAGGGGGTGGGGGGGTTGGTTTGTTCGGTTTTAGTGGAAGTGGGGTTGTAAAATAATACTTCACTGCAGAGATAATTGTTGTGGTATATAATAAAACGTTGGTAATCAATTACCCAATACTTAAAAATACTTAAAAAGGCAAAGTCTGAAACAACAAAAGCCAAAGAGTAACAATCTAACCTGACTCACAGCCACTCACAAGAACTGCCCTGCTATGTCTCAAGATATACATATACTTGGAATTAAGCAGAGAGTGACAACTTAACTTGAATTTTGTTTTCCCTTTCCTCTCTCAAATTTGTTAAGTTTCTCTTAAGCCTCCAATGATGCCAACTGGTGTTTTGTTAGCTAGAATTTTAGGAGAATGTCATAACATTTTCAAGGATTTTGGTTGCCATGGATAAGTGTATTTCTTTGATTTTTCTGCGACAATGTATATTAATAAAGAGGGTATTTTGTTTACTTATTTATGCATATTTAATTTTACAGCCTATTCATTCCTTTAAATTTTGACAGAAAAGGTATTGCAGAGTGTGAGGCCATTTTCAAGACTGTCAAACTTCTGCCAAACCTTAAAGGTCAAAATCAACTGTGACACCTACATTTCAAATGTAATTAGTTGGAGATTTACTAGGATTTTATGCCAATCTCCCAGTAGCTTAGGAGTGACATGATATCCAACCTTATGGGATCCCAGGAGAAGTACAGGTGGATGTGAGGATAAACAGTAAAATATACTAGCTAACCTGCTGCACCTGTTAGCACCATCAGTCTCCTACACTGGGCAAGGAACAAGAGTGCATTCAGTATTTTATTTAAAATAAATAACTTGCCAGTCTCTGACATGGCCATCTAGTACAAAGTTGATGTATTTATTTAAAGCTTATCTCATTCTGTATGTTCTTGGATCATTAAACTGAAGGACTTGTACAGTCGTGATTTTTAATGAAGCATGTTTGAATAATTATGCTAATTTACAAAGCACTAGAATCAAATCAAGTGATCAAAGTTTTCATGATTACTATCGTGTTTTTGTAACTTCCCCCATCACTGATTTCTGGATAGACTCTAACCCTGGCTGCTTTTTTTTTTTTTTTTTTTTTTGTCATTTATTTAGAAATTGCCACTAATCAATGTAGAAAGTTTTAAAAAAATTACACTAGAAAAAACCCCACTTTTTGTGTTATGTCTCTATAGTGGACTTTGTATGAGTTTGAAAGTAATATAGCTCCAACAGACACCAGCCTAAATACAGTCTACAATCAATACTGTATTCTGCCTTGACAGAAAGCTGAATTTTTATCTGTTAAACGTGTGAGCTTGGGGCAGCTCTGTGTCTGAAGTGGTTTAAATCTGAAATGTGATGTGCTGCAAAGAAAGTTGATTGACATCTTTGTTTATTGAAAAGTATTACATGAACAACAAAACACGGCCAGATACAGAACACTCCATTGCAAAGTGCAGCTGTGTTATTTTTCAATCCTATGTGTTCTGCCCCTTTGATGCCTGTCTGATATAATAAAACTGCAAGGATCTTCTTTGATTCAATAGTAAAAAATTTGGACAAGGGTGAGATATGGAGATATATATTGGTGGCAGGGGTTTGGTGAATATCTTTCAAAAAAAAAATAGGATTTTAGGTTTAATGTTTCTGAAACTGAAAATAAATTAGTATACATTTAATAAGCAAGTTGTCTGAGTCTGCTTGAAATATTTTTAAGTATGCATTGTAAGAAGGAGAAAAGAACAATGATGACTAATCTTAAAGCATTAAACATGCAGAATACAAAATTAAGTTACATTTAAATTTCATGTTAGAATAATTATGCTGTTCATTGACATTTTCCCATGTTTTATTAAATCTTTATTATGTCAAGGTAAATAGAGGTTAATTCTGCTGTTATCTCTTCCAGTAAAGTATTATCTTTAATCTTGCATTAATAAAACAGTAGTAAGTTGCACAATGTGGGTAATCACCATAGACTAATTTAGACCATTCTAAAATCTTGGCTTTACAGTACACCGTAGTTTAAAATAGATGTTACCAGAAAACATGGAACATAATTTAACTTATAGAAAAAATATGTTTTTCTCTAGGAAATGTACAGCTACATTTCCTTAATACATTGACTTATTTGCAATATAGACTACAAACTTTCAGTTCTGCTCTTCCTTTCCAGTGTTGCTTTATCTTTAGTTACTGCATAAGCTCCTTTGACTTGCCTCAGAGACAGCACAAACTATTAAGTAGAAGTCTTTAGTCCTCACTTTGAGCATTTTTCTGTGGTCAGCATAGAATGCAAAGTCCCAAGTCCTTGATTCCTGTGTATCTCTCTTCAGTCATAGATACCTAAAGGGGTACACCAAACTACCCTGCACTGTAGTGAGGGCAACAGACACTCACTGCAATTGCTAATGTCTGCTTGCTCCCTACTCTTGACCCACAAAGTCTCAGCTGGCTCATCATTCTCCCCTAGGCAGAGTTCCAGGCATCTCTGCAGCTTTCACATACAGGTAAACTCTTCCTCCTTTCCATCCTAGCCCGTCCCTCCTGAAGGTCTGGTGTCCACCTACTGCAGCCTTGCAGTTGTGGAAGCTGTCCCACAACAACCATGTGATCCCAGTGAGTTCCTAGCCCTTCAACAGCATGCACACCTCAAATTTCTTTGTTCCTCATGCTGTGTGCTAATGCACATTTAGATGCACTTTACAAAACTTAGAAAGTCCTATCCCTTAAAAAAAACAGATTTCACAACTCAGTCTGTGCATGCACTTTTTTTCGTCTTTTTGGGAGGGGTTTATTCAACCTAAAGGGATGATATGCCTCTTATTGCACTTTAGCCTGCATGCTGTGGTGGTTTTGTGGTTTATTTATACTACTGTAATTTTCATATATCACAATCTTTTAAATTTATTTAAACATATTTCACTAAATCACAAAGCAACAATTTTTTTTGTTATTAATAACTTTAATTTTTGTTTTCATCAAACTACAAAATTCCCCATTGAGTTTCATCAGGTTTGCATAGCAAATCAATCCTCCCATCCTTCTGCACACCACATTTTCATTTTGCCATCTTCTGTGTAAAGCCCACCTCAGACCCACAAGTAAGCAGATGGTCAGTTGCATTTTCTCATGAACTCTATTTTATTACCTTGAGTGTCCATAAAGTTATTATTTTAAAAGCATGTATGTCAATTGATCTGTAAAAGGCATTTACCAAGCAGTTTCAGTGCTGATAGGAAAGAGAGAACTCATTTTGAAAGTGCACTTGAGATCCATACAGCGAGTGGGATAATTCTGTAGTTGCATGCTAGTACAGCAGTGTGATCAGAGCACTAGAAGATATTTGCTGCTCTATGCAGGACTAGTTTTCAAGATTTTCTACCAGTTGAGAAGCACCAAAGTGTCTAACCAAAGTTACTCAACTAAGCATTGAGAGATGTCCAGAGGATCAAATTACAAAATAAATAGGTTCTTTTACAAAACAGTAGTACAGTGACATTTTTTTTAGCCCTATCTGTCTACTATGAATCATTATAGGGTGGTAACATGCAATCTTATTTAGGTATTTCATGTAGAAATTCTTTGCAATAAAAATGAAAGTATGTGAGGCTTGTTAGAACTCAGGCTTATTCACAGACTTGGAGTGTAGATATAGCATGTTGAACCTTTTACTAAAAGCCATATCTTGTTTGCCTGAAATTAACTCTTCTAATACATGAACTCCTGCCATTATATTGAGCTACATTATAGCATTTAAAGACAAAAAAGAAGGCAAGGGAACACACAGCTTTTTGAAAGAATCTGGTTGGAGTTTACTGGTATTGCCACAGCTTCTCTTTGGCATACAGGAACTGCTCATACTTGAAATTCAAATGCAAGCCTCTGAGAAGTGAGTCAACTGAAAAGGAAACAAATATTTGCATTAATCTCCAAGAGGTGTTTTATATGGTCCCACCTTTTCTTTTTCCTTAGCTGTGGGATGACCTGAAGCAAGATTTTTCTTGTTGGACATGTTTTGGGCAAGGAGCCATTTTCTTTAGTGTTTTACAAACTCTGGCACTAGTGAGGTGGTACATAGATCTCAGTAATTATTGAAAACCCTCTTTAAAGTGGAATTATTCAAAGTGTGCAGGAATCTCTAAGTGTCTGTTCCAGGGACACATTAATACATTAGAAAGGATATTAAAGCTTAGCACAGAGGAAAAAAAAAAAATTCCTAGTGGAAAAATGTAAAACTGCTTAACAGAATTACATCCAGAACTTTGTGTATTTGATCTGAAAAAAAAAAAAAATCATCTTACAATTGCTCACTTTAAAGCTGCATGTTGGTTTGGGAACTTTTAGGATCCTGGACAGGTTTCATTTCTCTGGTTCACGTAAGCTCTCTGTGTATTTGTGCAACTACTGAACCTCAGAGCATGATTTCTGGTGACCCCATGCACTGTTTGAAGATTTGCCTAATGTGCAAATTTAAGACAATCATTATGTATAGTGAAAAATTATTATCCACCTTTACCCCAGTACTCAGTTGCTAATAGCGGTCATGGCTTGATTAAGAATCCTTCTCAGTTTAATGCTTCCAATTAACTTGCATGGTTTTGTGGCTGACTTGATGGCTCAGATAAAGCCTGGGCTCTTCTGAGAGAGATACCAAGCTTCATTTCTGGACTATGGGATAAGGAAAGCCTTGAGACATGGTTCAGCTCTAACTACTGGTGGATTAGGAATGTCATTCAGACTTGAGTAACTCTAGACTCTTTATAGGAGTCAGATTAAGATATAGAAAAGTGGAGCACTGAGACAGAGTGAAGGCATCTTGCAAGAAATGCAGTCGCTTGAGCCTTGCTCTGGGTCTGAGTGGTAGGTCTGCAAGGAGATGAAAGGCTGGCAAGCCCTGGAGCATGGAAGGCAGAGGCTGGGAGTAGCATGTCCCTCTGCTTGCCACTGGCCTGGCGACAGAGGCAGTCATGATGTTTAAACCTCTCGGTTAAAGTTCACTTTGGTGTGAAAATTACAAAAAAAAAAAAAATAAAAAAAAAATAAAGAAAAGCAGAACCTTATACAAAGGCTATACAGAGCAAATTCTGGTTTTGTGTTGTCCTCAGCCTCATGATTTAGAGATAACAGTGAAGACAGCGACTAGGGGACAGATGTACTAAAAAAAACCCTAAGGTTTTCTTTTTCTTAAGCCAAGAAAACACAGGTAGTTTGAAATGGCAATCTCTTGTACTACATGAAATAAATATTGCAAATGGAAAGGAAAGAGCAAACTGATTACCCTAATATTAAGAGCATCAAGAGGAATTTATAAATACCTTTGCATGTTCAGCACCCAGTCCTGCACAAGGCATGTTAATTCTTGTCACAGAATTTGAAATTCATTTAATCAGAACAGAACCTTTGAGATGTTTCACACCTGCAAGTGCATCAAGTGGCTAAATTTTACAGTCATTCTCCATGATATGACCTACATATCTCATTACAACACCATGTTCACTACAGGTGCTTCCTGTATTAAATCTACATATAGATTTAATATCTGACAGGGGCTGTCATTTATATTTATTCTTAATTTGTGGTAATATTTAATATCAATTGTTAAAGGACACTTCAACATTTCCACTCTTACATATCCCCTTTTTTAAAGGGTGAGTTGATGGTATCTTGTGCACAAGCAGAATACTTCCATTAAACAGGAAAAAAAAAATCTGTAGGTTGATGAAAACCAGTTTTAAAACTTCTTTTATTTTTTAAACAATGAAAAACCTATATCTACCTAAATGCATTGGAGTGTTAACCATTTCTGAATGCTTAATGTTGACTGCTTTAATGACGATTGTTCAGTACCCATACAAGTGTTTTGGCACCAAGTAATATCTTGTTTGTTTGTGTGAATATAATCTGAAGGCTGCCACAACATCTAATAAAACTGTTTCCACTCAGTGAGGCATATAGACAGGAATAAATGGCTGTTAAAACACATAGCATCCAAAAAGAAATTCACCACAGCCAGTAACGAACATATCCTTCATTCAACTTCTGATAAGTTTGTAGTGCTGTTTTTAAAAACGTGTTTCAAAGCTTTTCACATATATTGCAAGATATAGGTACATTTCAAGATGAAATGTACTATAACTGGTCTTACTGCTGATACATCTTCCTTAAAAATATTCCAAGAAATAACTCAGAAGAGAGTAGAGCAGATCAAAGTGTTGAGATCTGTGTGTATATGCACATCAGGACTTTAACAGTTTCATATCTTCCATGCTTCTAGTGAAAAAAACTAATGCTGTCTCCAAGGTCACCAGTGTCATTTTTAGGGCTAATCAACAAGGTTTTAATGAAAAACCTTTGTCCTCTTATAGACTTAGGTTTATGTCAATCCAACCTCTCCATGTAAGTATCATGCCAGTGATAAAAAACTCCACCCAAATAAATCTGAAGTCAGACAACAATGCAAGATGGCAACGAGGATTTTTTTTTTCACAGCAAAGAATTTTACACACACATATTTGCATGTAAGTGCATCTTCATTTAGATATGTGCACATATATCTATATATTAAACAAAATTATATGCCTCTTACATGTGTTAATATTTAAGATGTTTTCACAGTAAATGGAAATAACAGCAGCTATTAGTTATTTAGCAATTAAGATTAATGTAGTGTTCTTCTACATTTGGAATACAGAACAAGCATAATAATTAGAAAGGTAGGAAATTCAGGAATCTCCAGAATGTAGACTAACTACTTGGTGTA